>NC_037289.2:19612986-20237986 GCF_000002775.5 Populus trichocarpa | reverse complement strand
TATGTAACAAGATTAAATCTTTTTTTTAGTTATCTTAGCACATTAAATAATGTTAAAATCCTTTTCGGATGATTTTAATGATGCATTCTCTACATTGATACAATGCATCTAAAAGATATTGATTCCATAATTTGTGGTGTTTTAGACTCTGGTATAAATTATTTTTTAAAATATTTTTATACTTAAAAATATTTTTTTAATATCAACACTTTAAAAATGTTAAATTAATATTTAATATTTTTTTTAAAAATATTTAAAAAAACATCTAAACACATGAACAAAGTTGACAAACACTCTATGGACAGTGCATTTCATTACCAGTGATATTTTGCCTCATCATCATGACCCCACAACTATACCATAGGAAAGCGAGTGTCAAATTAGTACTTTCCTCGCACAAAACTAGTACTCGCAAGTCGCAAGCGAATTTCAAAATCCCACTAGACTGAAAGGTAAGGGTAAATTAGTAATTGAATTATCCGATCAGAAAATGTGACGTTAGATTAAGAGGCCAGGTAATACGAAATTAATGACTTGATTTTATTTATTATCTCAAGTATATCCTCCTCTTACTCCTCTCGGTGAATCAAGAATTTCACTTTTTTTTTTTTAATTTGTTTTTCAATTACAAATAACAAGTACTCCTACAGTTTAGATAAAAAAACATTTATATTTCAACACTCAAAAAAAAAAAAAAAAAAAAAACGCAGAGAGAGGAGGCCCAGAGCGGAAAAAAATTCCAAAACCCAAAAGCAAATTTTATTTAAAATTCAATAACCGAGTCTAGTGTATTGTACTGTCATGGCTTACGTGAGATTGATTTATTTTTTTTGGGTTTCTTTTTTTTGAATGAATTTTGTAATGAGAAGAGAAGAAGCAAGAGCTAGCTGGAAGTGTTCGACTATTTGCCTGTGTAGTACTAGTACTAGTAGTAGTTGAAAAAAAGCGGAGGAGACTCGTGTGGATTACTGTAATGGCAAAGCGCGTGTTCGAAGTATGGAAAGGAAGTAATGTAAGACTTTATTTTGCGTACTCTTTTTGATTTTTGATTTTTGTGTAAATAAGTGGTTTTAGCATCTGGGTTTGGTTTAGATTTGTTTCATTTGTTGTGAAACTTGTGGGTTTTGCTTGAATCTTTGTGTTTCTTTGTTAGGGATTGCTTTAGAATTTTGCTTAAAAAACTACTGTGTAAGTGGCTCTCTGTTTGGTTACTGATAAAATGGAGGAAGTAAGGAAAGTCTTGGATTTTCTGTTATTTTGAGCTTTTAATTTATTGCCGAGTTGAATTAAAATTTGTATAGCTTTCTTTCTTTCTTTTTTTGGTTTTGTAGAGTTGTATGCCATTTAAAGGGGAAAAAAAAAGAAAGGAAAGAAAGAAACTGGAATCTGGGATTTTTTTGGTGATATATCTTTTATTTTTGTCACAGTTGACTGTTTTTTGTACTAAATCAGGCACTGGGTACATATCTTTCTGTTAATTTGGGGGATGGCTTCAAGGGCTATGAATAGAACCATGGAGTGCGTTTTCAAACCTTTTTAGATTCTGGACTTATGTTCCCTTAATTATGGCGGTACAAGAATTCATGCAGTGGGCTAGCTGGGTGACTTGGTTAAGTTAGAATCTAAACTTGGTGACATTGTAGTATAAAGATTTTGACGGGAGTGTTAATGGTGGAATGATAGGTTTACAATTATGTTTAGTAGTGTTCGTGTTTGGTGGCATTGCTACTGGCACTGATAATTGATGGTTGCCTTGCTGGGGGGGTTGCAAGTGCCTTTGAGGTTTGGAGTAGGATTTATGGCTCCACCAACTTACTAAGATAATGATTTCTCATGCCATAGTTTGGTTGGATAATTTTCAATAGTAAGGGAGCACTCACTTGAGTTGTAATAACTTGGCAAGAATGAACAGTGGGTCCATAGATTCATTAAAGCATTGATCATGTTACTCGGATGTCCTTAAGCAGTGAAATTATCTTGTTTGACATGAGTTGGACATGTACCTGTGCATCTGAGGTGGATGATCTTGCAACCTTGTTATTCTTTGGGAGGAGTGCTAGGACCTCTGATCTGTACACAATTTGCAGGCTTGAAAGAGGGGAGTTTTAGATTACTTTAAGGATTTTTTCGTATTTGTTTTCTTAAACCAATTGCTCAAGATTCATAAATTACATGCTAACCTTGGATTGTTTACATGCTATTACCAAATATTGGAAGCATAAATATGTTCTCTTTATTCTGGGTGCTTTACTTTGTCAAGTTTCATTCTTCTGGTCAAAGTTAAGAATGATCATTCCACGAAACTTTCAGTATCTGATTTTTTTTGCCTATCCTCTACAGAAGTTCATCCTTGGTGGGAGATTGATATTTGGACCTGATGCTAGATCACTGATTGTCACTTTATTGCTGATCATTGTTCCTGTAATAATCTTTTGTGTGTTTGTTGTGAGGCATCTTCGCCATGAATTTTCACCGGACAATGCAGGGTATGCGATTCTGGTGGTAGCTATTATCTTTACTATATATGTAAGTTTGCTTAACCCCTCGGTGTTTGATGACATTGTTCTTGTTATAGGAATTTTATAGAACAAATTGTGCTATTTCTTTGATAGGGAATTTCACGTGCTCAAGTGTGCCCACTTTAAGATAGATGGTAGGCTACTATATTATAGTTAGTGTCCAATGACTTTCAGGGTCTTCCCATAAATATTCTGATGCCTCATTTTATTAGTGGTCATGCTGGAGTCTTCTTTTGTTTTATAATCTCTTATAACTTGAAGAAAGTGATTTACATGTAATTCTCAAGCCCATGGTATATGGGTTTTGAAGCACCACAGGGTGGCATGAATCATGTACTTGACAGTGCCAGGCTCAATACGAGAGGCTGTTAGTTGTGAAAACATGGTGACAATAAATCATCCCTGTGACTTTTCTGTAGGAATTGAATTAAAATAATCCTTGACCTTGTTCTAGAATTTGATGGTAGAAACTTGAAAGTTTAACAATCTTCTGGGTTTTTTCAAGTGAAAAATATTCGCGGTTCAATGCACCTGAGGCTGTTGCTTCTGGGTTTTGAGAATTTCTTTACATACAGTGTATAACTCAAATGGGGTAGGTTTGGAAGCATGCCTTCTTGGATCAAATACATTGAAAGGCTCAAACCCAAAATAATGTCCCCCAGTTGTTATTATGTAGTAAATCCATTATGCAGTGTGGTGGTATATTTTGGATGATTGCTAGGACTAATCTCCTGGCTGATATTGACAGGTGTTGGTTCTTCTTTTTCTCACATCAGCCAGGGACCCGGGTATTATTCCACGTAATTCACATCCTCCAGAAGAGGAGTTTCGGTATGATTCTTCAGTGTCAGTTGAGGGAAGACAAACTCCGAGCCTCCAGTTCCCACGGACAAAAGAAGTTATGGTTAATGGCATTCCTGTTCGGGTTAAGTATTGTGATACATGCATGCTTTACCGTCCTCCTCGCTGCTCCCATTGCTCCATTTGTAACAATTGTGTGGAGCGATTTGATCATCATTGCCCCTGGGTGGGCCAGTGCATTGGACTGGTATGCTTTTTAACCCTCTTTTATATATATATATATATATATATATTAACACAACTTCAGCTTTTTTTGGTATTTGTCATCCTATGTAAGTGTCCTCAAAAAGCTAACTATGCTTTGTATGTGCAGCGCAACTACCGTTACTTCTTTATGTTCGTTTCTTCATCGACTCTTCTTTGCATCTACGTGTTTTCTATTTCAGCCTTGTACATTAAGGTTTTGATGGATGATTACCATAGCACAGTCTGGAAGGCAATGAAAGAATCTCCTGCGTCTGTCATTCTAATGGCCTATTCTTTTATTTCCCTATGGTTTGTTGGTGGACTTACTGGCTTCCATTTGTACCTCATTGGAACAAACCAGGTATGTTTCTTCCTTAAGACTGATGTTATGTGTTGGTTTCAGTTATTTGCTTAATTGAATTAAATTTGAATCAACCAATTCTCATTTCTTAAAAAAGGGTGGCAAAACTCTGGTCTAAGTGCCGGACTGGAGTTTTTTAATGGTCTTTATGAGGTCACAACAGTCTGTTCAATTGAAATATATTTGCAGTCTTTAAGATGTCACCATTTAGAATGATAAGCCCGGAGGAACACAAGCATCAAATGAAAGCAATAGTAGTTTGCATCCACCACAATTATCGTGGACTTGATATTTTCATTTTCTTGTAAAAAATGGTATAAAGTGCTGAAATATTAGAAGCATGATTGGTTTTGTGATGACTGTTTGAGATGACCTACATTCTCTGTGGAGAAAAAAATAAACTTGGCCACTGAAATAGCAGAAGGCCGGAGTATATTTTTCCTAGGAATTATATTTACCTATCCTTTTTTGTATGTATGAATTACAAGCAGACCATCGGTAGCATAATACAACAAACCCTTAGCAATTTAAGATAAAACCAGCAATACAACATATCTCATGTAGGACGTTTAAGGGGGGGTGATATCTTTCTTTTTGCGTAACCAATCTCGTACTATAGAATCCCTGTTAACCAGTTAGCGTTCCTAGTGATCATAATACTAGGTGGCTACTCCTTAAACAAGATCTTTTTCCCCTATACTAATAAGATGCCAAATATTTGTTCTTTTTCTTTGAAATTTTTAAAGGTCACCACAATATCAGGTGCAACATATAAGATGGGATGCTTGCATTTGCTTTCACACCCTTATAGCATCTCAAGACTATGATTTTCCCCTTATGTTATTACTCCTTTTCCCCTCCTGTATTAGCTAAAACTATGAATACTCTGTTCTATACAGACTACATATGAAAATTTCCGGTACAGAGCTGACAGCAGGATCAATGTCTACAACCGTGGTTGTTTTGATAATTTTCTTGAAGTCTTTTGCACAAAGGTTAAGCCTTCAAGGAACAACTTCAGGGCTTTTGTTGAAGAGGAAGTACAACAAAGACCCACATTGCCCAGCACTCAGGAAACAGATGTAGAAGATTCTGTTGGAGATCCACGTTCCAAGGTTGAAGATGACCTAGATATTGGTGAAGATATATTGAAGATCTCCCAGCGTCGTAATGTTGAAGAAATTGATGAGGACATATGCAGCAGAGGGAGCAACGCACCTCCTCATAATACATTAGAGGTGGATTTAGCATTGAGTTCAGATCATCGAGCCCCCACGATTCGATCGGATACTAGACATTCAAGCTGGGGAAGGAGAAGTGGTAGCTGGGAAATTGCACCCGAGATCCTTGCCAACTCTACAGTCACTGAAAGCAGAGCCTTTACCACTCCTAAGGAACCATACCAATGATGATTAGATAATTCATTTAACTGTTGATCCCAGTGCGTCATCAACATGGGTTTGGATGTTCTCGCTGAAGGAATTTTTCTTTGATTAGGAACTTACAATCATCTTATGGGGAGTTCCAATTCTGCTCTCCTTTTAGGCAAGAGGGCTGTGTTATCCTTTCTGCGGGGATGGGGAAAGCAGTCAATGGGAATATGTTTGTAATTGTTTGAGAAGATAAAAGGACCATCTTTGCCTTTTTTTTTATCTGTTTTGCTTTTTGGTTCGTGCTTAATATTCTTAAACATCGTGTTTGGACCTGTAATTCTGGATTTATTCTTTGTGTAAATAGTTATTTTCAAGACATGATAACTCTTCTTCTCCCTCTCTCTCTGTAATTGTTTGCCTTCTTTTTTTCCATTGATACTCTGGGTCATTATCGGTCTCTGTGGGGTGCTCAGATTTATTGCCATGTCTGCCAAGGGCCCTTAAAGGGTTTTGATTTTTTTTCCTTGCTAATTTATGACATTATGAGCTCTTTTCTCTCTTACCTTTACCGATCGTGACTAATCTCTCCCCGACTTGCTTTTCAAATAAACACTTCTAATAATTTTTTCAATAATATAAACTTATAATTTTTGACTTTATAAAGGAATGGGACATGTGTTGGATTATTATTTTTTACAACTTTAAAAACAAAAATTAAATTAAATTTGAGAAAAATAAAAAACATCAAAACATTTGTTCAAAGTTTTTTCTAAATTTTTTATTAATTTATTTTTGGGTTATTTGTTTTTCATTTTTCATTTACTTTAAATTATTTTTCAATTTTATTTTAAAAAGATTAAAAATATATATAAAAAAATCAATTTTTTTGTTAGGTTTTTTTTATTTATGCTTGATTTTTTAAAATATATTTCTAGCTGATTTTGTTTTTAATTTTTAAAATCCAAAGAAAAAGTTATTAAGGAAATACGTTTCATGTAGAAATTATAAAATATTGAACAAATAAAATCAAGATTTTCATGAAAAAAAAAAAAAAAAATATATATATATATATATATATATATATATATATATATATATATATATAAATTGAATCAAGTATGTTTCATCAATAAATTGATAAATTTATCCTTTATGATGAAGTAAAAAAAATAAAGTAACAAATTTTTTCAAAATAAAATAAAAACAAACCTTTTCTATGGTAAATAAATAAGAAATTATCTAGAAAATAAAATATTATGAAAAGAAAATAAACCCATCATAGATAATAAATAATAATTTCTTATTTTGAAAATAAAGTAAAAAAATCTAACTATAAATAAAAAAAGTGGGATTCTTTTATTACAAGTTTAGTTTTTATTTTTTCAAACTTTTAATTGAGTTTTTACTTTTTTTTAAAAAAATTGAAGCCAATAGAAAATTGACATGTGTCTCCCTTTTCTTAAAAAGTTAAAATAAATAAAAAATAAATAAAAACTCCGGTTATGGTCTCTAACAGATAAAATCATAAAAAAATCAATTATCTAAATGAAAGCTATAATAATATCTTTTATTATATCCTTAATATAATATAAAGTGTAGTTTAAGAAGGATTTGTAGAGAGAAAGAAAATTAACAAAATATCTGCAAAGTTTCAAATCTTATTGTTTGATTCCTACGTTTCCTTCACAAAACTCGTATACAATCAATGCAGCCTTCTAACTGCCTTCCCTGACTGTCTAACTAGCTATTGGTAGTTACCAACTAACATTTAACAAACCGTTTCATCATATGCTCTTATTCATCTCCTAACTAACATTTAACTGCCTTCCTCAAACGATTCTTCTCCTCAAGAACGCACATTAAATTCTGAAAACTGCTTGGGTAATTTCTTTAACCACTGAACTAACCCTATCACTACTGTCTAATTGCCTTTAATTTTTCATCAACTTCCTTTCTAATATTGCCATAACCCTGACCTTGAATCTGTCTCCTTCATCTGCCAGTGGCAAGATTGAGTTTGTTGCTGTTTTATTTCCAATCTTTCGTTTAAGGATTGAGACATGGAATACACGATGAATTATGCAAGCTCCTTCGGGTAAATACAGCTTACAAGCCATGACTTCTCCCATTTTCTGCATAACCTTGTAAGGTCCATGGAATCTAGGACTCAACTTGAAACTCTTCCTGAGTGTAAGGCTGGGTTGCTTATAAGGATGAATCTTAACATATACCAGATCTCCCATTGAGAACTCCCCTTCTGATATGTTCTTGATATGTTCTTGTTAGCTATCTGTTCCATCCCATTTCATGCCCTTTTCCAATCATGATTGTAACAATTGATCCAAGCTTGTTATTTATTGAACTACCTCTTCATTGCTTCTATTGATGCAGTTGTCATTTTCATTGCTGAAGGAGGATAACCATATAATGCATGAAATGCTGCCATTTTAATGGCTAAATGGTAGCTCGAGTTGTACCATTACTGAGCCTGAGATAACGAATCATAATTTTGTTCTTACGTCTTAAAATTCCTCATGTAAATGAATATTTAGTCCAATTTTCCTTTTTAATCATCTTTTTAGCAACAATCTTCTTAAATTGGCTATCCCCTTTATAGGTTCATAGGTCTTACTGACTTGATCAAATCATACTGGACTGACTGTAGAAATGGTTGTCAAACAACCATCCATAACTTCTCCACTATCATTACTAGCTTCATCTTCGACCCTCCTGGATAAGGCATCTGTCATTGCCATTGCCATTGCCATTGTGTTCTCCTTTCTCTTTCTGTACTGGATTGTATACTTTAAATATTCTAATAGCTTGGTTAAACCTTTCCTCTGAATTAGAGTGTGTGTCCTCTGCTCCAATAAGAATTTCAAGCTCTTATGACCAGTTTTAATAATGAACTGATAATGATCAATGTAGTGCCTCCATCTTTCTACTGCCATTAGGATTGCCATACACTTTGCTGTCATATTCTTCACGTGTTAATTCTTATCTGCTGCTGCTTCTAATGCTTGATTCTTGTTGGGGAATTCCGGCTCCCCATGCGCGGACCGGGGGTGTACTGATATTTGCTCATAGGAGGGATAAAGCACACTGACACAATATTTTACGTGGTTCGGCAAAACCGCCTACATCCACGGGAGAAGTCAATATTATTAGAGATGGATAGAGAAAGGGTTACAACACACATGGAGGAGGAGGCTCACTTCACTCAAACTCAACTCCCAGATCTCTTGCTGCACTTGCAGCTGCTGCAATGGCAGCAAGGCTGCTGCCATTGCAGCTCTCCACTTTCTCTCTATACTCTTCACATTCTCACACCTCTCTTACTCTCAACTTTGCTCTCTAAAATCATGCCTCTTTTATAGGCATCCATGGTGCTGCTCCACTTGTTCTGCTGTCAAACATGGCTGCAAGGTTAGGCATGGTAGGTTGCCTAACCATTGAAAATGGTGGCTGCCAATAGTCAATGGTTGGTGCCAACCATTTGATGCACATGCAATGGCAACAACCCAACAATCACCCCCTTTGCCATTCATGTGGGGCAACTGTCCTCTTGCTTCTTCAGCACAGGCTTGCATCTTGCAGCTCTCTTCCAAGCTTACCATTCTGAGAGCATCTTTGGCCAAGTTTCCAGGTACTTGCCAAACCTTTCAATCACCAGAGTCACTAAAGCACACCTTTTCTCACACAAAAGGATCACTACAACCAGATGGTCTGCCACATCACATCTGAAGAGTGTTAACGCTTGTCTCTGGGATACACAGCATTCCCCTTCGAGCGTATCAACCATGCTCGGTCCGGAATGGTTCATCAAGCCTTACACCAAGGCTTACAACACCCCCTCAAACGGATATTCCAAGTGCGACAATCATTATCTGAGTATCTCAATATGATCACGAGCTCACCACTCTTCCAAGAGTCTACTCATCTAGGAGTTGCGCCTGCCCTCTGTTCCACCCTAGGAACCACGCCTTACTTCTCCGTGAGTCTCTCGCTCTTAGTCTCAAGAGTCTAGGTAGCTCTCCACCTTCATCTATGGGGGCAGCCCATTAAAGGTTGATCCATATATGTCTTGATACTGAGTATTACAATGCCTTCACTGAGCTCACCACCTTGACAAGAGTCAACTTGTTCCGGGAACCTGCGCATGCCCTCTGCTCCTTCATAGCAGCCGCGTCTTAATGCTCCACAAGTCACACACTTATTGTCCAAGGCAAATGTCTTCTAGCTCATTGATCTTTAGCATGGGGGCAATATCCATGAAAGTCAATCCTGCATCTGTCTCCATACTCATCATAGCCACTTCATTGGCTATCCATCTGTCCACTCATATCCAGCCATCACATTGGCTCTGGGGTTGTTCTGAACTTGGGCTCCTATCGTGGCCCATACACCTTCTATAAGGTGTCTTCGCCCGTTGTCATGGGGCGGTCTGATTCGGGGCTCCTATCACGCCCCACACACCTTCTCTAAGGTGTCTTCACCTTTCATAGGTGGCCGCATCCTCCTTCAGCTGAGATGCTTCAAAGTGGCTCCAAAAAAGTTCTCTACCACCATGTGCACTATGGGAGAGATAATTGCCACTGATTACATAGAAAGAGAAACTTGCGGTATACTCCTCGCAATCCTCCACCTCGATTTCTATGTTTGGAGCTTCTGTGTCTTTCTGCTTGACAGCTCCACCTACACCAACTCTCTTTGGTGTTTTCGCCTTTCATCATAGGCGGTCGCCTTTTATCACAGGCGTTAGCACCCCCTCAATTAGGTGCCTCTGCAACAGCTCTCTTTCCATTCTTGCATGCATTGGAAAGGTCTTCGTCTGTTGTCTTCATCAAGAGCATAAGAGACTTCCTGTTGTACAAACTTTAACAGTCTCTGCTCTGAGCTTCATCTGGGAACACTTCTTCTCCTTGCACCTGGTGTCTCATTACAGTACCTCGTTGGATCTTACAGGTACCTCTGCACAATCTCCGTGTGCCCTCGTGCAATTTTTGCTCTCCAGATTTCTCCCTATTCCTTGCTTATGTTTGACAGCAGCTCATCCTGTCACAACACCTGTCCAAGTCAAAAATAGGGTGCCAATCTTTATCCTCTTGCTGTATTTCTCTTCCATTATCAGGGTCTTCATCAATTCTCCCTCAAGAAATCACAGTCACCAAATCTAACTTCTTTGGAGAAATCACCACTTCATCAGATCCTTGATCATACGGAACCCAACTGTTCCCTTGTGCCGCCATCCTGCTAGTCTTCAACTGTTTCATTACAAACTGCTATATATATGAAAATAGTACCGTATGGATAATCCTTCCACTAAGCAAGTTCCCAGGAAAGATTGGAGGGGTCACACTGGTCCCGCTTAAAACCCAATCTCCTAGACAGAACTTCTTAGGCCATATCTATCCATCGTACTGTCTTTCCGTATATACAACCATTTGCTAGCTTTGTTGCGGCTTTCCTTTACAAGTGATCTGGAATATACTGGTTTAATACATGATTTCTCAACATCTGGCGAGACTACCAGTTCTTAGATTCGTCAAGATTGGTCTTCATCAGTTTTCACTCTACACCTCTAATTATCCACATGATCGGGTGTCCAGAGTGTCCCAATTTTGCCTTCCCTCAAGGCAGTTAAATTTCTCCCCGCTTAGCAGTTCAGCACATGTAATTGGGTAAACATGTGCACCTTCTTCTTCTTCTCTTCAACGACCACCATGATGACCTTCAGATGCCTCCTGATCGGGCAATCTCTTTTGTTAATTCACCACCACCACTTTCGGTCTCAAATCTCAACGATCGGACCGTACCATTGCATCCGGAACGATCAAATTAGCTGGAAACAAGTCTGAAATCGTCCAAATCGCATTTCAGACGGCTAAGATTTGATCAAAACAATTCTGACCTGATTAACGGCCCAGATTCAATCTCAGATCTGGTTGCACGTAGACTCCGCTGCACAGAATCTTATCCCTTGGCTCTCGGCTCGGCTCGGCTCGGCTCCTTTTTGGCTCGGCTCAACTCGGCTCGGCTCAGCTCGGCTTGAGTCTGGTGACGTGGCTACTGACTAGACGCTGACTGGTCTATGACGTGGCTGCTGACATGGCATGCCTATTCTGCATGATGACTTCACCATTACATCAGGCTGATGTCATCATGGGTCATGCTACTGTACATGATGATGTCACAATTACATCATGCTAATGTCATCCCTCACATGTCTAGTGTTCATGATGACGTCACTTTTACATCATGCTGACGTCATCCTTATCCGAGTCAGCCAAATGGGTCGGGTCAACTGGTATTCGGGTCGGGTCAACTCATCCGGGTGAAGAAGACGCGTGGGGCGCGTCTGCGCGCGTGGGCAGACGCTTTGCCGGAGAGTGATGGAGAGTGCGGCCATGTCCGAAGTCCGATTTTGACGCCGTTTTCACCGGTGGCTTCGTCTCGTCCTCCTCTACAAAGTGGTATGATCAAAACACAATTTTGACAACTTTCATTTTTGAGCAAAAATCAAACACCCCTTTAAACCATGTGCTCTGATACCAATTGTTGGGGAATTCCGGCTCCCCATGCGCGGACCGGGGGTGTACTGATATTTGCTCATAGGAGGGATAAAGCACACTGACACAATATTTTACGTGGTTCGGCAAAACCGCCTACATCCACGGGAGAAGTCAATATTATTAGAGATGGATAGAGAAAGGGTTACAACACACATGGAGGAGGAGGCTCACTTCACTCAAACTCAACTCCCAGATCTCTTGCTGCACTTGCAGCTGCTGCAATGGCAGCAAGGCTGCTGCCATTGCAGCTCTCCACTTTCTCTCTATACTCTTCACATTCTCACACCTCTCTTACTCTCAACTTTGCTCTCTAAAATCATGCCTCTTTTATAGGCATCCATGGTGCTGCTCCACTTGTTCTGCTGTCAAACATGGCTGCAAGGTTAGGCATGGTAGGTTGCCTAACCATTGAAAATGGTGGCTGCCAATAGTCAATGGTTGGTGCCAACCATTTGATGCACATGCAATGGCAACAACCCAACAATTCTCTCATGTTACGCAACACAGTAGCTCCACCTTCTGCCTGCAAGCTCTCGAATCTGATCCTCAAACAGCAGCCGCATCTAATTAATGTCCTGACCATCGCTAAAATTGCCAGCAGTTAGCAATTAAAAACTCGACGTACATGCATGCCCGCTTCGATAATGTGTTCAAGAGCAAAACTACCAACCCAGCAATTCAGCCTGCGAAGCAATAGCGGTAAGTTTCAGAAGTGCTTACGGTGAGCTTGAAGATGATCCCGTGACGGCCAATTTATGATACCTCCATAGGCGGTGATTACATTCTCAACTGCGAAAAAGCCTTGTCTGATGATACCAGTGTTCAGATCGAATCCGTTCCTGCTAGAATTCAAGTTACACGGGAACTACATCCTATTGGAACAGTTGTTGCAGGCATTCTTTGTTGGGCTTCTCGATCTAATTACTAATGTTGCTTTCCATCTATTTGCCTATAGCATGCACGTAATTTCCTCGTATGAGGTATTTTTTTAAGAACAAATATATATTAACTAGTTTTTAATTACTGGATATAATTAATCTATTTTGAGAACGATAATTAACGATGTTACGTAGAAGCAGTACGTCCTGAATGGTAAACCAAGGTTTTCATTGAACTAATTAATAGTCTTCCACTACCAGAAAGAAAATTTACAAATACAAACAGTTCAGCATTCCAACTGATACATTCTGCCTTCTGTTTGTTTCCTGTGGAGGTATTAATTACCATATGATCTACTGATAGCAAACTGACAGCACGTAATCTCCATCAATTCTAACTTCTCCAGCGCAACGTAACCTAGCAGATCATTATGACGGGGGGTGTAACAAACATAACAGAACATGAGAGGATCCCAGTCCCCATGTTTGGCATGCCAGAGGTGTTTTTCAATGAAAATTATACAGATAACATCTTTGTCTTGGTATGAGCTGTTTGACAGCTCGAGCTGTCGTGTATCCTGTTGCACTAGCAGCTCTAAAATTAGACGTGTTTTGTTCTATAAAGTAGACTGCAATCACACACCATCTTGTTTTTGTGACAATGGGTTCTAGCAATCGCACTTTGATTTTCGCTACCATTTTCTTGTACCTGCTCCTGCATTTCCCTTCTCAAACCGAGGCTAGAGGTCTCAAGTCTCCAGCCAAATGTCCGAAATTACTGAGTCAGGTTTGCAAGACAAGCCAGAACTATGCATTCTGCGTGAGAGTTCTCATGTCCAATCCTCTGACATTGTTGGCTCCTAATACAAAGGGCATTGTTGTGAATGCCCTGGACATAGTAAGAAAAGAATCCATGAAGACAAGCAAGTTCTTTGATGGATTGGTCAATGGCAAAGGCACGGTGCCTGCTTTTAAGCCAGCCCTCAAGGAATGTGCATCTGATTTTAAGAAGGCTTCAGGGCTTATGAACCTCAAGGTGCTAGAAGGTGATTTTGCAACCATGGATGTGAATTATGCTCTTGATGATGCTCGAAGCTGTGAGACTAAATTGTCGATGGATGAGGTTAACATTAAATCAATTCCTGCTGCAATTAAGAACTGGAAGAATTTCTATGCTGTTGCTAACGCGGCCGCACTAACCCTGGAAAATCTTCAAAATTAATTCCTCATTTCAAGACTTTGAGGACAATATTTAATGTCTTTTGCACGCACCTAGTTTGCTCGCTCTGGGCTTTGATCTCATTTGAGAAAAACTACGCATTCTTATATACCATGAATCTCTCTATACACGAGAAGAACAAAAGATGTATGAGCTTTCATATACACTAAGAAAACTTTCAGAAGCTGCTTCTTTTCCAATGCTAATCTAGAGATTTTCTCAACCAATGTTTAAGAAATTAGCTGGTTGATTAAACACTAATTACATATATACTAACCGACAGATAAAAAAAAATTATTATTTATGATGGTAATGCACTTGTAATTGCTTCGAGCGATTATAGTATGTGCCAGTGTCATAGCCTCATAGTGGCTGGGCTTGAATGCCTAATGTTAGGGCTTGAATCTGGCGACCCTGCTGCAATGGAAGTGATGGATGTTTCATTTTCATTTTTATTTTTTTAATCATCCTGCTAGGTTTTATAAAGCATGAACTCTATTAAGATTTTTAATTGATTATAATATTTTAAATATTTCTGAGAGACTATGATACTTTTTAATTACTAAATAATTATTATACGCTCATTTAATATGTGCATGCTTTCTGTATTTTCAACATCAAATATTCATGGTGTTACTTCTCAATAAAAACATGCAAAAATATATCATTTTACCCAAAAAAAAAAAAGTTTTTTTTGCTACTGTGTTAATTCACATTTTATTTTAGTTTTGTGTGTTTATTGCACCATTTATCCAGATATTCACGGTGCCAAGCTGTACACGTCTACTCCTCTCCTTCACGCATCACTGTGGAAGTTGAATTGATTGCGATCTTATGATTATTAACGTGTCACTTCCAACACTTGTCGTGTTACACGTAAAGTTCGGACCTGATCCTTGATCTCCTGTCACGTGTGTAGGTACGTGCTTCATGATCTCATCCATTTAGAATAAAGGGACATTCTAGAGAGAAGAAAGCGACTGCCTAAAATAAAATTGTTTTGAGACGTAAGCTTCAATGACAAGTAATGAACTGTTCCGTTTATAAATCAAATTGGTAAAATATAATGTAACTTTTTTTTAATAAATTAGATGTTTTATTTAAATACTAGCTATTTGATCAGCATGATAGATTTTTTTGAAAAACAAAATGAATATACAAGCTTTTTTAATATTTTTTTACAAAAGAATCATTATCATAAATTGAAAACAATGTATATATTCAATTAAATAAATTGATAATTATATGTTATAATAAATGCAAAAAAAATATTATTGCTTTTATTTGACTCATCTTGCTGGAAGTTGAATAATTTTTTTCTAATTCAAATGAATAAATATGCAGTATTGTTAACATGCTCTTTGACATCAAATAAAAAAATATAATTGTTAATCGAAAAGCCGATAGTTACATATAATAAAATAAAATAAAGATCACTTGCATTAATAAATACATGTAAGATCTCAAGTTAATTTTTAACGTAGTTGAAAAATGAGATAATATTGCAATTACTATAGTGAAACACCATTTTATTTTAGTTTTTGTATAATAATTTTTCAAAACAAAAATGTAAAGAAAAAATAAAAAAATAAAAAAAATAAATTACAAAAAAATAAAGATAAAAATAAAAAGAATGATGAAAATAGATAAGGTGTAGAGTGATAAATATTTTAAGTATAAAAATAAAAAATAATATTTTTTTCTCCAAAAAAAAATGTAAAGAAAAGATGGAAAAAAAAATACAAAAAGAATGAAGATAAGAATAAAAATAATAGTTATAAATAAATCAAATATAAAAAGATAAATATTTCAAGTGTAAAGATAAAAAAAAATCTAAAAAAAAGTATTTTTTATTAAAAAACAAAAAATTACAGATTTATCACTATTACTTGTTGTAGTGAAAACTCTTAAAAAATTTAAAATTTATCATTTTTGTATAATAATATTTTTTTTGTTTGTATAGGAAACTCATTACTATCCGTTAAGTTGCATTTTACTCACTGCAATGATAAAGGATAGAAATTCATGTTTTGTAAATAGGACAACGACACAAGTTTCTTACTGCCTTTTCAAGTCAGAGAAGAGAATTCGTATTGGTAAAATTGTGATTGCGGCAACCAATAGTATTTTTAAATTATTAATTCATACATCAATTAAAATAATATTTTTAAAAATTACATCTTATTTTTTAAAATATAAAAGGTTTAAAAAACATAAATAGCTTTTCTAACCGTTCAAATAACTTTTCGTAGAAAGTAGGTGAGAGCCTGTTTTTTTATTGATAAAACGTTTATTTTTTAAAATGATTTTTGTATAAATATATTCAAATAATATTTATTTATTTTTAAAATTTTATTTTTAATATTAACACATTAAGATGATCTGAAAATATTAAAAAAATTAATTTGAAATGAATAAAAAATATTAATTTTTTAGAAATACAAAAATATACAAACTCTTAATGACTGTTGTTTAAATCAATGCAGTAGTAAATAAACAAATGTATTTTGTCAGAGCTACTAAATTTGGTGATCTGACAGGGTGTTACGAAAATTGCCATACTTGCAAACCTGGCGACATATAACAATATAGTTGAACGCAACAGTTGCTTGTTTTATGGTACAAAAAACACTATTATATAAAAAACTATAAAGGGTTCCTTGTTTTATGGTAAGTTGTTCTAACACTATTTTATATATATATATATATATATATATATATATATATATATATATATATATAAAAGAAGAGAAAAAAACAATGTTTTAAGGTATGGTTAAAGGTTGTATATTTTATGGCTTTGTTGCTATAAAGATCCTCGCGCCAGCTGTGGGGGCAGTATGAACATAAGACGTTGTAGGTGAGCATTGTTATAAAATATTGAAGGAACAACAAAAAAGACACTTGAACTTAATTTGAATAGACGAATCATACAAATATTTAGCACGTTTTTTTGTCTTTCGAAAAGGCATGGTTTCCGGCATGCCAATAACAACAGGACACATGTTCCTCAAATGTGGTTGGAAAAGCACTTTCAATGATAAATTGTTAGATATGTAAAAGAGAGTATTGTTTAAAAACCTATATCCTTCTATTTTCCACGAGTCTTGCTCCGACACTACAATTTAGGTTTCTTTTCCCGTTTTCGTTTATTTTAATTACAAATAATAATAAAAATACTCTGTTGGGTATAGAAAAAAGTAGTCTATTTCTCATATGTTTTAAACAAAAAATAAAATAAAATAAAATAGAACCTGAAACATAAATGATACAGAACAAGCCTCTAATATCTTCATCAAAGTCTCCAAATCAAACTTGAAGAAGAAGTACAAGAACAAGAACGACTGATCTGTCAATGGCCCAAAGCAAATTGGACTTTGGTGGATTAAAAATTAAAGAAAGAAAGCACCGAGCATGTTTTTATTAATCTTTTACCCCATCACGACCAAATGGAATCATCATCACTAACATAAGCACACGCGTGCATACAGAAAAAGAAAGCAGAGAAAAATTATCTGTATATGCAGAGAAAAACTCGATAAATCTGAATCAATTCACCAACTCGTAAATTATCTCGCACTGGGTCAACTCTTGAAGCTATATATGCAAGGGAACAAGGAAAGTTGAATTCTTAATGATTCCCACTATTGTTCTTCCCTTTTATAAAGCCAAGAGAGCAAGAAGGAGAAAGGGTAAATAAAATCTAATCACCGTCGTTATCTTTCTGTGACCGAGTTAGATATATTGACTTGAACAATCAAAAGAAACAAATTAAGATGCAAATACAAAATGGTACAATAATATATATAACTAATCAATAACAAAATAAGATATTTCTAAATTTCCAAAAAAAAAAAGGAGGGGGGAACAAAAGCAACAAAATAAATTGCGGTATCAGTTTTTAACCAGTGGAGGAAGGACGGCGACTACAATCTGTCCATGGGGGCACCGGAAAATCGGAACCAGCAGCTGGATTCTGATTTTCTGGTGGCCGAAAATAACCTAACTGTTGACCAGCAAAAAGCAGAGGAAATGAAGAAGCAGATGGAGATAGTGTTGATGATATCGAACCAGATGGTATTGCTGCAAATGAAGAACCTGAAGTAGATGAAGGTAATGAAGACAAAGTTGATGATTGTAGAGAGGCCAGCTGGGGATTATAAAACATCTGCTCTAACAAATTTGAAGGTGGTGGTTGTTGTTGTCCATGAAAGTCCCCAGAACTCTGCAACAACTGGGAGTACTCCCAGTAGTCTCTTATAATATCAGGTTGAGACTGAAACAATGCAGGTGCTGGCACCTGCGGCCGCTGTGCTTGTTGCCTTGGAGATGAGATTGACTGTAACTGGTGATGAGAAGGTAATTGTGAACGAGAAATGGGAACTTGAGAAGCAGTAACATTTTGCATTTGAGCTGGCAGTAGCCTAGCATTTTCAGGGAAGTTAAGTTTAGCTCTACTTCCTCTGAATCTTAAAGCAGCCTCATCATAGGCTCTAGCTGCAGCTTCTGCAGTTTCAAATGTGCCTAGCCAGACTCTTGCTGCTTTGTGTGGATCACGTATCTCTGCTGCCCATTTGCCCCATGGCCTTTGCCTAACTCCTCTGTATCTTCTTTTTCGCTCTCCTGTTTCTCCCAAAGATGCTGTTTCACTTGATGGTGTTGCTGTGGTGGAGGGTGTTGCTGTGGTGGAGAATACTAGAGTTGAAGCAGACACTTCTTCAGTTGCTGCAAATGATAAAAGTAGAGAAAGCTTATCGACTAAGAAAGCAATATTTTTATGGAGTTTGTGTGTAATATTATTGCTTTAAAGCTAAGTGATTGAGATGCCAAATTCTCTACCAAGACTATGACGCATTGTTTTTGTTATTCGATGAGTTGATCTTTTCTAGATGACAGCAAATTATGTTTTTTCTAAAGCTGACAAAATCAAGGACTTTGAGGGAAGTTGACAACAAAACCTTCAAATACATGCAATAATAGGTATATTAGATAATATTTAGATATTTATTATTAAAAAAAAGATATTATTTAGATATTTAGTAATTTCTACAAGAACAGTTGTAACAAAAAGGACTTCACAATATAAATTGTTATAAAAATCTAATCAATCAACACTATACAGAATTAAAAAAACATTGAATATGAATTATTGACTAAATAATTTTGGTGGACAAGTAAACATAATTCAAATAAAATAATGGAGTTTTGAACATAATCGAGAGAAGAATGGCATGGGATAAAAATTGATTCAGGATTGATGATTAAACTTACCAGTTGCACCAGATGACGACGAATCGCCCAGTGAACTTCTAAAATCATCAAACCCTCTATGAACCCTTGGCAAAGACTCCTTCAATTGAGCTGCTGCACCGGCTTCCTTTTCTCTCCCTCTCTTCTGGCCAATCCAGGAACCAGAACCAGAAGTAGAAGAATATGCAGACAAAGATGGAGAAGCGGGAGAAGTGTTAGAACCAGGTGCTGCCTGAACAAAAGTCGACGTTATTGTTGCCCCTCCTAGACCTGAGGCCCCATATGATCCCCAATCGCTAGTACTTCCTCTGTGGCCTGAGACCACATGTGTAAGTGCTGATACCATTGCAGACATCTCTGCTGAACTGCTATACCCCATGAACATATGTGGTGATTGAGTTACCTCCACATGCCGCTGTATTGGTTGATTCAATTCAGAAAATATTTGTTGTGCTGTGTACGATCTCTCTTCTTGGTTATCATCGCTATCTGTGTAAGGGTACCTGCTGTACTCCCCTGAGTTGCCTCTTGGGTTCGCCACCTTCAATACGCACATGTAACTTGAATGAAAAAGCAGGGTAAAAATAACAAGCCAAGTTTTTTCTTTTCTTTTCTTTTTTGGGGTTTTTTTGTCAAATTGTAGGAGAACCTTTTCTGAAGTTATAGTGAAGGGAGGGGGTTATATATGGAGAGAATTCAAATTTGACCCGCCGCCATTGAAACAGTGCTAAAATCTTTCTGCATCATTCTCAGAACTAGAGCACAACTTTATGATAAATATGAAGATTTTTTTTTTGTGAGGGGTTTTAGTAAAAACGTTTTGTGAATTTTGTAACCTTTTGTTTTCTTTTAAAGAGGCGTGGTACCAAAAATAAAATACAGAATCGAATAATATACGTTCACACTGTAGATTTGACTGATAAATTGAAGGTTCCATGGAGCCAAGGACAAGGCCTTACAAGCTTAGAACAACATGACGGTGATGTCTAGATTAGATAAGAGAGACAGAGCGTGTCCAAATTGACTTCCGATAACCGACTTAATGCTTAAACAATTGGGCTTTGATATTAATCTAGGAATACCTCATGGCTAGTTTTGGACCTTCGTGATGCGGTGACTATTTTTTTTCGTGATTCAAGTAATAGATTTAACTAATTTAAAGAAGTTAATTTTATTTTAAATAGATGATAAATAGATAACAATAACAAATGATATAAATTAAAAAAAAAACTCATGATAACCTAAAAAAACATTTTTTAAAAAGATGATAAAGGATAAAGCTTAATTTTCATCCCATTAAATATAAAAGGATAAAATTAGATAAACAAAACTGTAAAAAAATCAGGTTTAGTCAACCCAAGTTAACATGACAAACCTATAATCCTAGTAATCAGGGTTAAGCTAACTCAAGTTATCCCGCCAAACATGCGGTCTATGTTATAACATCAAGATAATTAGATAGAAAAGAAAACAAAGAAAATCACAAAGCCTATTTTTTTATAAAAAAAAATATATCAACCCATGTTAACTTTTTAAACTTGTGATCGAAGTTATTAGACTAGAAACATCCTATCTGGAAAAACCTTGAAACTTAATTCCAAATCAATTAAATATTGAAGGATGAAATTGAAAAAAAAATTTCAATTATACAAAATGATTAAAAAATAGCAATTAAAAAAAAGAATGAAAATTGAAATATAAAATAAATTCTATAAGGATGAAATTGAAAAGAAAAAACAATTTAACAAAAGGATAAAAACTACAAAAATTAAAAGAATGAGGATCAAGGTTGAAATAAGAAATGCAAACGATTTTTTTGATTAAAGAGAGAAATTGATAAGAAATATCAATTTAACAAATGGCTCAAAAAAGATTAAAAAAAACAATTAAAAGAATAAGGATTAAGGTTGAAATAAAAAATATCAGAAATTGAGATTGAAAGATGAAATTGAAAAAAAAATAAAGTTTTACAAAAAGACCAAGAATAAAAATTAGAAATGAAAAATAAGGACTTAAGTGGAAATCCCCATAAATCAAAGGACAATTCTAAAATTTTGCATGGCCAGAGTAAATTTTGAAAGGAGGAGAGAGAAAAGATAGAGGGAAAGCTTTGTCGGCGACAAACTGTATCACCAACGACCACATGCAACACCCCGCAAGGAAAAGGACATCGCTTCGCTTCCAATTACACGATAGAAGGGGTATTTTGAACGCTGGGAGGTGTTGCAAGCGTTACATGAAGGCCCAAACACCTCCCACATGTTGGCTCTTGCTATGCACCCGCGAACCACTTTTATTTTTCTATATTTATGAAAATACCGAATTCCCTCTAAGTTCACTTGGTGATAAAAAAAAATCATTGTAAAAATACAAAAACATCGCCTTGAGGCTAACTTTAATTTTTTTTGCTTCCAATAATATTTTGATCATTCATTGTGCTTTTTTTTTTCCATATATTTATACAAATACTAAATTGGCCCTTAGTTGACCTGATAGTAATAAAAAAAATCATGTGAAAAATACAAAAAAGCTCTTGGACACCACTTTTAATTTCTTTTCTTATAAGGATATTTAGGTCATTTCACTCTATTTTTGAAATGACAAAAGACTTATTTACCTCTAATTAATTTGTTAACAACTAGTGTGCATTATGAAAAAACTTCAATGCCTCCAATAACCAATTTAATATTTTTTTTTGTCAGAAAGACAAAAACATTATTACATTTTTCCATTGAACAATACAAATAGATCTGTTATGTTTTAAAAATATTTTTAAAAATATTAATATTTTTATTTAAATTAATATATTTTTAGTATTTTTATATCATTTTAAAGTGTTGATATTAAAAATAATTTTTTTTTATTTTAATATATATCCAAAAAAATACTTTAAAAAACAATTAAAAATCAGACTCCCAAACACCCTCTTAATCACAATTTTCTCCGAGCTTACCTATCCATTCATATACTTAAACACCTAATATTAGGTCACTGCAGCCATAAATTTAAGTGTTTGTTTCGGAGTGTGGTTCAAAGTATTTTTTGTGCTGAAATGCATTAAAATAATATATTTTTTATTTTTTTAAAATTATTTTTAAGATCAGCGTATCCGAACGATTCAAAATATATAAAAAAAATTAATTTTTAATAAAAAAATTAAATTTTAAAAAAAAACGGGTTGGACGCGTTTTCAAATGGGTCTGCGCGCTGCGTATTAGCTAGCCGATCCTTGTTTTTATCTCAACAAGTTCTTGAATAATAATTAATTGAATTAGTTTTCTTCGTGGCAAGTGTTTACACATTTTCCGTGCACGGTCAAAGCACCTTTCTCGACTGTCATCTCATCAGCTGCGTAAGATCGCAAATCACTACTACTATTATTATTATCATTTTTTGACCCGTACCAAGACAGAATCGTTCAATTTAAGACAACTAGTTCAAGAGACAGACGGATTGCTTAGTTTTTAGCTTAATAATAAAAAAAACAATTTCTAGCCCGATTCTGGTTAATTACCATGCCTAACTGCTATCGTAATTATTTAGATGTTGTCCTTCGAGTTTGACGAGGAACAAGCAAAGACAGTTTGGCTGAACTAACCTAGAGTTTCAACTTTTAAGGCAAATATCCCAGTTGCCAATTCGGCTTTGGAGGGTTCGGATTTAACAAAGACCTAGCTAGAGTAACAAGTAGTTTAGCTCAAGTTGGCTTCAATTCCCTTTTTTATGATTCGGTGAAGATTGTCTGTATTAAGGTTTGATGTGGAAGGATTAGATTTGTGTGGAACCCACAAGGCAAGTGCTTTTGATTATGATAATGAATCGTCGAGAAGCTACTAGTAACGTCAACCAGCGACTTCCGTCAACTGTTTGATGCACACGTGGCTTTTTGATAGTACAATTAGGACCGTCAAGATTAGGGGAGGCGTTTGTAAGCGCCCTAGACATGGGACCCCTAGCAGTAGGTAGGGTCCTCTTAGAATATTGGTAGCAATTTATTTTTTTAGTCTTTCAAGCATATTACAAACGCCTTTGAAAGAGTAAAATTATAAATATAGTATTTTAAATAGTATAATTTATTTTTTTCCCCATGTGACACTTTAATTAAAAAAAATAGTATTTTGACAAGTCATTTTGTATTTTACACAGAATAAGAAAAAAGAAGGGAAAAGTTTAAAGAGAAAAGGTTGTTGAATTTTTTTTCCCTCAATTTTATAGGTTTCACTTAATTATTTTTTGTGCTATAAACTACACTTAATTTCTCGAACTTTAACGCAACTAGTGTAGCTACAATTCTGTATACGACTCTTTGCTCGTGCTAGAGGGTAATGCTTTAAATGTTTTCCGTTCAAGAATTTATTACAATATTATGTTCTCAGCCGTATTGAATTATGAATTTAAATAAATCATTAATAGTTAATGGCATTCTCCTTCGAACAAAATCATCAAAATATCCAAATAAAAATCTAGTTTTGAGTAACACGTACACAAATTATTAACTGAGTGATATTTTTATAACCAAGATCAAAACTAGACTAGTTAAACTAAATGAATGGGAGTCCGAGTCATCTTGGTTTTTGAAAGAGATTCATAATTTGACGTGGTCCACTACAGTATTTGACGCCCCTAGCTACATCATTACTCGAGGGCAGCGCAATAATTTTATTGCCATTATATAGTTCATGCAATTATTTGGAGCTGATAAGGTAAATCGTGCAAATTATGCTGGATTAGGCGCCTTAGCCACTGTAGTTTCTCCCCGTACAGTCTGTGGTAATATTCATTATCTGCATTATGGAGGGCTCTTAATTATAACCACCCTACGTTCACCATGTATTTGGTACCACAGAGAGCTAGAAAGGCACGTACGTACTAATTACTACTATCTCTCTTATATAATCTCAATTATTTACATGGATTCATCGCTGTAATTTGTTGTCAAATCCTTTGCTTGATTTTGCCTTCTACTGATAGTTATTTTGCCTGTTTTATCCAGTAGCTAGAAGATCGAACATGGCTGTATTATCGGCAGATTTTTTTTTTATTTTCCTCTTTTATGCAGTTATTTCTTCTTTTTTAAAGTAAAGTAGATAGATATTCTTGAATGTGCTGTCACGTCTTTTTGGGATTTAAGTTAATTTATACGAAGTTTTCGTCCCCAAACGGATATATAGTTCTTAAAAGTCCACCTACTGTTTTCTTTAATTTTTCTTGCGCACCTGCACCCTTTCTGTCGGTCCATTTAGTAATGGGATAAGAGGGAAAAAAAAATTGGACAGAAGGCTCTTGTGACTGATACTCGATGATTATCCCTTTAGGTAGATCTTACACGTGGGAAATGTTTCGAAATCTCCACGTGTTTTTTATTTCTTAAAAGAGCCGCATAAAATAGTGGATGTTTCCAAAATTCAATTGGGCGGGGATCAGATTCAGGATTCGTGAGGTACATCATCCACTGAAATGGACAAAGGTTAGAGGTACAGAGATGTTTTAATTTATTTTTCTCAACAAACAAAGAAATTTTCTAACCAAGTTCATTCTATGTATCAAATAAATGAATACATACATGTTTAACCAAAACTTTTTTTTTTTTTTAATGGTGAGACATCAAGGATTGCAAGGATAAATTTGGGTAATTAGCATATAAAATGCAAAAAAAAAATATTGACACCGTAGCAAAAAAATTTTTAGCGAAATAGCATACTTTTGGATGTCGCTATTTATAAACATGATATTTAATTAAATATTGTAATTCTGAATCACGATATCAATTAAATTTCAATACCATTAACAAGAATATGAACTAGTCAATCGATTCATAATAGTTAATTAAATTGATGCGGTGATTGTCAATTTTGATATGGTCTGGACAACTAACGTAAAAAAAAAATCTATCTAGAACACATGTATTAACTTTACAAGCAGGTAATCCATCAAATATATTAATTAAACACATATCCTTCCATAATATAGCAACCAAACACATGGTATATAAAAAGGTATTTATATTTCCATTTATAAATGTTTGACGATACGTTAAATGTCATGATCAAGCTACTTCAACTCAAGTTTACTCGATTACATTCAAGGACTATGAGTGTGTTTGGTATTGCGGTAGTTGTTGTGGTTGTGATTTGAAAAAAAAGTTGTTTTATAAAAAATACTTTTAGGTGAGGTTGATTTGAAAAAATAGGTGTTTGGTTAAAACTGTGGTAGAAATTGAGATTGAACAAAAAGTAGTTTAATGTGTTTGGTTAAGAATGCTTTTGAAATTGAGGTTATAAAATAATTTTAAAAAATATATATTAATATTGATGGTTTTTAATTTAAATATTATAGATTTAACTATTGTTATTATATCATAAAATAAATAATACTTTATATAAAATATTTTTTATTGTTCCATTGAAATATCTACAATTCCATAACGTTCATACATCAGACAAGGATTACTGTTTTTTTAGTTTCTTAACCGCGCAACAACATCAGGTAAAACATAATCAGGAACAAAATTGAGATTGTGATCAAATTCTGCAAATACTACTTCATCAAGCGATCTTTGTCTAATTTATGTAGTTTCATTGAATAATGTTAAACACTAGTTTTTCGAATAAAACACAATTAAAATAATAAAAAATAATTTTTATTTTTTATTTTACTGGATCGAACCCGTTTCAAAACATTTTTGCATTTTGGACCGGAACCGGTTCGGTCGGAACAGTGCATCATGCTAATTAATTAGCATGATGTGCGAAGGCATGCAGCAGAGAGGCAGGAACGCGACAGAAGCATGTAATTTCTGCTTCAACAAAACAGCGTTTTCAACGCAGATAATGGTAGGGCCCACGTATAAAAATCACGACTGATTTCATAACCAAACACTATGTTATCACTGTTACAGTTAAAACGCAGCCACAAACGCTTAGCCAAACGGACTTTATATATATATAGTGTCAACGTACGTAGTTCAAATTTCAAATGGCCACTCTTCTAGAGTACTGGTTGAGAAAATGATCGATGTAGCTCTACTCGTGTTGCATACGCCTATTTCATTATTTGTGAATGATTGTGTACATAAGATTAAACTTTAGAAATTCTTAAAAATCTAGGAATATGTTGAACATTGTATGACAACGTAAGCATATATGTTCCCGTAAAAATGGCAGTACTCATATCATAAATTGACCATCCGAATTTTCTTCCTTTTTTTTTCTTTTTTGATAGAGTTATCTCTCCATTTTAAATGCGACAGCCATGAATAAACGCATGTTATTTCTTACTTTTATATATGCTTTTTGAAGAGAAGGTAAACGTGTATTCTTATTTTAAAAAAATAATAATTAATTTTGTAGTTTAAATACAAGGAACTAGAGTTGTTCTAAATTAAAGAAAGGGATAAGTACGAGCATCCCCACCTAATTCCTTATAAAAAATAACAATAGAAAGATCTGCTTTGATCCTTGCTGCCCACTTCACTAACCAATTAAACCTAGCATAGAATTAAATAAATATAGCGTGCGTGCGTGCGTGTGTGTGAAGGCATTCCATCGCACCAGATTCTTCAGATAAAGACCTAGCATAGAATTAAATAAATATAATTTAAAATTGATAGTGTTTGATTACTCTTTTAGAATAAATAAAAAAGAAATAGAGAAGAATAAAAACAGCACATGCTCGAAACACGCTTGGCTTATCTTGTTCAATCCCCGGTCTAATTAAGCCATGGTAATTAATTAATTAATTAATTATCTTTGTTAACTACGGTTAATCACAACTTAGTTAAATCACAAATGATATATAGAGCTAAAAATGCGATCAGAAGATTGTAATGAGAGAGAGAACTTAGTTAATTTAATTAGGGGTTGGTGGCTCGAGCAGACAAAAGCAGGGCAGGTTCAAAGTTTCAATTACCAATAGTACAAATATGACATTCATGGGATATGCCCAAATAAACGTGGATAAATGCGAATCCCACAGATGATCCTATAGCATTGTTGATATGATTAATGAGAAAGGACGATTTCGTGTAATAAAGATAAAGTAAAATCCCACTCAAATTAAAATTATATGGAATGCAAATTTCTTATTTGATTTAATTGTTTCAGATGAACATGAGTATAATTTTTTATTTGATTTTTAAATAGAATAAAATTTAATTAACATGTTCTACATGTTTAAATTTTTTATAGGGTCAGTCTGCTAAAACAAATCAGAGGTTAGGACCATCCCAGAAACTAGACCTGAAAATTATTGTTTTGAAATATTTTTATTTTTATTTTTTTGTTATTATTTCAGGGTTTTTTCTTTATTATGTTAGAAACTCATTTAATTATGATTTTAATTAGCTATTAAATTATTATTTAAGTATTTTTATAGTTTATTGATATTTTATCAAATTAGGGTTTTTTTTAAAAAAAAAAACTTAAGATTTGGCTGTAATTTTAAAATTAGTGACACTCTCCACCAATGAGAGAGCAACATTTGCACAGATTGCTTGGTAAGAAAAAGGAATTTTTTGTTTGACATTCCTGACGTGGATGCTGCGGCGAATCTCATAGCATGCCTACTAAAGTGAAATTCTATGTGCTTTGCCGTCAATTCTTGCGCACTTAAATGCAACTGAAGTACAATTCTTTGGCAAGTAAAAAAGAAAAAAGAAATTTCCAATTCGTGGTAGGAAGTAGGAACCCTAATTTCTTGGTATAAAAGTAAACATTCCCCTCCAGTCTCCTTCCGCTTATTAAAGTAGTGTGAAATGCAAGGCTGATACACCAGCTTGAAGACAGCATATAAAGTCATGTCCAGATCCATGAACTTACTGTCAGTTCTCCGGCCTCCCAATACATTGATTTCTCTTTCTTACGATCCACGTCACAAAATAAAAATGTCGAAAAGACATTTCTTCTACCAAAACAAAAGAAAAAAAAGTCTCTCACGCCTCAAATCGACAAATAAGTGCCTATGAAAAAATTTGGTCAATATCTACAAAATCTAATCATTTCTACAAAGTTGGACAAAATTGCTTGAAAATGATTGTTAAAAAAATCATTTAAAAAAAAACTTAAATTTTGGGAGGATAACATTTTTCAAAAATTGTACTTTGCTATTTTTTTAATATTTTAAAAACTTTTAATTATGGTAGCGACTGCAAAGATTTTTTATTCTTTAAAAATCTTCTAAATTTTTTTTTCAAAAAAGGTTTTTCAATTTTTTTTTAAAAAAAAAACTTAGCGACCAAGTATTGTCGGAAACATTATATGAAATAAAATTCTTGGAAATATTAATTAATCATTCTAAATCTCTTTCGGTCATCATATATATATTATGATGTAATGCAGTTTAGTTCAGTGATTCGAATTAACTAAATTCTGTGAGTACAAGATAAATTAATATTACTCATTTGTTGAAATTTGGATGGAGGTTAAAGAAAATCTTAACTATAAATGGAACTGTAAAAACTCCAAGTGCTGACTAAAGAGTAAATTAATAAAGAAATTTACGGACTTGAAATCGGACAAGACATCATAGATCTTTCATGGATGTGCCCTGCAGCCGACCTGGTTCTTCCTGGGCCTTGATTGGATGATCAAATATTTTTGTTTTCGGACAAGAGATCTTCTATGGGCGGTCGAAAGCTGTGGGCACAAATCGAAGCACTAGTGGCACAGTCAAACAATCGATTCTTTGGACCCCCTAGTTACATAACAACTGTTAATGTCAACGACTCTTTACCTTTGAATGAAAAGGAGCTCCAAAATTCCAAGCTTCTTTTTGTTCTTGGAGAGATATGAATTGTCAATAAGTTGTGATCGATACTTGAAAGCTCCACACATCATCTTAAATCGGGACCTCAAAAGCAAAAAGGCTGTAGGTCTGGACACGAAAGTGATTTTTTTCTGGATTGAACATTGATTTTTGAAAGCGAACGCAGATGCCGGCTAATATTTGAAAATATGTGGTAATTAACCATCTCAAATCTCATGCCATGAGCTTCTTAATTAACAAAAACTAAAGCTTTCAGTGTTTTCACTGTGTATAAAATCATAGCTCACTCTTTCATGTATCATTGTTGATTGGAGCGATAATTTTTTTAGAAATATTTTAATTTGATTCTCAGACTTTTTATTTGTACAATTGAGTTATTTTAAGCTCAAATTAACACTCAATTACATGTTTTTTTTTAAGAAAGAGTTGAATTGAAAAATAATGGACCGAAGTAAAATACACAGGTAACATAGCGACTGCTTTCAAAATTGTTTGTGATATACATTTTAGTCCACCAACTTTTTTTTATAAGATTATTGGTCCCCATTTTTTAGTCTTTTTTTTCATAAGAGCAGAGAGAGGACTCTTCATATTCCGATGAAGAGAAATAAAGCTATTTGTTGGTGATGATTTCATGGTTTGAACCAAAATGGTTTCATCAGGTTGCACTAGGTGAGAGGGGATTTAGTGGTTTGGACTCTTTTTTGGGTTTAATGAGTTAATAGGTTGGTTTCTTCATATTCTAAGGGTGTTTGTAGGGTGTTTTCTGGTTGAAATAATAGATTTTTTGGGTAAAAAAACCATAGGCTCGATATTTTGGCCACCATAATGGTGGCTGGAATCTGGGTTAACAGACGACACCTCTGCCATAGAAGGCAACGTGTTGTCTGCATATTCTCTTTTTTTTTTCAAAAAATTAGAAAGAAAAATAACAGGCTCGGGCACACGGGCCTGGGCTTCAAGGCCCACACACCTGGTCTTTTCCTTTTCAAGTATTTTTTTTGTTTGTTTTAATTAATACCTCTCCTATGTAATTTTTTTTACTTATTTAGCATTTTTTCAATAGTATTTAATCTTTAATTATATTAGGTGTCTTTAATTTTTCACGAGGTTAGTATAATTAATTTGTAATTTTTTTAAATAGTTCATAAAAATTAAATTTATTTTTATAAATTAAAAATGTTTATTTTTATGATATTTTTAACATCTGCAGCTTTACATAGTATTTTGTTTCTTTTATTTTATTCAATAAATTTTATGTGTCTATTAATTTCAATTATAAAATGATTTTGATAAATAAATTCATTAAACACAACCGGGTAATTAACATGTGTTGCGCTATTAAATATCTTGATTTATATTTGTCTTTTAGTTTTTGCAATTTCTTTTTTATTTATCATCAATATCTTTTTCTATCAAATTATATTGGTCTCATGATTTAGGACACACGATAGACATGTAATCTTGGCATATCTCATGTTCATATCATAGATTTTACGTGTTAACCCAGCTTTGCCCAAAGCAATATTTTTTTTTCATTAATTTAAGTTGTTTTTGCCTTATTTTTTTACCGTATTGTCAAATTAATTAAGATTTAACTCGATTCTTGAATTTCTCACTTCTTTAAAAACATGATCGTCTCCTTTTTTTTCGGGTAAAAAAATTTTGATCTCACCCACAGCGTCGCACAATCCACCAATCTAGTTATGTCTAATGAATGTTCAGGAGTAGTAAAAGGCTTGATCAACCACTTTTTATGAGTTGTGAATGATGGTACAAGTCATGACTTGGGTAAGAGAAGCATGCTTGCAAAATGACAAGTCAAACTTATTATTACATATTACTCTAAAAGACGTAGGTTTTTCATCGTGCATGGCTCCAAATATGAGTGGCATGTTATAAGTTTTTAAAAGATGCACTTTAGTTTTTGAACTTTAAAAATCACATAAACTATATAATTTCAAACCCTCAATATTTATCCAATTCAATTTTGGTACAAAAGTTCATCGTTGTTATTTTTAGTTCCTAGTTGTGTGTGTGTGTGTGTGTGTGTGTGTGTGTGAGAGAGAGAGAGAGAGAGAGAGAGAGGTAGTCGAATTCTAACAGTAAAAAGGAAAAAATGTCGTTCACACCAATTTAAGTCACCAAAACAGACGATATTGGTGTTAACTGATTTCATTTGATAAGGAGAGCTTATATTAGGTGTTTTTTACTTTTAAAGTTCGTGAAAAAACAGATCTAAACTTGAGTTGATTTTTGGATTCGAGTTTATTTTAATTTTTGGGGCGGTTTTTTAGGTTTTTTTCACGTCATTGATAGGTATATAACAGTGTCTACCATGTTTTATAAGTGATTTGGATAAAAACAAATGCATTGAAAACGGTTTATGGGGCAAAAAAACTTAAGTCTCAGCAGACGATGTGTCGGCTGATTTGTTTTCCAAGAAAAAAAATTAAGGGCCTAATCGTGCCAGCCATAACAAAATGGCTCAGGTTTATATTTAAATTAGTACCCCTTCTCTCTTTTATTTTATTTAAAAAGCTTCTTTTAAATGACAATTATTTTGTTAGTTATGTATTATATAAAAATAAATGTTTTGTCTTTCGAGATTAAATATCTTGATCTACATCTGTCTCTTGATTTTTCAAGTTTTATTTTTAGGTATCATTAATGAACTTTTATTTATTTATTTATTTGCACATATAGTTCTTAATTTATTTGATTACACATATGCATAAAAAAATTTATTTGGACTTGCATTATTTAAACTACATAAATGTGTTGAAAACACTTGCATGTACAATTTCTTATAGGAAATAAAAATATCTAACCTGCAATAGAACGTGAGTCATATAACTAGTAGAAAACACTAAAAGGTGTGGGGTTTTTTTTTTCTGTAAACAATACTATTCACTTTCTCACATTTTACTATGGATTTATTGTTCAAAATTATAATTTTTTTTGTCTCCAAACTTTGTTTTTTGCACAATTGCATTATTTTGGGGCCAAATTAAAGCACAATTGAATCAAATTTGTTGGCTAAAAAATATCGAAAGACAGGGGACCAAAGTGGAAAAGGCATCACAAATAGGTGATAGTTTCGAAGTTCTCACAAAAAGTTCACTTTAGTCCACAAACTTCACATGTTATACCTATTTGGTCCCTCAATATTTTTTCAATTTAATTTTGGTATAAAATTTAATTATTGTTAGTTTTTAGTCAATGATTTGAGAGTTGCGAGAGAGAAAAATCGTTGAATTCTGGTGGTAGAGAGAGAAAAATATTGTTTGCACTGATTCCGACCATCAAAATAGTCGATCTTTGTGTCAGATGATTCCATTTGATGACGAGAGTTTAAATTATGTGTTTTTTTTTTACCTTGAAAGTGTCTAAAAACATATATGAGCTCGAAATTTTTTTTGATTTTAAGTTAATTTTGTGTTTTGTGATGATTTTTGGAGTTTTTTGAGGCCATTAATGTATTCATCAAGGTACCTAAAGTGTTTTAGTTCTAAAATATGTTGAAAATGAGTTTTTAGATCAAAAAACCTTCAAGCCTGATTTTCTAGCCACTTTAGTAGTTGAAATTTGGGCAAAGTCAGACGACGCGTTGTCTGATGTTTTTTCATAAAAATAAAGCAAACGCTATGTAGAAAAACCCAATTACATTTTAAAAAGAATTTAACCAACACACGGGCCCTCTTATAAAGTTAGGCCCAATTGTGTTTTTCCTTTTTTATGGTAATTTTGGTTTTTTTAAATAAATTTTTAAGATATATTTAAATTAATATCTCTCCTCTCCTCTATGATTTTTTATTTTTTATATGTAGTTTTTTTTTAATAATGGTTGTTTTTAAGTATTTTGTATATATTAATTTTTAAATAGATTTTTCTAATTTTATAAGTTTTTTTATGTTTTATACAATTTAACTTTATTTTTTGTAGTTTTTATAATAAATACAATCTTGCGAGATATTATTTTCTCTTTGTTTTTATTCAATCAATTTTATGTTTGTGTTTATTTCTACTATCATTTGATTAATAAAATAATTTAATAAACAAAGTCATTGAGCACAATCGAGTAAATGAACCGTGTTGCGATATTAAATATCTTGATCTATATCTGTCTCTCAACTTTTTCCGATGCGTGTTTAGGTATCATTAATTTATTTTTTATTTGTTGACATAGATGGTTCTTGATTTATTTAATTAGAAAGTATGTATAAAGTTTTTGATTTACACTTGATATTTTTTGATGTAAAAAAAAGTGTAAAAAAAAAAATGTCAAAAAAATCTATAATATATTTAAATTTTTTTTGTGAAAAAAAAAATCTAGTACGCCATAGAGCGTAAGTCAAAAATACCTGATTCTCTTGGACAGTGGATTCAATAACCTGTCAAATTGGATTTCATCTTAGGCCGAGTTTTTTTTATCAATTTAAAAAGCTAATCCAATTAAACGTAGGTCAAAATTCTATGATAAGACCCAACTAGATCAACTGTAAAGCTTCAAAATAATGTTAAACTTCATCAATCCGATGACTACGATAAAACCAAAAGGCTCAGTGGTCTGCTTCAAAACATCTTCACATGTTATTAACTCAAAATGTCAGAAACGTGTTTTAATTAAAAAGTATTTTGCCAATAAGTCGGTTTATTTAAAATAGACTATCATACGGACCCTCCCGAAGTTTGAATTATTTTTCTTTCCCAGATACTGAATATCTAGTCCCGAGAGGGACACATAGACTTCAAAATTAAATATTTTTAGAAAATAGAACATTAGTATCGTTAAAAAAAAAATATAATCTTGTTGTAGTCAAATAGGGAGTATTCAAAGATCAAATGCGAACCCTAAATTTCCCAATTAAAAGAAAAGAAAGAAAGAAAGAAAGAAAAAGATGTAAGACTTGCTCGGAAAGCAAAATAAAGTGCCATCATAGAATCTTGATGAGTGCCATTCTTTGGAAAATAAACGAGTCAAAATTGGCAAACTTTCAGCATTCAAGATGGTGCGTACCGAAAGGATGAAACATCCTTTTTTCCAATTCCCATGAATATGGATTGATCGAGGACTTTTGGCCACAAATAATCCACCGTTTTTTTTTTCTTATTATTATTAATATGAGTGTTCGAAGTAGTTTACGCGTACCTCGACTATTCTAACGGATCCTGAAGTTAACGATTATATAAGCTTCAAATGACCATCATATTAGCAACTACAAGGCTCGAACCTGAAACTAGAGAGAGAGAGATTCATTGCATTACGAGACCAATTAAATGAGCACAATTATCAATGTGATCAATTCCTAAAATTGATGTTATAATATTATTAAAAGCAAATAATAGTTTAGAATATATTTTTATGTAAGATACAACCTGATCTATTTAAATATATTCTAAACTATTATTTGCTTTTAATAATATTATAACATCAATTTTAGGAATTGATCACATTGATAATTACGCTCATATAATTGGTCTTGTAATGCAGTGAACTTCTCTATATATAAAATAACAATAATAATAATAATAAGTTAATAAAAACAAAACAAAACCAAATAATTCTAATAATAATTTCTTATCAAAGGCCAAAAGTAATTAAAATTAGGCAAGAAACATGAGAAACCTAAATAAAAATAGCAAAAATGTCTACTCTAGGTACAACTTGATTTCCATGAAAGAAAGTTCTAGGCCCCGTTTGTTTGCTGGAAAGTAGTTTCCTTTTGGAAAGTGAATTCTGGGAAAAATGAATTCCAGAAAAGTATTTTCCGATGTTTGGTAGTGTAATGGAAAATAAGTTGGAAAACACTTTCCAGTGTTTGGTTATGTCATGAAAAATGAGCTGGAAAATAACTTATTAATGTTTTATTTATCTCAAGTTTATTAAAATAATGAGGAACAAATCTTACAAATTAAAAAGTTGAATGAGATAAAATAATAATAATTAACATTTCATAAATTATTTCAAATAAAATAAGTAACAATAAAAAAATGAGGACCAAATTTGATAGATAAAAAATTTCAATAAAAAAATGATAAGAAAAAAGCAAATAGCAATTATAAAAATAAGGACCAAAATTAATATAAAAATTAAATTTTAAGAGATGGAATTGAAAAATAAATATTCAAAACAAATTATATATAGCAATCAAAAGTTTGAGGATCAAATTTGATATAATTAGCAAATAATGACATTTCTAAATTTTTCACAACTTCCGGAAAGTGTTTTCCGCCCAAATTTTCTAGGAAAACACTTTCCTGAAAACCAAGCCAAATTTTCCTTTGACTGGAAAGTGTTTTCCATTGACCAACTTTTCTAATGGCAAACAAACACAGGAAAGTTTGGAAAGTGGTTTCCCGGAAACCAATTTTCGGAAAACAAACACAGCCAAAAAGAAAAACATTTTTCTGGAAACCAAACCAAATTTTTCTTTGACTGGAAAGTGTTTTCCGTTGTTCAACTTTCCTAATGGCAAACAAACACATGAAAGTTTGGAAAATAATTTCCCGAAAAGTGAATTTCAGGAAACAAACATGGCCTAACGTGTTTACAAAGAACAAGCTTGAAATGGATAAGAGACTCAAAGCTATCACTTCTTCTTCTTCTTCTTCTTCTTATGAGATGTGCTACGATGAAGATTCTTTTGGCGATTCACGCAAGAAGCAGAAAATCTCAAATTGATGTTAGCAATTTCTTTCAAAAGTTACACTCCCTTCCTTCGGTTTTCATTCAATTAAATTAACAAAAAACAATGCTCAAAGTCAGAAAACAATGCGTGCCCAAGGCTATTATAATACTCCTTAAAACATTGGATACAAACTTCCTTCAGTTGGGCCCTCCTGGTTCGGGACTTCATGCCCGACAAGTCGCACGCTTTCCGGCTCCCGATTTATTTGAAACCAAGCAGGGATCACCGGAGGAGTGGATAATGATAATTACCTTAAACTTAACACCAAGCTTTGTAGGTGATCCTTTTTAGAGCTTCAAAACTAGTTGACCCACTTTATGCTTACGTTCTAATTGAGCTAGCCATTTTTATTAAAACAAAATAAATATGCGGCGGGTTTTTCACTTCAGCACTAGATATAGTTCATTACAGTAAAATTACTATTTTTGCTTTTGAATAAAAAATAAATACATCTAGGAGTATTTATTATCCTTTCTTTGACCAACTTTTCTAATGGTAAATAAACACATGAAAATTTAAAAAGTAGTTTTTCAAAAAGTGAATTCCAGGAAACAAACATAGTCTAAGTTATGCTTGTTTATGTGCTGTAAAGTGTTTTTTTTTTAAGTTGAGTTTTAGAAAAATAAATTATTTTTTAGCATTTGACTATATTACAAAAAATTAGGTAGATAATAACTTTTTAATTTTTTAATTTTTTTAAATTTATTAAAATAATGAGGACCAAATCTAATAAATAAAAAGGTTGAAGGAGAATGAAATTGAAAAAAATATCTAATTTCATAAATTATTTCAAATAAAATAAATATAATCAAAAAAACAGGGATTAAATATGATAAATAAAAAAATAAATTAAGAAAATAATAAAAGAAAAACAAATAACAATCAAAAGAACTAGAATTAAAATTATATAAAAATGAAATTTTAATCATGTTCTAGGGGATAAAATTGAAGAAAAAATTTCAAAACAAAATATGGGGCAATCAAAAGATTGATGATCAAATTTGATATAATCAATAAATAACAAGATATTTTTTAATGTTTCGTAACTTTTAAAAAGTGTTTTCCGTTCAAAATAAAAAAAAAATTCTTTCCTAAAAGGTAAACCAAATTTTTTTTAACTTAAAAGCAATTTTTATTAACAATTTTTTTAATAAAAATTAAATATTAAAAAATTTGAAAAATAATTCTTAAAAAAAAAACATTTCATGAAAAAGACTCTCACAAGAAACGGTCTTGGATTGCCCAAGCAGGTACCCTAAACGTTTGAAAACTGTCATTGAAAATCCAAGAAACTCCAATTTATGTATTTGAAAGAACCAAAGTTCATTGAAAAGAAGAGCAATGCAACAATTGATTTCAGAAATTCAAGATAGTACCAACCAAGCCGGAGGCTACATATCTTTCCAATTTTCAGCATGTGGTACAAGTCAGGGACAAATGGGAGCAATCTGTCCACACAATTTGATTCCGTTCAAACACATGCATGCATTTGGACCGACATGATAAAGAAGAAAAAATATTTAATTTTCCACGAACGGGAGAGGCATGACGGAGTACGTTTCTTCTTGCATTTCTTTGCTAGAAATGTTTTGCTTAGCGATGTGTGTGTCTATATACATCACTTTTTTTTTATTATTATTAATGTAGGTGTTTGGGTAAGCTTGTGTGTATCTCGACTAATTTTACAGGCCCTAAATTAACGACCATATAAGCCTCCAGTGGTCATCATATTAGCAACCATAGGAGAACAAACCTTTTAGTCTCAAACTCTTATCACTGAGCCACAGAATATCATCTTAATAAAGCAGGTATGTAACCATCTAGGTGGTGGCTCAGTGGTGAGAACTTGGGATCAAGAGGTTTGCTCCCTCTGTGGTCTCAGGTTCGAGCCCTGTGGTTACTCATATGATGGCCATTGGAGACTTACATGGTCGTTAACTTCAGGGTCCATGGGATTAGTTGAGGTACACGCAAGCTGGTCTGGACACCCACGTTAAACTAAAAATAAATAAAAACAGGTAGGTGCCATGTGAACTAGGTTATAACTAGGAGGGGGGGGGGGCAAGGAAATTTTTTTTCCAATTCTTTTTTTAGTAATATTTATATTTTTAATCTAAATAATAAAACAACTAACATTTTAGCTTCCTTTAATTTTATTTTCTGATTTCGCAGGAGCATGGGAAGAGAACATTAAGAGACCCATCGTGGCTTGGAATAGAAAAGGTGACTCCCTTCTTCTTGAAAAGTATAGAGCCCCTCCAACTTTTTTATTCCCCTTTTATCTTAACATCAAGTAGATAAACCTTGAAGAGAAATCTTGCTCTGGAAAGTTATTACCCAAAGAATGTTGTTGTTCTTCATGTCAAAAATATCTTTTTTGAAACATGCTTGGAAACATGGTTGGTGTTGACTGCTTGTTTTTAAAATTTTTTATTTTTTTTATTAAAAATTAGTTTTTTTTATGTTTTTGCATTGTTTTAATATACTAGTATTAAAAAATATTATTTAGATTTATTTTTAAATTAAAAATACTTTTAAAAACAATTAGTTCACGTTACAGTTTAATATATATATATATATATATATAAAACATGAAATAATTCCCAATCTCAAGTCGATTCCAGCATGTGAGAGCCATATAATCCGTACAGTTATGAAGCAACTTGCGAGAGTTTAAAATGGTATTGGAGGTTCACCGGTGGATGAAAAGACCAATAAAGAAAGAAAAAATAAAAAGAAAAAAGAAAAATCAAATTCTGGCACATGATTCAAGTCAAAGTTTGACATCTCCCAGTGAGTTCATCTTTCTAAATGAAGAAAATTCTTTAAATGGGAAGAGTCTGTCTTCTGATTAGTTAGAATTGTACACACACCTTAAATTTAACTTTCCCGTTTATGCTACATTTTCACCAAAGTTTCAATAAAATTTAAATTATTTTTTTATTTAAAATTAACTATATATATTATTTTAATGTATCGATATCAAAAATATTTTTTAAAAAATAAAAAAATATATTTTTAGATAAAAAAACAATTTAAAAAACAAAATTATAACATTAACACCCTTTCTAATTAGGGTAAAAACACTGAAATTATTTTTATCAACTCATCCTATGCATTACGCATGTAAAACTCCAACTGCCCCACCTACCAAAAAGCAACCAGGTCTCCGACCTTTACAAGGTATCATGCAGTCCAGCCATTGGCTTAACTAGGCAGCATGCTTCTTCTACACAGTTAATTGCTAACCAGAACCGTGGAAAAACAGAGCCTCGACAGAAAAAGAAGATGCGAGGCACAGGTTGCTTCCGGTGGTCTCTATTGGGCCAGCAAGGCCATTATTTTGAGACTTTGTCCTGGTCCAGACTGTATTTTGTACTATCTGATTCATGCTGGTCATCGGCTCGCAGTCCGATGATTAAATCAATGACCAGGAGGACTGAAATGGTACATTTTTGAATTGAATCTGAATATTATTGATATCTGAAACTCAGGTTTCCTCGACAGAAATTTTCAAATTTGATGGCATCCTCGTGCTATTACCACTTCCACATGCCATGAAAAGTCATTAACAGGCAATAAAAGATGATTCGAGATTTCTTTCATGGAAATGCCCGAGACTGTCTCGAGGCAGCCAAGCAAATTGCGCAGCCCAGCTGCCTCACGTGTCTATTTTTCATACAGCTGAGCCACAAGTAGTATCTATCTGGTGAAATCACCCAGAGAACTGTTGATGGAAATTTTTTCAAAAAATAAAAAATTAACAAAAAACAAATATGGGTAAAGTAAGGACTAGATGGCTAGGTGCCCGGCCCTCTTCCAGAAAGTCCAGCAGTTAAGAAAGCACTATCTACTAGTTCGCCTAAGCGGCCCAGTTATCTAGAAACAATCCAAGGCCCATCAATGGGCCGTCATCATCATCATGGTGCATGAGAGAGCAAAGCCTGCTTTACTGAAATGCGATAAAACAAGAACACGCTTTTTTACATCCAACTGTATCCAGTAATTACCTCTATATTTATTTTTGTATTTTAAAAATATTTTTTAAAAATTTTAAATTTTTTTATTTTAAATTAATATTTTTTTATGTTTTTAGATTATTTTGAAGCACTGATTTCAAAAATAATTTTTAAAAAATAAAAAAAATATTATTTTAAAATATTTCTAAATAAAAAACAACCGCAACCATAATTTCAAACACATCAAGACTGAGCTCTTCTAAGAATTTGATTGCAACGGCCAGTAAAAAGCTGGGGCCATAACATTATACATCTTATCAACGAGTTAGTTTCATGATGGGTTTGATCTAAACCCTGCACATCACTTGTAGACTGTTACATAGCCATTCATTCCAACTTGCAGGTCAGCGATGCAAAGAAATGATCTTCGTTGCTCTTGCTTGTCGTTGAAGAACTGTATTGATCAAATGAGAGGGAACACGGAGGTTAACTTCCACAAGCCATGCACTCTTCCCGGTTCTGCAATGAGCATGCTGCCTGCGCCATATCAGAATTAACATCATCCTCTGCCTTGTTAGCATTTTCCTGTTCAATCACAAAACAACAAATTCTGTCAACAATCATGTAAAAATATTTGCTTTTAAGGAAAATCCAATCTATTTAGGTAAAACTGCAAATCAGTTGTCTAAAACGGAAAGACTGAAAAAAAAACATATGCTTATAAAATAAATGGTCGATAGTGAAACCATGCTTGATTTTCTACTTCTTTCCATATTTGCTTTAATAGTCTCCATTCTCAAAGTGGATTTTGTACCTTCAACAGGATGAACTATAAATGAAACAGATTTATGGAACAATTGAACATGGTCTAGTGATACAAGGAAGAGAAATTCGCATACATTGTTGAGAACAGTTGTGTCAACAGTGAATTTGATAGCATCTGCAGCAGCACGTGTTCTCAGGTAGTACATACCTGTTTTCAGGCCCTGTACAGAAAACATGACTAAATCAAAAACAAACATATCAATGGATACACCCAAAACGCAATTTGAACATTCATAGCATAGAGAAACATATGCTATACTGTTTTCTTTTCCCAGTGACAGGTTACGCAGCCTCGGTAGCAACATGAAGTGCAAATTTGATCAGGAGTGGTGCACTGCAATGAGCATGCAGTGTATTTATACTGCAAATTAATATATATAAGCACCATACCTTTGACCAAGCATGGAAATGCAGGGAAGTTAGTTTCCCAAGATCAGGTTGCTCCATGTGAATATTCAGACTCTGACTTTGGTCTATGTAGCATCCACGATCAGCAGCCATGTCAACCAATGTCTTTTGCTTGATTTCCCACACCGTCCTGGTATCACAAAGTAATTCTGCCTTGGCATGAAAAGATACAAATATGCTACTAAATATAGGATATAGACAACATGAAGATAACCGTACTTATAGATAGCTTTTAGCTGCTCGGGAATCTCAGGGATTTTTGAAACCGAGCCACTTTCATTTATTATCTTGTTTTTAAGAACAGGTGACCAGAGACCCATCTCCGTTAAATCATTAAGGAGGTGTTTGTTCATCACAACAAATTCGCCGCTGAAAATGGATGTGGTTAGATGGCAGAGGGAAGAACAACCACACTTTACAGAAATCAGCCTGGTAAAGCAAAACAAACCTTAAAACTCTGCGGCTATAGATATTGGATGTATAAGGCTCAAAACATTCATTGTTGCCAAGTATCTGACTTGTTGAAGCAGTGGGCATAGGCGCTATGAGAAGGGAATTTCTTACACCACTTTTGGAGATCATTTCCCTAAGAGCATCCCAATCCCACCTATCTGATGGTGTCACACCCCACATGTCCATCTGCAAAATCCCCTGAAAGAAAAGAAAGGTTGCTCAAGTTCTAGCAATCTTATATTTCATATGTCTTCTCGAGGGCATGTATCAAGGCATCCAATAGAATATGACATAGGCAAAATGCCATATCTTGGGTGATTTCTTTGCATGATGAGTCATTTTGAGGAAGAAAAAGGAGCAAAAGGTACACCCTTCTCTCTGTATTTCTCAAGCATTAACTCTATGAGAATGAGACTGCTTCCTAGACCAAGCTCACCGTGTTATCCCTTTTGAAACATCTCTCAAATTCTTCTGAACATTAAATCTAACATTTGCACCATCCTATAAAGCCAAGGCATGAACCAAAGAAACAAGATAGCAGAGGTCATCTAGTTGAAAATCAGACACCAAGGCATGCCATCTTAAACGTCTTTGGAATACATTCACTGAAACTGATAGAATCAGAGACCCTCACCTTGCTCACAGGGCTTCCACAATATGTTTCATAAGGGCCATCTTTAGCAGCCAGCTCAGAAGAAGATCTCAGAGCATGGTAGTATATGGTTTCAAATATGTCTTTGTTTAGCCTTTTTGCCTGTTACAAACAAGTGAAAAAATCAGTCTGGATGAACAACGCAAATGAAACCATGTCATATTTGAGAGAAGCAAATTAATACCTCTGATGAATCAAATGGCATGCCAAGCAAAATGAAGGTATCAGCAAGACCTTGAACACCAATACCAATTGGTCTGTGTCTTAAATTTGACCTCCTTGCAGTTTCAACGGGATAGTAATTAACATCTATGATTTTATTAAGATTTGCAGTGATCGTCGTTGTAACCTAAGATAGCAACAAAAGTATATAAGAAACCAAAGTCTCCCAGATAGAATAATTCAGATTTCTTAAAAGATAAAAAGATACAGTTCTATCTTAAATATATCTAGTGTAAGTGAGTTTCTAGAAACAAATGTACAGCAGCATGCTTGTCACTATGCGCAACAAGTTAAATTTAGAGATCTCCTACATTCTAAATAAAACAAACCTCTGCTAGTTTTTCAAAATCAAAGTATCTGTTCTTTGATTCTCTACTTCCAACCATCTTGGAAGACTGTGATTCCGCAGGTACCCCCTACAGAAAGAAGTAAAGATTGTTGAGCAGCATATTAAATTATTAATAAGGTAAGGAAAAAAAAAGATCTGGTAGACGAAACTATCAATGCAACATTCATTTTCAGTGTCCCACCCTTTCCATGACAAATCGTGGAAGAGCAACGGATGCCAGATTGCAAACTGCTGTTTCTGTTGGACTTGTGAACTCAATAACTTCAGTACAGAGGTTTGAGGACTTGATAGTGCCCAGATTCTGCTGGTTGCTTTTCCTGTTGCAAGAATCCTGAACAAATAAAAGGTGCATTTAGAATACACTAAAAACAATGTGGAACATTGTTATGCCTATAGCCATGGTAAATTACATGTAATACCTTGAAGAGCATGTAAGGTGTTCCTGTTTCAATTTGGGAATTTAAAATCTCAAACCAGAGTTTCCTAGCTGAAATAATTTTCTTTGCCCTATCCTATATTCATAAATACACAAGTAATTGTCAGTTCCAGTGCAGACAAATACTTCAACATTTTGATACAAACAATCATCACAGAAGTAGCAAGTTTTCTACCTCTCTTTCATACTGAGTATACAGTTTTTCAAATTCTTGTCCCCAACAATCAGCCAAACCTGGAGCCTCACTAGGGCAAAACAAAGACCATTTGTCATCACCTCGAACTCTTTCCATGAAGAGATCAGGAATCCAAAGAGCAAGGAATAAGTCTCGAGCTCGATGTTCTTCCTGCAGAAGGCATCAAGAAGAAAAAGCACAAGACCAAGTCATGAAAAATAAGAAAGGAAAATTCGAGGATCTGAATCAAAAAGAACAAAAAAAGGGATCTTTTTCATTTGGAACTAACCGATATATACCCCCCTACTTAGATTAAGATCAATGTTATGTAAGGCCATTAAGTAATGAACATACCTTTCCATGGTTTTTTCTGAGATCTAGAAACTCAAAGATATCGGCATGCCATGGCTCCAGATATATAGCGAAAGCACCTAATCAATACAAAAAGATTAGCCATTGAAAAAAATAAAATAAAAAAGACGACCCAATAAATCACATAGCATAGACAAAATTTAACTACATTCATGCAAAATCACTCTGATCTGCTGTCTTGCTTTATCCATAAAAAACTTGCACTCAAACTCATTAAAAAATATAAGCAACACAATTGAACTTATACCTTTCCTCTTCCCTCCTCCTTGATCAACATAGCGAGCAGTGTTGTTGAACACTCGAAGCATGGGAACTATACCATTGGAAGTACCATTTGTCCCCCGAATGTAACTGCCTGTGGCGTGGATATTATGAACAGCAATACCAATTCCTCCAGCTAATTTGCTAATAACAGCACACTCCTTCAGAGTATCATATATGCCTTCAATGCTGTCATCTTTCATGCACAGGAGAAAGCAACTGCTCAACTGCCATATCAACCGATCACCCAACGCCAAATAAATAACAAAATCACATGAGCAATTCATGTAGATTAGCACTGTTATTCAGATAATGGAGAACACTGATACAACAAACATACTTGAGGCTGGGCAGTCCCTGCATTGAAAAGGGTAGGGGTAGCATGAGTGAACCAACTTTGAGACATTAAGTGATAAGTTTTGGTGGCAGATTCAATGTCATCTTTGTGGATACCAACAGCCACTCTCATCAGTAGGTGCTGTGGTCTTTCTACAATCTTTCCATCAACCTTCAAAAGGTAGGACCTCTCAAGAGTTTTGAAGCCAAAATAATCATATTCAAAATCCCTGTCATAGAGGATCTCACTGTCCAGCCGTTCAGCATTCTGATACCAATAAAGGCATTGGTTATTATATACATACATAATTTATATAATTCCTCGGTCACAGATTAATAGAAAAAATGGTTAGTTTCGCATGGTGTCCACACTTCTGTTACCAGCAGCTTGAAAACAATAAAACAAAAATTAAGATGAGTTTACCTTCATGATTATTTCGTAGACATCATCTGCAATGAGAGGAGCCTTCTGCCCAGACCCCTTATTTAAGTTGTTATACATTAATTCGATCCTGCATTACAAGCCTTTAATTCAATTTCAAGTAAATACAAAATACAATTAAATCAAAACAAAACCCCATGAAACCAAATACTCACGTCTCTGAGAAGGATTTTTTTGTATTCTTATGCAGCCTCGAGACAGAAATTCTTGCAGCCAACTGCACCACATTATCAAACAAAAACAATCAAGTTCAACACAAACCTATCAGTAATTAACTAATCAAACTGACTTCAAGCAACAGAAATCACCACGTAAACAATTATCCCCGATCGATCAAAACCCAAACGAAAAGCACCTCAAACAGCCCAAACAACCACTAAAAAACACAGTTGCACTAAAACACGAGCTTGGCAACAAATTTGACACACACACACGATAAACCACAAAAATCAAAACTAGCAAAACACCAGATTGCAAAAGATTACAAAATCACTGACCAAAGCATAATCAGGGTGATTAGCAGTCATAGAAGCCGCGGTCTCAGCAGCTAACTCATCAAGCTGGGTTGTAGTGACACCTCTATAAACCCCTGCACAGACTTTCTGTGCCACAAGCACTGGATCACAGTGATCGTTACTTAACCCATAACTCAATTTCTTTAATCGAGCAGTTATCTTATCAAAACGTACCGGTTCTTGGCGCCCATCTCGCTTGATCACGTACATGGTTGATAGATATATTTGAATTGGATAATTTAAAAGGAAGTGAATGAGTGAGGAATTTTATCGAACATGTAATGTGGATTGTTAGTGTAAATGGAGATGAGTGCTTATTTATAGAGAGAGATGGTGTAGAGAGGAAGGAGAGTACGAGAGAAGCTAGAGGGAATTTTGAAGGATTTGAATTTGAAAGTTTTTATGAGGTTTTTTTCTTTTCTTTTATATATATATATATTTGTTTATGTCTGTGGTTTGAGGGAATAATTCAAGTTTCCCGCTAGAAGTATCTTCAGGCATTTATATTATTAGGGTATTGGGTTTAATTTTTCCTTTTCGAGCCTCTGAAATATCATTAATTTTTGTTAATCAAGCTTTTGGTTAAATTTCACTGTGAAAAAAATAGTCAAATTTTAATTAATCTTTTTATTTTCAGTGCAAATAACATACTTTTGAGTAAATAAGGGGGCTAAACTTTGTTGCAGCAAGTAAACTAACCTTAATGTTGGTGATTCATTGCAGACTAAATTATTTTTTGTGTATAAGAAATGATATTCAGGTTCTAAAATTAGATTAAAAAATATAAAAAAAATTAGTTCACATGACAAACTTGTAACAATACTAATTAGAACTGAGCCATCTTAAAATATTTGTGAAATCCACGACACATATCATATGATTACAATAACCCAAAAAAAAAACTAAAAATGAATTTCAATTATATAAGATGAATTAAAAAATAACAATTAAAAAAATAAGGATCAAAATTAACATATAAAATAAAATTTATATTTAAGTTAAGGGTGAAAATGAAAAAAAATAATGAATTTAGTAAAATGACAAAAAGAAATTAGAAGAATGAGGCTCGGAATTGACATAAAAAATAAAAACAATGCTGTAATTAAAGGGTGAAAAGAATATTAACTTTTACAAGAGAGACAAGGAAGAAAAATCAAAACAATAATGATCAAATTAAAAAATATAAAATTATCAATTTGAATTGAAGGATAAAGTTGAAACCAATAAAACTTTTATAAAATAGCTAAGATAAAAAATTAAAAATCCAAAGAATAATGACCAAATTGAAAAATATAATATTTAATAAATTATGATTCAAAGATGAAATTGAAAAATAATAAAACTTCTACAAAATAATCAAGACTAAAAATTAAAAATCAAAAGAATAGAGACTGAAATTGAAATATCAGCAACAAAAAAAAAATCAAGTTATAAATTTTAAAGGAAAAAAAGAAAGGAAATAAAAACACTGGCGATAATTAAACACATGCCACATCAAAAGAAAAGAAAGATGATAATGATAAAAGTGTATTTTAACAACATGGTAAAATTATATTTTTAAATGTTAAAAAACATTGCACACGCTATTTGGTGAGGGTCTAAATTCATTAGATGAATCCGCGATCATAGAAGAAAAAACAACATAATTTTTAAATGATAAATACTCACGAGCATCAAAAGATTTTAAAACCAGACAGACCAAGCAGGATCCATTTCCACCCATTGCTATTTGGTAACTAGGAGTCACTCAACGGCCATTGATTGCTATGAAAGTTGTTGACTAGTGCTTCAGCAAGCTTGCCATTTGTTATGATTATCGAAGATCATTGTCCAATCGATTATCAAAATAATCGAGCATTGCTTACAGAGGTTCACCAAAAAATAGATTTAAATTTAAATATGTTCAGGTAAATTATAAAAGCAAAAATGCCTGACTACAAGATAAAAAATGAATATTTCATAACATTTTTTATCAAATATATTCGGCATTAAAGATAATAACTCGTAGATTTCCACCAAAGAAATTCTCTTTAGCAACCATCAAGCTTAATTCCTAGTTAAAGCAATATAAAAGGATGGAAAAAAAATTGTTAACCATGAGGTCGAAGCGTTGATTTTACACTTCCAATTTTAGCTGGAAAATCCAGGGGATTGTGCCGTGGAACCCTTCAACAAACAAAGACCTTGACTCGATTTACAGGGTTATTTTTCATGACAAATAGTTTCTAGATTCGTTAAAAAGGTCAAGTAGAGATGATCAACAGTGTTTGTTGTGTGCGCTCTAAATGGTCAGATCCCTTATGTTGAAGAGAATTGTCTCTTTATTTTCTTGTGGTCATTCGGTTTCCTCACAGCTATTTCTTGTTCATGAGAACTCGTTCACATCATGAACCTCGTATAAATAATTGTTTAAGGTCAAGAGGATGATAATGATACAGAAACAGCGACACAGTAACGATCTATACTTTTATCTACTTTTGATTTAACAGACAGGACAGCAATAAACCTCTTTTTTTCGTCGCTTCACCATTGGTTTTTGCATTAGAGGATGTACATTTGAACTCATTTTCGTCTTCTCTGAGCTGTAGGGGGTAGTTTCTCAGATGGACCACAAGGAAGTTTCTGCCCGGTCTCCCTTTCAATTCTGCTCTTGAGCTCTCTGAGTATCCGAATTTGGGCAAGCTTCTCAGGAGACAATTTGTCCCAATAGATCCCTGCAGGTTAAAAGAGTTCGTTCTCTAAGAACAGGAGACCAAAACAACCTGAACCCATTACAAGGTTGCTTTATGAAACAAACTCTAAAAAAACTGCAGTACACTTCAGACTTCAAACTACGGGCTGCAGTGATTCACAAACCTTGAGGCTTGGGAATATTAGTGTTGGTGAAGATAACTTGGTCGGGAGTGCATATGATGTCAACGGGAACATCATGGATCAGCAATTTCTCAACCGGAATATCTTCTACCAATTGGCAGTCATGCACTGCAAGAGTTTTGAAGAGTAAGAAATCGTCGAAACAGTTAAAAGAGAACAATAGTTCAGTAATAATAAGCATGGCAACAGTATGAATAAAGGGAGCGTAGGAAATGAGATCCAGAGTAAGCGTTCCAACTACCGGAGGTCACAACTGGTGTTGAGTCATCAATAGCTCCCATATACCGCAGCATCCCATATTCAAGTTCAGCAAATCCCTGCACTCCGAAATCTCTCTGACATTAACCTTACAGAATCTTCAACTGCAAAGATGGTATTGCACTTTACAAAGTAACAAAAACCATCTCCATTTTCAGAATGAAGGTTTGAAATTATAGTTTAGGACCATATCCATCCATTAACTCTCAAATATTTTCAATGCATTTGACTGGCAAAGATTACGTTGAGTTTATAATACAAGAAAGATTGTATTATTACCTCTCCCTTGCCAAGTCGAGCCCCTGTTTTTGGGTCAACAGCGACAGAACCAATGACAATTAGGTCAACCTTGATCTTCTCATCCAATCCAATAGGCCTTCCATTCTTGGCAACACCTACAGAGGTGCATGCCTCATTTATGGTACTAGGGCTTAACATGTGAGATTCAAGTATAGAGAAAAACCCAGTTCTCAAACGGGGTTGAGGAGTTAACAGTTTCTTTCCACCTGCAAACACCACGAGGAGGCACTGAGAGGTTACTCATAAGTTTGCTGCAAGTCATCCTTACAAGAGTATGGTATGAGGCTTCAATATGATGGAAGACTAACCAGAGAGAGTGAGAAATCTGACTTGTTTTTGTGGTGAATCCGGGTTTACCTTCACACAACTCGCTTCGAGAAACACTTCCAACCCACTCAACTGCCATGACCCGACCTCATTAAAAAAACTCTTACATTCACTACCCGTAAACAAAGCACGCGTTCAAAAGGAGAGAAGGGGAAAAAAAACAAAAAATAGGGTTGCTCTTTTACCATTTTAGCAGCAGCTGAGGCGCCAACGAAATTGGGGATCCGGTGGTGAACAGGTCTGGGGTTCTGAGCAATATTTCGGGCCTCCATCAAATCCCAAATTCTCTTTCGGATGACCCATTTCCAAGCTTTGGGGTCATCCTCTGAACTCGTCTCCATCTCTCTTTTAGAAGTCTCGGCCATTGAGTCTCTTGCCTGTGCATCAAGTCTTAACCTCTCGGCCTCGTAAGCTTTTTCATCCAAAACGACGTTATCGTCGTGGGCATTTCGCTTAGAACTTCCCAGCTTGCAATTTGAATTGAACAATCTCTTGCTATGAGTTCTCCTCGAGAAGAAACAAATTAAAGATGGAGAAGAATGGGGGTAGTTAAAGAGGAGTGTGTGTGTGAGCGGAAGTGGAGCTGCTATTCGAGTCAGAGTTGAATCCATTAGGTAGGAACTAGAAATCCGGGATATGAAGTGAAATATGTGCTTTGCGCGTGGATTTTAGAGGAAAAAGGTGATTGGGCATCAATCAGTGGTTGTTCGTGTTTGGCCTTGTTTTTTAGATTACAGTTTAAAAAAGAAAAACGTAATTTTTTTAAGAAAAATATTTGAAGTGTAGTGTTAAAAAAACATTTATTTAGTTAAAAATTGATGTATGAATATATTGTTTTAACTTCTATAGAATTAATATTTAAAAAATTTAAAAATAATCATATATAGAACGTTCAAAAAACAAAATAACTAATCAAATATATTTTTTATATGATTAGACAAAATACAAGTATAAAGTATAAGCTAACACGGTCAAGATTAACTTCAAAACCGTTTTAGCAATTATTGTTATATTTATATTTTTGCCAGCTCATCAAAAACAATTTAAAAATATATTTTAAATTTTTTAAAAACATAATTTAGCATTATCTCACATAGATTCAATCAATCTGAATGATGGATAGAAATATAAGTTGATCTAAATTAATGTAATTTATTATTTAATTTTCTTTTTTAAATCTTTTTTACTATTCTTCTTGATCTTGCTGTTTAGAGCACAATTCCAATCAGCCTCCCCATCTTGAAAACTTCTGATGATGATGTTGTTAGGGGCTCAGGAGAGAATATCCTGAAAAAGCATTATTGCCGACGCAATTATGAAAATTGTTCGGACAGCGCGTGCACAGACAGAGAGACAGGGAGAAGGAGAGAGAGGCAGAGGATGAAGAAGAAGAGAAGAGAAGGCGACCTAAGAAGAACAGTGAAGAGCAGAAGCAGGAGATGGAAGGAGGGGAAGAATGAAGAGGAGAGAGTAGATGGAAGATATCCAAAGAAGATCATTAGGAAATAGGGAGGAATAAATTTAGGAGGGGGGCTAGGAATACAACAGTAACGACCCAATTAGCCTGAAATACAAGAATATACAGCAATGATACAAAGTAATCCCTCTCCATGAGGGAGGGAAAACCTCTCTCTCCCTACTCTTCAAAACTGACCATATCTGAAAACAAGAAATCTAATCCTCTGAAATTAAATAAACATTCCTAAGAAATAATTGGTACAAACATCAGAAGTGAGTGAGGAAGACAGTAAATAAAAATGAAGGAGCATCATCCACCAGTAAAAAAGCAATGAACCGTTACAAGAGAGGAGAGTAAGAGCTGTCACCAACATGTGAATATCCTTGTGAAGCATGAATCCTCAGGAATTATTATTACCATAGTAAATCTTTAACACTGCTATTCTTTTATTGGTTTTCTCTAATGGACTGTAGCTGGGAGAATGAGATTCGGACAATCGACCCAGCAAGTGAAGTAGCATGCTTGCACACGAGGGCTTCTGTGGCCTCCTCCTCGGTTTCAAACAGAACAAGCGCCTGCTTCTTCCCATTCATCTCAAAGAGCTTGGTGTTCACAACGGTGCCATGCTCCTCTACAAGACTCACAATCTCATCCTCAGTGATGACCTGAGGTAAAGTGGAAAGATGAATCATCTTTGTTGGTGAACAGCAGTATCGGTAGTTCTTTGCAGCATTACGGTTGAAGCGATTCAGATTAGAGTGCATGTACTCGTGCGTATCAGCACCTTGAGTTATGTTTGGATGCTTCGAAAAGTTGACCTCCATTCGCTTTCCAAAAAGCATGGCACCCTGTTCCACATATGAAAGAACATAAATACTGCCCGTTGAGACAAGGTGATATGGAGCATTCAAGGAGAGGAATTTATATCCAACAAACAATAATAACGAAGCAATGAATTCTGAGAAATCTTCATAGACCGAACCTTCAAAAAATGTACTGCCAATTCAGCTTGGAAACCATCCCCCATCTGAACAAGTGCATGATCAGGCTTGTTGCGAAGAAGCTTAATCCGCACTATGTTTCCATAGAGAGAAAACAGGTTGAAAAGCTTGTCCTCATCTATTCTCTGGGTACAGAAACATTTTTCTTGCATGAATATCAGGAATCTATTAAAAACTATATTCAAAAAGAAGAAAGACATCAGAATAAACTTACATCAGGATTTAAATTGGAGACAAGAATTGTGCACCTATCATTTGTCCCACTAATTCCAGGAGGCAAACCTCCACCAAAGGCAGCAGCAATTGCAGCTGCATTGGGCATCTAAATTTTCCAAAAGAGATCAAATGTAGTAAATTATATCATATCCTAGAACATTTTAGTAAGATAGATGCAAAATAAATCTAATTTTAGGCAAATAATTTATGTCTTTAAGGAATATCAGGCTATTACAGAAGGTAACATCTTATTGAGAATGTTATTCTATGAAAATTTCTTACAGAAAAGGTATATTTTTTATTACAAATAATTGTTATGTTATATAAACCAGGAGAGATGGCGAATGTATTTCCCAGTAATACCTGATATTCCCCAAATGCAGAGAATAAATTTAGAAAATAGCAAAGCCAGCCAAGAAGATTTACAAGATGTAGCTCTTTAGGCTGTCATTCATGCCTTGCCATTTCCTTTATATCACTTCTAAAGTTCCAGGGAAAAAAAGGGCGGAAGGACACAATGGTAAACAACATACACAGTGAGGTGTTTCCCGTTACAGATTGGGAGAATCTAAAAATACCAACCCTGGTGTAAAATGCAGCAAGAAAAATAGGTAAGTTCGATGTCCCAGTTCAAGTTTCCTGAAACTGATCAATAGCATCATCACTACTACATTTTTTAGGTATCAGTTTTCAGGTTTCAACCCTAGCTGTTAATTTCTGGAAACAAGTTAGCAAAACAACCATCTGGACATCAATTAGGCAGGCCATTACTGTAAATGTAGGAAAGGACAAAAAAAAAGGCGATAAATAATTGTGGTCAGCAGACATCCTGAATATTACACATGGATGATAAATAGTCTGTATGGTGCACCGCAGCAATACCCACCTGAGGATATCCAACTGCATGGAATAAAAAAAAAGGATTTAGTGCTCAATGAAAGCTAAGAGTAACAGATCATTGTAACCTCTAAAGCCAGCACATGCCCTGACTCCAGTAGCTTTAAGAGCATACATACCTACATCGCCATATGATGGCTGCTGCAAAAAGAAACAGAAAAGAATTTAATTACTCAAACCACCTATCACCAACCAACATGAAAATACAACAAGAGACGAGTACATACTTGGGAAGATCTGGCTTTCTGTTCTGAAGGCAGGTTAGGATTAGTGAAATCCCTGTACAAAGGAAGATATAGTTTTCGGCAACATTGATAGGAAAACATCGAAAACATAGAAGTCAAACAAAGAAGCCATAAGACAAACCAATCACCTTGAGCTGTCATTGTTGTAGTTCACTTGCAACTCATCCAGGCTAGATGAAAAATAGGAAAAGTATATTAATATCACCCCAAAAAAAAAGAATCAGAAATCCTCTTTCTGTGGTCACAGGAATCAGAACGCCCCCACAGGGTCCTTGATTCCCAAAGACCAGAAAAAGAGGATTGAGTGGGTGCGATAATAAAAATCATAGAATGTTCATTACATACTTTGAAAACTGAATGTCCAGCTGACAGCAGCCATCATAGATATTGCGCCCCTACCAAAACAGCCAAGTTCCAAAAACTCTTATTTGAAATCCAGCCAACTGCAACACCTTGAAAGCAAGCTTCCAGGTAAAAGCAACTTCTTGAATAACAAATTGAATAGTACCTGAAGAGAAGTCCTAGCCTGAACAGCACTCTGGCGTGACTGGTATTGAATAAGGGCTTGAAAACCTAAAAATATGCAAAACATTCATGCATGACAATTTCAAATCATACTCCTCTGCATTTTTAATAAAAAGCATAAGATAAATCCACAATGCACTCGGAGTAAGAAGTTAAGTAAGAGAAGCTAAGTAAAGAAAACACAGATGATTCTCAGCTATAAAGCTGTGGTACAATTAGAATGCACAAAAGTAAATACCAAAATTATTTAATGTAGTAACTACAATTCTTAAAAGAGAGAATGGAGAAAAAGAGGGGACGAGAAAATGAAACTTCAAGAAGCTGACCAGCTGACTTCTGAAATGTGACCATCTTCTCCACAAATCCATGGGGGGAAAAAACTTGATGCAGCACGTCCACTGTAATAGGATATTGCATGTGATGGATGGTAATTAACAGAATTCGATTTGGCTGTGCATCCAGAGAGTGCCCAACAGCAGACATCATAGAGACAGAAGAGAGAGAAGAGAATAAATAGAGAAGCATAGATAGCGAGAGGAGATATAATGCGAATTATAGTTAGAAGAAAGATAGAACAAAACAGATCCTTTATAGTTGATGGTTCAACATGCAGGAAGCATACAATCACAGCACTAAAAAGAAAAGCATGAGAAATTCCAAGGCAAATTTTGAGTTATGAAAAGTCTGAAAGAGGAAAAATTGTAGGTTACAGTTTATTAAAGAGACATAATTAACCTGCTATGCCTCTATACAGTTACATCAAATCATCTGATAATGGAATGCATAAGACTTGGTAGAAGTACTAGGACCATGTTATCTCTAAATTTTAATTCAACTTAAGCAGACATAGTGGATGAACTATAATAGACACATGAAGGAAAAAAGCAAGGAAGAAAACAAACAATCCACAGTGATTACAGTGTTGGCTTCATATTTGTGATTGAAGAAACTGATGATATTTCTCCTCTAATAACTTGCTTTCTGGTTATGAATAATCGCCATTACCTAAAAACACCACACGACACTCTCCAACTTAATGTCGCTATTAACCCTCACCAACCAATAAAAAAACAGTGCACCTCTCCAGTCATCCATCAATTGATAATAAAGAATCCTTTTCATCCCTGTAGCGCTCTAAAGTTCAACAAGGAATCATGGAAGCTTCTAGCTCCCCGCTTATATGGATTGCAAAGTAATGCTATCAATAATGCAATACCGTTTGGTTTTTGATATCTTAGACTACAAAGTACCCACCTCTTCTCCTCGCCCTTGAGTATTTTGATCCATTGTAGTCAGTTCTTGATGCGATGAGAATTGAATATAAACATTCCTTCCCCTGCAAGAAGAAAAGGAGATTCAAAACACGTATTACAGTTATCAGTTTGGACCATTTGGTACCGGTATTTACACCAAAAACAAAACAGAAAAGGAAATGCCCTTGCAGAAAGTTCTGAGAGAGAAACATGTACAAACTTTTGTATACCTTATAGTTGGCTGAACATCTGTATAGTATTGAAGAGCATTGATGGCTGAAGGAACATCTTGCATTTGAAGGAGAGCCTGCATGCATGGCAATCATAACAGACCATGTCACATTCCAGGTTCTGCAAAAATCTGATGTATTAATAATCACCACTATTCAATAAGCATTAAAGTAACCTGATTTTTAGCACGAAGCATAACAAGCTTCGTTATAACCCCAAATGGCTGGAACAGCTGAAGCAAGTCATTCTAGAAGAACAACATAAGATCATCAGTGATGCATGAATGCAAACCAGTGCTTAAGCACCATTCCATGATTCAGAAATGCTTTTGAAGACAAAGTAAAAGACAAATCTTTCCAAAACTATTTCCAGTTATCACTGTGTTTCAACACTTGCAAAGCTTCTAACTAATTAGGAGACAACTCTAGATGATTTCAGTGACTTTAACACTTCATGACAAAAAACAGTCAAGAAAACCCAGAGCATGTAAGCTGAGTTTTATTCAGGTTAAGATTTTATTGAATATGATAATCAATCACACTCTTTGTATTAAAGCCAGCCTGGAATTGAAATCATTATTATTCTATCCTTTTAATAATTAGATAATTTAAAAATGCTATGCCACCACTCGGACTTGAACCGAGATGCTCTAGCATTGCTTCCTAAGAGCATAACTTTATCCCATATAGTAAATGAAGCTAAATTCAGCCTTGGCTATTAGTATCATCGGATTTAGCTCATCTAACGCATCTTCTTTAATGTGAATTATGTTTTTTTGCATATACCACTAGGGTAATAACTCCGGGTATTAAAGATAGATGATATAACACATATTACATAGGTTGCAGATTTTCCCTATTGTCTTTCTGTGCGTCTGATAGAAAGCATGCCCTCGCATCTATCACATTTAGGAATATAACGCCCCCTGATTCTTTTCAGAAAGAAGTTTTCAGTCTTCAGGTTCACTAAATACTACCGCATGGGGAAATTGAAAGGATGGTAACTTATGTGTTTGCAATTTTCTGGACAAGTCCTCATCATCCCATCAAGAGTATTGAATTTGTTTGGTTCATGTTTTCCAAGGGGTTTCTCCTCTATCCCATTTAGCATAAGGAAATATAAGACTTTCCTTCCTAGGCTACATAGAACGCTAATCAACATGTCTTTACAAAAACGTTTGACTCATATGCCATCCAATTTAGTATAACCAAAAGGTAAGTTAATATCTCCAGGCATTAAAAGAAGTGTTATCCATCTTTAAAGATCAACTTCCAAAAAAGTATCATTCCTCATGATACCTTTCAACACGTATAGAGATGTTTGGATAAATACACTAATTGTTTCAAATACTTAAATCACAGCTTGTGATTTTGTGTGCGTGTGCGTGTGCGTGTGCGTGTGCGTGTGCGTGTGCGTGTGCGTGTGCGTGTGCGTGTGCGTGTGCGTTAGAAAGAGATAGAGATATACTTCAGAAATCTCATGCCCCACGTTGCGAACATGGATAACTTTGGAAGGCTCGGTCATTTTCGAACCAGTCTACAACAAACCAACACAGGAGTTAATCCATATTTTCCATCCTCAAAAGAAAAATTGCATTCAAAGTTCCTCACACGAAACAAAGGAAAAAACAATCACTTCTTCCTTCAACATGGAAAATGCTCACAGTATAATCAAACAACATTCTAAGTTCAATTCAAAACAAACAAAAAATAATGCAACCTTACCACACACAAAGCAGTACTAAATCATGAAATGCTAACAACTTGCTTGAGAAACACAAAACTCGTTAAATATTTACTATTTTTCCACTTCAATTCATGTGCAAATCTTAAACAATGCATTTATTTAAGAACCTAATCATCCAAGTACAATAAAACGCCTAAACCCCATGTCACTGAAGGACTATCATAGCTGCAAGCAAAGGTCATGAAATTCGAAACCCTAGCTAACGGTCCGTTTGGAAGCTGATAAATAGTTAAAAAAAATAAAGCAAGAATATCGAATCTAAAAACAAAATCATCGTGCAGTAAAATACAAAGCTGTCCGCTTTATCGGATTTTCTCAGTTACCAAACAGGCCCCTACACATTCATCGAGTGCGATCGAGAATCGAAGACAGAGAAATAGAGAACTTGCCTCGGAGAGAAAGAGAGTGAGGGGGGGAGGGGAGGGGAGAAAGATCGTTTCGTATAAAGAACAAGGAGGAGGAGAAGTACTATGTAGATCGACACCTACGCAGGCACGCTGTCCGTCTCTGCTGTGAGTGACTATTGCCCTATCTCCGACTTTTAAATGACACTCCCTTGGATGGACTTTCGAGTGACGAGTAATGGTGGACCCTCTCTAGTTTCATGAGAGAATGGGATTAGGACCCATAATATCTTTTATTATTTTTTACTTTATTTCGGTGGGTTCGATTTTTTATTTTACAGTTACTTTTCGCTCATTTTATATTAAATCCTTGAGATTTTACACATGCTTTGAATTTCTGAATCAACAAGGTCAGATTTAGGGTGCATTTGAATTTGAATTGAGTGAAGAATGTAGGTTAAGAGTTGAGAGGCATGATTAATCTGACCCAAATGATTAATCTTGGTATTTCTTTTTTTACCAATAGCGTTGAGAAATTTAGTAGGAGTTGAAGAAATAGATATATGTTTCGATAGGTAATTTTTTTTTCTAGTCGAATATTAAAGTTTTTGATTTATAAATTACAACTTATATTATATTATTTTCTTAAAAGGGATTTTTAAACTCATATTTTTTAAATATATTCCGACTTTAATAAGTTTTATGCTGGGTTGTTTTTTAACAATAATACAAACCGAACTCTTCATCTCAACCGTTATTATTTTTAAAGGTATTTTTAAAAGTGTAATTATAATTATTTTTAAAAATATTTATTATTTAAAAATATATTAAAATAATATTTTTTTATTTTAAAAAAATAATTTTAATATTAACATGTCAAAATAATTTTTTTTTAAAAAAAAAAAAAAACAGCCTCACAGTCAACCATCAATCTCAATATTAATGTATACGAAGGGCATGTAGTGAGACAGGGGGGCGGGCCCTGACTACTAATGGGAATTGAGGAAATAGTCATGGCTTGACACATATCATGGAGCGAAAGAGAAGGAGAGATCGAAACAGCAGTTATTGTCTGTTTATTTTTTCGTTTTTTTAAAAAAACTTTTAAAAAAATTTATTTTTTATTTACTTAAAATTAATATATTTATAGTATTTTTAGATGATGCACTGATATTAAAAATAATTTTTAAAAAATAAAAAAATATTATTTTAATATATTTTTGAATGAAAAATACTTTAAAACATAACTGCCCGCACTCATTTATTTATTGTTGTTTTCAGGGATAATCACTATTAAAAAAATATTATCCGAAACAGCTCAAGTACTAAATTTTGAAGAATATGTAATTTGAAGAATTATACAAAAAACAAATACGTGAAAAAAAAACTGGGTTACTCGCAATTATGTTTATTTATTTATATACTTATTTATTTATAAATTTCTAAGATTAACGTGTTTGTAATTTTTCTTAACCTAATTTTAAACCATCCAAAAATTTATAGAATCTAATTTTATCTAGTTCATTGAATTTTTTAAGAGGATTTTGGACAAGAAATAATCGGGCTAGCAGGTTTAATATTCGAGTAATTCAGGTGACTTGAAATACAATTATGGTAAAATGTAATTAGAAGAATAAAAAATAATCTTGAACATGAGAATTTTCAAAAAATAGTTATTTATTTTACACAAATTCTTCAAATATTAGTTATTTATTCCATGTTTGATATTTAATCTTGCACGTGAGAATTTTTAAAACATAGCTATTTATTTTACACAAATTCTTCAAATATTAGTTATTTATTCCATGTTTGATATTCAATGTCAGAGCCGGCTATAGCTTATGAGCAACTTGTGCAGTGATCCAGAACCCCACCTTAATATAAAGGTTCCTGGAATAAAAAAAAATATATTTGTTAACTGTGCTTTGTGAAATTAAGATTATATTCATTTAGTGAAAGATTTTAAATACGAAATGAAGATTGTTCAATGCTCTAAAAAATAATAAAAAATATTTCTTAAATATTTTTAAAGATTTGATTTATATTTTTTCTTAAGGTCTTTATTTATCATTATATCAATTTTTTAAAACACGAAAACAAGTGTATAGGCATTATCGGAGTTTTGAAACCCGGACTGACCCGGCGGGTCGACTCGCGACCCGGCCGACCCGCGACCCGGCCGACCCGGGCCTGGGATCGGTCCGGGTGGAGGTAAAAACCCGCTTGGGAGTTGGCCCGGTGAAACCCGATCGACCCGGCGGGTCGACCCGGGACTCGGTCTACCCGGTCAAACCGGGTGAGACCCGGTCTATTTTTTTTTAATATCAGCAGCCATTAAACGACGTCGTTATAAGAGTTTGTCTCAGCCGACCAATAATGAATAATCACGTCCCCCTTTTCCTTTTTAACTTCCCACACTACCTCTTTATAAGACCCTATCATATCTCTCCCCTTTCTTTCTTTCTTGATTTTCTTTTTAATTTTATGTCCCATTATCATCGGTTCTTTCGTGATATTTTTTAATAATCAAAAGGTGCCTTGGTTTTAGGGCTTTCCTTGTCTGTCACCTCATTGTTTTTTGATTAATTGTTTAGTCTTTTAATTATAAAGTGAGGAATTATGAGAAGTTTGAGTGAGCAATCGGCAGTGATGGTGGTTGAGGAGGGTGAGGATAGTGTTGATAAGGAAAAGAAGAAGAATATGCACCGATTTAATCACCGATCCAAACAGAACCCTCCCAATCCAGGTAATCCTAGCTTAAAAGTACTAATCGTGTTTGTCTTTTGTGGTTGTTGAGGAAAGTACAATGGATTAGCTGTTGTAAGATTTGAGCTATAACTGTAAAAAAGAACAGCAAAAGAGAAAGAAAGAAAATTAGTGATTTTGGAATTTTTGTTATCTTTACTTTTGTATTCTTGTTTTTGTCAGTTTTTTCGCTAAGGGTATTTGTATTCCCTTTTAGTGACAGCTAAGAATTTTGTGAACAGAATAATGTTCAATTAATTATTTTTTTAATTTTTAAATGAATCAATCATCTTCCTCTTCTACTCGATTGATGCTGTGATTAAAAGTAAATAAATCCTCTGGAGTACACTAGCATAGTTTACTGTCTGTGTCTATACTAACATAGCTTTTCCTTAATTTTTGCTTGCTCACTTGTGTTTGCTATCTTAAATTCTTGGCAGAAAGGTGATGTATTTAAAGTGTTATTTCTTGTAAATGCTCACAATCGACTTGAGGTTTGTTCTATGCCTATTTGCAAGTGTTCTTTCAATTTTCCCTAATAACTTTTTATTCTTAGCCATTTTCATATGCTGTTTTTTATTGGTAGGCATACTGTAAAATTGAGGGACTTCCTACAGATCTTCTTATCAGTGGAATTGCTGCACATAATAGGGCTGTAAGTTTTTTTTGAGTTGACGCGGGTCAACCCATCTGACCCGTGACCCGATCACATGACCGGGTCGGGTTTCAAAACTATGGGCATTATCAATGAATTTTCCATTTCTAGTACTGAGAAAATTTTTAATTATAAATTAAAAATTTAACATGTATATTTAATAAAATAATTTAAGATTTATATGTAGTAATAAATACTAATAAAAGTTATTAATGTAAAAAATAGATATGCACGGGAAGGCATCAAATAAATTGAGAATTGTATAGGTCATAGACTTTGTTATGTTTAATAATTTTATTTTTAAAAATCTGTTTTTATATATAATTATATGATGATAAAAAGTAGACATGGGAAGGCATTGAATAAAATTTAATAAAAAAACGTTGTGCAAAAAGAGCATTTTTTAATATAAAAAAATGCTAGAGTTTTATTTCAAAACAAATTAAAAACTAAACAATATTTGATAAAATAATATCTCAAATACATTTTTAATTATTTATTCTGATAAATTTTAATTAAATTTAAAGAAAAAAAAGAACAAACGCATGAGCCTAGGTAGGCCAACGTGCTTAGCTCGTTGAAAAGAAGGTTAAGTTTGCACACTTGACTATCCTTGTTTTATTTCTTAAAATGGGCGAACGAAGTGTTGTTCGTATATTTTTTTTTTAAAAAAATAAATAACACGTTGTTTGTTCATCCACTAGTTGTTTTTCAGCCATTTTAGACGCTTTAAAAATCGAGTCCTTACTTCTTGGATATTAAAAATATATTTTTACTTTAAAACATCTAAAAAAAATCATAAACATCGGTAGATTCTAACTTCAAAAAACATTTGATTGGTCAAAAATTCCATCCCATTTCAAAAAAATATGTGAACAACAATTTTTTTTTTTTTTTGCAAGATAAGAAGTTAAAAATATCTACATAAAACTTCTCCCATTAAATAAAAACATATTGGTTCAAATATCAATTTTTTTGGTTGTTAAAATATCTCTCTCCTTCCTTGTTTTTTTATGACTCTTTATCTTTTCATAAAATCCAGGGTCTAAAACATAAAACAAATAAAGTATAAGATTACAATGTCAAAACTTCAATAAACATGGTTGAAAATAAGAAATGAGAAAAATCAATTGTTGACTAGAATTTGAAAATATGTCCGTAGTAGACAAAACAAAAAATTGACCTTTTGTTTTTATATCAATTTTAATTATTGTACTTTTAACTAGTTCAAAGTAATAAAATTACATTTTATTATATCCAATTGAGTATAATCAAAATAAATTATTATATTCAATATAAATTAGGACAATATAAAAATATAAAAAGATAAAAAAATCAATAACTAGATTAGAAAATTCCTCAAAGACAAAAAAAAATATATTGTGCGAATCCGTCATGCTTTCTCTCGTGATCTATAGTGAAGTCACCAATTCACTGTTTTTTTTGTAATTATATATTTTTTTTAAAGTACCTAGTTATCGTTAGAGAATAAAAAAAAATACTATTATTTATTCTGTAAAAAATCATCCTAAATGCTTATAGATTTATAAATACCTGTATCTGTTGTACAAATCATATATTATTATTTATAAATCTAAGACACTCATGCATCCATCGTAAAGCATTGTTTATCTGTTGCTTGTTCTCTTCAAAAAAGCATGCCTTCTGCAAAATACTTCTTTTATGAAAAATGAATACACATTTCTTTTCACTTTAATGGATAGCATGAACTAAACATAACTACACACACACACACACACATATATAAAACTGAACTTTCAGAATTTGCCAATAACAAACTCGAGGGTACCTGTGACTGTTTGAAATTAAAATTGAAATTGTTTTTCATTAAAATTTATTTTTTGTTTTTCTGCTTTAAAATATATATATATATTTTTTTAGATTTTTTTGATATGTTGATATTAAAAATAAATTAAAAAAATATATTTAAATATATAAAAATATTTTGAAAAGCAATTTTTAATATTCTATAAAACACCCCTAAACCTTCTCAAATATAACAAAAACGACATCGCTTCTCAGATATCCCGTCCTTCCTTTGTGGCATCAAGGTGAGGAAGTACAATTACAATGATACCCAAGGGAGCCACGTCATCAGTTTAACAAGCCGGTCTCGTTGCCGAAGCGACCGCCCTCCTTTTCAAAAAAACAGAAGAAACCCTACCCCTCTTATCTCCATCATCTCTTCGCAGCTGAAAAACAAAAAACACTCAAGAGAAGAGAACCCTGCGCTGCTACTCAAAACTCAAAAAACGGTACCGTGGGAGCCAACCAAAAACAACCCTAGCTTCTTCAATTTGTTCTACCTGCTTATTTTCTCGGCGTCATAGAGAATGGATCGGTACCAGAGGGTAGAGAAGCCAAGAACCGAAACACCGATTAATGAGAATGAGATTCGCATCACTACTCAAGGACGAATGAGGAACTACATTACTTATGCCACTACGCTCTTTCTGGTCCTTTTCTTTTACTCTCTCTCTGTTTCGATAAACTATTTCATATCTTACAATGTTGATTAATAAATTGACCTCACAAGTCGAGTGCCTGTGCGTGTGCTTGCATATACAGAGATTGCGTTTTCTTACTTTTTTTTTTCAAAATAAAATTTAGGCTGATTTATTTGTGCTGTCAAGACTGCAAGTGAAGCATAATGATTCTCTGTAGTTTTCCTTATTATTATCTGCTATTTTTTTTAGATACCTGTGTGGTGCAGCGGGATTTGTGTCTTTCTCTGACTTTGATTTATTTATTTATCTTTGAAGTAGAAAGTACTTTTATTCACTACAACTTGATAGAGTAAAAGCTTTGCAGACGGTGCTGTAGACAGCCTTGTTTCACTTTCATGTGTCGGTCCGTTCTAGATGAGATTCATGGATATGATTGATCTTATCTGTTAAAAAATGCATATTTTATGATGACATGTTTCTGTCTTGTATATTGTCTTGACAGTCATCAGTTTTTGCTAATTCAGCCTATGTAAGAATTGTTGGCATATCTTTAAGTGAAATATTCATCTATGGTGTGGTATAGCTTTGAATTTAAAGGTGATTTCTTTTTGTTACTTTAACAGGAGAAAGGATCTGATGGAATCTCTCTCAAGGCCATGGGCAGAGCCATAAACAAGACTGTGATGATTGCTGAATTGATTAAGGTAGTTCCTTAATTTTTTATGCTTTGCTGCTTTCCCTGTTTAATTTGCCTTTTTAATTTTTCCGCGCCTTCTCATTGAGATTAACACAGAGACTAGAATATGTTTGCAAGGTATCGTCAGAACTGTCATTCCATTTGTTTTATCTTTGATTATACCGAGAATTTCCTCTCTATTTCAGAGAAGGATTGCTGGTCTTCATCAGAATACATCCATTGGTTCTACTGATATAACTGACACGTGGGAGCCACTAGAGGAGGGTCTTCTCCCGTAAGAGTTCCCTGGAGCATTCTTCATGCTCCTTTATGGTGTATTGTTTTGTCTTGATTGCAATTACTGATTCATTTGTTGTCAATACAGCTTGGAAACCACTCGTCATGTGTCGGTGATAACAATTACTCTATCCAAGAAGGAACTGGATACATCCTCCACAGGGTAAGTTGGATCTGGCTTTGTGCCTAAAGCTAATGCTCTGATCAAATTGGTTTTCATTGAGACAAAATTCAGTCAATGCTATTCCACCGCAGTCTCTGTTGTATTATACTTATATATATACATATGCTTGCATCCATAAATATGTAAGCATGCATGTATAAAACAGTTAGCTTTTTAACATCATGTTCTATGGAGAAATCACAAGATTTTGGAGTACTTTCTAGTCTTAAATTTGGTGCATTTTTAATACCATTGATCTACTTCTTCTCTAGCTACCAATCACCTATTCCAGCTGATCAAGTGAAACCATTGGCTGAATATGATTACGAAGGAGGTAATGCAAATGCTTCACATTTCTTTCTGATTGTAATCTCTCCGTGGCATGTCAATTGACATTTATCTTTCTTCTTATTGATATAGAGGGGGGCTCTCCTCGTAGGCATGGGAGAGGGCGTGGTGGTCGAGGAATGGCAAGAGGTAGAGGTAATAAATGGCACAACCTTAACAGTGCATAATATGCTACTCGTTTTCTATTGGTTGCAGGTGGGGGCGTGTTTTGTTTCTAATATCTATATATTGTATGCTATTTAGCTGTTGGCGAGTCAATGTTTTTAAATCAGGCAATAGATTTTTGAAGCAATATTGGGTGGGATTTAGGAGATAAAGTCAATCAGCCAAATCAGGCTTTGCTTGAGCTGTTGGTGAGCAATCTTTTTGTAACAGGGATTGCTGCAGTACCTTAACTAACTATACTTTCTTATTGGCTAAAATGGGTGTGCATATAGGCTGTCCTTGTATTTGGTAGGAACGTTATGACATGAACTTTGATGATTGGCGTTGATAATATGTTGGTGCTTATGTGAATTATAGATGAGCAGAAAATTTTGGTGGGATGAGATGTCTGAATAGCTGGATCACTTCCACAAAACAGTGCATCACAACATTTATTTCAAGTTTTATCATCTGAACTGGCTAATAACTGTTTCCACCTCAGATCAATTGTTTTCCTTGCCCGTTGTTTATCTTTCATTATATCTGCTTTTATTTTGGGAAAGTAACAAGAAGTCATTTTCCATTCTGTGCACAGGAAATACTAGTAATGGAGTGGAGTACAATGGAGATGGTGGCTGGGATGGTGGGCGTGGATATGGTGGCAGGGGGAGAGGTCGTGGAAGAGGACGGGGTTATCGTGGTCGTGGAAGAGGTTATGGTGGTGGATATATGCCACAACAGTCAGGTGGCTATAACGACTATGGTGGCGGAGCATTTGTTGGCCAGGGCCGTGGTAAGACTTCATAATCATGTCATCATAACTTTGTTTCCTGCTCAATAGATTTTAAGATGTTACAAATAAAATTTTTAACAGGTACAAATAGAAAACCTCCTCTTGCTGATAATTGGCGAGCTTTGCATCAAAGGAACCCTCTAGTTGTCTCCCTTGTGCTCCTTTCCTCATTTGTATTGATTCATTGAACTCTTCCACATTTATGCTATATGATACAACTCAATTCATTCTATTTGCGGGCATGATAGTTATTTTTTATGATCTTTAGAAACCAAATTAATCATATTTTGTTTTCTTATAATCACACTTTTCTTCCTCATCATTTGAAAACATCTTTACATCCATTGATGGAAGTATCCAGAACTTCAGTTTAGCTAAAAAAACAGAGAAGAAAACTATGAGTTATTTCTTGGCTCTCTTTTGGAGTTCATAGTGTCAAATAAGGTGATGCTGGAGTGCACGACAGTGATCCACTGGTGAACTGCTGAAATGATTTACAAATGATATATGCTCTTCTGGTTATCATCTTCATCTGAAATTAGAACTATTTGGCCATGCAGGGAGAGGACGAGGCAGGGGCAGGGGTCGTGGGCGTGGCCGGGGTTTCAGACCAGATGGCCCAGCCCAGGCAGCTGAGTGAGCCCTAGTCTCGGTTGTAGAATTTGGTTAGAATGGATGCCTGCTCTGTTTATTTTGCCTTATTCTAAGTGAAATAGAAATTAAACAGTGGATTTCACTAATTAATTTCCAGGCATGTTAGTTATAGTAAGCTCCTGTTCATCATGCGTGGTGGCCTTGTTTTTGTAGTTTGAAGGTAGGATTATTTTTGTTTACCGCTTCTGACAAAAACCAAAAAAGTTGTATACTTTCTTCTCGTGTAGGGAATAATAGAGCAGTACATTCTTCTAGTTCCATTCCAGCGTTTCTGTGTTTTCATAAGTCAGGCATTAGCTTCGATGGTTTTTTCTTATGAATGCGCTCTCTTTCCCTGTGTTTTACAGTGCAAATTCATTGCAATGTTTTGATTTCTTACACCTGAGCCTGCGGAGACATTCATAGTTTGTCAGAACTTTTTTGTGAAACCGCGTTAGAAGTAGTGCATGTCTGTTTTGAAGTTACTTCAGGCCAGTTATTCAAGTAAAACACATGCCATGATCTCTTGTGCGTTGATACTCAGAAATTCCAAGTTGGATTGTTTAGAGAGCAATAGGCTGAAATTGTGTTGTCTTTTTGTTTAGTAATGCAGCGTATAGAAAGAAAATAGAAAAGTCTCTTATTTTTAGAAATGGAACCATATGAAAGAAAAAGGAGTGGCGAATGAAGGATGAGCAAGTAAAGGAAAAAACGACGAAAGCGTGAAATAATCCTCTCCACAATTAAAATTGATGATTGTGAGGATTAAGCCCCTGACATAATTTAGCTTTTGTTTTGCTGACATTACTTGGAATCACTTTGGTGCTGGGATTAGGGACTGAGTTAAGACGCGGCTTAAGTATTTAATAAGTTATGAGTTTCACTAAATTGAATTATTTTTTGTATTTTATCATGCTAAAACTGATTATTTTATTATATAATAAAAAAATGCAAAAACTAATTTATAACCAATCTAATATTGAATGATAAAATTCAATAAAAATATAACATTAAAAGATGAAATTGAAAAGAAAAAAAAACAAAAAAAAATTACACAGACATGCAAGCTTGAGTGACCTAGCGTTGTTGGGCCTGAGCGGTATTTTGTTTTATAAAGGGTGGATGATGGGTCGTGCGTCACATATAACATAATATTGCTCCCAACATAACTTGAATTCACGGGTTTCAAATCAGTCAACATGCACTAACTAACTAAGCCATAGAACAAAGATGTTATAAAATGTTTTTTAATATTAATACGATTCACTATTTATATAAACAATTAAACTGATCTCACATAATTTAGTTGTTTTATTAATTATTAGGCAAATCTTACAAATAGCTCACCAACTATAAAGTTTCGATATCATCATCTATTATGATATCTCTTTTTATTTTCCGTTGCTTTCGAATTTAAGCTCCCTTAATGATGATCTTTCAAGACTCAATATGCTCAGGAATAGGGTTTGAGTATTTGGATAGTGGATGATTACACGTTTATATCAATATTCATTTACTAGAAACTAGAAAAGTAGAAGATTTGTGGTATAAGTCTCAGTTCCTACAAAACAGTCTCTTTTTATGGAGTTTTGAGACTCTCAGATGATCAAGCTATTGCCTTTATAGTAATGGATTATAATAAATGAGGAAAAAAACATTAAATTCTAAGAACAAGAATGTTTTCTATTAGTTTTTATGTTATAAATACTTTGAGAATATATGATAAGAGAATCAAGATCGTGATGATTTACTTATGTGATTTAGAGAGTATTTATACCTCTTGTACCTTGAACCTTATTGTTTTGCCTAAATGGTCAAAAGTCTTTTGTTTTTGAATATATTAGTAAGGAAACAGTTACTTATATCAACATTAATGCTGATGGAAAGATCTTACACAACATTAATATCGATGAGAAAAAAACGTAGTTATAATGTTGATGAGAATAACACTTTCATAACATTAATGTTTATTGAAATATAACTAACTCTTATACCTTATTTTGTATATGACAATAATATTGATGAGAATAACACTTTCATAACATTAATGTTTATTGAAATATAACTAACACTTTTATACACCTGAGAGTGTAGGAAGATAACTATCCTAAGCTCTTAACATTCTATGGTAAGAGTTATAAGGATAGTCTTACGACTCAACATGAGGTCAATAAAGACCATTTACTATATATTTGGATCTGGAATGATTATAAACTCAAGGATGTTGGGTTCAATATCTTTTCAGGCCCACATGCACATGGGTTCGGCGCATAATTAAGTCCGGGAGAGTTGAGTCTGGCATCTTACTAGACTCACATGCGCTTGGGCGCCGCGTGTAGCCTAGCCCAAAGAAGTCGGGCTTGACGACTTGCCAAACTTATCTATACTTAAGTTCAATGCATAGCTAAGTTTAAAAGTGTTGGATCCAGTATTTTACTCGATCCACATGCACTTGGCTTTAACGCATAGTTGAACTCAAGGGTAGGTCTGGAAATAAAACTAGACTCACGTCACTTGAGCTTGGTTTTTTTTTCAAGTTTATACATACTGAGTCATCACTCTACTTTTGACCGTTCTAAATCATGGTTCTCTTGAGTAATCTCTCTTAAGCAAATGAGTTGTATATAAAATATGATACACCAGTTAACATTATTTATTTGACTTGAAACGTAAAATGGTGAAATTACATATAGAATGGTGCAATAACACTTGGTCCATCAATGTGTATACTTAACATTAGATGCAATCCTTGAATAAAGAGTTTATGAGTGTAGTCGCTTAGGCCTTGGCTCTCGGTTGATTTAGAAAGTCGAGGGCGTGAGAGAGGAGGTTCAAGAGGCTCGCCACAAACCCATGTATTTTTTAGTTTGCAGTACCCGAGACACTTGCTTCTCGGCACACAAGCAACATCTTCGTTTCCTTAGTCCATCTCTTCACGAGGCAATTGAGTTCAAAAAATGTGCTTTGAGGATTCGAGTTTTGAGCAACCAATATTTTTCATTTAATTAATGATTGAAACGATATTTGAAAAACACTCACTGTTAATAATACGCCAAAAAAAATAAAAAAAATAATCATTTTCCATTTTATTTGTTCCCGTTTTACTTTCTCAAACACACCATGTAGAGGACATAGGCAATACATGCTTCGGCTCGAACTTGCGAATCAAGTAATCCATACGGCCCAACAGAACATGAGGTTAAGGTTCAAGGTCAAAAAATGAAAAAGAAACAAGCGATAGGAAAACAAAGAGCTGCCCTTGTAGCAAAAACTAGCGATGGTACCCACAAAATATGATTTATGGACTAATTGAGTATTGTTTTTTTTTAATATTTGTAAAATATTTTTTGATGATTTTAATTTTATTTTTTTAGAATTATAACTTAGTTTGTTAGGACTAATAATATTTTTTTGAGATTTGAAATCATTTTTTCTTCTTTTTTTGTTTGTAATTTCTTCTATTTAATTTTTTTTTTGTCTTTGTTATGACATTCAAATCTTTCATATATTATTTCTAACTATGCCGCGGGCTTCATTCAATTGTTTTTCATTTAAAAAATATTCAAGTCATGAGAAACTTTTTTGGTGGCTAATGATTCAATAAAATTTTCGTGACACGCTTCATTGCTTATATTTAATAAAAAAAAAATATCATGAAATAAACATCTAGTATTTATATTTAATCAAATAATTTAATTTAATTTAAAAATAAATTATTTTTTAAAAAAGATAAATTTAACAAAAAATGACAAATAAAAATACCTAAGATAACTTGAGTTATTTTCAAAATCAATAAAAAATTCTGTAGAAAGTAAATAAAAAAATTAACTGAGTCCAATTTTAAATTAAATAAATGTTGAAGGATGAAACTGAAAAAAACATAAGCTTAAAAAGAAAGAAAAAAACAAGCAAACTTAGACGAATCTTCTAAACCTTTGTTCATTTTTTAAACTCATAACCTATGAAATCCTAAACTCGGGCTTAATCAAGTAACTCAACTTTCAACTAATTTAATGTTGAAGATAAAACTCGAAAAAAATATCAATTTAAAAAAATCATCAACGTAAAAAAAAATAACAATCAAAAGAATGAGGTTTAAATTTAATAGAAAAAAAAACTAAAAGATGATGAAATCATAAAATAAATTCAAATAAAACAAATAGCAATCAAAAGAATAGAGACTAAAGTTGACATGCAAAAAATTGAAGGATGATATTGAAAAATAAAATTCAATTTTATAAATTATTTCAAATAAAACAAACAGTAATAAAAAGAGCACGCACCAAATATGAAGAAAAAACAAATTGAATGACTGCTTTGAGATTTTGCAGTGGCAGACATGAAAATCGAGGAGAAAAAAGAAGAACGAAAAAAGGTCATCAACACCAAACTTAAGGTTTGTTGGCCATACGCGACGCCTAGAAAAGAAGAGGTCACCGAGACAATTCAAACGCCGTTCTAAAGCCAACATTTAACCACTGGGTGACGTCTCACACGCTGCTCAACGAGCATGATAACCCTAACGCTAGCCACTTTTTTTAATAATATGTATATCCAAAATTACAAAATTGCCCCTCTAACAACATGGTAATAACACAAAAAAAAAAAAAAAACAGAGTGAAAATACAAATATACCCTTAAATATAAGTTGAATTTCCTACTTTTAAAGATAGTAATTCATTTTACTGTGCATGATAAATTAAACATACAAAAGCACTCTTGTACATTAGGTATGAAGAGAAATGCATTTTATCTTTATATATATATATATATAACCTATTTAAATTTGACAATAACTAATAACCCTTGTAAAATTAACAAACCAATAGTAGTTACTAGACATGTTGTCTTCGTGTTGTCGCAGCTGAATAATTATTTTTTTAATGTAAAAGAAATGATAAGTTAAAAAAAATTCAAGCCCTAAGTCATTGATTAAACTAGCAATTTAAATATTTACAAAACAGTTGAATTTAAACTAGCAACTTCCTGTGAGACATCCTTTTTATTATTTGTTTATTATAAATATAGTAATTCAACTGTTTTATTATTTGTGTTAGTGAAAAACAAATGTCTTAGTGAAAAAACAAATGTCTTAGTGAAAAGGACAATCGTACCTCCAAAATCAAGACAAGATAAATAACCAAGAGATAATAATAGAATTAGTGTTTTGAATAATATTATTTGTTTTGAAAAGACAAATTAAGTATTACATTTAGGGCAAGTTTATTTTACATTTCAGAAGTAATTTTTTTTTAAAATTATTTTTTTATTTTTTTCTTAAATTTCAAATTAATTCTTTTTTGATATGTTAACATATCATTTGTAATATAGTAATATTAAAAATAATTTTTTCTTCAAAAAATATTATACTTGAAAAAATAACCATTTTCACAGTATATAATCCAGAGGGGGGAATTGGGCACAGGGAAACAAAATACACTTGCTGACGATAAGAACAAAAAAAGGACGAGAAAAAGCAGATGCATGATGACAGGAAAAATCATAATCGAGCACGACAATTTTTAAACCGGTATGCTAATTCAAAATTGCAAAGTAAATATTTTCGAACAAGAATTGTTCAGACCTCCGAACACAATTGTGTCTAGTCAAAGCCTCGGAATAGAATCCAAAATAGACTCAATTCACTACAATAACTAAAAATTCCAGGTTGCATAATTAGGCCTTGAGGCGTCCATAGAATTTCTGTTTCTCCTGTGTTGTCTGGAAGCGACCATGTCCAAACTTCGAGGACGTGTCCACAAACTTGAGTTTGATTTCCTCAAGAGCCAATCGAGATGTCTGTTTGAGTAGGGATTGACGGAGTGTAACCACCCTCTTCTTAGGTCCAACGCAGCATCCCTTGATCATCAGATAGTCGTCCTTCACCACACCATAGTGAGGGAAACCACCCAATGGAGTGATGTCCTTTTCGGTCCTGTTCCATCATACAATGTAGTCAAGGAAAAATTGTCAACGCAGGAAAAATTGTCAATGCAGCTGAATTTCTAGATAACTTAGCAATGAACTTGAGGAAGCATATTAAGCAGATTTATCAAACAAAGTAGTAAAATGGGTTGGTATCAAGTTCTTTTCTTTGGGATTGCCAGCGGATAAGAATCAGGAAAAACGCTTATCCAAGGAAACAGTACGCGCAAGTATCATAAAGAAATTGGCAAAGTCCCAAGAATCCGTTACCTGTCATACTCGGTTATGGCAGTGTGTGTCTCCTGGCCCACCTTGCCAACCTTGTAGATCTTCTTGTTCAATTCAGTACGGTGGTGATATCCATTCTGACCAGCCCTGGCAACAGTGAATGAGACTCTTGCAGGGTGCCAGGCGCCGATACAAGCCACCTTACGAAGACCCCTATGGGTCTTACGAGGCAGGCGAGTGACACCCCAACGAGTGACAACACCTTCATAACCCTTACCCTTTGTGACACCAATAACATCAATCATTTCATCCTTCTGGAAAACAGCATCTATTGGGACTTGCTTCTCAAAGAAACCATAAGCAAAATCCACCTTCTGAGCAATTGTCCCACCATTGACCTGGATCTCCATCAAGTGAGCTTTCTTCTGCTTCAATCCCTTCATCTTTCTGATCTGTAACATGTTAACGTAAGAACAATTATCACATCAAAATAATTTACAAAACAAGAAGCTGAAGAAATCACACAGGTCTTGCCAAATGACTTGCACAGAAACATAAAATTGACAAGTGAAAAGTTAACCTAGGGGTTAATACCTGAGTGTGGGCCAAAACACGAATAACAGTTGCATATTTCTTCAACTTCTCAAGCTGTGATTGGATGCTCTTCTTCCCTTCATCTGTCTCATACTGCTTTGAGTATTTGGCGAACGCCTTCTTCTTGGACTTGCACCAGTTCTTGTAGAACCTTCGCTTGACCTCCTCGCTCAAATGCTGAGCCCAAACGGTGTTCAGAGTTCGGAGGCCAGATGGTGTTTTCAAGTAACCCACAACTCCAACAATCACCATTGGAGGTGTCTCAACGATTGTTACAGCCTCACAGGTCTCCTTCTTGTGAAGCTCTACAGAACAAGAAGTAAATTATAAAAGTCACAACAAATATACCTTATTTGTGCTGGTTCAAACAACTGATAAACAAAGGGATATTAATGAACGTCACAAAGTTAGCATGTTAGGTTGAAAATTTTGCTTACTGGATCCTGGTTTTTCGACCTCTCTGACAATGTGTGTCATGCCAGCCTTGTAACCCAAAAAGGAAGTAAGCTTGCAAGGCTTGGTAGGGTCATCCTTGGGGAAAGACTTCACTGAGCAAAGCCAAAACGAGAATCAAAAGATTGAATTGGATTTAACTGTCAGCATACAAGCAGTGCAATGATATTACAACCCAAAAACAACATAAAATATGAATAAAAATATAAATAATAACCTTTTCCTCTGTGACGAGCAGCTCGCTTCCTTGGAAGAAATCCAAGGGAACCATGTCTAGGGTGCTCAAACTTCCTGTGAGACATCCTTCTCCTTCAACACAAAATCAAACATTTATTGATTAACCAACTAGAAATAAATCTAATTAAATAAATAGTAAGGTTCCAATTGCCCCTTAATCTGGTATCTGAATGATTAGTGCATCGCATGACAAAAACCCAAATTTGATAAACATGATTGCGAACTACATAAAATACAAGATCTTTCAAACGTAGAAATTTACTTAAGAAAAGGTTTTAGGCAGCACTCAGGCAAAGATAAAATGAAACATGTGTAAAAAAAATCAGACAGGCATGAAACTGAATATGAAAAACAAGAAAAAAGCATATTCAAGGAATCAAGATAAAAGAAACTATAATGATTCTTATGACCTTACGCTAATGATCTGCTAATTACTAGAAAAACAAAACAGTAATAGCTACTAGTATGAAAAACAAAACAAAAACAACTCTTGGTTTCGACATTTTCCAAAGAAGCAAATATAGTTATAACTATATGCATACACCAATGAGATTCGGAAACCTAAATTTGATTCTCTGTTATTCTACATTTTCTTGGCATCCAAACAGGTAAAGGAGAGAAAAATCTCAGAGACAGAGAAGAGATACCTCCGGCTGCAGCGACGCAAAATAGCTTAGCCCCTAACTCTAGAGCAGACAGAGTGTGTCAATAAACCCTAGTTGGCCTTTATATAACAACACTTCAAGTGACATAAAACCCCACTCTTTTCCTCAATTTTTAAATGGACCTGCTAATTGGATGAAATGCATACCCTAAGTTTTTAGTTGGGCTGTTCGGGCCCAATTACGAATTGTTAGAGAGTATCAGGGCCATTAACAGTAATTACTAATCTTGTTTGCAGGCCCAGTAGTCATTCCCTACTGATTAGTAATCAGTCCCTGCTTGAAAAGAAACGATATGTACTTTCAAATATTTAGATGTTATTAATATTGTTTGAGTGAAAAAAATAAATAAATTATGGAGGGATTGATTTAATATGATATAATTGACTTTGTAGATCTAAAAGTAACCCGAATAACTTGTAAAAAGATAGTTTAACTCAAGATTTTTTTTAAGATGATATTTGTTTTTTAACATTAAGATAACAATATGTTGAATTGACCTGGATCAACTCGGGTTAACAAATTAAATCTATGATCCAAGTTATAAGATTATAATAACATCATAGAAAATAAATTAAAACAAATTATAAAGTTTGATTTTTTAAAAATAAAAATGTTATATGATGAAATTTTAAAAAACTATATTTAAAAAAAACAAAAATTTATATGTTAACTACTCAATTTGTCCTATAAAACACCAGTCATCTCTATTCTCGTAAATACCCATAAATAAGTTATTAATCTTAAATCATAAATACTTTGAACTACATTACTAGCCTGCGCTACATTGCATATCAGATTTATATTTTTTTAATATAAAAAATATATAGATTTTGCTAAAACAATTTTAGTAAAAAAAAAAAAAATATGCAAGAATTGATTCAACGTAACTCAATCGTCTTAGCGGGTTCAAAGGCAACTCGGGTGATCATTGAATACAGTTTGACTCAAATATAAATATTTAATATGAGATTTTTTCATTAAACATTGAGACAACAACATATTCGAGTCATCTCAAGTTAACTTGCTTGTCTGCATACCAAGTAATGAGATCATGATAATCCCATACAAAATAAATCAAAACAAATTATAAAGTTTGATTTCCAATAAATTCAATATTGAGGGATAAAACTAAAAAATCAATTAAAAAAAGAACCCAGTAAAATAACCCAAGTCAGTCAAGGTTAACTCACCAAACCCATGACTTAGGTTATGAGACGTGGATAATCTCATAGAAAGCGGACCGAAACAAATCACAAAACCAAATTCTCAGTCAATCCAATATTAAATGATGAAATTAAAAAAAAAATCAATTAAAAAAATCAAATCAATCTGTCAAACTTGTAATTTGAGTCATGGGTATGAGATAACCTTATAAGAAGTAAATTGAAAAAATTAAGAAGTTCAATTTTAAATAAATCTAATGGTGAAGGTCATTTAAAAAAAACATAAATTAAAAAAAAAACCTATAAAAAGAGAAAAAAATTATTTTAATAAATAGTATAATGTGAGATGAAGTACAGTAAAACCCTCCTCTTCTAATTTTTTATTAACTAATAAATAGTATTCCGTGTGGAAACAGTGTTACTGCTAGTACTTTCTAATTTTGTTCCTTTTTTTTTGTATTTTTATGGTTATGTTTAGTATTTTTTTATTACTGTTTTGTCTAATATATATGAATCTGAAAAGCAAATTTTAATTAAAAAAATATTAAAAAAATAATTTTAGAATGAATATATTAAAGAAATAATAATAATGAACTTGAGAAAATTATCTAAAAAAACTTATAATAAAATTTTTAAAAATAGATATTTCCGCATTTAAAAAATTATATATATTAGATTCATATATAATTATTCAAAAACCTATTGGTGATATTAAATTCAAAGAAGTTGATATTATTTAAAAATAATATTATAATTGGATAATCATTTAAGTATTATTTAAAAAGAATTCAATTATAAAATGCTAAACCAAAAATAATAACGAGATAAAAAAATAATGGTTTAGATGTGCATGGGCTGGACATACTTGCCTAGCTTACATTAAAACTTAGGCCTGCATACATGTGTTTTTTTTAAAGGGCAAATGACAGGCTGTCAATCCTATTTTTTTTTTTTTTAAATTTGGTGGACGAAGCGTCTCCCCTTACGCAAACCACGTGTTATTTGTCTATTATCTTTTCTGATCATATGAATATTAGGTCTAAGTTTTTGAAAAAAGAAACCCCAAATTACAACTATTTTCTCACCAAAAAATTATGAGAAAAGTCTCATAAATCTTTATAACCTGTTTATAACAATACAACACCTTTTAATCAATTTAAAAATTTAAAATTAAACTAAATAAAAAAAATTTCAAACTCCCAAATACCAGATTCAATTGAAAATAAATATATTTAAACCTGTTTGTTTTTTAGTTTCAAAAGTGTTTTTTTAAAAAATTAATTTATTTTTTATTTTTTTCTTTAATTCAAATTAATATTTTTTGGTGTTTTCAAATCATTTTAATGTGCTGATATAAAAAATAATTTTTAAAATTAAAAAATATTATTTTAATACATTTCCGAGTGAAAAATATTTTAAAAAACAATCACAACCACACTCCTAAACATACCATAGTTTTGAAACCCGGCCAGGTGGGTCGACCAGGGACTGGAACCGGGTCGGGTTGAAGAAAAAATAGAAGAAAAAAACCCGGTGTGACCCGGTAAGACCCGGTTGCAACCTGTTGACTTTTGCTTTTTTTTTTTGTTTACTAAAACAATATTGTTTTGATTTAAAAAAAACAAAAAACAACAAACAATTTGATAATCAGGTCAAAACCTATGACTCGGTTAAAATCTAGAATCCAAACCTTGAATGAACCGGATATTAAAACTATGAATAATTCTGGTGAGGCATTAGACAAAAGCTACCACTACAATGCAAAACAAACACGCTAAGAATTAAAGAGACTCTTACACGTGGCTCTAGCAAAAGCGTCTTATCCATCGTACAGAAATTTCAGACGAGACGCGTTTATGCAATATCAGCAAAAAAAAAAAAATCAAACCCTCTGTACCTTCCATTTAAATTTGATCTCAATTACTGTTTCGCCCTCTAGGCTTGTCACACGGAAGCGAGTTCTTATCATTATTCAGTAGGGGTGAAAAAAAAACCGGAAAACCGATTAAACCGAGAAAACTGGAAAAAAAATAACCAAAAAAACCGAACCGAACTGAAACCGAAAAAAACCAAGCCAAACCGGAAAAACGAGCCAAAACCAAAAAAACCGAGCCAAACCGGAAAAAACCGAGCCAAACAAAAAAAAACAGGAAAAAACCGAGCCAAAACCGGAAAAACCGAGCCAAACCGATTTGAACCGGTTTTTACCCTAAAAAAACCGAACCGAACCGAAACCGGTCGGTTTGACCCGGTTTCGGTTCGGTTTCGGTTTTTTTTTTTAAAAATTCGGTTTGATTAATTTTTTTGATAAAAACCGAACCGAACCGAAAATGATCACCCCTATTATTTAGAATCGCGAGTGGGGGCAGTTGTTGGAAAATAAACCGGTTTCAAAGAGCGGGAGAAATGAAAAACCAGCCGTTTTGAATTTTTTTTAAACACTCTCCCTCACACACAACTTAAAAAAAAAGAAAAAAGCATTTCGTTTGGCATCGTCACACTGATAAGAAAGGAATAAAAGGAAAGTTGGTAAGTGTATGATGAGTGAGTGATAAGTGTATGGCGAGTGAGTGATTTCCGAAGTAGAAAAATGGAAGAAGGAGAAATGATTTTTCATGGCATGAAGAGAAAACAACTGCAAGCGCTTTGTAAAAAGCATGGAATTCTTGCCAATAAATCCAATGCCGAAATGGCTCATTTGTTGACTTTGACTCTCAAGGTGTGTTTTCTATTACAGATAGCTTATTCTTTTTCCGTTTTGTTGATCAGAGGCTTAGATGGTTTCTGTCTGTTAATTTCTTTATCTTTTTTTTTGTTGTTGTTTGAAACTGGAATCTCCAATGGATCTAATGAGTTTTGTTGCTTATTATGCAAACTCAATAAGAATTTGAATTAATTGTGGAAGTAATTGATTACTGTTAATTTATTGTGTGTATTTTACAATTATTAGGGTTTAAACATTGAAATAATTAGATTCCCCCCCCCTCCTTTTTTGGGTTATTTTTTTATGGATTTCCCTGTAGCTAAAATACTCTATTTTTTATTTTTTGAATTATAAACAGGCAAATGAAAATCCCATAACGCAAGGTTATGGTGAAGTACCAAACGAGAGTGATTCCACGAATGTGCCTAAAAAATCAAAGAATGTTAAATTCAGCCCTGATGTTGAAGTACGTGAATACGAGCCTTCGGTGTATAAAGGAAGGAAGAGGAGCTTGGTTGATTCAGGGAAAGTTAATGGTTCTCTCCCTAGAGCTAGGAATAGAGTGCAGAGAACAGTTGAAAGACATGTAGATAAGGTTGTTTTGCCGGTTGTTGGGAAAAAGAGAGGAAGAGGAGGAGAGAAGAAAGGGAGTGTTGGAGTGGAAAATGTTGATTTTAGTGATAAGCCACAACCTCCTGCAATTACGAAGGATGGAGGTGCTCAACTCGTGAAGGGTGGAGATAATTTGAGTAGGAGGCAATTGAAAAGTAGAGAGGTGGTGATTGAAAAGAATGTGGAAGGGGGTGAGGGAGATTTGGTTGTTTCGAGGAAGAATTCGAAACGGGGAGTTTCTAGAAAGAGAGGGAATAGCGAGGGGAGTGCTTTGTTGGATGAAGTTTCTCTAGAGAATGTAAGTGCAAACGACGATGCTAAACCTGCAAATGTCCCGTCGAGACCAAGAAGAAGTGTTAGGAAGAATGTAAGCACTTCATTATTGAGTGTAGAGTTGGGAAAAAGTGGAATTGTTGGCAGGACTACTCGATCACGGGCGAGGGTAGAGAATACTTCTGTAGCTGATAATAAAGCTCAAACCTTCGAGGTTCATGATGAATGTGAAAAGGTTCTCCAGACTGAAGAACCTTTGAAGGGTATCGGTAGTTATGCTTTGGGAAGAAAATCTTTTGTGCCTCAGAAGGGGGTGGCAGTAGAAATTCTAATTGATGAAGGTGTTGAATCAGGGAAGGGTAACAGGCGTTCAAGAAGAAATGCTAGGAACAAGGAAGGTACTTCATTATCGAGTGGAGATTTCAGCAAAACTGAAATTGTTGGCAGGACTACTCGGTCACACTCTAAGTTGGAGGAAAATACTTCTTCCCTTACTGCAAATAAATCTGAAACCATTGAGCGTCAGGGTAAATGTGAAAAGGTTGTTCAAGATGAAGAATTGTTGAGGGATTTGGGTAGATATACTTTGAGACGTAAATCTATGGTGCCTCCGAAGGGAGTAGAGGTAGTAACCTTGCCTGAAGAAGGTCTTGAATCTGTAAAGGATATCAGGCGATCAAAAAGAAACATGGTAAAGGATACAGATTCCAAATCTATTATGCAAGTTGCTATTAGTAAGAGGGCAAAGTTTGGAGCTCAGGTTGCAGGGAATGCTTGTGCAGTTGAAAGTGCAGTTGAGGTTACCAAGGTTAACAAGGAGCAGAACAGGGCTGTTCAGCTTGGGGAATCTTTGAAGGCTCAAGGTAGAAATGCTTCAAGACAGAAACATGTTACAGCTCAAAAGGGCAAGGTGGAAAGTGAAGGGCCAGAGGTAAAAAGGGAAACCAGGAAGCAACCAAGGAATCCATATTTGAAGGCAGTTAACGAGGTTGAAGCTTCTGTACAGTCTAGAGGTGGGATTGAAAAGGCTGCGGTACCCATTGGCCATCTGAGGAGGTCCAGACGCAACACTGTTGTGTCAAGCTCTACTTTTGCCACCGATGAATTAGGAACTGTTGAAGCTGTTGGTAAGGTTGGGCAACTGAAACGAAAGCGTAACCCAATGATGGAGAAAGATGCTTCTGCTGTTGTGGGTGAATGTTTAGTTGGTAAACCTTCAAGACAATCCACAAAACGTGCCTCTAAAAGTGACTTGGTTGGATATACCTTCCTGGACAAAACTGTTGAAAAGAAGGAACAGAGTATATCTGCACTTCCAACTATGGTAGAGGAAGCTATATTTACTGAAGAAATGCGAAATCAGGACACTGGATTGATCTTGCCAGAAGCGACAGGGGACAAATATAATTTCAGTTCGAACCGCTGGGAGGAAGTTTTTAAAACTTCTGACAAGAAGGGGTCTCAGAGTAAAACAAGTGAATTGAGAAGAACCAGTTTCTTCGAAGTCTCTGCATTATGCTCTGACATTCAGGAGGGCATATATAGAAAAACAATTTTGCAGGAAACTTCGTCTCCAACATCAATATCACTAACGCCAGTATCTGCTTGTGCAAACCAAGAAACGCTAAAGAATGCAAGTCAGCCTGCAGTCCTTAACGAGGAGGCTAATATTGTCGTAGGTGACATGGAGAAACTTGACGTGGATGATCCATCATGCAGATCTACAGATGACGGTGCAGATTCTGGTAATGATAATTTAGATGAACTCAGACTGGTATCACTTCAAACTAATGCTTCCGATGTGTTTTCTCTGACTAATGGTTTCTCATCTGCAAATCAATCAAAATTTTCAGGCAATTAAGTCGTTTAGAATGAGGACATGCTATTTTCTTTTCAGTATTTAATTACCATGTTCTAAATATTATGTTGATAAACCTTCCAATTTCTCAGGGTTGGAGAAAGGACTTGAAAGAAAAGAACTGGGAGAAGACTTACGCTTAGAAAGTCGCGATGTCAATGATTGTTCAACTGAAGTTGATAGAACATTTGCTCTGGAGGATGGTATCTGTGATCTAGAAAATACTGGACAGAACATTACAGCAAATAACAATGAGTATGAAGAGGCACCTTGTGAGGATAGAGCATCACCAGCTGCTGGTGAAGAGATGGTCAGTTTGAGCACTGGAATAAACTTACAGGAGAATGGTGATGTCCTTACCGAAGCTGCTGAAGAGAAACAAAATCTTATTTCAGAGGGAAACTCTGGCGATGTTTCTCAGGTTTCTAGAGGAACACGCATACATGAACTTTTAGATGGAGAAGGAACCTGTCTGAGTGTCCCAGAACAAGGCACCGATGAAGGTGAAAATTGTTCTGCAGCCACTGTACCTTCACAATGTAAACCAAATCTTGCAATTTATTGATTTCTTCCTCCTGACAGCATTTTGCCTTTTCTATTGCCATCTGGAATTCATTTTAATTCAATCCTTTTTCTGTCAGCAGCCACTGGTATTGGCAAGCAAAGATTGTCCTTTTCTTCAGGTGATGCCTCTGTGGGCAGGAACATACTACATCAAGGTGATTTTTCTTTGAGAGGTCATTTGAGGAATATGCTCTGATATCTGCGTTAGCTATTACTTTTCTGTCTAACGAAAAATTACACTGAAAATCTACAACTGAAAATCTACAAATATTAACAGTCATGTCACTGAAAGTAGTAATGCTTATTTTAACAAACCTGAAAACTTCCTTTCAATTGTTAATGTTTTAGATGAGAAATCAACAACAAAGAGTAATTCAAGTTGTAAGGATGGAAAGCATGTTCTGGAGGAAAAGGAAGCTGCTTCAGATGCTTTGCCACAATTTTCTCTGAAGGAATTGCAAGATAAAAAGGAGGATAATATTGCAATAACAAGAGAAACTGAAGTCACCTTGCACAGTGACAGTGACATAGTATCAACTGGAGTGAATGCTTCACCGATGCTTTCTGAGGAGCTCAGTTGTTACAATGAGATGATTGCAAAAATAAACTGCAGCATTGATGCTACCGTTGATGCGCCTATTAGCAAGTTCCATGAAACTGTTATGGATATGAACGGTGGCCGAGGCATGGATGAAGAGTCGGATGTTGAACAATGTGAAACTAAGGGAGAAGAATCAGGATGCGCTGTAGTAACTGAGCACGGTGATGACAGTGGTTGCCAGAAGGTGTCTGCAAAGGTAAATGCCAACGCTGATTCCTGTTTAGTTCATTTGGGTTCTGAAGGAACGGAAGGTTTTGAAGGGAAAACATTTGATATGATGATGGGCCGTTCTAGTGACTTCCGTGTATCAAGTAAAGAGATGGTCAATGGTACAAATATGGCTAGAGAACAGTGCGCTCACGTTGTCAGGAAGGAAACTGCAAATGATGCTCTCTTAGCTGAGCTTTGTGATTACAGCAGCGGCGAGGAGGTGGCTGCCAATCTGAATGGCAATGCTGATACAAGTCTGACTCCAGCCATTTATAAAGAAATTGAAATTTCAGGGCGAAAGAATGTTGGATCGTGCGAAAACACTTCTAAGAGCACAAAAGGAAATAATATGTGGACAGACCACGAAACCTTACCTGTAGGTAGTGATTCCAATGCTGGCACTTTTGCACAAGGTATGGATGAGCACTTAGATGAAGAGAAAACTGCAGAAATGAGTGGTGGTGATCTCTGTGATCATATCAGTAGAGATGGTGAAGCAGCTGACAAAAAACCACTAATGGTAACAACCGAAAGATTGGACATGTCAGACACACAAAATGAAGGAACTCCACAACGAAATAGTCCTTCACGGCCCAGTGATCTTTGTGATCGTATCGGTGGAGCTGGTGAAGCAGTTGACAAAGAATCATTAATGGTGACAGCTGAAAGATTGGACATGTCGAACACAGAAGATGAAGGAACCGCACAATCAAGTGGTCCTGTGGGGCTTGGTAAGCAGTTTTCAGATTATGGTGAGTTTTTGAAAATTAATGATGCTGATCGCAGTGCTTTCACTGACATTGCATTTGCAGATTGTGAGGGTATTGGTGAAACATCAAATGTAGTTATGAGCACCGAGCTTGAACCCGGAGTTGAGGCTGGTAAATTTGATAATCTCAAAGAGGGGAATGCTTTAGAGCTAGAAAGAAGTACTTCCATTGCTTCAGAAAACCATATCTCTATGGATGTCATTGAAAAGGTGGAGGATGATTCCAAGTTGAAGCATAGCAACATTGATGATGAGAAGAAGTACAGCATTTTTGCTCTCCAACATGTTACTTCGAAGGGCATTGCGGAGCACTCAGTTGAGGAACTTCTTCATGAGAATAAAGATGATTGTAATGTTGTATCAAAGGATGCCAGCAAGAACATTGAAGCAGATGAAGCTGGGTCGGTGGCCATTGGTGGAAAGATTTGTTTTGAGAAAATTGACGACAGCAACAACTGGACTGAAGGAACGCCGATTTCTTTAAAACAAAAATTATTTGCCGAGTCATCTTCTGGAACATGCGGAATGGGTTCATTTACTGATGCTGTCTCAGTGCTGCATGTTTTATTATCTCAAAGTGAGTATCTGAAGCCTGAAAGTGTTAATTAATACCAAAACCTTATCTGATAAAATCCTTCCTGTTAAAGATTGAATATTTGAAAATGACAGACACGAGATCTTAGTATCTTTCGGTTTGTAGTGTGGCAAGTCGGAGTTAATTTTTGTCGTGTTAGTTTCAACAAGTATGCTTTTTTGACACTAAGGGCTATCTATTAAGGATTTATCGTCCAGTGCTAAATGAATGTTATTTTCTGGCTAAGAGCATAATTTCTCATATTTAATGATCTGTATATCCTGTAGCAACAGACCATATACCCCCACAGCTTCTCACTGGATCTGATGCATCTGCCTCGTTCACCAACTGGGAATTGAATTTGATTCAAGGGAAGACAGAACAAGATCAAGTTGAATCTGACGAGGAAGCCTTGAAAGACAATTTGATAAGCAACGATTCTGAGCATACTACAAAGGTGAACAAAAATGTTGAAGAAATCTCGTTCACCAACTGGGAAGCGAATTTGATCCAAGAGAATGGAGAACAAGAACAAGTTGAAGAATCTGACGGGGAAGCCTTGAAAGACAGTTTGATAAACAACGATGCTGAGCATACAGTATGGGAGAACAAAAATGTTGAAGAAATCCTGTTCACCAACCGAGAAGTGAATTTGATCTTAGGGAATGGAGAACAACATCAAGTTGAAGAATCTGATGGAGTAGCCTTGAAAGACAATTCAATAATCAACGATCCTTTAGATGAGCATGGAGCAGAGACAAGCATAAGCAACAATACTTTCGATGATGCTCCTCAAGACTTAAAAATAGACAGTATCTCCTATCCTGAAATTCAAAACACCTGTGAAACAGGATTGGGTGCAATAGACAAAGTTAGCTCAGTAACCCCTTCAAAGATGGGCATCTTAGAGGAAGTGGGTATTGGAGGGACTTTGCAACCAGTTATTCCAGTTGAGGCATCACCTGAAACGGCTAAATGTACGCTACAAAAAACATCTTTAAGCTGCAGCAAACTAGAACAGAACGTGTCTTCAGAACAACTAGTATTTGATGATACCTATTGCAGCTTACCTGAAATCACTTCAGTTTGTTTTGTTGTACAGAAAAATGGTCCCGTGTCTTGTGGTGAGTGTTTACCACGCTACAAATCTGATATCTTAATGTGTTTAGTTGCACCAAATGCCTTTCGATAGGCAAGAAATCCGATACGGGATCCAATCTTGGATTGTGATTATTTTTTCTCTACCATTTTTTTATAAAATCAGCTTCACACACCTACAAATAGGCAGTCCAGTTTGCTTTGCAGTGTCTAAGGAAACGTGAAGATAACCTTTTGCCTTTTCTTTTTTACATTGTTGTGGAACAGAAGGCAGGTTTGTACCACAATTATATTGTCAAGATATGAGCAATTATGGAGGAGAAGAAACAACTTGCAATAACAGAGGTATGGTTGTTAATTATGTTCTCGTTTAACTTAGTATCCATATGTACAGAGCACCTTGATTTATCATGATTGTTTTGTAGGAAGCAATCCCACAGAGCAGGGTGAATTCCACAGAGAGGACTATGAGGTTTTAATAGCACAAAATGTCGGATCTGAGGAAGTTACAGAAGCTTTAAATGATGCTACAGACGATACCAGCTTAGAAACTAATCGAAGTGATCCTCGGGAAGTTGCACTAGAGCAAGCCAATGAGCACCCAGATGAAGTAAATGAATCAGCTCTCATGATTGGCCTTGATTGTCCACCTCAAAATCAGCAGTCATGTCAGAGAGAGAGAGAAAGCCACGCCATAGAGACTGAGGCAGCACATTGCTTGCATAAGCTTGATGTTGGTGTTTTCTCCAAGGAGATCGTAGACTTTGGAAATGGCATTGTGACTTCTCCATTCAAATGCCAGAGAGATGTTGATTCCCCTGCTGGTTCTTCATTCAGTGCATCTCAACATCATATAACAGAAAATGATGCCTGGGAGCTGAATTTATTTTTTGGAGAGAACGAACAAGATGAGAATCAAACATCAGATACACGGTTCTTGCTCACCAATTTGAAAAACGAGGATGCTGGGAAGGTGGAAGAAAATATAGTTGTTACTGAACAAGCCACTGTTCAAGTTGCTGAGGAGCAACAAGGTGAACTAGGGCAAGTAATGGATGAGAAAATTGAAGAGGGAAAACACACATTCTTCACTATTTTAGACGAGCTCAACTTTGAAGATTCCGAAGGTTCAAAGAAGCAAGATTGTGTTCCCCTCGAGGTTGATAGCATTCAAGAGTGTATTAACTGTGAGAATCATGAAAACAAGTCTGTGAATACCGAGCATTCTTATGATTCCGCGGAAAAAGAAATCTGGATAGATGTTGCTGAGGTGAATGCTTGTCATGATGCTGTTTCATCAGAGCAAAGGGTGGAATGCGATCCAATCTACCTGAAACAACATAATAATGAAAACCTCAGTGGCGAAGATGTTGGAGTAACAAAGGACTTGAGTGTGGATGTGTCGTCCAAACCAGATGCACCCATTTGGGATCAATCTCCGGAAATCACCAATTCAGCTATTAGTGGTATGAATAAAAACAAGAGCTTGTGGTTGTCTTTTCTCTGTTTGCACGATGTTCTAGACCTGATCTCACAAGACATTGACCAAGCACACAGAACTAAGATGCTGTGTGAATTGTCTTGCAGAAATTGCTGTTGGCGATGACCAGACGCGTCAAATGAAGTTGCCATCACCTCAAAAGACAACTTCATGTGCAGAAGACGAAGAAAGCCATAGCTCGGATGCGAAACAGTTGAACACTTCAATGGTTAAAGGGAAGATCAATAAAACTGGTTTTGTTCAAGCTACTCCCCGGAAGATGGTTACTTATACCGGCATGAAAGAAAACCTGGCAAGTATCAAGAGGGAGCAACGTGGTAATATGACAGCTCCGAACGCATTATCAAAGAGGCGGGCTCTGGGGAATCTCAGAAACAATTAGATTTTAGTGGCCCCTTCTGGTTTTTGGTTGGTTATTTTTAGTTATTGCTTTCAGATATGAGCATATCTCATGCATCTTTTACCGGAATATGGAAACTCTGTTTTGGTTGCGCAGAATTTAGATTTATTCGTGTAATCTATGTCTGATCACCGATTTCTTGAGCAACGAAATACTTATTAATATATTTCCCGAGTTTGTGTTTCTTTTCTTTGGACTTGCCTGATTGATCTGTTCATGCAGCCATAATTTCACTGTATCCATAACACCATACTGTTTTGTCATGTTATCGCATGCTGGCTGATGAAGTGGAACTACAAATATGTACAGCTATGTGATTTTTTGCACAGACCTTGCTTCTGAAGGGAATTGATGTGGAAGTTATCACAGCAAAAAGGAGATTTTGAATTCCCTCATAAGAAGGGTACATAAATTATATCAAAATAATACATGTTTTCTCATGTTACAAACAGATCTTATAATCAACAAGAAAAGTATCAAATGAATTAATGAAAACTAGACAAAACAAATGATAGTATATCAGTCCTTCGTATCTACACATCCCCACTACAATTTCCATTCCAAACTTATTGCGAGGAATCATTGCTTATGTCAAGGGAGGATGTCTTTTATCTTCGATGATAAGAATTGTAGCTCGCTTATGCACTCCTAAAACGACCTTTCTACATGCAACTCAAAACCATTAAACCTTCTACGTCATGTGTCTTAATCACAATTCAACCCACAAATTTCCAAGACAATGCCACCTTTCGACAAAAATGGGTTGATTCGAACCCATAAGAGTGTTAAAACAGAAGCTAGAAGGATCGACCATACAACAATAATGGTGGGAAGCCTGTCTTGTTTCCCTATCAACCCCTTGAGGAACGGGTAAAGGTGGACAATTACCCACAATGCAAAGAATAGCTTACCAAAGAGTGGACCCCAAGTCTCGTAACCATTATTGATGGCATCAGAAATTCCAACTACGACTCCAATTATGTTTATGATAAGCAAAGTCATAGGAGGGATCAACAGAGATGTCCATTTAAATAGGTAGAGCTCTGAAAATTCTCCATCATCAGCCGCTTTGGAGGTAACAGTGAAATTGGTGTTAACTCCAGCCAATACCTTAAGAAGACCCTGGAAAAGAGCAAATAGATGAGATGATGCACCACCAATGACCCAGAACTGCTCATTTCTCCACCAGTCATGGATGCCAACACCTCCCCACTGCATTTCGAGGATACCAGTTGCAGCTATGGATATGAAGAGAGCCATGAAAATGATACTGGCATAGTTACTAATCTGTACACCACATGAAAATAAGGTTTAGAAGAAAGGCTTGCAACTCAAACAATATTGTTCCATTTATTTCAAAAAAGGTATGGGTAAAGAAATTACCTCAGGAACAATGAATTTCCCAGTCAGTAGACAGACAGCAGGTAAGGTACAGTAGGCAATCAAGGGGATCGATGTCAATGGATAGACAACAGAGTTTATATAAGAGAAGCGTTCCAACCATTTCAATCCACATCCATATCCATACCATATTGGACAGTGTCTACTCAATAAAATCTCAACAGATCCCAGTGCCCATCGGAGCACCTGGTGTAGACGATCTGAAAGGTTTATTGGAGCTGAACCTTTAAATGCAGGTATTTTTGGCGTGCAATACACTGATCGCCAGCCATGGCAATGCATCTTGAAGCCAGTTAATATATCCTCAGTAACAGAGCCATAAATCCACCCAATCTAGAACAACATTTCGATAAAGACAACAGGAAAGTCAAATGTCAATTCTACTGGAAAGGAAACCCTGTAAGCTAAAATGTCAAGTTTGGAACATTCATGGCATGCATACCTCTTTTCCCCATTCAGTTTTATCTTCATAACCACAACTAATGACATGAATGGCTTCTTTCAAAAGTGATGCAGAACTTGCTCCTTTAGGAACTCCACCATCTTCCATAAGTGTAGCGGCTATGAAAACTGACGACTGTCCAAATTTTTTCTCAAATTTTATCTGAGGCATCAAGGCTGATTTTTCATTATCTATCCCTGAAATCAAAGTTTGATAATCACAGCAATGATCAGGCTTTTGTTCGGTCTAATGCAAGCAAAGAGCAACACCATCCAAGATTTCAAAAATAGATGAGGGACTAATTTGACCTGGCTACTGGAAGTCAAAAAACATTAATATCCAACTCAAAACACACAAATGAGTGGAGATTATTTAATCCTTTGATATCTTCAAGAAACTATTGATATTTTAACTCCACGAAACAATTAAGTGTTACTCTTACCTTCAATACCCTCCTCAATATTTTCTAATGCATGTATCTGCTTAGAAGCCTCCTTGCTCTTCTTTTTTTCATTTGATTTTGATTTTGATTTCTTATTCTTCTTTTTAGATCGGCAACAGTAGCAGCACCATCTTGGCAAGCAATTGCATGTCCTCCCTGGGGGCTTCTTCTTGACAGGGGCATCATATCCATAAAGTGCTTGCCTCCTAAAAACGCATCCAGTACCAACATATATAGGACCTTGTATGCCATCCAATCCTTTCATATTGATCTGCATTTATAAAAAAATGGAATGAGCTTATTAAAAAAATAAATGAAAATAAACAAGAAAGCTTGTGTGTGTATCAAATCAACATTATAAAGATTTTTACTTACATCAAAGAATACAACATTACGATTTGAGTATCTATCATGACGATCAATCCCATCAAATCTTTGTGGAAATTGAACATAACAAATTTTCTTTCCAGATGTTGGGTCCATCATGAAGCACATGGCTTCGCGAAGTGCCTTACTATTGTTTATATAGTGATCACAATCAACATTCAGCATGTAAGGAGCATTTGATATGATTGCAGAGACCCTCACCTGCATCAACCGGCCAACACAAAATGTTAGAGAGGGAAAACAATGATCAAATGCCAGAACAGTTTGTGTGCATGTGTGATTGTTTTACCAAAGCATTCATAGCCCCAGCTTTTTTGTGGTGATCAAATCCTGGTCTCTTCTCACGAGACACATAAACTAGACGGGGCAATTCATTTCCTTCAACATCATGAACTCCATTATGACCAAGGAAAACCTGAAGGATGATAGTAAGAATTAGAGTTACTTGCAACGCCTCACTAACTATAAGGTCAGTGGGATGGTATGGCATCTGACACCACACTAAATGTATTCAAACAACATCTTTAACCTGAATCATTCCTGGATGATCTCTGACATTATTCCCCGGCCATGGAGAGCCATCCTGCATTGTCCAACCATCCTCAGGAACCTTCTGCGCCATAGCAACTAATCCATTTATTCGAACTTTGAACTCTTCATATTCTCTCTGGTACCAACAAAGAACAACAAAAAACCATAATGTCATTGCTTAAATGAACCCAATTTTTTTTATTTATGATGAGGATATCATTATTGTGGTTACAATAATTTCAGCAGAACAAGTTTAGCTTTCATTTTATATTGAATGCAAAGGCAAGCTTCTTCCCTAGTCATGTTTTATGAATTTTCATTTTTATGGATTTTTTGAACAAGTCATGTAAAAGATTGAGACAAGGATTGAATAATAGCATAAACAACTAGAAGGGATGAGCCACGAACCTTCATGGCACGACGCTCTCTGATAAATGCTGGATCTACTTTGTCTTTCAAATAGTCAACCTTCTTAGCAAAATACCATTCTGGAGCCCGAGGCTCAATGCTGAACCTCTTGCAGAAAGGGACCCACTTTCTTGCAAATTCGGATGTCTCAGAGATAGCTTCGAAAGTAAGCATGGCTGCACCATCATCTGAAACATAGCACGCAACTTTTTCGACTGGATAATCTACAGCAAGGATGGACAAGACTGTGTTTGCAGTGATAAGTGGAGGTTCTTTCATAGGATCAACAGTACTAACAAATACGTCAACACTCGCTAACTCAGATGGCTTCCCCTCTTTCTCATACCTATGAAACATTTAAAATTTGAACATGAAATTTCTGAGAATAATAACCGTGATGTGTGTGTGTGTGTGTGTGTGAGAGAGAGAGAGAGAGAGAGAGGCAGTACCTCAATGATAATCTATCAAGATATGTTTCTCGCTCAATTGGGAACCATTTTGGAAACTGATCTAATATCCATGATATGGCAAACCATATTTCACAAATTACTGATGTAAGCCACAATCCATAGGCATCGTTGACTGGATGAAGAATTCTATAGTGAAAAAAGAGGCTGAGAATCACAAGCCTGAGTATAATGATCAATCTGTATGGGCTAATCTTGCTTGAAGAAATTGGTAGTTTCCTTGAAAGAGGCTGCCTTCCTTCATCCATCCTATCAAATCATGGTGGACAATTAGTTTTTCTAATCCAAACTCTAGAAGCAGAAAGTGACAGAAAAAACAGGATTGGATGGACCTTCACTCGCTAAATTTGTTTAAAAGCTAGAATTTCTAAGTCTATACTTGACAATGACACCCAAAATACTGGACATAAAACCTGAAACGTGTCTAGTTATAATTTTAGAAACATAAAGCATCTATTTTCATATGCTTAGCAAATGCACAGGGGCATCCATGCTTGGAGTATATTGAGTATAAAACCAACTAAAATAGTTATTTTTACAAGCTGCAATGCTAGCACTTGAAGCTATAAAAAACATATAGTTGGCTGATACAAAATCATAAAACAGTTATGCCTTCACAGTAACAAACTTTTTGCAAGGACATATCACTAATCAGATAAACTTATCTCAATTCTCACCAATGATTAAACAAGTATTGAGAATTACATTCAGACATGACGACCAAATCATTGCTAGAAGTGTCAAATGGAGTATAACTTACACTATAGTAGGTATTAAAAACACTTCTTAGCGTTTTGTGATTAACAACAGTCACTTTTAGAATGTAATTAAATTAAATGTTTCCTGAAGGCAATAGAAATTCCAATCAATAACTTCACATTTAATGTCATTGCAACAACATGGCACGCAAACCTAGTTCTTATCTTAGGTGGAAGTTCTACATAACAACAACTGTTTTTTTTTCACAGCAACTGCAAAATCTTAGTAATTGTTGCTGGTATTCTTATTTTGAATACAAAAAAGTTCAGCAAGTTGCAAGTATACTTGTGATTACTTGGCATAATTTCTATATTAAAATGAAAAATTTTCATACTAGTGACCTTTTCCAGCTTTCTTCCAACACCAGGCTAATGATGAATAAATAAAAATAATCAGAAAAGGAAAAAAAATCTTCATGATTGAGATTGCTGTGTCAGACTAATTGAAGCAGCCAAGTCCCAGAGCAAATCAAGGAACAATATCCTTACTTAAGATAAAACAAAGGGGATTTGTTAGGCTAAAAATCAAATAATCAAGCTCTGGAAAGGAAAAAGAATGAGCTAACACTCTGCAGAGCAATACTTGATCAGTTAGCGATCTTACATAGGCAAATCAGGATCATCCAATTCATCTCCACCATTGTTTTCACCACCCTTTCCTCCTTGGTGCTTGACCACCTGAAGTTTATCGCTCTGCTTTTTCCTCCACTCCTCCATTCTTTCCTTCCATGCAACCGTTCCATACCCATACACTGCCAAGTCTTTATTAGGATCCATAGGCCTTGGTGGCACTGCAGCGTCAACACGAGTAAACACACACTAGGCTAAGATGAGGCAAAAATCTAAACAGCCATTAAAGTCAAGATGTATTTCAGAAAAGTTGTAAATCATCAATTTAATGGACTTACAGGACATGGAAGAATCCGGAAATGGCATTGGGTGAATTCGTTTTCCACGAAATGGGGGTATAATAAGGGCATGCTTATCAGAAGAGATTCCAACATCCTACACCAAAAAACCCAGTCTCATCATGTGAACACCAAATAAGTAAAAATTACAGTTTTAACATACAGAAGATACAAATTGAAGAGTGAAATCAGAACAATCAAATCTACCTCTTCACCATATGTCAGGAGAGGAATTTCAGGAACAACGGAAGCAGAGTCGAACTCAGATGGTGTGGCAAACCCAGAAACATTGGATTGGGAACCACGGCCAGTGTTGAGGCGAGCAGCTAGCAAGGCTTCAGCGACCTGGTGAGGGTCTCTCCTGTCATTGATTCCTATGTCAAATTCATTCTCCAAATCATCCGTATCCTCCTCTTCCTCATCCCCGTCAACTCTAGGACTCCCTGCAATAGGTCGCATGTTTCAGCTATTGTTGAACTAATATCAAAATCTCACCTAGGGTTTTCAACGAATATAGCATAAAACGGTCAATATAGCGAAGACAGTGAGAGGGTAACCTTTGATACGCTTGTATCTGGTTCGGCATTGAGGGCAGGCTTGATTGCCCTCTCTTCTTTCATACTCATAGCAAGGTCTACACACAGGGAATGCACATTCATTGCAAGCAACAAATGGCTCCCCATCTACTGTAATCTCTATCTCATCCCCGCAGATCTTGCAAATCTGCCCGCTTAATTCTTTAACAGATGTGACCTGGAATTGATAGTAGCTATAAAATTAAATCTCAATCAGACCATGGAGCAACATCAGTTGATGAAATGAAGATTGCAAAAGCTTGAGATATTTTAGCTGCTCGATCTCACAAAAAAAAAAAAAAAAAGCTGATGGGAATCAAAGTTGCAAAATTTCATACAACATTTCATTAACTAGCTCTGAAATCTAGAGCTTAAAGGGGAAAAAAAACAGGAACTGATTAATGAAAACTGTTTATAAAATACATTACCGCAGTGCACAAGAAAAGAAATTTGAGACAAAACACATTTCGCAATAATATGATCCTCTATCAACCTAAAGAAATCAATAAATTAAGCATGAGTAGTATGCTTAAAAATCTTCCAAATATACACTGGAAAAAGAAAAAAGAAAAACCATTAGAATCTCTTTCACTGTTTAAAAACCAACTGGGATCCCTGAACTTTACACAAAATCAGTTGTCACGGCCAAAAGTACTCGAGATAGGCAAATGGGTGTGTTCAAAATGCAGAAATGGAGCCATAAAACGAGAAACAATGTTCTCCAGGATCATACTGTTTAAATCCACAAAACACTGAAAAGAGAGAAAAAAAAATCCAAGGAGCACTTACTCTTGCTATTTCATCCGCATTGATAAGAACAAACTCGTTTCTATTGTGAGAACCAGCAATGAGTCTCCCTTTGGTCTCCATTTATAGCTTATCACACAAGAAAAAACCCCTCCAATCTCAACTCACAATATCACTATCTTCCCCCCTCTCTCTCTTTCTGTCCCTCATCACTCAAAAACCCACAAAACTCGAAACTTTAGCTCTTCTCTCTCTGTACTTTCAGTTTTATCCCACTCTCTCAGCCTCCCAGTTCAAGAAAACACGACATTACAGTACTACTATGAGAGAGAGGAGATATATATAGGAAGAGAGAATTTCAGAAGTGTCAATCTCAATTACAATAAAATACCATAAAGAGAAATTAGATTAAAAAAAAGGCTTGATTTCCCCCCTTTTTGTTCGATTATTTTGCTGGTTGATTCTTTTCTTCACGGATCACCCAGTTGGGTTCTCTCTGTTAAACTGGTTGGTCTTGAACTGTGACGCCACTTTGCTTGCCAAAAATAATTATACGCAAAATGTAATTTCTTTAGAAAGAGAAAAATATTATATTGATTGAGAAAAGAAGAGAGAGAGAGAATACAGAATAGAAAAGAAATTCAACGCGTAATACACAAGAGACGAGGTAGAGACACAGACAATAAATAAGATCAGATTAACGTATTGATCTACATGGGTGTGTCGGTTGGTATGTCTACCTCCACTCCTCATCTATGTGTATGTATATGTGTGTATGTATGTATGTATGTACGTATATGTATATGTATACGTTTTTGCATCTGTGGGTTTTATGCAGTGAACAAAATGGATTAAAGGGATTTTAGTTTATTTTTATGGAGAGTGGTGGCTGCTGATGTGGTGGTGGTGGGGACAAGGGTGGTGCCCCACCGGAGCTGCTTTTTGGAGAGTGGTAAAAGGGTGTTTTTAGTAATTGCATACGCCTCTGGTTTGTGCTGTTGTTCGGTTTATGAAGTAGTGATGATGTGAGGTGATGTTTCTATATATAATTTATAGAAAATATATATGAATTTCTTTTTTTTTTTAATGCCTGTCTCTTATTATATTAGTATTGCTAAGAAAAAAAAAATATTTGTTTTTATTGAAGGTTTTTTAATTTACGTTGTGATATTAAACCATTTGTGTGGTGGTAAATTTAAGTTAAATTAATAATTCTCATTAAATACAATAATTTTTTTAATATCAACACGCACGCTTGATATCATGTTGAGTTAAATATCTTATAATAATTAATGAAATACTTGCTGTACTGATTTTAAGTGTCTATTTGTAATTGTAATTTATGATATTTTTTAATTAAAAATAAATTAAATAATATTTTTTATTTTTTATTATTAGCATATCTAAATCAATCAAAAACATATAAAATTTAATTTAATATTTTTCTTAACAAAAAATAATTTAAAAAATAGAAGGTAACATACAAACAAACATTCACTACAGGAGGAGGAGGAGGAAAGCTGTCACGTGTGGCTCGTGTGTGGCCAATGAGTTGAAGATGTCAAAGAAGGTAGCGTTCTCGCTGCTCTAGGATTATGACCAAAATAGCCTTCCACTCTCCCCTTAACCTTTCTTGTTTCTTGTGGTTGTTGAGTGGCGTGCCTTTTTATATATATATTTTTTTGCTTTAAAACGGAAAAAGAATTACTAGTCTCCAAAGCAAAAGACTAAAAACCCAACCCATTTTGTTGACCTGACCTGCAAGTGAAAGGGGGAGCCTAACAATGGTAGATAAAAAGCAGGTAGAAAACCAAGAGGAGTTGGCTTTTTCCGGTGAAGTATTGTATTGTTTATGATGTTACTGTGGATAGATTGTTCAGGATTTTTTATGGGAGACCGGAATATAAAGGCAACATAAATAAATGATGTTTTTAAAGTTAATATAAAAAATTTAATTTGATTTTTATACTTTAGGAGTTATAAATGCCAAGTATCTCAATATTTTTACCAATTTTATTTTGATATAAAAATTTGTTTTTATTATTTTCTAATCCTTGATTTGAGAAAGAAGAGAAATGTTGCTAAATTCTAACATTGAGAGATAAAATATAGTTAACACTAATTTAAGCTACCAAAATTATCTATATTTATGTCAAATGATTCTATTTGACGAGGGGAGTTCATATTAAATGATTGTTTTTCTTAAAATTGGCTAAAAAAACATATCTGAATCTGAGAAGATTTTTTTTGTTTCAGGTTGATTTCGAGTTTTATGATGGTTTTTTTGGGTTTTTAGAGGTCTCAAATATATTTATCACGGCTTCTAAGGTATTTTTTGCGTGTTTTGGGTTAAAAAAAAGATTGAAAATGAGTTTTTGAGTCAAAGAAGCATCCGATTTGATTTTTTGAAAAAATCTGGCAATGTGTTGTTTGATTTTTTTTAAGAAAAATAGGGTGGACAACATGTCATCCGCTCCAAATGCAACATAAAAAAGGACCATTGCGTGCAAGCCCTAATGAATGGGCCAGTCTCGGCAACGCCTAGCCTTTACTTTTTTTTTTCTAAATTATTTTTTTCTTGTTTTTTTAATTCTTATTTATTTTTTTTAAATCCAATTTTTTTTATTTATATTTAGATTAATATCCTTTTATAAATTTAAGAGAAAAAACATTATTTAACCTGTTTGAGTTCATGACCTGAATCACATGTTTGACAAGTTAAGCCACAAAACAAGAGTTATTTTTATTTTTAATTTCACTTTTTTATAGATACTTTTTTTAATATGTCTTTTTCAAAATTATTTTTAAATTTATATTTCAATTAATATCACTCATTTGTGATTTGTTTTTCTAATTTGCTCATTTAACTTTTTTTTGGATAGAGATTTTTTAAAAAATTATTTTGTGTGTGTTTGATTTTTGAAGATATTATTTTGATTCACATATATTTTTTTAAAAATATTTTTTATATACAAACTTTATTTTTAAAATAAAAAAAATTAGATAATGTTTTATAATATGTGCAGCATTACATGCAATTTTTTTCTTTTATTTTATTCAAAAATAATAATTTTATGTGTTTGTTTATTACTATCATCGTTTGATTGGATAAAAAGATTATTTTGATTAACAAGATTTAAAAAACACAACTAGATAAATATCTTATTTTACAAAATTAAATATTTTAATTTGTACTCGTCTTTCGATTTTTCCGACCTCATTCTTAGTTAGCGTTAATGATTTTTATAAAATTTATTAACATACATAATTCTTAATTTATTTAATTACATGCATGTATAAACTTTTTTATTTACACTTAAAAATAATTTAGCTACAAAAATACATTGAAAAAACTAATATATATAATTTTTTTAATAAAAAATAAAAATATCTAATTAACAGCGAAACGCGATTCTATTAAACAATTATAATTCCACCCTTTTCTGTATAACTTCCTGCAAATTAGATGTTTTCCTTGGCAGTGAAGAAAAGTGAGAGTGGCCTTTCCCATGTTGTATTGATGCACCCTGCTAATCATGCTTTTTATTATTATTATTATTATTATTTAATTCAATTATGGAAATCAACCATGTATGCACAGCTAGCGACGTGCTTCTTAAAAGTTCCTTCCATTATCTCACAATTTTTATGGTTCTAACTTTCGTGCTAAAGGTTGTTTGGCCTGGCAACAAAAGCAGTGCACCACCTAATTGCCTATCTTTATCCAGGTATATGTCGTAAATTAATGTGTTCATTGTTAGGTAATTATCAAAAGCTAATTAAATATTAAAAAAAAACAGTGTAGGCGAATAGTTTAATAGCATCTTTACCCTTTATTTAGTTTATATTTCAGGATCCATTAGTCATTAAAAAACTAATCCAAAGTATATATATATATATATTTATCAATTAATGTTTTAATTGTATGATAATTGGAACCATGCCTGCAGCGCATATGGATGAGTGCCCAGTTAACATGATCTCTTTTTCTCCGGGAAGGCTCAAGGTATCTTGTGCTATATATTATAATAAATTGAGGGCACCAAGATAATAAAAACTCGAACTTGCTTTACATACTATTAAATAAATATATATATATTTGTCGGGTCGCATTGGCGTATATATGTCCATTTAAAATGGTTTAGAATACGTGATTTGGCCACTATCCAAGCAAATCTTCAATAATGGACAATCCCGCGTCAATGATCACGTTCAAGGAAAAAGGTCTATTAGATCAATAATAATAATAATAAAAAAGGTGTTTATTTCAAGTAGAAAATCAAGAGCTTCCGATGTTCCAATTTGATGTTGGTATAAACTCTTAAATTAATAGCTATATGAGTTCGGCTGAGAATGAGATCTTTTAGAATATAAGAAATTAGAGTAATCTTGTTGTCAGTGTAATTTCTTAAATCGGTAGATACATCAAGCTAGAGTTTGAGCGTGGATTTATAGTGTGTTTGTAGTTATTTTTTAAAATATTTTTTATTTGGAAATGTATCAAAATAATATATATTTTTTATTTTTTTAAAATTATTTTTGATATCAGTACATCAAAATAATTTAAAAACATAAAAAATATTAATTTGAAGCAAAAAAAAAAATTTCAATATTTTTTAAAAACGCTTTTAAAATACAAAAACAAATGCGCCCTTAGTGTCGATTAATAATTCTAAAACATGAAATATTGTCCACGTTGATAATTATAAAAAAGAAGTTTTTTCTTTGGAGGGTGTTTTAAACAGTAATAGATATTGTTTTTTAAATTATTTTTCATTTGAAAATGTATTAAAATAATATTTTTTAAAATTATTTTTTCATATCAGCACATCAAAACTATTAAAAAACAAAAAAAAAATTAATTTGAAGAAAAAAATTTAAATTTTTGAAATGCGCAATTAAACTGAGCTCGCAAGCACCTATTTAGGCATCGTTTGCTATTTAAAGTGTTTTTTTTCTTGAAAATACATTAAAATAATATTTATTTTTATTTTTAAAAAAGTAATTTTAACATCAGGACAATCTAGTAATTAAAAAATATAAAAAAATTAATTTTAAATAATTAATTTTATTATTATTTTTAAAATCACGCTAAGAAACACCCCCCTTATTACAGACTTCAAATTAGAATGTAAAAAGTAAATAAAATAAATAACAATGATGAATCTCTTGATTTCAACCTGGATAGCTTGTATTAGACGGGATCGAGAAGTGGATTTAGTGTTGACCTCATGACATCTATAATCGTAAGAAAAAAATAATAATGATTCTGGATTTACTAATTCTAAGAACAAATGATTTTTGTATAGAATCCAGCGGTAAATCATGGATTCCCTGAAAAACACAACAAGTGCAGAGCACACCCAAATCATTTACTGCCAACACTGTGTTTTCAGTTAGCTTTATAATTGGTCAGACCAGGTGGTTAAGTAATCTCCTTTCATCGTCTCATAAATACCGTTTCTTCTTCCAAAACGGACACCTGGACCCTTCCGCATTAAATATACTGGTGTGAATTAAGGGCGTTGTTCCTTTCGATTATCTAATCTCGAGCGTGCAGGCTGAGCTGCCAGATTGGACATCCCAACCGAACACAAAGATAACAAATGTAATTTTCTTTCTTAAAGCTCTCGACCAAGACAGCTCGTCAGCGTTTTCTTGCTGTCAATAAGTGTCGGTCACGATAATTTTTTTTTTCTCTGTAAAATCATGTTTTTAAAGCTGTTTGATTTCTTTTTAAATAAATTTTTTAAAATGATTATAAATAAAAAGCAGAAATATTGTCTTTAAAAAATCGACAACTCGCCGTACAATTTTTTTTTTCTTTTTTCAACTCTCGGGAAGTGACCGAGCAACTGTCGCTTAGGAAAAAAACAATTGAGTATATTAATTTTGTCAGGGAAGCATCTAGACACACTGCGTATTAATATAATCGGATTGCTCGTCAAATGGACCCAAAAATGAGTGGCTGTGACATTTTTGTGCTGAAAAAACTATTCAAGACCAGACAAGTAAAACCATTTTCAATTTATATAGCACGTTTACAAGAATCCAAGGGGGAATTTTACAGATAATTATATGTGATGTGTACAGGATGCATCACATGCGCGTGGTTCTTCTTGTGAAGAGTTCGTGGTGATTTCTTAAAGCGATTTAGGGCAAGCGGGGCATGTAGCATGGATGCTTCTTTAACGGGTATCCTGTCAATTTCGTATTCTGTATTAATTGCGTGAACCAACCACGTATGAGACCATCACTGTTAGAAAACAAATGGCTCTGCAGAATCTCCTGCATCTGTTTGCACAGACCACAATTATTGCAAGAGCATGAATCACCCCATCGTCATAAAACTCTAATTTATGGTATATTGCATGAGGTCAAACTTATCATGAATTACAGATCAAACTGACCGGTGGTTTAAAGCACATCTACCTTCGGAGGAGCTCCGGAGCATCCATAAACCTCAGCTGGGAATACAAGTTAGGCTCAAATGCTTGACGAAATCTCACGGCCAAGATTTGTGGTTGGTGGAGTGTCGGTGGTTGTTCTTGTTTGAGCGAATCTCTACTCACTAACCAGGTTCTCAGCCGTCACCACTCGGCCAGGAAAATGTTTATTTAATCAATCACTAACATTCATTACACTATTATATTTTAACAGATTAATCAATGATTGTGTACACTAATACTTCATGTTCTGGCCTGTCATGAGGTGTAAAGTTTGATAAAAATTATAGGGACTATATAATTCTACACATGGTCCTCATTGCAGATGAGATTTCCTTATCAGGATGTCAAATTGGCCTTGGCAGTGACATGGGCTGTGAAAGAAACCTACTAAATTATCAGCAAAATTTTATAATCGAAAACTTTATGCTACATATTTTCTCATAGATGATTGATGTCCAAGTGCAGGTGTGCAACAATGGTGAGCCCCAGCTACCACTACTGTTGGTCCATGAAGCACCGACAAATTCCTCTGTATTTTGGGTCCTGCATAATGTTAAGTTACAATTATTTTTTTTCTTTCGAAAATGACAGTGACAGACTGACAGTAATTGATCACAGATTTCAACAAACTCCCCAAGAACATCCATGCATCATTCCATATGTCATATTAGGCAGCCGTGCAATCACGAAAAAAACATCACAAACGAAATAATACCATCATGTGTTCGTGAACATTTTTCAATACGAGGGAAGGGAGAGAGGAGAGTTAAGAAAAGAAACAGAAACCTCGATGTTTTCTGTCTACCAAACTAGGGAAATTGTGCTAATTAACTGCAGGTCAATCGACACTAGGTATTAGTGTTTTTAAAGAAGTTTCTAATTCAAACCTTCATTTACAATTGCATCTATTAAAAAAAAACTAAAAGAGGTCTGAGGTAATTCACCGTGGATTCAAGCAAGCAGTGAATATCATTGATTTTCTTCAATTTCTCAAATCATTTTCTTGATTTCTCACACTTTTGTCGCCTTGGATCACGTTGTCTGCAGCTCCCTTAATCATATCCTAACCTTCATCACATTTACCAGAAGGAAAATATGTACATGCATGGATATACCAAGTTGCACTTCTAGACATACATAATGGACTCGAGTTTTCTTTTGGATTCACGCAGCCGATCCTTGTAATATACATCCAAGCTCTTATGACCCGACATATATATCACTTTCAATGGTAATTCGTAACGTACAGGATGGCCAGCAGAGACTCCAAGTTTCTTTTCCATGACTGTCTGACCGTGAGCTTTTGCAATGCAACACTTGGGAAAAAAGAAAAGGTGATGGAAAAGTGGAAAAGCATGAAGAAATCAATAATTGTGAAGAATGTGGAATGTTGAACGGGACATCGGGACTATGGAATAAGGATCGGCTTTTTAGATTTCTTCTGTGCAGCTCAACCCTATCCCTACTTGCCCCCCTCTTCTTTTCTCAAACTTTTGAGGAAGATGAACAGATCCGTGCTCTGTATATTGGGTAGTTTCTACTTCAAGGGACCATCCTCCTAACCTGGCAACACTTGATTGGTACTAGTGCTTTTGATAGTAAGAATATTGGCGATGCATTTTGTTTCTTCTAGCACCATTAATCATCAAAGTAACTCTGCTTAAATTTGATTTTCCAAGCTTTCCCTTCTGGGAAATGTAATTCATTGCGACCAACATGAGCAACGATGAAGTACAAAACCATTTAGATCTAATCCAGTTGTATATGCCGGAGACCAATCATAATGTCTGGTTTGGTTTCCATTACATCTCATGTGTAGAGATTAGTAGGGTAATTAATGAACAGACACTTACACATACAATGCAAACTGGAGAAAAATATTTTTCACATGCTCGACAGAATTTTTTTTTTATTGCACATGAGAATTCAGATTTATTGAAGAAAACAGGGATATCACTGTACATTGAATTACAACTCATTGACGATTTTTTTATTTGATTCTCATGTATATGTTTGGTCAGGCTTGTACATGCCAAAACTAAATTATTTCATATCCAGTAAAAGTTCATAAAAAAATATCATCTCACTCTTGATTTTTGAATTGAACCCTTGATTGAACATGTGGCTTGGTGGATGGATAGAATGATAGCAAGTAATTATGGGATGAATTTCTATTATCTCCACCGTTTTTTTCTGAAATGAAGATTCTTGTATTATTAAGCATCAGCAGCTAAAATTGAAGACAATAATTCTGGAGTTTGAAGTTTGACTCACAATAATTGAAGACTGCTAGTGGCTTCTTTCAGGCATGCCTTATAATTCTGAGCTGTTAAATATTCCAGCACTCTCTTGAACGCCATGGCTTCAGCCATCTTAGAATTATATAGGCCTCTGATGGATCAACCACAACAATTGATACTCCCCTCTCGAACGCCATGATTTCTAACTAAGTAGTTACCTCAAGTTTTGTAACAATCGGGCAGTGGAAGGATGCAATTGATATAATTTTGAAATGTTAGGAAAAAACTAGAAAAAGGTAGACAATGGAAGTTTGGCATTCCTCTGTTGATAGAACACTGAACTCAGGGGGCCTGTTGACCCTGGCTGCATGCTCGGATTCTTAAGTCAATGACCACAAAGCGATCTTAACCATCCATGAAAATAACCTTAAACTTGATGGACGGCTGAGATAATAAACTACTGAAAGGACCACCGATTGTGTGGAAGTGTTAGTTGAATACAAGCCAGACATCTTATGGTGGCTGCTGCTGAGACAAAGAAAGACCACATAACGTTTGAGTGTGATTAAGTTGTTTTTTAAAAGTATTTTTTATTTAAAAATATATTAAAATAATATATATTTTTTATTTTTTAAAAATTATTTTTAATATCAACACATTAAAATAATTTAAAAATATTAAAAAATATTAATTTAAAACAAATAAAAAAATTTTAATTTTTTTTAAAAATATTTTTAAAACATAAAAACCAACCAAAAGATAATAGACTTAAATACCCTTTTCCCTTCGCCCTGGGTGCTAAAATTCTCTTGGAGTGACCAAATGACTGTTATAACCATTATTTTGTCTCTATAATCATTAGCCAATTAGACTGTATGCTGTAATTCTTCATACACACGTACAAATCATTTCATGCTGCTTTTAGAAAGCATTATCAGCCCTCTTTTCTGTCGGTGGACAATTATGTAAAAGAGCAATGCAAGCCTCCAAAGCCGCTTTGTGAAAGAAAAATAAGTTTCCAAAGTAACGGTCGTTTATGTGGTTTGAATTTTTTTTTTTTTAAGAATTCAAATTTTATTTTAATATTTTTAAATTATTTTAATATACTAATGTTAAAAATAAAATTTTAAAAATAAAAAATATTATTTTAATATATTTCTAAAAAATATAAATTCTCAAAAGTAATTAATACTACAAAACCAAACGGGTTCAAATTATTTATTTAGCTAATAACATTTTTCTTTTGCCTATTTTCACCAGCCAAAATCACTTACGCGAAAGTTTCTCCATGTAGTTTTATATATACGGCAGACATCCATCTCTCCTGCTAGCAGCGCCACCAATATTCAAGCTTCGTTCATTTCTCGGAGGGCGGGCTATTCACTCCGGCGATAAGCATCAGATGTTAATAAAACGTGAATGATTAGCAGACTGGCCTTCGCTCATCCCCTAATCATGAGCTGAGCGAAAATTAATATACCCTTTATCATCATCATATATGGTGCTAGCTAAGCACCTGGAACCTGCCACGTGTAAACCATAAAGACCAAATCAACCGTGGCCCCCGTCCCACTTTCGATGGAGTACTTATTATGCGTTTTTTTGGAAAGCTGGCTGGGTTTTTGTTTTTTTTAAATTTATTTTTGATAAAATTATAAAAAAAGTAATTTAATTTTTTTTTTAAAATTCTCAAATACGGAAAAACTAAAAAACACTACTCGTAAGCAGAACTGGAGACTGAAAACTCTATATAGCTTGATTTACGAGTTAATCTAACGGCAAAAATGAAGCCACGTGTCATAATCGGAGACATGAAGATGCATTGCACTTGAATCCAAAAGCAAAGTGGATTCGGGAAAGCAATGTGCAGTTCTTTTCTTTAATATCACACATGATCTTTGAGAGAAAAATGACCCTTTTTTTTTTTAAATATTAGCACTGTTGCCATGGGGAGTTGTGATCTGGCCGGGAAAGCAACGTGTAGTTCTTTTCTTTTGTGTGTACAAATGGCGGGAGGACGCAGCGGGTAAATTCGCCAAAATTTTGATATTTTATTGAATTGTTGGTGGGTGGATCCAGTTTAATTTGTCTTGAGAAAATTACAGTTCTGAGTAATCTATTCATCCATGGATAAATATTACTGCTAACCTTTTCAAACTCATTCTGTTGTGATTTAATTCGTTTGGAATTGCATTTTAAATTGCAAAAACTATTTTTTAAAAATAAAAATATATTATTTTAACTTATCTAAAAAAAAACTTTGAGCCAGCGATGTTGTTCTGGCCATCCACAGCTAAAAGCAAAAGGGAGTAGCAGCTTTCCGCTAGTAATTGGGCTTTTTGATGCTAATATTGATTGAGATTTCAGGAACAAAAATTATATAATCCTACATGGGACAACAAGGTCAAGTAGTAAATGGGCCAGCAATAACCCTGAAGCTGATCAAACTGGCTGGTCAAATTAGGCCCATGATAGGCCGCCATTGTACCAATCTGCTATAGAACTCTTGATGACGATTCCCTTTCAATTTGTCACAAACATCATACTATTTCATATTTGTATTCAAAAGTTGGAAAATCACTTAATTATGCTCGGATGTTTCATGAAGTTCACCTGAGAAGATCCTTATAGTGTCTCGGAAATCGCATTACACTTGCTGGGGTTCTTTGACGCAGCACCGGGAAAATCATCCTCGTCTTCTTTAATGGAGAGACTCACCTAGGTCGTGGATGTTGTCGAGCAATTCGCACCATCACCATGATTGTCACGCTAGGACCGCGGAGGAAGGCGACATTCTTGAAGGTTCTTGTGTTAAATCCGAGGATTCTCCTCCTTCACCACCACCCTTGAAGCATAACAAGATTATTGTAAAGAAAGTATAGTTGGTATTAGACTATCAATTTCTATTTGCATTTTCACATGAGAGGAATGTTGGGATTATTTGCAGTTGTTTAGTTAAATTTTTATATTAATACAGTATATATCTTGCATAGAAGTTTAGATATATTTAATATATTCACATTCAAATTTTTAAGATACAACACAAGTAAATTATCTAAGTTTAAATCTTAAATTTATAACTAAATTAATTCAATTTCCTATCATGCACATAAACACATACGATAAGTATAGTATTATACTTGATAGCATAAAGTATAAATGTGATTTATTTATTAAGGAAATTCAGACAAAGATGTATAAGCAATATTAAATTGCACATCACTTAATGCAAATGGTATTTATCTCAAAATTTCAATAACTTCACTTTAAAAATTGCACTTCTTTCCGAAGTCTATAAGCTAAAAAAACTAACTCAATTTTCTCTTTACAACCTCATGATACTATTGCTATAGACTAATATATTAGCCCGCGCTCTGTAGCAGGTCAATATCAATTTTTTTTTTAAATGTTAAAAAAATATTAAAAGCATATATAATATTTTAAGCGTCTTGAGTCTGACAGCCATGTCAGATCCAAAAGCCGTGGGCCTATCAGCCATGCCTATTTATTTATTTTTTATCATTTTATAAAAAAATATTTAAACAACCATTGAAGTATCCTAAACAGAAATTCAAGTTCAGAAATTATTTATAAACAACAAATCATTACAAAAATATAATCTAACATTTTAAATCTAAAAATTCAAATCATATCTTCCTATTAAAAGAGTTTATTTTTATGTTTATAAATTTATTATTGCTTCAATAGAAATTCCATCTTCTTCCTTTTTTCTCTTTTTTTATGAATTTTGATTTTTTTATACTTTTTTTTACTCAAACTCATTGGAAAAAAAATGTTTATTTAATGGGTGGTTGTTTGTGATTTTTCACCGACGACAACATTATTTTATATTTTTTTAACAGTACTGGACTATATGTGTTTAATTTCATTATACAATTTATGTAGTTTTTTTTTTTTACTTTTTATCATGTTTGTCTGAACCCTTTATGTGGATTTATGTTGCAAATGAGGTTTTTTTAAAGATAAAGACTCTTAGGTCTATCATGGCTAAAAGACCCAAGGCGTTTGGGTCTGGCATGGTTTCAGACCTAAGATGGTTAGACCTGATGTGTTTGCCAGATCCAAGGTGCTTGGTCCTATCGTTGTTACCAGATCCAAGTCGGTTAGGCCTGTCTTGGTTTCCAGACCCGACTATCTTGAGTCTGGGGTGGTTTTATTGAAAAGAAAGGAAATATTATTTTAATAAAAAAATAACAAAAACACTTGATAATCTAATGATCCAGGGTTTGACGACTATGATAAAAGATTGTCACCCCAATAAAGCTACTTTGTAAGAATAAGTTCTCAAATAGGATTATAATAAAAAAAAAAAGGTGCCTGACACACGTTTGCTTGGGTCTGGCAAATGTGACCGATCCATTTTTTACTTGGGCTTGGCAACATACTTGGCCCACGTTACTTGAGTCTGACAATCATGTCTGATCCATGTTTTTTTGCAATGGGTAGCATGATTTTCCAGAAGGAGAGAGAGTAGAGAGGGAGGGAGGGAAAACCCCCCGCCTAAAGCTCCTCAGTGAGCCTCCTCGACATACGCGCCTTGTCATTGCGCCTGGGGTGGTGAGGGACATCAAAAGACACCTCGTAATGAGGCTCTCGGTTCTGTTCTGGGGCCGCACGCACCACCCGAAAGGCGTGGGCGACGCCCACCCGCTGGCGTGTGCCTAGCACGCATAACCATTTCTGAATATAAATAATAATTTGCATTCTATTGGAAAGATAATGCTACCCCCAATTGCATGCTTAACAAGTTTCTTTGACAAATACAATTTCATCGTTACACTGCTTCAATCCATAATGATTTATGTTTGGGTGAACAATAAAAGGGTGAATAGTAAAATCAAGAGGAGTTTTAGTTTTCTTGGTAATATAAAAAATAACTAGAATAAAAAAGACAAAAAAGACATGAATCAAGAAAAAGCAAAAAGAATTGATCGATACTTTACTTTTGGACTGCTCCTAGCCCTTATTTATATAGAAAACTAGGGTTGCTAGAATTAATTCTAAATTAAGACAATATATAGAAAACGACATGGTTGCACCTTCGCATAATCTTGTTAACTATACTGACCAAGATCTCCCAAATTTCTCGTTTCTTCCTGCAATAAATCAAAACCCATCTTCTTATTACTACCACTGCTACTCTACATCAGGGCCATCTTCTCATCCTTATCCTTACTATACTGACACCGATTATCAATATCCTAGCAAGGCACAGTACGGCGTTACGTATGCTCACAACCATAACCTCTTGGTCTCTACAGTACTGACCAAGCCAAGCCCTATCATGGCAGTCTCTGAGGAAATGCAAGCCCAAGATGAGCCCAAAAAGGACATGCAACAGTTGGTGACTGCAAGGGTTAGCACAGGAAGTAAAAAGAGAGGAGAGTGTAGCAGATATGTTGGTTCTTTTAATGGGAGAGAAGGGAGGTATAGAGGGCACGAAAAAAAACATGCCAAGAAGGAATATTTGAGAGCCAAGTCTAGTGGAAGTAGTAGACTTTTTTCCTTTTATTTATCATAAGAGAAATTTGTATCTTTAATTACAAATAAACAAACAAAATTAACTTTAACTTTGGTCTTGTATTACTTGATGTTGTTTGTAAGCTATAGATTAAATAAAGGATCACAATTGTTTAAATTATATATATCATGCAAAAGTATCTAAAAAAGGCAAACTTGCAAACTTATGTATAAAAATTTAGCATGTATTCTAGCCATATAAACAAATATTATGTGTAAATTAAAAACCTAGCATGATACTATCATACACAAATAAACTAAAACTAGAGAAACTAAAACCAAAAAAATCATGGTACTTACTTATTGATAAAACTCAAAAGAACAAAAGGTAACAAGAAGTTTTTGTCAATTATAAATTCTATATCCTTAAAGTTGTATTTCTCCTTTCTTTGTACAAAGGAATGATATTGACAAGTCTTTTATGATTGCAACAACTATAAGTTTAAAGTATGTATTTACTTTAAAAGTTAACAAAGCAAGATAATCTATACTTAAAAGCTCTTTACAATGATAAGAACAAAATCTCTATAAAGGAAGATAATGAAGGTAAAACATAAGAGAGGAAGATTAGATATGTTCAGACTTTTTACTTATAGGCTAAATATTCATAAATGGACCGGTAAAAAATATTTTTTTTATGGGTCAAAGAATTATTTTATAATAAACTCAAATTCAAAATAGATTAGAAAAAAACAAACCCAAACCAAAGTCTAAGACCCAGGACTCGAGGCTCGAGACTCCGAGCGAGAGCTAAGTGCGCGCGAGTTGGTTAAACTAAAACTACTTTGCTTTAAGACTCATTTATGACCCTTCAACTTCCCACTATATGAGTTATATGAAAATCTCATTTATTTTCTTTGTGGGATAAAGAGTTTTGAGTTTCATACAACATGTCAATCTAGAGTTTTTTTAGATCAATTTCTTAATTATTCACAATTTATTTTAATCATGTTAATGTTCCGTGTTAAAAAAAATTTGTGATCAAATATGCCTATTAATTATGATTTATAAAACAAATTCCAACATTTAAACTTGAAAGTACTACTAAGGAAGAAAACATAGATAAGATAAGCAATATAATATAAGCATTTGATTTGTTTGTTATCATAAAATGAAACCTACTTAATTGGATGAGGTGACAATCTAGTATTTGTGGTTTTAAATAGTATTTATTTACTATTTTGTAATAAAAAAGATAGAGATAGTGAAGACAAGAATAACATATTTTTATGAATCTTTTTATTTTTATTTTAAAACAATCTAGATTTTATTCCAAAACTATCCCTAAGATGTATTTATTTTATACTTTTATCTTTGTTTGCTAAACACTTTTATTTCCGTTTTATATTTGTCTCTTTAGTTTTAAAATAATAATTAAACACAATCCTCCAATTAGAATAATTGAATGACTTATTATGCTCGAACATATTGGCGAGTGATCACAAGGCACGGCCGAAAACCTCCCAGTCCTGTCTTCAGGGAAATCTGAAGACACCAGGGAAGACACCTAAATTATTTAGACTATAATAGCGGTCAAAAATAAAATGATTACTTCATAAGAAAAACTTAAAAATGACTAAATATTAATATCACACAAATATCTCAGATATTATTATAAACAAGAATTAATATATATTGCGTACAAAAGCAAAAGAGCCAGATAGCAACGGATCGGCAGGGATACAAAAATCTCGTGCATACAGGTATTATTTAGGAGGGGTGATGTATAACTATAGTGCTTAGTGACGTAACCAAGATTAAGGCCTGCAACACACAAGATTAATTAATTAATTAAAACAATTAGAAGTGGTGGTGCCGTGGTGCTTCTTTCTATTAGCCTCTTCTTCCTCTTTCTTGGTTGCTTTCTTCTCATGATGCTCATGGAATACCAATCCACAGGTTCCAACTGCAGCTGCCGCGGCAATCTCCTCCTTTATCTTGTGCCCGTGTGTATGCTCTGGGTCTTTCTTTGACTTGTGCTTCTCATTCTAAATTATTAAAGCAACAAATAAATATGGAATAAAAAAAAACTATTCCTTGCTGGCTTGCTGATTTCTTGAACTTTCATTAAAGAAAAAAAAAACAGAGAAAAAATAATTGTTTTATAAAAACAAGGATTCATATATATATATATATATAGGCTTGGTATCTTTTTATAAGAAATAATTGATTAAAGATCGTGAATTTGTTTGTAGCTCTTGCATTGAAATATTTAACATGAGAGAATCCCACATCAATTACACACACAACACTTCTATACACAAATATCCACCAACTTACCCTTTTTTGTAAAATAAAAATAAAAACATATAACAATAACCATTCTAAAAAAAAACAATGATTGAAAACAGGTGTTTTTTTATAAAGATTGATTACTACATGAAATAAAAGAATACCTTAAAAAAATATTAACCAGAATATATATATAGTAACAGACAGAATTTAAATTAGCGAGTGACAACTGACAAAACATTGTACCATGGCAAAAGCACCAGCGGCAGCAGCTCCAAGCTTACCAACGTGCCCAAGATTCTTGTGATGCTTCTTTTCTTTTCTGTAATCAACTGGTTTCTCCTCGCTCTTGTGGTGGTGGAAGACGCCTTGGTGCTGCTTCTCTTCAGTCATGCTCACAGAAGGTATTAGAACAAGAATGAGGCAAGAGCGTGTTGGGAAGGTTTTTAATGTATGGTGTGTTGTGGTATACTGGTATAGCTTGAATTTGTGGGGCTATTTATAGGTGCATGATGGCAAACAGTGACTCGTTCTAATCTCCTCTATAAATTATATCTTGGTTACAAGTAAATAAATGCTAGATGGATGATTAGGATATCTGGGATCACGGATTATTTAATTATCTATATATTACTTTTATAATGAAGTTCTTTGCACGTATCATCATGGAGGAAATTAGATATGGTTGCTTTTAACATTAATTAAACCCTAGAATACACTGTGTCATCTCCTTCGAACCAACCGTAAATAAGAAATTCTATATTTAAATAATTCTTTTGATTTATTGTGCAAATTCTTGGATATTGCTCGAAACATTGCTCTTCTTTTATAAGACAAAATTTTGATATTTTATAGAATTGTTGGTGGGTGGATCCAATTTAATTTGTCTTGAGAAAATTACAGTTTTAAGTGATATTCATTCATGGATATATATTACGGCTAACTTTTTCGAACTCATTTTGTTGTGATTTTGAGTTGTTTGGAATTGTGTTTTAAATTATAATTTTTTATATATATTTTAAAATTATTTGAACATATTAATATTAAAAATAACACTTTAAAAAAAAAAACTAACTATTTCGGATTGCAACCAATAAGAAGCCAGCGATGCCAACGACAGCTAAAAGCAAAAGGGAGTTGCAGCTTTCCTCTAGTAATTGGGCTTTTCGATGTTAATATTGATTGAGATTCAGCAATATTGTATCCGCAATAACCCTGAAGCTGATCAAACTGCTATAGAACTCTTGATGACGATTCCCTTCCAATTTGTCACAAACATCATACTATTTCATATTTGTATTCAAAAGTTGAAAATTACTTAATTATGCTCGGCTGTTTCATGAAGTTCACCTGAGAAGATCCTTATAGTGTCTCGGAAATCGCATTACACTTGTTGGGGTTCTTTGACCCAGCACCGGGAAAATTATCCTCTTCCTCTTTAATGGAGAGACTAACCTAGGTCGTGGATGTTGTCGAGCAATTCGCACCATCAATCGACAATGCTGGCCTGCCATGATTGTCACGCTAGGACCGCGGAGGAAGGCGACATTCTTGAAGGTTCTTGTGTTAAATCCGAGGATTCTCCTCCTTCACCACCACCCTTGAAGCATAACAAGATTATTGTAAAGAAAGTCTAGTTCGAATTTGGCGGTGGCCATTGAATAATGTTAACAAACAGAGAGTGTTCTCATGTTTTGGCTCCAATGAGTTATGTCTTGGTTATTAAAATTCGCCAGCTACATTTCTGTTGTTCGATAATGTAAGACCAAGCCATGAGAGGGTTACAAAAATCATGACTCCCAACAAAGATATTAGACTATCAATTGCTATTTGCATTTTCACATGAGAGGAATGTTGGGATTATTTACAGTTGTTTAATTAAATATTTTTATATTAACATCAATTCCAATATTCGGAACCACCAAAATATATTTCTGACTTAACTATCACAAACAAAATAAATTTATAGTATGATCGTGAAAACCAGGTCGAACCCAAGAGAAATTTCATTTAATCTTCTTACAGTATACCAAAATGAGAAAGAACGGGGGATTTGAATGAAAAATTCAAGAAATAATAATTCTGAAAATAATAAATTGATATGTCGTTAAATTAGTTTAAGAGTCCAAACATTCATTCCTAGAAATTTGTTGATCATCGAAGTAAAATAAATATTCTTTCACGTCAAGCAAATAAATTCGATATCCCTTAAAGCTGAGGGAAATCGATGAGATTACGAGTACATTAATTAGGAAAAGCTCTGTAATCAATTTCTTGCCATCAAACGAATGTAATATTGAAAGCAATTTTCATTCACTCGGCAGTAGTCTTAGGAATAAAATCTATGCATTTATTCTAAACAAACGTTCAAAAGCTTGACAATTTTAGTTTATTTTTCCCTAATAAATCAATATGATAGTTTCAGCAATCAAATTAATCTTTAAGCTAGAAAGCATACATGCTATCTCAAAACAATTCAATAAGCTTGAATAACAATCAATAGCATAATTCTGAACAAGAAAAAATAAATACTTGAATATGAAAGAATTACACTAATAACGTTACTTCTCACAACGTGCTAATGGAGATGGTGTGTATTCTTTTTTAACCGAATTCAGGAGTTTAGTTCACGGTTGCTGAAATATTGTCAAAAGCAGAGAAGAAATGAATGTTTTTCGAACCCTGTTTCAGCTGTGTTTTGCTCTCTCTTTATCCTCCCCTTTTGCTTCCGAAATCTTCAGGATTCTTAGGCTAATTAGGAGTCTTCACGATGCTAAATTCTTTCCTTCTTTATCTAGTCCTTAAGATTGGATAAATTTCTCAGAATTTGTGTTGAAAACTGATTCTGCTGCTGTCACAATTCTGTAGCAATACCACCTCTGTTGCAATTTAGACTTTGATTCTGACTTGGTTTCTTGCAATATCCGACCATCTCAGCTATATTCTTTCATTCGTGAAATGCTAAAGGATTGATTTGAACCTTTATTGGGTTGTAAGGCCCACTGTTTTTATGTCAGACTCTCAGTCATATTGGGATGCTCAACATTGTTAGTTTCCGAATTAGATCAGGAGATCCATTTTGACCAACCAGATTGCGTCTGGATTTTGTCCTTCAAAATAATTTTATTTGACTTTGAGTCCTCCATGAAAGTTGTAGTCATGTGTGTGTGCATGAATTTGGGTTTTTGAATTGCCTGATTTTGATATCATAAGCTTAAGATATTCCTGTTTGAATATCTAGTATGAAAGCAAATAATCCTGCTGCGAGAAAGATTCTGACCCGAGTTTGCGGTTCTGATTCGAGGTCCGAATAAGATCAGTTTTTTGCCTAAAATACCTTCTTGGAAACCTTGACATGTGTACTTCAACTTAGATTAAGCTCACCTTCTCATTTTAGAACTCTAACTTGGCAAACAATCTGTCACAAGAAGCTAGGTACAAAATATAAAATGCAGCATTTCTTATCTTTTAACGATTAATTCACGAAGTCTTTTCTGCATGCCAAACTCATAAAAATAACTTCCAATCAACTCAAATAAGTTCAAAATACATTAAAAAGCATAGTGTAAAAGGAAAAAAAATATGTATATTTTGCACTTATCACTTTTTTTCCCTTTCTTTTATATATGGTGTTCCGGCCAGCCCTATACCTCTTCCAACACTTTAATTTTTTAGTCTCCCACCTCACATTTACTCTTCTCTCACTCAAGCATTCAAGAAAGGTAACATGCAAGGAGTGTTTTGGTGGAAATTTAGAAAGAGAAGGGGCTGCTAAGGCTGTTCTAGCCAGATTATAGGGAGAGAAAAAGTCACCTTTTTATTCTCTCAATGTATTTATACTTCCTCATAAATGATGATAGGTCATGTTTGAATGTTGTATTTTCTTATCCTAGTGTCTTTTAAGTTGTTCATTGACCGGTTCCCTCATGTTTTCTCCCAGGTATTTACCGGTTGAACTTTTGTTTTACGGGGTTTTACATGTTTGAACCTATTTTACATGAATTGATAACACTGAGTGTATGTGGAACCCTAGATGAAGAGGATTTGATGAAGGTGTGTTCAGTTAGGAATGTTATGTTGAAAAACATGTTTCTAGATATAGGAAAAAGGACAGGTAATGGATTTGTGATAAGAACTAAGATAGAGATTTGCCTCTCACCATACATGAGTGGTTCAACCAAGGTAGGGAAATAGGGGGATATATTATTTTTTTAAGTCACAACTAGATTAGGGATAAAAATGTGAAGTTAGGATGATTAGTTTTGGGTAATACTTGATTTTGGAAGGAAATTGGAAAGAATCACTTAGCTTTCTAATAGTGGTTCATTCGGCCATAACATGAAGAAATAGGGAATTGAACTTTGAATTTTGTTTGTGTGGAAATCTATTACTAATGATGTGTGAAAGAAGTGTAATGCATATAGCATGTGTGAACTTGTTGGGATTTAATTAAGCAAATATATTCTCAAGGAAAGAGGGATGTAATTATTTAAATAAAGAATGAGTTTAATTAATTGATTTCAGTAAAATTATGTGTTTAATAAAGCTCTAAGATGTATTAGATGAGAATGATTATTGTGAATAATGTAGAAAGGTGTGGATATACTTAAATGTTCATCAAATTAATAAACTAAAATCTTGCAAACTTATATATAAAAATTTAGCATGTATTCTAGCCATATAAACAAATATTATGTGTAAATTAAAAACCTAGCATGATACTATCATATACATATACACTAAAACTAGAGAAACTAAAACCAGAAAAATTATAGTACTTACTTGTTGATGAAACTCAAAAGAACAAAAGGTAACAAGAAGTTTTTGTCAATTATAAATCCTTTCTTTGTACAAAGGAATGATATTAACAAGCCTTTATGATTGCAACAAGTATACGTTTAAAGTATATACTTATTTTAAAAGTTAACGAACCAAGGGAATCTATACTTAAAATCTCTTTACAATGACAAGAACAAAAACACTAGAAAAAAAAAAAAGGTAAAACATAAGGGAGGAAAATTAAAATATGTTCAGAATTTTTATTTATTGGTTGAATATTCATAAATGGACCAGTAAAAAATATTTTTTTTATAGGCCAAAGAATTATTTTATAATAAACTGAAATCGAAGTCCATAATAGGTTAAAAAAAACAAACTCAAACCAAAGCCCAGGACCCAGGACTCGAGCCTTGAGACTCCGAGCCAGAGCCAAGTGTGCATGAGTGGGTTAAACCAATACTACTTTGCTTTAAGATTCATTTATAACCCTTCAACTTCCAACTATATAAGTTATAGAAAAATCTTATTTCTTTTCTATGTGGAAGAAAGAGTTTTGAGTTTCACAAAATATGTCAATCTAGAGTTATTTTAGATTAATTTTTTAATTACTCAATTTATTTTAATCAAGTTAATGTTCCGTGTTAAAGAATTTTTGTTGGAGAATAATTTCTAATAAAGATTTAACCATGAAAGTGAGTATACCGCACTTTAAGTTTAGGATCAAATGTGCCAATTAACCCATGATTTATAAAACAAATTCCAACATTTAAACTTGGAAGTACTACTAAGGAAGAAAACATAGATAAGATAAGCAATATAATATAAGCATTTAAACCTTAATTGGATGAGGTGACAATCTAGTATTTGTGCTTTTAAATAATATTTGATTACTATTTTGTAATAAAAAAACAGAGATAGTTATTGATAAGAATAACATATTTTTATGTACCTCTTTTTTTATTTTAAAAAAAATCTAGATTTTATTCCAAAATTATTCCTTTAATGTATTTATTTTATATTTTTATCTTTGTTTGCAAAACATTTTTATTTCCGTTTTATATTTGTCTCTTTAATTTTAAAATAATAATTAAACACAATCCTCCAATTAGAATAATTGAATGACTTATTATGCTCGAACATATTGGCGAGTAATCACATGGCACGGCCGAAAACCTCCCAGTCCTGTCTTCGGGAAAATCTAAAGACACCAGGACAGAAATAAAATGATTACTTCATAAGAAAAGATTAAAAATTAAAAATGACAAAATACTAATATCACCTAACCATCTCAGATATTTTTATAAACAAGAATTAATATTGCGTACAAAAGCGAAAGAGCCAGATAGCACCGGTTCGGCAGGGATACAAAAATCTCGTGCATACAGGTATTATTTAGGAGGGGTGATTTATAACTATAGTGATTAGTGACGTAACCAAGATTAAGGCCTGTAACACACAAGATTAATTAATTATTTAAAACAATTAGAAGTGGTGGTGCTTCTTTCCATTAGCCTCTTCTTCCTCTTTCTTGGTTGCTTTCTTCTCATGATGCTCATGGAATACAAGTCCACAGGTTCCAACTGCAGCTGCCGCGGCAATCTCCTCCTTTATCTTGTGCCTGTGTGGATGCTCTGGGTCTTTCTTTGTCTTGTGCTTCTCATTCTAAATTATTAAAGCAACAAATAAATATGGAATAAAAAAAAAACTATTCCTTGCTGGCTTGCTGATTTCTTGAACTTTCATTAAAGAAAAAAAAAACAGAGAGAAAAAATAATTGTTTTATGGAAAATAATTTGTCTCTGGTTATAAAAAATAATTGATTAAAGATCGTGAATTTGTTTGTAGCTCTTGCATTGAAATATTTAACATGAGAGAATCCCACATCAATTATACACACACACACTTCTATACGCAAATATCCACCAACTTACCCTTTTTTGTAAAATATATAAAAATAAAAACATATAACAATAACCATTCTAAAAAAAAACAATGATTGAAAACAGGTGTTTTTTAAAAAGATTGATTATTACATGAAATAAAAGAATACCTTAAAAAAAATATTAACCAGAATATATATAGTAACACACAGAATTTAAATTAGCGAGTGACAACTGACAAAACATTGTACCATGGCAAAAGCACCAGCGCCAGCAGTTCCAAGCTCAGCAACGTGCTCAAGATTCTTGTGATGCTTCTTTTCTTTTCTGTAATCAACATCTGAAACAGGAGGAGGTGGAGCATCATAACCTGTGGCAGTCTCTGGTTTCTCCTCGCTCTTGTGGTGGTGGAAGACGCCTTGGTGCTGCTTCTCTTCGGCCATGCTCACAGAAGGTATTAGAACAAGAATGAGGCAAGAGCGTGTTGGGAAGGTTTTTAATGTATGGTGTGTTGTGGTATGGCTTGAATTTGTGGGGCTATTTATAGGTGCGTGATGGCAAAGAGTGGCTCGTTCTAATCTCCTCTATAATCTTGGTGAAACGTAAATAAATGTTAGATGGATGATTAGGATACCTAGGATCACGGATTATTTAATTATCTATTACTTTTCATGAAATTCTTTGCATTTGTACGTGCATAATCACAATCGTTACTATACTCTCAAACATTTTATTATATTCTCAAATATCTCTGAAAAGTCAGTTGTCCGCCTTGAGTTGAAAGCATGATCGTAAATCATAAGTCATCTGGGATTAATTAGGCTTCATTAGATTACCTTCTTCAGTCGAGGGCAATGGAAAGGGGAAAGTGCAAAAAGTTTTCTTCTGTTGCCCTTCCATCTGATATTTTACTCCTCGTCCCCAGAAAGTGTAAGAGCTTCAGCGTGATGTAGAAATAAAATGCCATTAATTTCATGAAAGAGATTGATGCACTACCGACTCTTCTGGTTTTCCTATTGGCCAGAGACAGTAGCGTGCAAGATTAATAAATAGGGTTTAATTTCTTCTTTCTCTTAACATATACTAACTCATGATGTGTTTGCAGATAAAAAATTGCTGCAATTGCATCTAGAAATCAAGAGATCTTATTATAATAACTTGTATAAGCCTACCGCCTCTACAGCATATCATCTGGCCGGCGATTTAAAGGGATCCAGCAGTGTCATTAACACATATACTAAACCGCATGGGGGAATCACTGTTCCCTCACACACATTTCAGTCATCCACAGTAATTCTTCCCCACTTTTTTTTTTTCCTTTTTTTTTCAAATTTTTTTTTTCAACTTTCCTAATTTTTTTTCATTTATTTTTTCTTTTATTTTTTCCAAAATTATTTTTGTTGATTTTACTTTTTAAATATTGACCTGGTTAAAATTTTTGCTTTGTAATTTTTTTCTTGAAAATACTGTGGATTACTGCGATGTTTTTCCACATAATTTTTCTATTTTATTTTTTTATTTTAAAAAATTATATTTTTTGATTTTTTTTAATATGAAGCTGATTGAGAATTTAGTTTTGTAATTTTTTTTTAAAACATTATTTATTGCTACAGTGTTTCTCTGCATGATTTTTTTATGATTTTCTCTAAAATTATCTTTTTTTATTTTATTTTTTAATATTGAGCTGGTTAAAAATTACAGTTACAATATGTGAGGAAAACACTTTAACTTTCCTCGAAAATTACTGTTGGTTGCTACAGTGTTTTTTCCCACATGGTTTTTTTCTGTTTTCGTTATGTTTTTCCCTAAAATTATCTTTGTCAATTTTATTTTTTAAATATTAAGCTGGTTAAGAATTGTAATTACAAGTAAATACAAGTTTTTCCTCAAAAAACACTATGGATTGATACAGTTTTTCCTCACATAGTTTTTTTCCAGTTTCTTTTGTGTTTTCTTTTTTTGTAATATTTTTTTCCAAAATCATTTTCGTCGATTTTATTTTTTAAAATATTGAGTTGGTTAAAATTTAACTTTGTAATAAAGCTTAATCATGTGGGGAAAGTATTGTAGCTTTGCTTATAAAACATTGTGGATTGCTACAGTGTTCCTCCGCATAGTTTTTTTTGTTATAATTTTTTTCAAATTATCTTTTTCAATTTTATTTTTTTGATATTGAGTTGTTTGTGAATTACAATTACAAGTCATTACAAATTAGGCTAAATCATGTGGGGAAGCACTGTAGCTTTCATCACAAAACACTGTGAATTGCTACAGTGTTTCCAACATGATTTTTTCCCTTTTTTTTGGTGTTTGTTTTTTTTTCTAAAATTATCTATGTTGATTTTTTTTTAATATTGAGCCGATTAAGAATTTAGCTTTGTTATTTTTTTTTTCTTTAAAACACTGTGAATTGTTGTAGTGTTTTTCCATGTGATTTTTTATGATTTTTTCCAAAATTATCTTTGTCGATTTTTTTTTTTAATATTGAGTTGGTTAAGAATTATAATTACAATAAAGCTAAATCATATGAGAAAAGCGTTGTAGTTTTTCTCACAAAACACTGTGGATTGCTATAATATTTCTCTAAATAGTTTTTTAGTTTATTTTATTGGGAAAAACGCTATAATTTTCCTCACAAAACATTGTCAATTACTGCAACATCTTTTCTCATGGGTTTTTTTCCTTCCAAAATTATCTTTGTTGGTTTTTTTTTTAATATTAAGTTGGTAGAGAATTTAGCTTTGTATTTTTTTTTTGCTTTTTATTAACTGAAAAGCAAAATCATGTGGCGAAATCACTGTATCTTTCCTCACAAAACACTGTAGATTGCTACAAATCATTTTATTCAGTCTCTAAGTTTTTGATCACCAGCACAACTTCTTTTTCCGTCATGAAATATTTGCTCCATCATACTTTTAATTTCTATTACTTATTTAGCGCTGGTTCACAATTATAACACTATCAAGTGCATTTGTTTTATAAGCCCGCGGCAGGGCGCGGGCAAGTCATCTCGTTATTATTTATATCTCGTTTAATACTGGGATAAAGTTTATTTTTTAAAATATTTTTTATTTAAAAATATATTAAAATAATTTTTTTTATTTTTAATATCAGAATATTAAAAAATAATAATTATAAAACACTATTTATGCCACATTTCCAAACAGCATACAAGTTTCTATCCATGAAGGAAGCTTTTTTCTCAACTTAGATTCTTTTTTATGGATAAAAAAAATGACATTGTTTAAACTATGGCCCGATCTTAAATTAAAAATTACTGGTATTCACAATTCTTCCTTTTTTTCATTCAAAGATTTATACAATTCAGAATTTTACTGGTATTTTGTGCAATTTCTTGGATATTGCTCGAAACATTGCTCTTCTTTTATAAGACAACATCACTATATACGAAGAGCAGGCAGTATAATTCAGAATTTTACAACAATGGTCAGTATTCACGACAACAAACAACATATTTGGTGACGGAAACATGCATTTGCCACGATAGGTCTTCGTTAAATTTTGTGCTCAGCTGAAATTCCAATATGAGGCATTAAGGACAATCAAAATTCATTCTCAAAAAAATACAATTCAGAAATCAAAAGGCAGAGATTACACTAAACCTATCAATATAGTTGATTTCCATTAATTAGCTTGGCTGATCACTAAAGAAATTAGACCTGGTATAAATTAATCACCTAAAATCAAGTATATGGAAGGATTAAATGCATTAATAAAATCCAACTCTTATTTTTAAAAAAATATTAAATGAACCTGATTCATATATACCCAATTCATATATACCCATATTTATAGATATTCTTTATACAAGTAAACCTTTTTTTTTTTTTTTGCAGATAATATTGTTACCTGTTTACTTTTTTATATATATAAAAAAAGAGACGGATGCACGCGCCAAACCTTTTTTCGTGCTTTTCTTTTTTTTTTTCTTTTCTTTTCTTTGGTTTTATTTTACACTCTTAAAACATTTATCAAATTCATTAACTTTTCAATTTTAACACGATACTTAGATATTATTATAATTTTTTATTTGAATTTTAATAATGTTTTCTTAATTATTATGTATCTGATATTAATATCAATAATAAATTGTTCATGAAAATTCAATTCAAGTGTTTTTTATTCTTTAAATAGATTTTTAACATGATTTTATTATATTTACGATGTTTAATTTTATCTTTCAATCACATATAAAATATCAACATGCTATTTTGATATTTTTTAAAATTGCTTTAACAATCATATTTTTTTTAACAGAACAATGATTCTAGTTAAAAACATTATATTTGTTAAGAGAAATAAGAGATACATTAAAAAAAAAATTATCTGGATTGAAAAAAATCAAATCAACTGTATTTTTGGTTTAATAACAGTATACAATTTTTTCTAAGATTTGATTTTTTTTTTCCATTTAAGAAAAAATTATTCCTCTACATTGTGCACGGGCATACGAATTAGTTTAAAAAAAAACCTTAAAAACCATTAGTGTTTTATTGTGACTTTAGACACGTTGCACCATTCATTGCACCATTCATTGTAACATTGTAATGATGTTTCTACACTTCTTATCAAAACTGACAAAACTTTCGATTGGGGTAAAATAATATTTTAAAAGGGATGCATTAGGTAAATTAATGGGGTTTAAATTAGTTCACATATATTTTTTTTATAATTTTATTATTGGCACTTCAACTTTGTGCTTTTTTCACGCGAATTAGTCAAATTAACATAAGTTATTTTTGTTTAGTTTTCAATATTTTTTTATTTAAATTTTTTTTTATTGCTAGGTTTTTTTTAGAATAATTTTTTTATCTCAATTTTGTATCATGAATGATTAATTAGTAAAATTAGCTTGAGTTGTTAACAAAGTTTTTATTTTATTTTATTATTTGATATTAAATTATTAAATTTTTTGTTCTGTTGGTTGAACTCAATCTTATATTTTTGTCTTGTATTAATTAAGTTAATCTAATTGACTTTTGTTATAATCATCTTAAAAATAATCTGAATTGACTCTTGTTATCCTCATCTTAAAAATTTAACCCAATGCGCAAGCGAGCCAACTATCTAATGTTATCTATGCTATGTGAAGATGCCTTATCAATTAGAATATATGATATTTTTTTAGGTCTTGAATCTCGACGCATGATGGGATCGTTGCCACGAGGATGTAATCGAACAGCTGCTTCTGTTTTTTTTTTTTAAATTATTTCCCTTCAATCTTTCAAACCTCACGCAAGCTTTAAAGAGACAGAAGGAGAAGAAAGAAGAGGCTGTTTTGTATATCTTGACCAAGTTTTGGCTCGTGTCGGCAAAGGTATTATTAAAACAATTAAACCATCTGGGGTCGGTTTCACTGTTCCTCCTCCCCAGTTTACAGCTTTATTTATTTATTTATTTATTCATATCCCCATTTCCGTTCACGAACAAAATCAAACCTCAGAACCCCACCAGAAAACATCTAAATTTCGTTTCAAATCCAGCTGATTTTCAACTTCAAACACCAACACCACAAAAAACCCGTCTTTGATCACCAAAATAGTACAAAATGTAAAAGACAAAGTGAAGAAGAATAAAAAAAAACAGATTACCATGCTTTCATTGAGACTAACTTCATTACTTCCAGCCATGAAACTAACACTTCTTCTTCTTCAAGACAATATCCAAAATGCAAAATCTAAAAACTCAATTTAGATCTTTTTAAGACCGACCCAATTGAAATCTCACTTCACACAGTGAAACCAAACGCAAAAGATTCAATCTTTTTACGTCTAATTACCATAACTTTCATTCACCATCGAAGCTTATAAAAGGCCATAAAATATCAAATGGGTATCCTTTAAATTTTGCAAAATTCACAATTTTGAGGCGGGGGGGACCGATGGTAGCAATAAATGGTAAATCTCAGGCAGGGGGAAGTAGAAATGGGTTTGAGGAGGTGGAGGATAAGGACTGGGGCGCAAGGTTTGTGCACATGAGTGGTAAAGTGCACATTGGGTGTTAAGCAGGACTTGAGAGACGACAAAAGTAAGCGACCGGAAGGGATTTTTTTGAAAAAATAATGCAGTGAAAAACGGTAACATTTCAAATATGTGATTATACTAGAAGCATTATACACAGAAAAAACTGCAAACTGCAAAACCAAATTCCTGACAAGTTAAACGCTTAAGGAAGAAATTAGGAAAAGAAAAAAAACCAATCACACAAAAAAGATTTAAAATAAAAAAAAATCAAAATTAAAATCAAAATAGAAAATAAATTAGAAGAAAACTAGAAATTTTTTATTGAAGTGAGAAATTAAAAAGAAAAGTAACTTGGACAAAAGGATAAAAAAATCAAAAGAATAAGGATCAGATTGATAAAAATAATATATCATAAATTTAGATTAAATGATGAGATTGAAAACCAATGAAACTTTTACAAAAGAACTAATAAAAAAAATCAAAAGAATAAAAATCAAATTGAAAAAAGTAACATGTGACAAAATAGGATTAAAAGATGAAGTTAAAAACAAATAAAAATTTTACAAAAGAATTAAGAATAAAAATCATAAATCAAAAGAATAAGAACTAAAGTTGAAATATCAATAACAAAGATAATCAATCTTCGAGGGAGGAAAGAAAAAAGCTCCACCAGCGATAAATCATCTCGCCACCGTCGACATGCGCAACATTAATAGAAAGAGAACACGACAATGCATCCAATGACAAGGCGGAAGGATTTTTTGGCCACTGGAAGGCATCACACGCATTGCCTAAAATGCGTGTGCGCCGACATTTTTTTTCTATTTAAATAATATAAAATTATTGTAAAGGGATCAAATTGCCCTAAATGAACTTGGTAATAATAAAAAAACCAGAGTGAAAAGATAAAAAAAATCATTGGATGCTTGATTAAAGTTTTTTTATTTAAAAAGTAAACTTGTCATTTTAATGCATTTAAGAAAATAAAAAGAAATAAATACCCCTGTGTGTTAGTTTTAAAAATTTTGATTTAGAAGGTAATGAGATTATTATTCTATGCTTTAGAGAGACACACACACACACACATATATATATATATATATATATATATATATATATATATATATATATATATATATCGTTGATGAATCTTTTAATAACTACTTGACCATATAAAAATGTCAAAATACCTGTAAAATCAAAACATTTGATTATTTTTAAAAGAATAAAATCATCATTACATTATAATAGTGAATAGTAAAATGTGTATTTTGACCCGGGTGAATGTGACTTATGTTTTAGTTGTTTTGTTATTCAATGGATATTATAATGAATCAAGAAAATAATATTGACAATTTATTTGTCATTATATTAAGAACTTATTTTTACTCAAAGTTAAAAAAAAAAAAACCTACCTGGTAGAGCTTCATTTATATTCTTAATTAAAGAAAAGGCAGGGATTAGAAAAATATTTACTCTGGTGTATTTTTTTTTATATATAATAGTTTTACTCTGGTGTACTTTACTCATAATCGTAATTAGATACTGAATCTCCTTCATTTCAGTCTAAAAAAACTCCTCCATTAGTGGAAGAGAAGTATCGTTTTGTTAAGAAACTTATCCTTGAAAATTGCTCTGGTGTCCTTTACTCATAATCGTAATTCAATGAATGTTTGTTTTTATGATTTAAATTATTTTTTGTTTAGAAAAAATATTAAATCAATATTTTCTAGATGTTTTTTAATTATTCTATGTATTAATATTAAAAATTAAGACAAAAAATTAATTTCTACATATTTTAAATTAAAAATTATTTTTTTAAAAAAACATTGCATTATATTACCGAACACGTACTCAATCAAATAGCAATAACAAGTGCAATTGTAGCCAAGGAATGAACGTCATAAAACGATAAGATTGCCTTTATGGAAGTTGGATTTCATTTAAACATTTGTTTTCTGTGGGGCGCCCCACTTTATCCGTCTTTTTATTTCCCCTAAAAGGTAAGCAAAACCGACGAAGTAACCCGGGATATAGTTTACTCTAAATTTGTTTTCTATAAACTATCAGTTTAAATCTTACAAACTTTAAGATTACAAGAGGTTTATATGATCGTTAATTTAAAAACTTGTAGAATTAATCAAGATATATGCAAGCTGTTTCACCTACATTAATAATAATTAAAAAAAACGAGGAAGTAACAACCACTTTTAGATATAAATGAAACTAAACAAGGGTCAATGAAATCCAAGATGCTGCTGTGATCAGTACCGATTTTCCCAGGCAACGAGCAAGACACGTGTTGAGCCAGATGTACAGGCTCGGGAAAGAGATTGTGTAGTATGGATTAAGTTAGCGGGCTCTCGGAAACATACAGAGTATATGGTGGGGCCACATTTGTAATGGACCATTAGATGATAATGAGAGGTCAACATCCAAAAATATAGCAAAGAAAAACATTAACATCTGATGACGATGGATGATGATGTTGAGGTCGGGATAGTTACACACACACAGACACACACCATTAATGTTAATGATGTGTAAAACTGTGCGCCGCAGGTTAATCCAGGACTGGCTGACCTGAAATCTCCATCGGATTTCAAATAGACAAAACATAGGTTTGCAATTGGATAGTCAAACTCGGATGACTTGGTTGATTCAGTGTAATCTAGAAAAGTTTTAATATTTTTTTTACATTTATTTTAGTAAATTTAAAAAATATAAAATTAGTTATAAATACTTAACCTTACATATTTTTTGCATATTTTTTTTATAATCTAAATACACATAAAATATTTCTTTAATTTTTCAAGGTAAAATAATTATATAGTATTTTCTAACTTCTTGATAAGAAATAACTATATTTCTAGTCCATATTTGTATGCAATGTTTTTTAATTTTTTTTTATGTAAAATATTAAATTGTTTTTTTAATATTTTTAAATTGTTCCGTATCAACTAGTATAACTTGAGATCTGATATCTTAGTTGGGTCAACCCCGGATGGGTTTTAGAGTAGCTATGTTTAAAACATCCAGTGTCTCTTTTCTTGTACTAACACCTGATTCTCTTTTCTTGTACTGACACCTGATCTTAATGCCATGTTTTCTGTCCTTATTTGAAATAAAATTAAAATCTATTATTCAGTTGACCAACTTTTCGCTGCAGGGGTTTTAGTGAAAGAACAAGTATCGATTGGGCAGTGTCATACTTGTCCGGGAAATTTTTTTGGTAATGTGCAGTAAGATATTTTATTAATTATTTTTTAAAATTTATTAAAAAAATAAAATTTATAATTTATCAAAAAAAAATCTCTATCTTTTTACCTTATTGTAGCTTTATATTTTTTTTTAAAAAAAAAGAGACTTTATGGAATAACTAATAATAAAATGTTAATGGCTACTGAAAATCATATAATTACTCTAGACTGGCCTATATTTATGGTGTTATTTCATAAAATTTGACGGCCGTTTTTCAATTAAATGGAAGAAATAAAATATACAAATGTAAGTAACTCAATTGCTATATTAGTTATTATTGACGAAATTATAGGTATTCCTGCATATTCACATGCATTTCACTGTAGTTTGGATTATTCTTTTTTTTTAATTTTAAAAAAATATTAAGAGTATGAAGATTTTTTGGTAGTATTATTAAATCCAATTAAGCGGTTCAATATTAAAATTTATCAACTCGGTTTGTTGCTTAACTCGAGTTTCAAATTAAACTACATAAAAACTGATTCAAAGTGAATTATTCAATTTAATGAGTCAAAAGACAACTTGGATGACCGGTAAAAACATGACATAGTTTTTTTAAAAAAATATTAAGACAATAATTTTTTTTATATTGAGATGATGTCAAATTAGATCGACCTTGATCACCCTACGACTTGAGTTATATACTTCAATAATTTAATAACTTTGTTGTTTTTATAAATATTTTTGGTTTAATTTTATGATAATATTAGATGCTTTCAAAATCAAATATCAAGCCTAAAAACAATATTTATTTGAGATCGTGATAACCCTATAGAAAGTAGAAAAAAATAAACCATGGATTCTATTTCTCAACCAATTCAATATTGAATAAGAGTGAAATAAAAAAAAATAGAAAAATTAATGGACCATAAACTAAAAAACAAATCAGGTTTTATGGGTAAACCCATTAAACCTGTGAATTGGGTAACTCGGGTCAACACGTCAAACCTGCAAATCAGGTAATGGACTCCATTGGGATTAATAACTTATTTTTTTTAAACTATTGTTTATTTAACTATATGATAACAAAAATAGACAATCGCAAAATCAAGCGTCAAACCATTACTAGGACCTTTTTTTTTAGACTATGATAAACTCATAAAAAGCAAAACAAAATTAATTATGAAACTCGATTCTCAATCAGTCCAATATCAAAGGATGAAATTAAAAAAAATTATAAAAAAGGAAAAACAAAGAAGTTAAACTCGTCATACCCGATAACAAGCCATGAACTTTCTAAAATTTAATAATATGTTTTTTTTTCCGAAACTATTTTTTTTAACTGCATGATAAAAAAAAAAACAATCACGTAATCAAGTTCAATTAGAAAAAAAAGTGCCTCACTTAACCTGCAAACTGGGACAGCCAGGGTTACCTCGCCAAACTCACAAATCAGATCATTGACTCCACAAAGTTTATTAACCTAGTTTTTTAAATAATTTTTTATTTAATTTTTAAAAAAATTAACAATACCGCAATACTAATATATTTTTCTAATAACAACCATGATAATTTAGAGCACTCCGAATGTGACTACTCCAATGAGAATGAGGACCATAACATATGCCAGCTAAAAATCCTCCATAGAGCAAGCAATGAACACCAAGCTGAAAAGTATTTATTCTCCATTGGTCGGTGTACCCCAGAGCCTCAATTCCAGAAACACTTTTGTTGGTCCAACAATTGAAATCCACATCGTTATGGGTTAATTCAGCATCAAAATCCCAAATGTCCAAGGATTTCCCAAGCCAACTGAAATCTGTGGGATCTTTAAACATTTTCAAGTAGCGGTCGCCTTGAATCAGAAAACCCCAAACTTCTTGCAACAAACTACCAATGCAATCAAGAAACCTGCTCGACACGCTGTCAAAACCTGCCTTTCGGATGTGATCTTGACCAAATGATAAATTTACTTCAAAGCTTTCAAGCAATGAGCACTTGGAGCATTTGTGCTTAGCTAGAGGAGAAAGATTCAAGACAGGAAACCCACATTTTCCAAGAGAATCCCATGCTGAGCTTTTAGCAAGAGCTAATAAGGACTCCCCTGCACTTGTCCAGAAGTTTGCAACAGATACAAGCAATGAAGATTCAAAACAAAACAGATGGTAAGTTGCAGTTGCAAGCAACAATGAGTATGCTGCACTGATTCTGGACATGCTCAAAGCTTCCCATGGAAGTCCACCCACCTCAGAATGCAGAGAAAATAAGTCACTTGCTCGTATTTTATAAGCAGAAGCCAGAACGGTATATGTGTTCAGAGCAAGATGGTGCAGGGCATGCAACCTGAAGTTCAACTGTGATTTTCCTTCTCTGACCTCTAACTGCTCATCAAGGAGGCCAGTGATCAGCATGTTCTCAAACTTCTTGCAGCAAGATTCAGGATCACCAACAGCAAGATACTCGGCTGTAACTTCATCTACATAATCTGTCTGCACCACTGCTGTTTGACCCAGAAAAACCATGCTGGGCTGCATATATTGAGGGGGGCTGTGCAGGGGTGGGCAGCAGGTAGACTGGAGGATAGCGAGCTGCGATGAATAAATTCATGAGTAGACAGGTGACTATGAAGCTCAGAGTACGACAGAGGATTAACTTTGGTTGACAGACTCGTAACCAAATCACAAAATTCACCGCGAAGTCCCCGAAACACATATAAGTTGAAATCGGTGAGAGAAATAAGTCTGCTAGCCGCAACCAATTCATCAAATTAACCTTTTGCGCATTGCAAGTTGAGAGAGACAGTATCATCACCTTGTCGAAGATCCTGAAGAGAGCCATGCAATTGCATGATCCGAGAGTTGGATGGGGAGGCAAGAGCAAGTTCAAGGGTGCTCCAAACACTGGCAGAGGTTGGACAATCAACCACGAGATGAAGAACTTCAACCGAAAGAGAGGACAACAGAGCACTAAGGATAAGCTGGTCTTGCTGTTTCCAAGCCAAGAACGCTTGGCAGGGTTCAGAATTGAAGGTAGTAGAGACAGCAGAAGCTGTACTGGATAAATCGTGCGAAGAGGGGCATGGAATGGAGCCATCAACAAACAAGAAAACTCATTAACCAATCAGATACGACTTCATTTGCATACGCCAAAAAAAATAATTGTTGTTGGTAAGTTTGAGATTAATAACCTGCTAGGTGTTGGAGAGGGGAATAAGAACTGTTGTTGCAGCAGATGGAGCCATGGCTGTGTTGGTTGTTGTGGTGAGTCCAGGGACTGGGGAGGAAGAATTTGGAGAAGAGGGGCTGACATTAATGCCAGTAGCAGTACTAACCATAGTTTTAAAACCCAACCCGGTCATCGACCCGGTCAAGTGATCGGGTCACGGGTCAGATGGGTTGACCCGGGTCAACCCAAAAAAAAATTGAAAAACCATACAGTTTCTCTAACCAATAAGCTTAATAAGTTAATACCATCATTTTCCTGCAGTTTCTTTGTTGTCATTATCGATTGCCATTGTCGTTCACTGATGAAGAAAAAGTTATGGCAACTGTGATCAAATATATTCAGAGAGAGGTGGAAAGGGCATTTCATTTGTTGCTTATGTGCTCATGGCAAGGAGCCTATGGTGAATCACGTGCAGTTGTACTTGCTTGGTTGGCAGAGCTCATGGGGTGGACCAGAAGTTGGGACCCTCTTGCTGAAACCAGGCTCTCGTGATTGTGATGGAGGATAAAACCTGAGAAGCGGAAGCTTTTGAGCCCTTGATTAGTTGCCCATTTTGACCCCCTGTTCTCCATCTACGTGCTTCCATGATCAAATTTCTCTATTCTAATTCTCCCAAGTGGAATATTATTGTTATTATTTATTACATTAGGTGATGACCAGCCACTGAGATGCAACTAATTCGTCGAATTGGGGCCGCTGGTTGGAGCAGATCAATGACTTTGTTTCAATAATTATCACTCGGACCAAGAATAAAGAAAACAGAGAGTGAAAGAAGGAGATTCAAACCTTTTTCACAGAGAAAAAACAATGATCAAGAGTCAAGACGTCTTCTACTCCTCTGCTCCTCAGCTTTTGTTTCGTTAATTCAAATTGATTTCGTCTTTCATTAATTAGGTTTTCATCTGTCCTCAATTCTGCTTCGTTGTTCTCCAGCGTTTTGGCCTTTTAAAAGGCCAAAACAACGTCGTTTAATGGCTGCTAATATATAAAAAAAATAGACCGGGTGGACCGGGTCCCGGGTCGACCCGCCGGGTTGACTGGGTTCCACCTGGCCAACTTCCAAGCGGGTTTTTACCTCCACCCGAACTGGTCCCAGGCCCGGGTCGGCTGGGTCCCGGGTCAACCCGCTTGGCCGATCCGGGTTTTAAAAATGTGGTACTAACTGTATGATCCATGACGATAACAGATGGATATCCTGTGAAGCCTTTGACAGAGAGGAGAAGGCACAACAATGCAGCCTTGATGGATACCGTCTTTGACAGAGAGGAGAAAGGCACAACAATACAGCAAACAAAGTTTGATAGCAGAGAAATAACGAATCTGCAGCAAAAGAAAGGAAGAGCAAAAGATGCAGCAGAATGGCGTATGCAGCAGAATAGTTTCTGCAATAGAGAACAGAGGAGCAGGGATGGCGGTAGGAAGAAAAAAATCTGCAGCAAAAAATAAAAGAATTGATTTAAAATAGAGAGGCTCTGATACCAAGTTAAAGCAGGTATTTGTAATAATTTGGTGAATGCCTTAGTAGGGCAGCTCCTCTACTATTTATATAAGTAGGGCATTGTACATATGTTATGGTGTAACCTATTACACATGATAAAACTATACAAGAAGAAACATAATATTTCCTATATTACAACACATCCCATAATAGGGATCAAATATACCTATTAATCATAATTTATAAAACAAATTCCAACATTTAAACTAAAAAGTACTAGTAAGGAAGAAAACATAGATAAGATAAGCAATATAAGCATTTGATTTGTTTGTTATCATAAAATGAAACCTTCTTAAATGGGTGTGGTGACAATGAATATTTGGGCTTCTAAATAGTATTTAATTACTGTTTTATGATAAAAAGACATCTATAGTAAAAATAAGAATAACATATTCTTCTGTATCTCTTGTTTTTTTTAAAAAAATTGGATTTTATTCCAAAATTATCCCTAAAATGTATTTATTTTAAACTTTTATCTTCGTTTAACTAAACACTTTTATTTCCGTGTCTCCTTAATTCTAAAATAATAACTAAACACAATCCTCGAATTGGAATAATTAAATGACTTATTATGCTCGAATATATTGGCGAGAAATCAAACGGCACGGCCGAATATCACCCAGTATTGTCTTCGGGGAAATCTGAAGACACCAGGAAATACACCTAAATTATTCAGATTATAATAGCGGCCAGAAATAAAATGATTACTTCATAAAAAAAAATTAAAAATGATCCTAAATACTAATATCACATAAACATCTCAGATATTATTATAAACAAGAATTAATATAGCGTACAAAGCAAAAGAGCCAGATAGCACCGGTTCGGCAGGGATACAAAATCTCGTGCATACAGGTATTATTTAGGAGGGGTGATGTATAACTATAGTGATTAGTTACTTAACCAAGATTAAGGCCTGTAACACACAAGATTGATTAATTAATTAAAACAATTAGAAGCGGTGGTGCTTCTTTCCGTTAGCCTCTTCTTCCTCTTTCTTGGTTTCTTTCTTGTCATGATGCTCATGGAATACAAATCCACCGGATCCAACTGCAGCTGCCGCGGCAATCTCCTCCTCTATCTTGTGCCTGTGTGCATGCTCTGGGTCTTTCTTTGACTCGTGCTTCTCATGCTAAATTATTAAAGCAACAAATAAATATGGAATAAAAAAAAAACGATTCCTTGCTGGCTTTCTGATTTTCTTGAACTTTCATTAAAGAAAAAAAAACAGAGAGAAAAAATAATTGTTTTATAAAAACAAGGATTGATATATAGGCCTGGTATCTTTTTACAGGTGTTCAGAAAAATAATTTGTCCCGAGTTATGAAAAATAATTGAATAAAGATTTTGAAGCAAGGCTGTTTGTTTTTTTTTTTTTGTATAAAATATATTAAAATAATATTTTTTATTTTTTAAGATTTATTTTTGATTTAGCAGCTCAAAACAATTTAAAAATATAAAAAAATCAAGAATTTTGAAAAACATAATTATTAGACTATAAATAGTATCAGTAAAAATTATATACACACATGTTATTTGTTTGTAGCTCTTGCATTGAAATTTTTAAAATGAGAGAATCCCACATCAATTATACACACACACACTTCTATACACAATCCACCAACTTACCCTTTTTTGTAAAAAAAAAAAAAAACGTATAACAATAACCATTCTAAAAAAACAATGATTGAAAACAGGTGTTTTTTAAAAAGATTGATTATTACATGAAATAAAAGAATACCTTAAAAAATATATTAACATGAATATATGTGTGTGTGTGTGTGTGTGTGTGTGTGTAGTAACATACAGAATTTAAATTAGCGAGTGACAACTGACAAAACATTGTACCATGGAAAAAGCACCAGCGGCAGCAGTTCCAAGCTCACCAACGTGCTCAAGATGCTTGTGATGCTTCTCTTCTTTTCTGTAATCAACATCTGGGACAGCAGGAGGTGGAGCATCATAACATGTGGCAGTCTCTGAATACTCAGCGGTCTCAGAGTAGACACCGGCCTCATCTGGTTTCTCCTCGCTCTTGTGGTGGTGGAAGAGGCCATGGTGCTGCTTCTCTTCAGCCATGCTCACAGAAGGTATTAGAGCAAGAATGAGGCAATTAGAGCGTGTTGGGAAGGTTTTTTATGTATGGTGTGTTGTGGTATAGCTTGAATTTGTAGGGCTATTTATAGGTGCATGATGGCAAAGTGTGCCTCGTTCTAATTAATCTCCTTTATAATCTTGGTGAAAAGTAAATAAACATTAGATGGATGATTAGGATATCTGGGATCACGGATTATTTATTTATCTATTACTTTTAATGAAGTTCTTTGCACGTATCATCATGGAGGAAATTAGATATGGTTGCTTTTAACAAAAATTAAACCCTAGAATGCACTGTGTCATCTCCTTCGAACCAAGCGTAAATAAGAAATTCTATATTTAAATAATTCTTTTGATTTTTGTGCAATTTCTTGGATATTGCTTCGAAACATTGCTCTTCTTTTATAAGACAACATCACTATATACGAAGAGCAGGTAGTATAATTCAGGAATGAAAAGGCAGAGATTACACTAAACCTATCAATATATATAGTTGATTTCCATTAGCTTGGCTGATCAGTAAAGAAATTAGACCTGGTATAAATGAATCACCTAAAATCAAGTATATGGAAGGATTAAATGCATTAATAAAATCCAACTCTTATTTTTTAAAAAATATTAAATGAACCTGATTCATATATACCCATATTTACATAAATTCTTTATACAAGTCAATAATAATTGTTGAAATACATGGCATCTATCAGTCAAAACATTTTAGTTCGCATGAAATTTGTTTAATGTAATAACCATCCCCGTATCTTTTCATAAATTTCGTGTTGATGATCAACTCGAAAGTTGAAGAATGATTCGCAAGTAGATGCAGATTTGCTCCATCCCTTTAATTTCATTAGCGAAATTACATAATTACTTTTTTATTTTTTTAAAAATGGATTTTTAATAATGGTTTATATAAATAATAAAACATCTTCATATATATATATATATATATATATATATATATATATATATATTTTATAATAATTTCATGTCGTAGCTTAGTCGACATGATAGTAGATGCACATAATAATTTCATTTTAGTATTTTCTATTATCTGTCTATTATTTTTATTTTTTTGAAAAAAAAGGTGGATGAATGCGCCTGACCCTTTTTCGTGTTTTTCTCTTTTTTTCCCCTTATTTTTCTTTGGTTTTATTTTACACTTTGAAAAACATTTACTAGATTCATTAACTTTTCAATTTTAACACGATTCTTAGATACTATTATAAATTTATATTTGAATTTTAATAATTTTTTTCTCAATTATTATGTATCTAATATAAAAAAATAATAATATCAATAATAAATTGTTCATGAAAATTCAATTCAAGTCTTTTTTATTCTTTAAATAAATTAGTAAATGATGTTTAATTTTATCTTTCAATCACACATAAAATATAAACATACTATTTTGATATATTTTAAAATTGATTTAACAATCATATTTTTTTTAACAGAACAATAATTTTAGTTAAAAACATTATGTTTGCTATGAGAAACAAGAGATATATTAATAAAAAAATTATCTTGATTGTATTTTTGGTTTAATAATAGTATAAATTTTTTTCTAAGATTTGAATTTTTTTTTTTACATTTTAAAAAAATTATTCCTCTACATTGTGAATGGGCATACAACTAGTTTTTTTTAAAAAAACTTAAAGTCATTAGTGTTTTATTGTGACTCTAGATACATTGCATCATTCATTATAATGTATGATGTTTTTACACTTTTTATCAAAACTCACAAAGCTTGCAATAGGGAGGAAATAATATTTTTAAATGAATTCATTAGGCATTACAAGATTGATCAGGGATAAATTGGTTCACATATATTTTTTTTACAATTTTATCTTTTGACATTATATTATTGAACCTCAAGTTTTATGATTTTTTTATTTTTTTTGTAGGGTTATTTATGATGCAAATTAATCAAATTAACCCGAGTTATATTTGTTTAGTTTTCAACATTTTTTTATTTAACTTTGGTTTTGTTTGCTAGTTTCTTCTTTTTGGAGTCTAATTTTTTTTTATCTCAATCTCATATCAAAGATGGTTAATTAATTAAATTAACCTGAGTTGATTTATTTTTTTTCTTCAACACAATTTTTTATTTTTTTTATTTGATATTAAATTATTAATTTTTTATTTATTTATTTATCTCAATCTCATATAAATTTTGACTCGTGTTATCATCATCTTAAAAAATTAACCCAAATTTAACCCAATCAGCAATATATAGCAAGCCAGCTATCTAATGTTATCTATGCTATATGAAGATGAATTATCAATTAGAATATATGATATTTTTATAGGTCTTGAATCTCGAATGATGATGGGATCGTTGCCACGAGGATGTAATCGAACTGCCGCTTCTTTAAAAAAAAAAAAAAAAATTATTTCCCTTCAATCTTTCAAACCTCACATAAGCTTTAAAGAAAAACAAAAGGAGAAGAAAGAAAAGGAGATTGGCTGTTTTTTTTGTATATCTTGACCAGGTTCGAGCTGTTAATATGGGCGGTGGCGAGGGCCCATTGAATGGCTGCTGAAGTTCCAGCTCGTGTCGGCAAAGGTATTATTAAAGCAATTAAACCAACTGGGGTCGGCGTCGCTGTTCCTCCTCCCCAGTTTACAGCTTTTTATTTATTTATTTATTTATTCACATCCCCATTTCTGTTCACCAACAAAATCAAAACCTCAGAACCCCGCCAGAAAACTGCTGATTTTCAACTTCAAGCAACCAAAACACCAACACCACAAAAAACCCATCTTTGATCACCAAAATAGTACAAAACACCAACATATATATATATATATATATTGTTTAGACAAAAATATTAAATTAATATTTTTAGATATTTTTTAATTGTTAAAAATTAAAACAAAAAATTAATTTTTACATATTTTAAATTAAAAATTATTAAAAAAAAAACTCAATCAAATAGCAATAACAAGTGCAACTGTAGCCAACGAATGAGCGTCATAAAACGATAAGATTGCCTTTATTGAAGAAGTTGGATTTCATTAAAACATTTGTTTTGGTGGGGCACTCCACTTTATCTGTCTTTTTATTCCCCGCCTAAAAGGTAACCAAAAACGACGAAGTAACAACCACAATAAAATTTTAGATATAAATGAAACTAAACGAGCAAGATCAGTACTGATTTTCTCAGGCAACGAGCAAGACACGTGTTGAGCCAGATGTACAGGCTCGGGAAAGAGATGGTGTAGTGTGGATTAGGTTAGTGGGCTCTCGGAAACATACAGAGTATATGGTGGGGCCACGTTTGTAATGGACCATTAGATGCTAATGAGAGGTCAACATCCAAAAATATAGCAAAGAAAAACATTAACATCTGATGACGATGATGATGATGTTGAGGTCGGGATAGTAACACACACACACGATTAATGTTAATGATGTGTAAAACTGTGCGTCGCAGGTTAATCCAGGACCATGCGACCTGAAATCTTCATCGGATTTCAAATAGACAAAACATAGGTTTGCAATTAGTGTAACTTAGATGAGATTCAATATTTTTTTTTATTTATTTTAGTAAATTTAAAAAACATAAAATTAATTTATAAATAGTTAGCTTTATATTTTTTTATAACCTAAATACACATAAAATGTTTCTTTAATATTTTAATGTGAAATAATTATATATATATATATATATATATATATATATATATAATTTCCAATCATATAAATTAACTTCTTATATGACATAACTATATTTATATAGTTTATATTCAGTTGTAATGTTTATTAATTTTTTTATATGAGATATTAAAATATTAAATATTTTTTAAAAAAATTTAAAATTAACTTGAGTCAATTTATATGACTTGAGACTCGATCTCTTTACTGCATCAACCGGTTTTAGTAGCTACTAGTTACATGCCCCGCGCGATGCCGCGGGTCAATTATTTTTTGCATTTTAAAAATAGTCAAGATCTAAAAGTGTTAGGTTTTTTTGCAAAGTTATACCCAAGAGTCTCAGGTTTGGTTGCAACGCCTGACCCAAGAGTAATGTTTATAATATTAATAATAACATTAAACTTGGGTTAACCCTTAGCATAAAAGTGTCTGGACTGCAATATCAGACCCAATAGCATTGGACGTGGGTCTGACTGCAAGGTCGTGTCATAAAAGTGTGATAATTAAATAGATTAGTTAAAAAGAAAAAAAAAACCAACAGGAAGAAAAAAACTAATGAAAAAAAGAAAAAAATATGAATTAATTGGGTTAACCCTTCAAACCAGGTTAACCCGTCATACCTTGAATTCACATCGTGAAAGTTTGATAATTAAAAAGAAAAAAACAAATTAATGGGTTAACCCTTTAAACCAGGTTAATCCGTGTAATGAAAGTTTGATAACTAAATAGAAAAAAAATTAACATTAACAATTTAAATTAAACGAAAAAAATTAATTAAAAAAAAAAACAAAAGGCATCAGCCTTTTCACTGTGGACTGCACTGTGCAGTCCACAGTCAAAGGTATAAAAAAAAAACTAAAGGCATCAGCCGAGAACTACTTAGAAAAAAATTTAACATTAATAAACTAAATTAATTAAATAAAATTAATGAAAAATAAAAAAATAAAAGAAAGAAAACCTCTAAGAAGAAAAAAAAACTAAATAGAAAGAAATTTAACATTAACAAACTAAACTAAACGAAAAAAATAATTAAAAAGAAAAAAAAGCAAAAAATAAAATAAAATTCAGGTTAACTCGTCAAACCAAGTTAACCCATTAAACCCGGGATCCGTGTCATGAATGTCTGATAACTAAATAAAAAAAAGTGAACATTAACAAACTGAACTAAAATAAAAAAAATTAATTAAAAAGAAAAAAAAATTCGGGTTAACTCGTCAAACCATATTAACCTGTTAAACCCAGTATTTGTGTCATGAAAGTCTGATAACTAAATAAAAAAAAATTTAACATTAACAAACTAAATTAAACAAAAATATTTATGAAAATAATAATAAAAAAAATTGACAGGTCAACCCGGAATTAACTAGGTTCACCCATGAAACCAGGTTAACCTGCGAAACTCGGGATATGTGTCATGAAAGTCTAATAACTAAATAGAAAGAAATTTAACATTAACAAACTAAACTAAACGAAAAAAATTAATTAAAAAAAAACAAAGAAAGAAGCAAAAAAAAATCCCAAAAAGCATAAAAAAAACAGCTAAAAAAACTTAGACAACTTAAAAAAAAAACAAAAACAAAAACAAAACGCCTAAGGAATCAGTGTATTACTGTGGACTGCACTGACACTGATTCCTTTTAGCTATTTATGAAAATTTGATAACTGAATAGGAAAAAAAAAATTACGGGTTAACCCAGAATTAGCTGGGTTAACCCGTCAAACCCGGAATCCGTGTCGTGAAATTTTGATAACTAAATAGAAAAAATTTAACATTAACAAACTAAATTAAACGAAAAAATTAATTAAAAATAAAAACCAGAAAAAAATCCGGGTTAACCCATCAAACCCGGAACCCGTGTCATGAAAGTTTGATAACTAAATAGAAAAAAATTTAACATTAACAAAAAAAAAATTCATTAAAAAAAACAAAGAAAAAAAACAGCTTAGCGTTTCACTTTAGACTGCACTTGAAAAAATAATTAATTAAAAAGTAAACCAGAAAAAAAATTTGGGTTAACCCGTCAAACCCGGAACCCGTGTCATGAAAGTTTGATAAATAAATAGAAAAAAATTTAACATTAAAAAAAAATAAACAAAAAAAATCATTAAAAAAAAACAGCTTAAAAAAATAAAACAAAACAACTTAAAAAAAAAAGAAAAAAAGCAAAAAAAAGAAAAAAGAAAAAAGAAGGGAAAGCAGCTGCTCAGCGTTTCACTTGGATTTGCACAGTAAAACGAGCAGTTTTAGTATATTTTACAATTACAATGTTTCAAACATCCAAGGTCTCTTTTCTTGTGCTGACAACTGATCTTGACGCCATGTTCTCCGTCCTTTGAAATAAAATTAAAATCCATTGTACAGCTTCCCAACTTTTCGCTGTAGGGGTTTTGGTGAAAGAACAAGTATCAATTGGTTAGTGTTATACTTGCTCGGGAAAAGATTTTTGGTAATGTACAATAATAGTGATATTTTATTAATTATTTTTAAAATTTATTAAAAAAGAAAATTTATAATTTATCAAAAAGAAAATCTCTTTCTTTTTCCTTATTGTATCTTTATATTTTAAAAAAATAGAATTTATGGAATAACTAATAATAAAATGTTAATAGCTACTGAATATCATATAATTACTCTAGACCGGCCTATATTTATGGTGTTATTTCATAAAATTTGTCGGCCGTTTTTCAATTAAATGGAAGAAATAAAATATACAAATGTAAGTAACTCAATTGCCTTATTAGTTATTATTTACGAAATTATAGGTATTAGTAGCATATTCGCATGCATTTCACTTTATTTTGGGTTTTTTTTTTCTAAACTTAAAAAAAAATTAAAAATATAAAGATTTTTTTAATAATATCATTAAATCCAATTAAGCGGTTTAATTTTAAAACTTGTCAACTTGACTTCTTGTCTAACTCGAGTTTCGAATTAAATCGCATAAGAGTTAATTCAAAGTGAATTATTCAATTTAATAGGTCAAAAAACAACTTGGATGATCGGTAAAAACATAACAGTTTTTTTAAAAAAATTAAGACAACAATTTTTTTTATATTGAGATAATGTCAGATTAGATTGACCTTGATCACTCTGCGACTTGAGTTATGGACTTCAATAGATTTAACAACTTTGTTGTTTTTGTAATTTTTTTTGTTTAATTTTATGTTAACATTAGATGCTTTCAAAATCAAGTATCAAACATAAAACCAATATTTATTTGATATTGTGATAACCCTATAGAAAGTAGAAAAAAATAAACCATGAATTCCATTTCTTAACCAATTTAAATATTGAATAAGGTGAAATAAAAAAATAGAAAAATTAAAGGATCATAAACTAAAAAACAAATCAGGTTTGATGGGTAAACTCATTAAACCCATAATTCTGTGAATTGACTAACCTGGGTCAACACGTCAAACCCGCAAATCAGGTAATGGACTCAATTGTGATTAATAACTTATTTTTTAAAAATATTGTTTATTTAATTATATGATAACAAAAATAGACAATCGCAAAATCAAGCGTCAAACCATTACTGAAACCTTTTTTTTTAGACTTTGATAAACTCATAGAAAGCAAAACAAAATAAATTATGAAACTCCATTCTGAATCAGTCCAATATCAAAGGATAAAATTATATAAAAAAAAAAGTTAAACTCGTCATACCCGTCAACATGCCCATGGACTTTCTATAATTTAATAACATGTTTTTTTCTGAAACTATTTTTTTTAACGGTATGATAAAAAGAAAAACAGACAATCACGTAATCAAGTTCAATTAAAAAAATGCCTCGCTAAACCCGCAAACCGGGACAATCAGGGTTACCTCGCCAAACTCGCAAACCAGATCATTGACTCCACAAAGTTTATTAACCTAGTTTTTTTAAATCATTTTTTATTTAACTTTTTAAAAATTAACTATTCCGCGATGCTAAGATATTTTTCTAATATCAACCCAACACTAAGATATTTTTTTAATACTGCAATAACTATATAAAAAAAAATTAAAAAAAATTATTAACTTCAAACCTAATAAACATATTATATAAAGACTAAATTAAAAAAATAAATAATACAAAAAAAGTCAAAATACAAAAAAAAAATTACACGACCATAAATTACCATTATAATCCACAATATTAATAAAAATGGAGAAATATTATTATCCCCGCAACTTTTAGCTTTAGTTATAATTATAATGTAATAATAATATTATTTATATTATTGTTTCAGTCACTTGTCCAGAAAAAAAAATCTCAAAAAAGAAAAAGCTTCTATAGAATTGATGATCGCAGCTCCCCCGGGGTAGATTAGGAAACCTTATAAAGCGAAAACCCTTTCAGACGGCATGGGGTCAATCGTTGCGCCATTTATAGTTTTAAAATCCGGATCAGAGTAGCCTGATAGTCGATCTAGAATCCGACCATTCTAGGGCTGAAACCGAATTGAATTAAAAAAATAAAAAATAAAAAAAAACTCAATATAACCCAACAATCCATTGACCTGGCCAAAAACCTGGTTATAACCCATTAACTTTTTTTTTTTTTTACTAAAACAATATCGTTTTGATTTTAAAAAATATTTGACCCGAACGACCTATAACTCGGACCGGATCTAAAAACTATGGCGCCATTATTGTGGGCGAGTGGTCTGTAGATCATGCAATATTTCAAACTTGACCATCTGCACCAGTACACCTTGGTTGTGTTGTGCACTGCAGGAGGCTCGCGAAATCTGGAGCCAGCAGATCTTCGAACCTAATTTTCATGAATACTTAATTCTTATAAGATTTCAATCTACCATAGGAATGGCAAGTGTAGAGTTGACTAGCAAGTTACAAGTTAGATGGCCTGCTGCATATGTAATCCACGAGTGCAGTTTTTTATAATTTTTTTTTTATTTCCCCTCATAATTTAGAGCACTCCGAATGTGACTACTCCAATGAGAATGAGGACCATAACATATGCCAGCTAAAAATCCTCCATAGAGCAAGCAATGAACACCAAGCTGAAAAGTATTTATTCTCCATTGGTCGGTGTACCCCAGAGCCTCAATTCCAGAAACACTTTTGTTGGTCCAACAATTGAAATCCACATCGTTATGGGTTAATTCAGCATCAAAATCCCAAATGTCCAAGGATTTCCCAAGCCAACTGAAATCTGTGGGATCTTTAAACATTTTCAAGTAGCGGTCGCCTTGAATCAGAAAACCCCAAACTTCTTGCAACAAACTACCAATGCAATCAAGAAACCTGCTCGACACGCTGTCAAAACCTGCCTTTCGGATGTGATCTTGACCAAATGATAAATTTACTTCAAAGCTTTCAAGCAATGAGCACTTGGAGCATTTGTGCTTAGCTAGAGGAGAAAGATTCAAGACAGGAAACCCACATTTTCCAAGAGAATCCCATGCTGAGCTTTTAGCAAGAGCTAATAAGGACTCCCCTGCACTTGTCCAGAAGTTTGCAACAGATACAAGCAATGAAGATTCAAAACAAAACAGATGGTAAGTTGCAGTTGCAAGCAACAATGAGTATGCTGCACTGATTCTGGACATGCTCAAAGCTTCCCATGGAAGTCCACCCACCTCAGAATGCAGAGAAAATAAGTCACTTGCTCGTATTTTATAAGCAGAAGCCAGAACGGTATATGTGTTCAGAGCAAGATGGTGCAGGGCATGCAACCTGAAGTTCAACTGTGATTTTCCTTCTCTGACCTCTAACTGCTCATCAAGGAGGCCAGTGATCAGCATGTTCTCAAGCTTCTTGCAGCAAGATTCAGGATCACCAACAGCAAGATACTCGGCTGTAACTTCATCTACATAATCTGTCAGCTTTCTAGTTGCTTCATCCCTATAAAAGCTGAGTTCAGAACTTAAGCTCGAAGAGGCCAGATTTGATGCAGAAATTTCCTAGATGTGAGAATTCAGGGTTAATGCATGTTCAAAACAATATGTAGAATCAGTCATCCACCAATTTCTCAAACAAGGAAAAATATGTTCACCCTCCCAATCTTATGATTTGAGCTTTCAGAGAGGTTAGGACAGAATTCAATTTCAAAAGTTACCTCATAGTTCATGGTGAGAAAGAAGCCTTTTTGTTTACAATTTTTTTTTTGCAAAACCTAATAAACAAGAACACACTTGACATTTTCCAATCTCGGTGGGCAAGAGATGGAAGTGGAATATAATTTCCTAATAGACAGAAAAACCAAAATGACTTGTGACTCAAAGGATATTTGCCTTTTTGTTCACAGAAAGAGTGACAAAGGGTCGCTGGTCAATCATTTAATTTCCATTCACCACCATTGGCCTTTGATGTTGCATGGCAATTGCCAAATGCCAACTTCAATGGAGAATCATAGTGGTAGATCATAGCTTTGCCTGTCTTAACTCTTAAACCACTAGTCCTAAAAATTTTCTCATAAATGCGATGCGATCCTGACATGAAAAAAAGTGTCATAATTCTTATAAATTTTCTCATATGGAAAAACTTTTCATTGAAACAACGCGACCTTAATTGTCAACATCTTTCACGCATTAATATTGATCATAATTGCCAACCAAGTTTCAGTAACGATCTGATCATGAATCGGACAGTCATTGCACAACAATGCACATAATATTGTGAAAATATATAATAACATTACCTGCAGAACATGATCTACATAAGACGGGGGTGATGCAATGCATCGTGTACAGCAACAAATAAAACGATACTTGGCCCACAATTCTGACCGCCTTATTTCCTAGGAATAGCATCGGTGAACATAATGTAAATATTTCAAACAAGAAAGTTGGATTCTGTAATGCAGGATTTGATCGAGTGCAAAAAAATTAATTTGGAATCGTTTCATGTATTGGAACCTTTACGACAAGTAAAAGAACAGCACAGGAAGTGTAAAGAGATTTTACTACCTTAGGCTGCAACAAGTCTGTGTATGCCACAGTCACCTCCTCACCTCTCTTAATCCTCTTAATACTCCTCACAATCACTCTTGGTCCACTTCCACTACATCCTGCCAAACAACAGATTTAAAATCTAAACGAGCCAGATCATAATAAAAAAGAATCCTCCATAAAGAACAACCACCGCCACCAATATGCAGTATAACCTTTTGAGAATTCAATGTTGTTATGCACACCATTATCACTCTGCAACGCAGAAATAGACAGGTAAATTATAGCAAAAACAGATAAATAAAAAAGAATGCAACCAATATTTCAGTTTTATGGACTTCTTTTCAAGATGGAAATCACTGTGACTTTACTTCGGTGCCAGCAGGAAGAATTCGTAACCTCGACTCATCGCTGAACGGCAACACATTATCAGGAGGAGAAATAATAGATCGATAACAAGCATTGGGAGAACAACTGTGATTAATCCACGAGAAATTGGGGCCATAAACAGCAATCCCGATGGAGCGCCCTTCGTTATCGTGTACCTCAACGGCGTTCGTTAGCACCAAGCACAACGCAGCCTCCAACAAAACAGCGTCATTTTTTTCGTTTTCAACCATCTCAATCCTTCTCGCAGCTGCTATGGCCTTCGCTCCATATCTTACGTGAGCTGAAATCTCTTCGTCGGCCATCAATTTCTCTCGGTTCGTCAATAAGCCACAAATTCTGTTGGTGGAGGAGGAGGGGAGAGAGAGAGGGAGTAGGCGGAGGGCAGCACGGAGGTCGGAGGAGGGGGGAGAGTGGAGGAGGTGGAGTTCGGCGGGGGAGAAGTGGGAGGAGGAGCAGATAGAGGAACAGTAGAGTAGCGTGGGGACATGGTGATGCTGGGTAAAATTAGCACTAGGGAGACGGGAGAAGCAAGAGGAGCAGTGAGAGTGAATGAAAGAATCGTGAAGAGCGTAAGAGAGAGGGATCACCGATGGGGTAATGTCCTCGCCAATTTCTATGTCCTCTTCACCGGCTCTCATCTCCATCTTGATTCTTGAATCTCGAGCGAGCGTGGCAACTGGCACGGGAACCTCTCTAACGGCTCACGGGCTCTTTCAAGAAATATTGAAGTGGAACGAAACATTCAGGACTTCACTTTTGTATGGTCCGGTTCAAATTTGGGCCCGACTTCTAGGTCCAAGCTTCTGCCACCCTGCGTCCATACGAGGAAGGAGCATTCTAAAAGATTGCTTGGCTTCCTATCTCGCAGAAAAGTGGTGTTTGTAATTTTGTGGGCAATTTGTATGCTGAGTTCAGGTGGGCAGAGACTGCTAACATGCAAGAGAAAAGTTTCATATATGCATCCTGGAATGCTGCATTTCATGGGAATTGGAAAGACAGGATTGACGAGGTCTGATGGTCCGGTTTTCTCCGGAGGTTTGATGATCCATCTCATGGATAGCCAAACATGTTCCAACTAAAAACCCGTGAACATCGTCCATGGCATGGCATCATCCTGCATGTAATTGTCCAATAATACTTCCTGGTCAGAAGGTCCCAAATGTCAAAGCTTGGGCCTAAAATAAGATCGATATTTTGTTGGATGGAATTCATCCGTTTACAGCTTGGTAATCGTTTTTATCATAATCAAAGAACAGATTCTCTCATCAAAACTACATAACAGATACAAATCATTAGCATAACAGTTTTACTTGATCAACATATTCAGGAACAATTTCAGTCACTTTCTTGGTACACAGACATGGAGATAAATTGAAAAGAAAAGATGGTAGGTGATGGGAAGAGCAGGGTGATCTAGCCGTAAAGAATCCAATGGCTTCTCATTATATTGATCTTTGAACTGGGAGCTGAATAACATAAGAGAGAGAGGGAGAGAGATTTATTCGCCTGGAGTTTCATAACACAATATGGAAAGAAGATAAAAAGGGATACAAACAAGCTGGCGGCTGCTATTGCTTGACATTCAGTGAACTTTCAATGCGTTGGATGAGCTGATCTTTAGTCAAAGCACCCTCCTGCAAATGATAGAACCAAGATCGCTAAAAAACTCAAATGGGCAAATAGATGACCACAAGTGGCTACATAACAAGAAGCAATAGAACTAGAAAAACTTGAAAACAATGTAGCATTATAAAGTTCCCTCTTCTCTAATGGACGCAGGCCTTGTGGTCAAACATGCAGATCTTTATCATCTCTTTATTTTTGTTGGGTAGTTAATCAGAAAGGATCAACCTAAACATCACAATTGACTTAATAATTTACAATCAAGTTATCAAACATATGCATGTTCCCAGGCACATAAGAGTTATGTACCTGATTTGATAGCCTCAGAAACAAGATTTATGCCTTTCAGTAGCCTACATGCAGACAAGATTGTTTTCCAAAATCTAGTATAAACTCGAAAAATTAGAAAACTTCCACTGCAGTTTCCTATTAAAAAAAAAAAACAACAAAAAATTTGAACAAAATCCATTTTCTCTAGTTCAAAAAAATCTATCTGTCCCCTCTATAACAAATATTTAGAAAATGGCCTTAATTCCACAACTGAATAGGTCTCAGGATGTATGGCTATTTTCACTTGAGAGCAAAGAGAAATTAAATCAACTTACAAAACGATCATATGGCTCTGCATCCTTGAATATGATAAAAGTCGGCAAGGCCTCTATTTTGTATTTATCAGCAATGCTGGGATATTTCTCAGTGTCGATTTTCACCACCTGAACCGTGTCTTTCAGCACAGCACCGACTTCATCGAGAATTGGAGCCATAAATTGACAAGGACCACACCTGTACACCACAGGTTAGTTTACTTCTATTCAATTGAGATTCTAAATCAATCCAAAATGCTAACATCAGCAAATCTTAAAGATCCTTATCCGTCACCGAGCTACTCAATAGCCAAGTTCATAACCTTGCCAATCGAAAGGTTAACACACACACACACACACACAATCTGCATAGTATTAAAGGAAGAGTACAAACAGAAATCTTAAAGAAAAGATAAGAAAGTAAATCACCAGGTTGCATAAAAGTCAACGAACACGGGTTTGTCAGAATTCTGTAGCAACTCATCAAAGGTGGAAAAAGTTTGCTTCTTTGCTGCAACCTGTGATAATCATTTGAAAAACAAACAAAAAAAAAGGAATCAATGCATATGGAATAAATAGCAGTTTGAACTTGATAGCTCAGACACACAACAAAACTATTACATAAAGCCTATACATATTGACGACAATACAATCAAAGTCAGATTGACTGTTCTTGTTAATTGCTTACATTTATAACAGATACAACCAGACAGATATTGGGAAAAACCAAAGTAGGAGAAAGAATTGAATCCCATGGTTGCCAATGACGCCTAAAGCCTTTGAGTAATGGCGCGCATCTGAGTAATGCTCACCTCCATTACCTCCATAATGAACTGCATCATATATCTTACAAGTTTCTCTCAAACATCCAAGTTCTAAAATCTTGCATATGAGCTACACTACATAGATATAGAATAACCCAGGATGTGTTTGACTCAAAACGATCCACGTCAATCTATGTTTGAAGAATTATGGTTAAAGGTCAATGAGAATGACAGTTAAAAACCATTGGAGATAAGAACCAGAACAAATATAATTAGCATCATTGTTACAATCATCAGGCGATAACTACCATTAGATAATTTCATAAAGTTGACTACCAAAACTATCAGTAACAATAGAAACTAAGAACAAAGATGTCAAATGTAGATACAGAGTCCTAAATGTCAATCTTTCATTGAATTAGTTCCACATAAAGAGCAACCAAAAGAGTCTACAATTTTATTGCAATATTTTAAAAAACAATGTCTTAGTGTATTGAGTGGTAGTTACCCAAATCCCAAACCTAACAACTACAAATTCCAACCAACATAAATAAATAAAAACAGCAATCAATTAATACCAGTCCCCAATAAACCTTTAAATCTCACCAATTTCAACAAAATAAAATAGAAAAAAGAGTTACCAGGGGCAAATTTCGCTGCCTGGAGTGGGAGGAAACCCCTCTGTTCCGAAACTGAAGTCGATGAAGCTGTGCTGGAAACTGGAGAGAAGAAAACGAAGATAATTTGGAAGAGTAATTAGAAGTGGAGTTGCGAGTATTCAATGAAGGAATTGTTGACGCTGAAAGAGAAGAAATCGCCATTTTCTTTCTGGATAGATATATCTTCAACGGCAGGGAGAGAATCCACAAGAACAGAAACCTAAAACGATTTTTTTTGGGTATAATAATCGGAGAGGCAAAAATATCTGTTTGGTGATGAACGTTCTGCTTTTGTCCGGAAACTCGTAGCGAACGCCTTTCATTTTCGAAAGGTAATTATACGGTATGGCTGATACAGGATAGTTTAAAGGTTCGGTGGGTTTTGATTCGTTGTATGGTGTGAATATGACGTGGCGCCACCTGATTATTTTTGTTTGATGGCAGAAACTGGAGAAGCGACAGCCCTGTCCTGCATTCCTGGAAATAGATTAATTAAGGTGCCCATTTTCCACGCGCCAACTTTCTTTTACCAGTATTAGAATTTTCTTAGATGAAAATGGGTTCAAGGCCCATGTGTAAATGGGCTTATTGAATCACCTGATCTGAAAGGTGGAATTTTAGCAGCCAATTGAAGGTTTTTGGATCTTCACCACCCATGTCTCCTTCTCCTTTTATGATTGATTGAAGGGAGATAAATTAATTATTACTTCTTATATACTAAAACGTGTGTGATTTTTAATGTATGTTTGTTATTGTATAAAATTTTATTTTTTTTCAGTATGAACCTTGAAGACGATCAAGTTGTATTTAAGAAGCAATTGATTTTATATTATTATTAAAGAGTGAGATTGAAAAAGGAGAAATCAAAATGAAAAACACGACAAACATAAGTGACGTACTATAAGTTTTGAAAATATTAACTTTGGTCCTTCAATTTAAATAATCATGTAAATTATATAATCGCGGTTCCTTGAAATTGTTCCAATTCCATTTTCATATAAATATTTATTTTTGTTATTTTTTGGTCTCCAGTTGAGAAATGAGAGAGAGAAAAGTCGCTGAATTCTAATGATAGAAAGAGAAACTTGTTGTTGGCACCAATTTAAACCACCAAAATAAAGGATTTCTGTGTCAAATTGTTTCATTTGATGCGAGAAGTTCGTATTGAGTGTACCTTAAAAGTTCATGACAGATCTGAGCTCGAGTTGATTTTTGATTTCGGGATAAGTTCGGTTTTTGGGACAGTTTTTTAGATTTTTTGAAATCATAAATGAGTTTGTCATGATTTTAAGATATTTTATAGGTGTTTGGAGTAAAAAAAATATTGCAAAATAGGTTTTTCCAACATAACATTAAATTAATTTAGACTTGGCAAGTCTGATATTTAAACAAAAAGTTTTACCTAGCTGGTTTGGTGTGGTTGATTTTGAGAGTTTATATTTACTTTAATAATTAGAAATTTATTAAATTTAAATTATCATGATAATAGTTGTTTTTTAAAATATTTTTTATTTAAAAATACAATGAAAAATTTATTATTAATCTCAAATTAATTTGAATATGGAAAAAATTTATTTTTTAAAATATTTTTAAAATACAAAAACAAATAAATTCTTGATCAATCCATTATTTACTGTACAGGTACAATCAGGAGTAGCATAGGTAAAAGTACAACTACGAGTAAAAACACATTTGAAATGAAACTTTTTGCATGTATATTCGATCTGCTATTTTCCTTGGATAAATTTTCCCTTCTTTCATTTCTTTCGCTCCAGGATCATTCTCCAATTCGCACGGAGTTTTTTAGCGCATGTTGTATATCAAGACGATGGTGTTGGAGTTCTAGCAACACTCGTTCATTTAAAAAAAAATAAAAAATTCACTTTTCATATAATAATATAAGAGTGATTATTTTCAGTGCGGTTTAATTTTTATCAAAAAAAATATAACCCAATCAAAAAACTTTTTTTTAAAAAAACAATACCAAACCAAAACCGGTTCAAACCAACCAGTTTTGATTCACTTTGATTTGATTTTTTTAAAACAAAAACCGGTTTGGCTCGGTTTTTTTGGTTTGGCTTGGTTTTTTCATTTTGACTCAGTTTTTTTCCAGTTTGACTTACTTTTTCAGTTTTGCTCGGTTTTTTCAGTTTGCCTCGATTTGACTCAGTTTTTTTTCCAATTTAGGTTCGGTTCAGTTTTTTCAGTTTCAAGCTTGTAAAACCAAAACCAAACCGGTTAGTTTTTTTAAAATTCTAATCGGTTTGATCAGTTTTTTTTCACAGTTTCATTTTTTTTTTTTTCAATTTTCTTAGTTTAATTGATATTTTAGGTTTTTTTTTTTGTTCATTTCTAGTGTTGCGTGGTCAGAAGACTAGGATCCTACATAAATTTCAATTATGGACCTGTAAGAAGCTGCTTTTAATCTCATCATCTTTTTTGGGGATTGGCACAATTCCATGAAATTCCCGCAGCCCAGTTCTGACACCAACAACAACAATGAAAATATTACATGCGTGGAATTACACTGCCGAAACCTTCATAACCATGAGAGAAAAACGTGAAATCAACCGTCGCTTGTCCATGTGAAGGCTAGAAGGACAATTGTTAGTGCAGAGAAAATGGTCGCACAAGAAAACAACCACAAATGCTTACTGTGGCCTTTGTTCTGGCTCTCCTGAGTGCCCAACTCAACCTCCTTGAGAAGCTCCCTCACTTCGTCCATGTCCGAGTCTTTTGCTGCTTGGATTAGTCTACCTTGAATTCTCTCAAGTTTTGCAAGTCTTCTACTTCTCATTGAATCCTTGGCTGGCCAGATAAAACCAGTCATCTTCCAGAGAAGGATGCCTACATAAATGGCCACCACACAGTCTACTGTGTAATGGTGGCGTTCCCGAATTTCTCTCTGGGCACTGTGCATCACAAGCAGCCATATGAAAGCTGAGCTACAGCCTCCATAAGCTTCCTACAATCATATGCCAAAAAAATTGCGTTCAAACTTCAGAGCAATTGCCATTAGATGATGGGATAAAGCAGTTTCAAAGTTTATAGTACAAGATTACCGTCCAAGCCATAGCTGTCAGCACGGCAACAAGCATATGGCCGCTGTATAGGAGGTCATTGCAGCCACCTCCAGCTTTCTTCAGAAGACTATACCATGATGCTCCTTCTGCAGGCGTGGGTCGTAAGAAATTTATGAGGAAGTTCATGGAACCCCAATCTGGCTGGTAATCACCGAGGTATTCCCCAGTATCAGCTGGAAAAATGAAAAGAAAGAAAACGTCAACAAAAATTTCCATTCAAAAGTGTTTTGCAGATGTGCACATCTGCCATAATTTACGACTGCTTAGTAATGAAATAAAGCACAGTTTATACAGCAACTACATATTTAATAGTTATAAAATCCCTCTGGTAGAGAACAGGCCTAAGAACTTTGTCTACACTAAAAGACCATCTAGAAGAATTAAATCAATCAGATTGAATTACTCAGAACTTTTAAATCTTCTTATCAAAGAAACTACATAACCCATTTGTTTAGTGCCAGTGGCACACACAAAAAACCAATATAAACATCTCATTCTGGTAAAAGTAGCTCGAAATGAATCCCCTTTGACATTCACAAGAAAATAATTTACGATTATGAGCTATAGTGACTTGAAGAATATGAACAATGTGATTCACCCACTCGGTGAACTGAGCAGTGCATTCAAATAGAATGTAACAAAGAGTTATGTTTTCCAAATAGTTCCATAAGAGTTTGTAAGCTTCATGATGGCTAAAAGAACTATTAAAATGCCTTCTAGAGTCTGATAAAACCATCAGAACACCAAATTCAGGAAAACAAACAAATACTGCAATTCAATTTCAATATAAACATACCATAAGCTATATCCTGATTTATTATCTGACGAATAGCATTTGCATCTGAAGCATAAGGAACATAATATTTCTGAGCCCAGTGATGAGGGTATGGAGGGACTCTAAACCGAGCTGCAGCACACCAAGGCCGGGCTGATGGTAGAATTGTAGATACAAAAGTTATAGCCCGAAGAAGACGGCCAATTGCCATAGTGAACATGTATCTTGCACCAAGACCAAGTCCAGGAGCTTCTACGGAGTCAAATAGCACGGAGAAAGCCAGCATCATAAACAACATCAGGAAATGATGCAGTCCAATAATACGGGCTCTTAGAATCTCAACCAATGTCTCTGGAAGCTTTTCATTCAGTGAAAGGAGCAACCACTGGCCGGTGTCAGGTAGAGGAGATGTATCACTGCTCAACATTATCAAGCCAACCATGAATACCATAAACATTTATGGCTATTGTTTTAAATCTAAATAGTTGAGGAGATGAAAGCTATAGTCTTGGCAGGAAACTGGCAGGATATATCACAACTTCAACAAATACAAGTCATTCCAAGTTAAATCTTTGTATAATTATCGGGGATCTTCATTTTGAAATGAGTAAACCACTAAATAACATTCACAATTTGTTGCAAGAAGAACAAAATTTATGATTCTTCAGGGCCTACATAATGTTTCATGGGGAAATAATAATTCTACACCTACTCTCAAGTACGGGTTCAGCAAGGATACACTGAGAATTTAACGGATCTTAATTTTGAAGTAGAGACCTCAAACATTTACATCCTCCGGTTTAAATTCAGAATTTGCTCTTCATTGGGAAAGCAGTGCATAATGGATTTATTGCCAGGATGAAAACAATCTTGAAAACCATCTGCAGCTCATCAACTAGCACAACTAAACACACATGTGAATTTCAAGGCCCTGAACACCTACAGATGTACTGGTTTTCTTTCTTAACTCTCTCTAGAGATTCCATGCATGGGACTCCTAAGGTTCTCAAATAAATTCATCTAAATTTTCTATGATCTAAATACGGAGATGCAAAGCATTTAATAGAAACAGGCAGTCTTTGCGATTGCAATACATAAAGACCTAAATGCAGAGTAGTTGTCCTTATTTCCCTAAGCCTCAAAAACAGCAGCCATCGTTTTGGGCAAAAATCTGGACAACATAGTCAGAGTTCATTCTGATTCTTACACTAAATCAATTAACATCCACCTGGGCCTTTGGCTGACCCGAATCAAGATTTATATCCTTTCACCATACTATACTGGAAATGTTCCTTGATATAGATTCAGGTTCAGTTGCTTCATTAATTATATCACTGGATATTCAAAGTCAAATCCAGATCAGATCCAGTGCTAATTTAATATCTTTCTAAATCAGTAAGTAAACAGCTATCATAACGCAGAAGAAACCATAGCAAAAAAGAACAGAAATAAAATACAAACTAGTTCCAAAAATCATTACTTCTAAAAACCAAAAACACAGGATATATTAAAACAGAAAAAGGCAACTGTGAAATTACCTGTGCCAATCAAGACCGAGAACAGCAGTGACAAAGCGCACAGAGAGAGCCTCGAAAAGAAGGCAAGTGAGCATAAACAGCATAGAAGCAACAAAGGGAATGGCAGCTCTAAACTCAGACGACCAGTGCTTGTAGAAAGGGACACGTGAGACGGCGATGAGAGCGAGTATTGACCATAATGCTGGCTGGAGACGCTCGTGCCAAGTTGGGGAAAGGTGGCGCAAATAGTCCACCACTACATAAGAAATTGCCGCCAGCCCTAAACCGGCGGTGGTTTTAGGCGGTGAGACCCACCGCCTCATGGTGGCAGTGGTGATGAGTAGTGGGAAAAACAGACAGTGAGTGTGGTGTAAGAAAAGTCGGAGATTCGAGGTCTTATTAGGAACAGGTTTTTTACTGAGATCTACTGTGCATGTAAAAATGAGAGAGGCATTTGTTTATTCTTATCTGACCCTTACAGCCTGAAGTAAGGAACATTATACCATCAGTACTTTTGTCTCTCTCTTTTTTTCATTTGTTTTTTTATTTTAAAGGTGTTTTTATAAAAAAATAATTTTTTTATTATAAGATATTTTATCGTTTTTATATATTATTTCAAAAATAAATTTTAAAAAATAAAAAAATATTATTTTAAATAATTTATAAATAAAAAACATTTAAAAAACAATCATTATTACATTACTAAACGACCTCGTAGATATTAATATCTAAAAACATACATAAATTATTCATTAGATTATATTTATAAACCAACTTAAAATAATTAGTTTTTGTCAAACATTAACTCGACTTTATTTTAAAAAGGAAAAAAAAAATTAACCCGACTGGAGTAAGTTTTGTTGTCTTCATTTACCTACTTGGCGCAAGTTAAAGTGCCTCATTTTTTACATTTGGGCTTAGTAGAATTATGGATTGGGCTTTTATTAAAAACAGGATTGTAGACTGGGCTTTACTGCTTGTCATCCAGGCCGTTATCATCAGGTATGAATCTAATACAATTAATTTAGTAGTCCTGTCGTTGAAAGGACAAAAAAATGTGGCAGCCCAGAAACTATCGTAGAATGACCTCTAAAAACAGGTTTAAATTGGCTTAGACTTCACAAATAAGCTCAAGTCGAGACATGGTAACCTGGGTTTTGAGCATCTCTCATTTGCGTCCTCGTTTGTATTTTATACTCCCCCTCAAATCCATGTTAGAAACAAGGAACCTAAAGTAAAGCAAGGTGATAACTTAATATTTTTGAATTCAAATAATCACTAAACTCTAGTAAATATGGGTTTGGTGAGCTGTTAGACCCAATATTTTTAAACTCGGTTAAATACTAAATCCAAACATATGTAAGTCTGGTAAGCTGTTACACATAGTATTTTTAAGCTCAGCCAAGCACTGAGTCCAAGTAAAAGAGGCTTTGACAACCTTATCAGAATCCATATTGAACTTCGAGACTTTGATGAACTAGAGATATTTTTTGTTTGATGAGTTAAAAATATTTTTTTTTATTGACACATAAGAGATGTTTTAATACTATAAGAGAAAGATAACTTTTTAGTCCTCCCCTCCACCAAAAGATGAGAAGAATGAGTTATAAAGAACCAATGGATCCTGAAAAAAATAGGCTTTCAATCTTAATTCTCAACTATATATTTATTTTTAAAGTCTTTCTCTAAGTTATCATTTTCTTTTCTCTAAAAATAGATATTTACTTAAGTATCAAAAAGTTCTAAAATTTATTAAAGATGACATTTTATAGGTATCACGTATCAGCCGACTATCTTGGTTAAAAAAAATAAATTAAATTACTAGAATAAAAAAAAATTAGTTGATTATCCAAAACATAAATACTACCTCCAACCTACTTAAATTTTTTAAAATATCATCGCTTGTTATTGAGATAAAAAAGAGAGAATATGATTTACAACGAATCATTCCCACACGATTCATCAGTTTATTGTTTTATTTGTCATAATTGAAACATTACGTAATAAGTTTGTTTAACAACAATGATTAACACCCCCCCCCCTTTTTTCTTTTGAAGAAAGAAGAAAGCATGAATTAAAATCAATAACTAGAAATTAAACCATCAATTCACATTAAATAAAAAAATTAACTAAAAATTTAGAAATAATTTCATTAATTAATGTCAAAATCTATTCTCAGTAAACATATTTATGATTATTATTTTTTAATTAAAAAATAAAAATTAACTCAAATCAATTTATAAAAACTACATCAAACAAAACCTGATGTAAAGTCAAAATCCATTTATAAATAAATAATCACATGCTTTGCACGTGTATTTTAGTTTTAAAACTTTAATAAAAAATAGCGATTAAATAGACATAACCTCAAGATTATCAATTACAATCTTTTTTAAGCCAGAGACCATTTTTTAATGAAGAAAGTGATATTATTAAAAATAGCCATAATATATAGATTATCCTAGCAAACAGTAATTGTGAACTTCACAGACGCAATGTTCAGGATGAAGATTTCACTATTCAAAATAAAGATATTCAAAGTTATATTTTTGTGTTTTAAAAATATTTTTTTTAATATATTTTATTAAATTAATTTTTTTAGTGTTTTTAAATTGTTTTGATATATTGATGTTAAAAATAAATTTTAAAAAATAAAAAAAATATTATTTTAATATATTTTTAAATAAATTTTTTTTAAAAATAACCTTTTCAAAAATGATAAATAGCTTTTAATGCGGTATCAGGTCCGTCTGAAATCCAAGAGGTTAATTAAGCAGTGGAGTAAAGATTTAATGGCAACGACGCTAATGTCTAACAAAAAAATCCACAGCAAACTGCTCGTTAGAATTAAACTGTCACTATGCATCCAATCTAGCTAGTAGATTTCTACTTTGGTCTGAAACAAACTAGATGAATAATAAGGGTTATTTATTTATTTATTTATGAACTTCTCTTACCCTAAACCCCGTGATGGTTTTTGTAGCTCTTATAGCTATGGGGTAGAATTGCATGGAGAGGAATTCATAATTGTTCATTTCTTTTCCACCAATAATTTTATAAATTGATTATGGGATAAATATTTTAATATTTTTTGTAGCTCTTATATATATTTATTACTAAAACTAGTCATATATATTACTATACAAATTAAAATTAATTAAAACCAGTAATAAGAAGCATCATGGACTTTCATATGTCAAATTACTTATTATTAAATTGATAAAATATAAATATGTCTTTTTATATTTTAAAACACAATAAAAATATCTAAATATCCTTTAAAACAAAATTTTCAATGTTAGCACCAATGGGTAACATGGTTTTTTCAAAATTATTTAGATTAACTTATAAAGATTAATCACTAGACATTAAATTAGAAGCTGCAACTCTTGGAAGCATCTGGATGAAAACAAGATTAGCTAGAAGAGTCATCATTGTTTACTAGGCAATATTGACGTGAACGTGGGGAGGAAAATCAGGTAAACTCCATGAAGTAACGTCTGATTCGAAGTTAAAATATGGCTTCGTGCACCGTATGAAATGGAATGATCAGGGATTGGCGGAGAAGAGAGACAGCTACTTCCAGCCTGAACAATTTGTTGGCTTCTTCCCAAGGCAAGATGGATTGAAAATCTCTTGCTCAGGTCACCTGGGTTCATTCGCTAATTATTAAGGGAATAATATTTATAGCACTAGTACACGAGTGATGATAAGAAGAAAGGAGCATGTTCTTATACAGACTCCATGGATACAGAAAATGCCACAGTGCATGTGATGGTAATATTTAATTTAATGAAATGTACCTGCCTCAATGGAAGTAACTGGGCAGTTCATGTTCGAGGAATTTGTTTTTTTTTTTTACATTGGTCAAAGAGGTATATTATCCTTAGTTTTCAATTGTAAGAAAAGACATCCATACAAGTCCAACGTTTCATTCTTAATTCCCAAACTAATTCATTTCAAATGTTCTTGCTGACCTACAAATACCTGCTTTGAGCATCTTAAAGCTCACTCCAGTATTCTAGCGAGAGTTGAGGAAAGGGGAAATAAGAATGGAAAGATCTTACTCTCATCTGCTTCTCTTTTTGGCCCTTGTCTCATTAAAAAGCTTCAATCTTCTATGCAGTGCTGCTGATCCTACAGATGGTTTCACCCCTGTGCCATTAACAGAAGCAAATTTTGTGCTGCAGAAGCCATATAACGTACCGCTAAATGAGCGATACAGCTATGAAGATGGAATACGCCATTTGTGGGTCTATGCTACAGATAAGCCACATGACCCCAGTAGCAACACCCAACCAAGAACTGAAGTTCGCATTACAGTAACCCTCTTGCCCCTTTCCTTCTCTCTTAGCTAAAGGATATGGAAATCAAAGAATTGCCTACTGAATTATAGACAGTTCATTGTCTGCATCATGTGTATTTTAAAACAGAATAACTCTAAAGAAACGCAGTCCAAGCTACTGGGTCGTATATACTTCACATTCTCTAACTGGTTTGGTTTGTGGAATTTGCAGGGTCTTGACTATTCATCAGGAGTGTGGCAATTTGAAGGCTATGGTTTTGTGCCAAATGGAACATCAGGTGTGACAGTAGCACAGATACATGGTGCGTCTCATGGAGCAACCACTTTGATAATAAGGATCTACGATGGCAACATGAGGTACTATAGTGGAGACTTGGTGGCTACTGATCTTTATGACAAGTGGTTCAGGCTAAATATAATCCATGATGTGGATGGAGGTAGGCTAACTGTATTCATTGATGGTGAAGAGAGATATTCAACCCACGATCAAGGGCCTGGCGATCTGTACTTCAAATGTGGAGTCTATGCTGCGCCTCGCAATATAAGCTATTACATGGAATCAAGGTGGAGAGACATCAAAATATATAAGAAGTGATAATATGTGTGGATATGTAATAAGGTGGCTTTTGGTGTGGAAAATAATTGAGATTTAAAGTATTTCTCTCTGCTTCTGTTTCTCTCAAGTGATTTTGAAAAAATCAGAAATAATTGGCCTTGAAATGCCCTTTTCGGGATGGGATGTAAAAATACCTTGAAATGGTTTCGTGATTTTGAACACTTCACCTAAGAATCTACCATTGATAAGAGTGATTATAGGTTAAAACATGATCAGGTTGTGTTGCAGTTCAGTTCGATGAACTAGATGTTTCAAAATATCCTGTCAAATACTGTATTTATCAAAGGGCGTTTCCTCACACTCACCTGGCTTTGATTTGCCACAATATGCTGCCATAAATTCAATCAAAATTCAGCAACCCAAGTCTTTTTATTTTATTTTTATTTTTAATAGCAGATCACAAAGTAAGAAAGTGTTGGCAAAGTAACCTTACATGTAGCCCTCAAAACCATACCAGCTATGAATGGAATGAATGGAATGTCTAAAACAAATTATGCTTTACTTGAAAAGGTCAAAAGAAAATGAAAACAAAAAAACATCTACACAACACGGAAAGACCCTCCAAGAAGCTTATGAACAGGATAGGCAGCACCACTTTTCAATTTGGATAAAAAACCATTGCAGGGGGTTCGGCTGTTCATTGTCCTCTGAAGATGAGGCAGGCAAGGGTAGCTCGGGAGGCAAATGTCGGTGAAATGCATCAACTGCAGCTCCAACACCATCTTCATTTTCTATCAACTTAGCCAATTCCACAGCTCGAGATTTCACCTGACCAAGTTGAAAGTCCCATTAGGAATTTGAAAAGGCAGCTTCTTATAAAAGTGGTGCATAGGAAGAGTGACCATGCAACTTCCCATTTCATGTTGCAATTTGGTGATAAGCTAGCATGATCGATATGAAAACATAATGGATGAAGAATTCAAAAATGGTTAATCACATACAATTATGCTCCATTTAGAACCTAGATTCAGCTGAGTTTCAATAAACATTTTATCTTCTTGAGAACATGAAATCGTTCTGCACCTGGAAAACACCTTTGATGGTGACTTTTATAAAAGTCATAAAGACGCCACCCAATTCAGATACAACTAGACGAAAGTGAGTCGTAACAAAAAATTGTTAAGTCGCAGTGAAAATGGTGCTCTGACTTATAACTTGAGAATTATTGTGAAAATTATTAAAAGATGACTGGAAGAATCAACTAATAACAAATATACCCAAAAAAAGGAATTAGCAAGATTTTCTGATAATTAAGGTAACTACTATTGCAAACACCAAAAAACACTAACAAGAAGATAAAATCACACCAGTGAAATCTAATATATTTGTGATATTATATGAATCGACTCTTCCATGCACAGCACATTGCAATTACCTCAGGCTCTCGCATGAATCTTATTGCATTTGAAAGGCTCTCAGCACTGAGCCTAGCTATTGGTATCGGTGCAGGTCCTAGTCCTTTTTTATGCACCCGATCACCCCAGAAGAACTGATCGCCAAAGAATGGCACTATAGTTGTCGGGCACTGCAATTAACATTTTTGGAGATAAGGTCAACATGTAAAAATTGGTTCTAATAAACAATTGAGTTGCTTAATTTGAATAGGTTACAAGCTATATCTCTTAATGCCATTTCCAAGCACATAATACCTTCGGATTCATTGACATGAAAATCTTCAAGAAAGAATAAGCTTAATGAAACTGATTATTTTGATGGGTCAATTCCCACATGAAGTCAAGAGAACATTATCATAATAAACTATTTGAAAAAAAGAAGCAGCATTTACCCCAGCTCTTAGTCCCATTGCCGTGGTTCCGGCACCACCATGATGAACCTGCATTTCATTTGTAAACATCTTCCAATTAACTATCTGGTTAAGAAATGTTACCAAAATATACTCAAGTAACACAGTATTATAATGGAGGTGTTCATTACAGATAGTATGTCATTCTTATCATTCATCCATATCATTAAATCTAGGCAATACCACAGATCCCCATATGATTTATGATTGTCTAGTAGTTATGGAGTTGTTAGGAAGAAAATATGATTGGAAGTGGGTAAAAGGAGAAGGAAAAACAAAAGACCATACTGGCAAAGTGCACAAAGTTCTAATTTGCAACATAATTACGATCTTATAATATCACTCACCACAGCAGCACATTGAGGAAACAACCAATCATGAGGGCAATCCTTCAAAAGGAAGACACTGTCGGGTACTTCCATAACTGCAAGACACATGACGACAATCAGAAGAGAAACTATACGATTTTCACAATGTAGTACGCATATGTGTTTTCATTTTATAATCAAAAGTCACACAATTTCAAACTATTATAATGACAGAAGACAAATTGGTAACAATACTTGAGGAATTCTACAATTTCCTATCAAACAAGTAGTGGTGGTATAAGAATGGGATAGAAGACAAATCTCTTAATAGAAGAAACAAGGGAGTGAGAAAGTAAAACACGAGCTAAGAAGGCAATCCAATCCCACTGAATATCAGCCAGGGAAGTAATAACTTACAGAGTAGTACATTTATTTAGAATCTTGGAAAGTGTCACACTCTAAGTAAGTGCATATCTGTACAGCTAATTAAAAATATTTATTTAGAAGCTTCAATTATGCCTACGTGAAGCATTCCTTTTGATTATTGTTGACTAAATTGTTAAATCACAAATTAATCACCAAATCCAGGTAAAATAACAGAAAAATGAATAGAGATTCACCAGTCAACAAAGCCATATGCAGACAGCAAGACATTTGTATGCTGGTACAAATGAGAACTATGCTATACATGACTCTTTGAAAAACTGATCAGTATCTGCAAACAGGCATAGGAAAAGCTGGAACGAAAACACTTACAATTTCCAAGATCTCCCCAACCTTGATCAACTATTCCTCTTTGTCCAGTATCTTTCAAAGCCTCCAGTATTATGTCCATAGTATTCTTGGGATCTTCAAGAGGCTTCACAAGCAAACATATAATAGTTTAAATTATGTACTCTAAAAAAACTTGATGAAGAAAAGAAAATTCTATTGGCTAACTACATGAATTTAAAATATAATGGAAAGACGACACAAGGATTAATAGACATTTAATTTTGAGATATAAAGAAGCAGGAAAAAAAGGAAACTATGCAAAGTTTATTGAGGACAGCAATCTTAATTGGAGTGTAGATCATGCAAAGATAAGAAAATATTCAAACAAAAATACAGAGAACAGCATGCCCAACATACTAGCATTGTGTTTTTCAATTACATCTTTTCTCTCTTTTTTTCTTTTAGAGTTTTTCACTCATATATGTCATATGAGAATAGGAATTTAGCAGAGGGCTCAGCTGTAATTGAAATATTTGGTTAATAATATCAAAGCTCTAATTTTTCTCAAGTTAATAAATTCATCCTTCAGCTTCAATGATATAATACACCAATTTACAAAATCACCAAGGAACGAGATTTTCTTGAAGTGGCATTTCCAGAGTCAGCACAAGTTTAAAAGTGAACTTTGTGGTTTCACAAGTTACAATACTTAGCCATAAATTATCAGTTATTTTTTCACTGACACTAGGAAATTATAGGTAAAGAAATTAATTTTCAACCAAGCTCCAACATATACAATCTCAAACTCTTCTAGGCCTCGTTCATTCATCAATATTAAAGGTTGTTCTGGCTCACAATCTAGCAAACACCCATGAGATTCACAATAAAAGTCACAGTATATATGTATCAAAAGGAACTACAAACTACTAAATAACATCTAGAGGAAAAAAAAAGCTATTGCATAGTGAGGTACATCATCCAACAAACAGAACAAACAAAGAGAAACAAAAAAATGCATGACAATGAAACTATAACAGCTTCAGGGAAATCACCATACCATGCTCCCGAATCCAATATATATGGGTTCAGTTCCTTTCTGAATCCATTGCAGGAACTCTTCTTTAGGTTCATATTTTGATCCAAGATTTAACAAACAATAACCAACAACATCGACTAAAGGCCCCCAGTCTGCAGATAAGTTAATAAAGTCGATTATACATATGAAGCACGAGTGTTTGCATTTGGCTGAATAGAAAGATTATTACAAAGACTACGAAAAACACCCTTAATGTCACAAAAGGAACCAAAGGGGGGAGATCAAAGTTGATTAAGAATACCAGTTAGCATCAGTGGTTGAGAGCAAATAAAAACATTGGTCTGACTAGCTCTCTCCTTACTAGAGGAGAAAAGCAGTAATGGTAATAGATAAGTAAAATAAAATGTAACAAACATAATAATGATTGGCTGATTAAACTGACTCTTCAGATTTCCAGCTGGGAAGTACTCAGAACTAGAATAAATGTTAAGTTTGTGACTGCTTTTAATCATGTAAATAGCTAACCTCTTCTTCAGCAATAGAAACATGAAATCTGTTTAAAGAATGAATAACCTCAAAGTATTTTCATCATAGTTCAGTAAGTAAAAACCAATCCTAGGTGCAGACTAGAAATTTAAAATGAGAAACATTTTTGTATGAACCTTTGAGGCTAGATATGTGCTTAACATCTAATAATTTCTTTTTACCATGTCCCTGATTTTGCCTCTTCCCATAAAAATAAAAAGAAAGGAAAGAAGAAGGAAAGAATTGGGTTTTGATTGAGAGGTAGAGGTAACATAATTTGGAGAAAGTAGCATCCTCGAATAACAATGTGTTATGGATTGAAGGCACTATAAGGAAGACAGCAACATAGATATCTGAGCTTGAGAAGATTATCAACAGTATAACTAAATGGAAACCTTACCACTTGGCTTTGGCACAAGATGGGAACTCCACATATAACCTGTTGGCAGATGAGATATTGATCCATGGTACGTACTGAAGTACGCGATCGGTGGAAGCTTCAACTTTCTTTTCCGGAATTCATTTATATAGCCTCTCATTCCCCACCATATCAGTAAATCCACAACTATGTATGAAAGCTGGATCCATGGAAACAGTTTGTGGTGATTAGTCCAATGGTTCACAGGAAAAAAGAAATTATAGGAAAATGTGACACCAAGAAAGAACATACCCAATAACCAGCACTTTGAGGTACACGTGCTAAAGGATGAGGAAATTCATATGTTGGCCTGCCTATTGAAGATGGAAGTGAGAAGGCATAGCCTTGAGTAGAAAACTAACAGATAAACAAACAAATAAACAAAGCATAATTCACTAAAGATAACATGCTTTTAAAATTTATTATTAACCTTTTCCTCAAATTTCCATTTTGGTTTATATCAGTCTCTAAACCTTCTTTTTCCTGTTTTATTAACCATGACAAAACACTAGTACTGGTATAGGCTCGACGGCACTTTCTGTATTCCCGCGCCCCCCGTGTGCAGACACCATTGATTTTCTGGTTGCATTATCCAAGAATCATCAGGTTCTCCTTAAATCAGAAATTCATGCACTTAAGAAAGAATGCATGTGAATTTTCCAAGTCAGCTATGTGTGGATCAAAATAATTAGCATGAGACTCAAGCAATCATGTGTACTTTTAGTTAAACTCATGGAAATGTCAAAAAGCATATCCATTAAATCTGAATCCAAAGAAAAACCGTTGTTCTCTATCCTTCTGTTTCTAGAAAACAGTAGAAGAATCATACCATAGCAGGCAACACAGGATTTTCTTCAAAATAAATGTTATTCAAACTGATGATTCAGGTGTTCCAAGTAGTGTTAGTTTCAAATCACAAGCAAGTGATCACTCGATACTCACGTCCAAGGCATTGTGAAGAAAATGTGAATTGGTATATGAAGAGCTTCAGCAACATGTACATGTCCTGCAACAGAGGAGGAAAGTTAGAGTTTGATGAATGCCATTTTATCTTACTATATCCTTAAGTTCCTGCTTGCTCACCATATGCTGGAGGGTTTGCAATAATTGCCTGGGCTTTGAAAGGCACGCCAGTTTCCATATCTGGTTCTGTGCATGCTGCAAGAAGAGATTCAATAATGGCCTTCAGTTGCTTCCTCTGTGTGGATATTTCTCCTGGTGCAGATGGGATGAAACCTTTGTTTCTCGCCATATCTGAAAACAAGTCCTCGCATTTAGTCGAATAACACATTCAGTTTAAGGACACTGATATCTTAGGTTGCAATTAATAGCAAACTGTACTGCTTTAACAGCTGCTAAAAAAAAAGAAACTACTTGTCAACCTGATATTGATGCATTTAGTCACCAACTCCTCAAAGCTACAGAAGATTAATGACACACATAGCGATATAACAACTTTCGGGGTGTTGTTGATGGAGTCATGATCAAAGACAATATTGCAAAAGGGAATTCAAAATATTAGGGAGCTCTTACATTCTGCCAATACCCGAGGATCACCGCCCAAAGGATAAAAATCTACACCAGCTGATCTTACAAAACTGCTGAAGTTAGCATGAGTTGCCAGCCTAACATGATGACCAAATTCCTGCTAGAAAATATTTGATCATTTGCAAATTAAATTACAAAACCTATAATGATATAGTAAACTAGAGATTGGGGAACATGTGATGCTGACATCAGGATTTTAACAGTGAATCATGTAAAACTTAGGCAAGATTGCCCGTGAATTTTGCAAATAACAAGGATAAAGTACAAAACATCCAACTCTTTCTTGAGTAAAAACAAAAGCATACAAGTATAATAAACGAAATCAATACATAGGGCATACAAGAGATGGGAACTAGGACATAGAACATAAATGACATTGCAAAAATAAAAATAGTACACTAAGTAATCAGTAAATTAGTATAAACATGCCTGAAGTCTTTCTGCAATAGCTAGAAAGGGCTGGACATCTCCTCTTGTCCCAACCACTAGCATAGCAATTTTCAATCTTGGAATTGATTTCTTAGAACAAGAAATGCTATCATTGACATAAAAGGACGCCCCTTCAACTGAGTGAAGCTCTAACAACTCTGAAGCAACAGGAGCATTTTCATCTATATCAACCTCAACTGTTCCGTCGTTTTGTATCTTGACTAGCTCTATGATTAGTTTCTTCTGAAAACCAGTGTAAGATGAGTCATGAAGAATAGAGTGAAATCATATGCAGGCATAAAAAGTTCAGAGATTCAGATCCAGCTGAACAGGATAAAGATCTCGCTTGATAAGCGATCATCAGATTGCCAAAATAAACTAGCAATAAATGTCATAGAGCAACAACACTTTCATATTTGAAACCTTGTTAATGGGGAAAGAGAGGCAGGCTATCAGATACTCCACCAATCATAGATGTTGGTTTATGAGAGCCATAACAAAAATAACATGTAATTTTAATTAAAATAAAACTGGGGAATTTCAAAAGAGATAATAAATCGGCGAGGAGCATATACTATGCAGAGACACAACATGGGAATCATATATAATCAGACACGGTATATGCATAATGCAAATAAATCATTTCTGGCCTTTTAGCATAGGTTCCAAACAATATATATGACCACACATAAGGAAATTTGCAGATGCATCCATGTATGTGATCTTGCTAATTACCTTTTCACGCTCTGACAGTCTATTCAATTTTAGCTCATACCTTGAAGCCCTGTTCTCCGTCTTGGATCTGTAGAATGTAATATTATTATCATCATCATCAAACAGCTGATGACTGTGATCGTCAACAGGAGCATTGATGCACAGATTCAAGCCTTCAAGATCAGATGCTTGACATCAGACAACATATCAAATCAACTCTATAATGATGCAAAAGGGAAAAAAACCTTAACCATGTAATATTAAAAGTAGATAAAATTTTAGAACTGAAAGAGCAGAAGTGGATTAGGATTATTGTTCGTCTCAAGTATAGAGAAATAATAAAGCTGGAGACCCTTAGGACTAAATTCAGCAAGTATAATAAAGTTTCAATCAGGTACGCTGTATAAAGCAAAAGAAACAACGACTTAGGCTGCCAAATATCAAGTACTAACCTCTTCGAGGTGGAGGAAAAATCAAATTTTTTGATTTGAAAATCTCTAGAGCTAATGGCTGCTTCCCTGACTTTGTCTTCTGCTTCTCTGCTTCCTGAGAAGAACCTGCTTCAGATTGTTCCTCCGAAGATACGTAAGCAACTGTCACTGATTCATCACCTCCACTGGTCTGATCAAAACTCTTATTCAGATGATAGTTGCTGCCCCGTCCTTCCTCTTCTGAATGCTTTAATGGATGATCAAATCTATTATTAACCATTTCATCCAATTAGCAGCTTCAACCTAGTCTCAAAGTGCGCAAGAACAGAATCAACAAGTAAATCTTCACTGAACCCAATCCACAACTGCAAAACCCTTAATCAAATGTTTCGGGTTTCCAACTTTAAAACCCTTTAACAAGAAATCCCAATTTCTCAAATCTCAGACCCCTCCAAGTTCAGAGCTTGAAACTACCATACAACCAAAATCATCAAGTCGAACTTAAAATACCCCCAAATCTTAAACCCTTCACCAACAGTTCCCACTGCACAAACCCTCACTTCTCCTCAAGAATTTGAGCTTGAAAAACCTCACAGATCATCAAATCTAAACCCTTCAACAACAACTCCCAATCACCCAACTACGCAAACTAATCCAAAAACTACAGCTAACACCTCAACCTCGAAGCAAAACTAACAATACCCGGAACTCCAATAGCCGTCAAACACATGGCACAATTTTAAATTCTTGAAATTGCGAGTGGAAGATAAATGTAAACAAGGAAGAAGAAGGTGGGTATGCGCCAAAAGTCCAAAGAAAGACCGGAATTAAAGTTTTTTAAATGCTATAATAAGAAATACACTTAAGCAAAAAACAAACAGACAACCACAACAACCAGTCAATTGGATAAACAAAGCAAGTTAAGTAAGGAATTTGTCGGGGTGTTTAAAACTTTAAACCGCCATAAAAGGCAAGAATTGAAATAAATTTAAAAGGAAAAAAAAAAACGGAAACCACACAAGACACAACCCTACAAGACCGGAACGTTCCTGCCCATGTACAGAAGATAAGGGCTGTTTTTATACTCATTAATTGTTCACGAATCATGACCATCACTTGATTGAGGAAAGAAACACAGAAAGAAATTTATATTTTTTTTTCCTGGAAGATGGAGAGGTCAAGATTTTTTAGACAATGAGGCAAGTTCAACAGGTGTTGATTATGTAAGCAAGTCTGCTTTCCTTCACTGTGTCCGAGAGTGAGGTGAGGACACGAATTTGAAGTCCTAGGAAAGAAGGACCCTTTTCGACCGTGGATCGTTGAAAAGTTTTTTTTTCTAAAAAAATATTATTTGAAGAAGATTCGGTAAAATAAAATAGTTTCATCTTATTGTGTTTTTAAAGCGTGATGTTTATTAAATATGATGTTTTTGAAACGAGATAATTATATGCCGTGTTTTTGAAGTTTGATATTAACTAAATACTAAATAGATGTAGTTGTGCTACTGATAAATTTTGATTATTTGATAAATGATGTAGATATAGATAAATAGAATATAAATAATTTAATAATACAATATTCAAATAATTCTAATATATATATATATATATATTAGAATTATTTGAATATTGTATTATTAAATTATTTATATATTTATTTTGCATGTATATATGGTGTTTTTTTACATTAATAGGGATATTTGTAATAATAAATGTCGCATCCGACATCGCGGCGGCTCACAAAAATAATTCTCGAATATGAAAAAAGAACAGATTTCTAGCATTTTGTTTTGTTAGAAAAAATATCTTGTTTAAGGGGTCGTCACCTAATATTATAGTCACTAGAAACCCTACCTGGTCAACAGAGATTCTATAGTATGTGACTGGTTACGTAAAAGAAAAGATGTTATCACCTCTTAAACGTTCTGCCTGAGGCAGACTGCATTGCTGATTTTGTCTTAAATTACTAAATATTTATTCGCTTATGCTATGATGATTTGTTTATAATATTCTTGACTCTGGCGTCAGTGAATATTCAACTACGAATATCTTCAACTCTGGCGTTGGTAAATACGTAGCTATAAAATAAATTAGATCAATATTTTTTATTCCCTATTCTAGTGCCAGTCAATAAATAAAAATAAATTTATTTTTACGTATGCACATATTTTTTATTTTTCCAGTTAAATAAAATAAAATACAACGAATAAAAATAATATAAATTTAAACCGGTATTTTTATTCCTGACTCTGGCGTCAGTGAATAAACCAATAAATTTACATTATTTTTATTCATTCATACATATTTTTTATTTTTTCTATTTTTTTATTTTTTCTATGTTTTTATTATTTATGTTTTTTGGGCTGGGCCCAGCTCAGCCCACATGGGCTGGGCTAGACCCAGCCAGCCCGGCCCGGTCACTGGCCCAAGCCAGTGACCTGGCCGAGCAAAAGCAACACGCGTTCAACAAGCCACGCGTGTTGCTGCGCCGTGCAAGTGAATTAAAATTCACTTGCACAGTGTGCTGCTAATAAGTTGAAACCGAACGAAAGGCAGAGGAAGCGGCTTACCTTGGTTGGCTGAAGGCGACGAAGAGGATGACAAAGCTCCTTCTGTGTGATTGAACCACGCTTGGCAGGGCACCCTTTCCACCTTTCCTTGCGTTCTTCTCTCTGGGTTTTGCGTTTCCTTTGCTTCTGGTTATCTAGCCTATTATCCCGGTTCTTTGAGATGAAGGAACGAAGACGATGGCAATGCTGGGGGTTCTTTTTTTTTATTTGCAGGAGGCGATCAAGAAGAAGGTGATGTTAATGTTGGTATTCTGGGTTTTTTGCTTGCTTTTATCTCTGTTTTTGCTCTGTATACTGTTTTCTTTGTCTCTGTTTTCTGGGTTTCTTTTTTTTTTGCCTCTCCTGGTTTTTTTTTTTCGTTCTCTCTCTCTCAGCCCCTCGGTTCTGCCCTTTTTTTTCCCGTTCTTGGCTTTTTCTTCCCCCCGGTTTTGCTCTTTTTTTCTCCTCCACGCTCTCTCATCTTCTATGGCTTTATAGCCAGAGAATGCCAAGCATCTCTACAATTGAAACGGCTTCAAAGCCATTACTGCAGAAACCGTTCCTGTGGAAGGAGACGAAGAAGGCGATGCTGATTTCTAGAAACGGCGCCATTTGTGTGATGGGAATGGCCATTTGCAATCTAGTCACTGAAGTTCTGAAATCGTGTAATCAAGCTCCTAGGTAAATTGTAATTGGACCCCTGTATTTCGGCGCTTTTTACAAGCTAATCCTTGGACTTTAATCTGTTGCAATTTGGCTCCCAATTAACCCCAAACTTTGCTATTTCTTCAATTAAGTCCCTGATTTCATTAATTTAATTAAATCCAAGTCCAATTAAGTCTCAAAACTTATCAATTATCCAATTAAACCCTTGATTTGATTAATTAAATTAATTCCAAGCTTAATTAAGTCTCAAAACTTATCAATTCTCCAATTAAAACCTTGATTGGATTAATTAAATTAATTTCAAGCTCAATTAAGTCTCAAAACTTATCAATTCACCAATTAAACCCTTGATTGGATTAATTAGATTAATTCCAAAGTTTAATTAAACCTCAAAACTTCCAATCATGTTGCCCTTAACTCAAATTTTAATTCATTCTTCATTTATTTCATTTTACTTGTTTTTCATCATTATTATTTTTTCATCATCATTTTTTTTCATCCTTTTCAGTAAATAAAATAATAAATAAATTAATAATAATAATTAAAATAAAAAGGTCAAAAATTGGGTTATGACAATAAATATGAGAATATGTTGAGTTTAGTTAGAATTCATTGATTGTCGTTATTATAATTTTTTGCATGTTTTTTTTTAAATAGGATAACATTTTGGGTAAGGTTAGGAAACTCTGTTCAAATTTTAATAAAATTATAAATATTTTAACTCTTTAAAATCATAAAGTAAATAAAATTTTAAATTAATAAATACTATGATTTTATAAACTTTTTAAGGCTTAAAACACGAAAATGACCCAAAACCTTACAGTAGTCAAAACAGTCTAATTGTTTTTACTACAATTCAACCGTTTTATCAAATGTTCAGTCGTTTTTCAAAATGGTTTACTTGAGAATGTTGCGGTTCAAAAACGCAATATTTTATTAATGTCACAGTTGTGAACCGTGACATTATTGAAATGTATTGTTTTTTAACCGCGATATCTTTAAATTGTGCTATTTTACTAAAAAAAATTCATCTTGTTTTATCTTGACATTTAATTATATTTTGAGTGCTAATAATGCAATTTATCTATTAAAAATGCCGTGGCCAAAGGTAATATATAACTATAAATCTATTGCCGCCATCCAACTTGTTGGATCAAATTCTTGAAAATATATATATAAAAAATCTAGGTGTCATAAATATTTTTTTAAAAAAATAAAAAATATAAAAATTGATATTATATAATTTAGTTGATTTATATATTTGAAAACAACCTAAAAATTAATACTATATTTTATTTTAAATAGATAGCAACATATTGTATTGACTTGAATTAACTTGGGTTAATTTAGAAAATTCACAACCATAGTTATAATTAAGACCATGATAACTTTATAGAAAGTAAATCAAAACAAATTATAAAACATAATTCTTAATCAACTTAATGTTGAAGGATGAAATTTAAAAAAAAAATCAATTAAAACAAGAATCTAAAAAACAACCCGAGTCAATCAAGGTTAACCTACCAAACTCATGAACTAAGTTATAAGATAAGGATAACCTTATAGAAAGTAAATTGAAATAAATTATGAAACTCAATTCTCAAACAACCCAATATTAAATGATAAATTTTTTTAAAAAATCAATTAAAAAAGCACAAAAAATAATTCGAGTCAACCTGGGTTAACATGCTAAACCCGTAAACTGAATCATGAGACTAGAATAACCTCATAAAAAGTAAGCTGGAAAAACAACTCAAGTTAACTCAGGTTAACTTACCAAACCTGCAACCCGAGTCATGAGCTTGGGGTAACCTCATAGAAAGCAAATTGAAATAAATTATGAAAAACATTTTTCAATCAACTCAATGTTGAATGATGAAATTGAAAAAAAAATAACCTTAAAAAAAAGACTAAAAAAATTATTTGATTCAACCTGGGTTAGCCTGTCAAATTTGTTACTCAAGTCACAAAACTGGAAAACCTTATAAAAAACAAATATAAATAAATTATGAAATTTAATTCACAATCAATAAAATATTGAAGGATGAAATTAGAAAAAACAAATTAATGAGAAAAGGGGGGGGGGGAACTTGACCTAATCAGGTTAACCTACCAAACCAAAGATCTAAGTCATGTGATTGATATAATCTTTTAAAAAACAAATCAAAACAACTTATGAAATTTAATCCCTAAAAAACTAAATTTTAAAGGATAAAATTAAAATTAAAAAAATATAGATAAATTAAAAAACAAAGCATTATTGAAATTAATAGTGTTTTATGAGGTGGTGTATAATAAAAATACTATTTTTTTTTAGTATTTTGTTAATTGATCAATTTTGATGAACTAGAAAAGGGTGAAATTAGATTATTATTATTATTTAAAAAAAAAAAGAGGCAGAAGAAACGGATGAAATTAATATTGACAGGAAGCCGGAAGGTAGCCATGAAGAAATTAATTATGAACGTATGAATGCATGTTTGCGTTATTCGCCTAAAACTTAATTGAAGAAGGAATTTAATTTTTGATATAAAAGAGCTCATATTTTAAAAACATGTTAATTAAACAATGAATAACCAATTTATTTTCTTATAGTAAATCACTCGTAAAGAAGATAGAAACTTATTAGGGTTTTTTCTTTCTTTCTCAGGTTATACAAATGAGAGCTCAAGATTCAAGTCTAATTCTTTAGAGCACTTATTAGATAAGTGATTTGTGTTATATTGCAGACATGATTAAAAAAATCTTAATGGAAAAAAATAATGTTTAAGTGACACTAATATTTTTAAAAAGTAAGAATTTGAAACTCATGTCATTTACTTTACTTGGTGCAATATGCTTGGTTGATTTAATAATATAATTAAAAAAATATCGACAACAAATAAAGCAAAAAAATAACAATAATTAACTATTAAAAATTAGCCGTCAATATCATACTTGGGATGAAAAAAAAGAAAATGATTTTGGAGACACCGCCGCACCACCAAAAAAGAGTTCATTGAAATAGTTATAACACCATAGGAAAAGGTAGCACGACGACACTGAAAGAAATCACATGTGTCGTTAGAGCAACGATCCAGAAAGCAAATGAAATAAAAGATCATAAAATGAGCATATCATGAATTTATTTTTAAAGAGCTAAATTAGACAAAGAACAAAAAATAAAAAGACACGAGATAACTCAGGTCTTTTACAAAACTAGTGAAAAATCCTATAAAAAACAAATAAAAAAAATAATATAGCCAAATCTCCTATTAAATAAATGATGAATGATGAAACTAAAAACAATAAGCTTTAAAAAAAAAACAAGCAAACCCAGAAAAATCTCTTAAACTTGGGTTAATCTCCTATTTTCACAACTTATAAAATCTTAGACACGATTCAATTATAAAGCTCAATTCTCAACTAATTTATATTGAAGGATAAAATCAGGAAAAAAATAGATTTAAAAGTTTTGTAAAAGTAATAAAAAATAGAAATCAAAAGAATGATGATCAAATATGATAGTACAAAAAATTGAAGAATGATGAAATTATATAAAAAAACAATTTTAAAAATTATCTCAAATAAAACAACTAGTAATAAAAAGAATGGGTACTAAATTTGATAGTTGAAAAAGTTAAAGGAGGATAAAATTGACAAATAAAATTTAATTTTATAAATTATTTCAAATAAAATAAATAGTAATCAAAATAACATGAACCAAATCTAAAGAGATAACAAATTGAAGGGCTACTTTAAAAAAATTTAAGCATTAGACACGGAAATCAAAGAGATGAGAGAAAAGAAAACAAAAAAGGTTGTCAGTATTAAATCAAATATTAGTAAGCCAAACATGCCCCCTAGAGATAGAGGATCCCTCGAGACATTTCAAGCATCATCCTGAAAGCCACTGTTTGGTTATTGAATAACCTCATGTGCTGCTCGAATAGTGAAGAAACAACCCACGCGTATAATGCACGCATCAACTATTTTGATTTTTAAATAATATTTATTAAATTACCAAAGAACCTCTAATGTAACTTGATTATATGGTAAGTTTAATAACTCATCCAGATGATATAGAATAACATGTTTGAAGTCAGGTCTACAACCAACCAGCAAACTAACGAGAGTCAAGCCTATTTTTCTATGTCGAGATGATGATAAGGGAACTCATTAATGATGTGGCAAGGATTCCACGTGACCAAAAAACCTCTCTAAAAGATCAAAGGCAATGTACAAGTCATTAGAGTTAGATTAGTGTAGGGAAATCCTAAAGTAATTTGATTAGGAATTAGTCATTAGAAAACTTCTCCACCTCCTTGGTTCCCCATAATAGATCTTAACCTCTAAAAAAGAAGGGGAATCATGTTCAGATAATAGGAGAAAAGAAAGAGGGATTCTATTTTTTTTCAAAATTATTTTTTTTATCCTTTTCCTTTTTTGAGTTTGCGTTAAGCTTAGTTTTCAATTTTAAAAGGATAATATTCTTAGATTTTAAATTATCATGAGTATTTATGCTTAGAATTTTTCTAAATTTGATTATGATATATAAATATCTTATGTTTTTCTATGATTAAATTTAATAATTGATGACTGAAATTCTATATGATGGGCAACATATATTTTTTGGTTTTAAATATATTGCTAATTGATAGTTTATGTTGGATGCATGACTAATTAACTTAAGCAGCGAGAGTATCTAATTTTTAAAGCCATGTTTGATTATTTGATACTTAAAAAACATAAGTTTTGATTAAATTAATTCTCCATGTGTGTTAATTATCATAAATAAAATTCTTCTATCTTGATCTTAATATTGTCAAGTAATTAAATATTGTATGCTTAATGAGTGTTATTACGTGATTAGGATTAATTGATTCACAAATACTAAGTTAACTAAAAGTAAAGATAAAAACACCTAAGCTATCCTTATATATTATATATCAAAAATGTTTTCTCTGTCGCGTTACCACTTCTCTAGCTAGATCTGTATTTTCTTCCTCTATGTTTTCTCTATGAAAGAACATATTTACTTCAAAGTCTTTTATTCAAGACATGTTTTGAAAAATTACAAAAAACCTCGGAATCTTTGTTAATATGAATCTCATATGTGTGATTACAATCCCTGCAAACCTAATATGTTCCTTCTTATCTCCAAATGTCCTTTTCAATGCACTGTGTTCCATCTTCGCCTTCACCTCCTTCATTCTACTTACCTCCACCACCCCTACCAAACTCACCTCCACCACTTTCCAAACATTCAATCTTGAATTATCATTATGAAGCATTGAATCCATCTTATATATTGTACTGTCGTACTCAACACTTTAAATAATTTAAAAACATGCTAATAATTAACAACTTAGAAGTTGTACAAAAAAAGCTATGGAAGGATAAGATTAGCCTTCTAAAAGAGTTGAAACCAAGCTGAAGGATTGGTGACTGCTCCCTGCCTAGGATTCCGACGCATGGAGGATGGATCGGAAGCCTCGTGACCTATTTCTTCCATCAATGAAGGTTGTGAGAACCAGAACTAGCCAATGAAATAAATCAAAGTGCTTTTCTGCTAGGTTACTTTCTTCTTCATCGGATATGCCGTGAAGATTGTCGTGGGAATGGGTTGCAGCCTTGCAGGGTGGTTCACCGACTAAGAAGATTGGAGTGCTTTTCCATTTGGTTTTTGCTCTCATTAATTTGTCGGATATGCCATGAAGATCACTGTGGGAGTAGGCTGTTGAAGGAGATGAAGAAGATGAAGAAGGTAAGGGAAGAGAAGAATAAAAATGCTTTGAAGGTATGCTATATATAATTACTGGATTGCTATTTTTTATTTAGTTATTTTTTTGTTATTTTAATGTAAGGGTTTTTTAGTTATTAAATAAAATATAATTACAATCTTATAGATAATTGAACCGTTTTAATTGATTTTTTTGGCACTATATAAAATGTTAAGAACATATAAAATTCATAATATTTTCAGTAATTTTCAAAACTATAAAGACAAAGTTTAAAATGGAGTAAATTATATGATACTCAGGTAATTTTTCCATATTAATAATGGACACCATGAGCCATATTCTATCCTCCTACCTAATATTTCATTAATTATATGTTGTACACGCTTCATCACATGATAAAACATTGCGTGGGACTTAAAATGCATGAATGTAGTCATCAAATTAAACTATGTATATAGTTTTTTATGTAGTTACAATCCTAACTTTATGTATTTATCTAATATATATATATATATCCAGTTTTATTTAGATTTAATTAATGGTAAGATATTATCTTCTAATAGAAAAAACGACATCAATTCAGTTCATGCCGCAATTCACTCACATATTATCCCTGTATTATACATTTTCAGTTCATGTGCTCCTGTTTCTGTTCAAAGTATTAGATGTGAATCCTGACTTATAGAAAGGTTTGAGTCATGAATAAAAGGTGAATTCAAAAAAATTATTTTAAAAAAAATTAAAATGATATGATTTTAATAAATAAAATAAAAATTAACGGATTAAAAGTTAGGTATTAACTGAGTTAGACCTGATTTTTTATTAGATCAATCAAGTTTTTCCTTTTTAATTTTTTTAACTCGGACCGGTTAAAGTCTAGAATTACTAAGAATTTAATAATTGTAGTTCAGAAGTATAAATTAGGCTAGGCTGACCAGTACACTTCAAAATTCTACTTTAAGTTGGGATGGTCCAATTCATCTATCAGGATGAGCTGCTCCAGAGGTTTAAAAAAAATCATATCAAAACGGACTATTAATTTATTGGAAAAATGGAAAAAAAAAAACTCTTTCTAGAAAATCAAATATGCATAACTGAAAAGACCCGCATATAATAGGAAGAGCATCACATATAATTAATGTAAAAATAAATAAATGACACGTATATACCCTGTACAAATTAAGTATTGTTCTAGTAACTGAAATGTTCAATGCTAGATGCTGTCATTTCCTTAATCACTAATGCTCTTGCTCGATTAATCGTTAGCAGGCAGAGATACACGTGCTCTTCAAGCTCCTCTACCTGCTTCCTGAACCCAGAATCACTCTTCTTAAGCTCCTTTATCACTTGAAAGGAAAATCTATCCTCTTTCCTCTCCAAACAGAACTGTATCATTGCCTTGTCGTGTTCAACTTCATCGTGAAGCCTAGCAACAAGTCTACTCATCGTGTCAAAATCCCTATTCAATATGTAAGTTGCCTTGGCTGCCACATCAAGTTGCTGCCCGACTTTCCTTAGGAATCCACTTCTCAGAAACTTAAAGCTCAAAAGCTTTTTCTTGAAGCGCTTTAGTGGGAAGCTCAAAATGGCTGGACCCATAACTACGACAGTAAGAGTATGTGCTGCTAGAACAATAGCTGAAATTGCAATTAAGCCACAGGCTGCTGTTATGCAAATTCCTGAAGCCTTATGGATATATGCAATGAACTTCATCTTCCTAGCCACCTTTTTTCTTTTGGATTTTAGGTGGTTTAGAACTGAAGAGTACCTGTCGTTAATTAACTTGAAGTCATGCTTGTTAGGAGTGGAAAAAGGATTGCTTTGGACAATGAATGAGTTCAGCTCGGAGACAATCAATTTCAATTTATCAGGCGAGTAATCATCGATACTATTCAGCACTCTTTGAATGAACTGGTAACTAGATTGGATCTGGTTTATATTTTTGACGAGGTAGCTACAAACATTTGAAGCCTCGGCACTCAGGTCAAAGTAATTGAGCATGAGGCCTTTGAGTTCAGGTACTTTTGAAAGAAAAGCTGATTCGAGAATTGCAGGTATAGAATCCTGACCCGGTTCCAGGAGAATTTCAGAAAATTTTCTATGGCAGTAAGATGGAAAAGATGGCTCGTTTACAAGTGATTGAGCTTTGGTGAAAAAATCAGCATAGGATTGGGTTCTTAACGCGCTAAGATACTCCTCGTTGACATTCAAGCTTTTACAGGCATCCCTGAATTCCTTCCCATCTGAAAACCGTGATAAAATTGCCAAATTCTATATAAATCACACAATTGAGTGATAAAGGAGGCTATATAGGTGCTATCAGAATTTCAGCTTGTAGATAGTGCAATTCAAACATTTATTTTTTAATTTTGGAGGTACTGACCTTAGACAGGCACTAATTTTTCAGCTCCTGGAAAGCTATAAAACACAATCTTTTATCTGACAAAGAACACTAAAGTTTGACAAAAGAGCCAACTTGTTTTGGGGGGGACAGTAGACAGAGAAGCAGCTATAATTTTTCATATACGCGAAATTCGTTTTAAAATGTTATGGTTTGCATGGAAAACATCCTAGCTACAATTATTATGAAATGAATGGAGAAGTTTATATATATATAGAATACCATGATGATGACGATATATCAGGTAAAAAAAAAGAATTTCTTCTACAGTTTTTTTTTTTCAAGTGCAAAAATGAATATCGATTCTGGTAGAAGAATTGAGAAATATAATCATTCCCGTTCTATATGTTCTAAAGATTGCTAACTTTTCTTCAGCCATGATTGCAAGGCATATATTCCCTAATTTCATCACCTTTCCTTGTGACAAACGATGAATAATAATTGGCGAGACATGATATGATCAAACTATTCATAATAAAAAAAATAAAAAAAAAATGTCCCTTTCCATTCATGGCCTTCATAACTAGCTAATTTTGTTTTCCTCTACGAGTTGTTAGTGAATCTTAATATAAAATGAAATATGGAAACATTAATATGGCAGCATACCTTTTCTGTTCTTTGAAGCTCTAGATTTGACCCACATCATATGCTTTTAAATCTTAGTCCCAGAAGGAGGGATACAGCTCTTGATCACTTTGATCAAGAAGGAGAGTACCGGCATAAAAGTTTTCACGTCCCCGGCTTGAGCTTCTTTAGAAATACTCGTACTCCTACGGATAATGAAGGATTCTAATGAGTTATTTAACAGATTCCTATATGTTGTGTATACCGATCGATTGTGTATCTTTGCTTTATAAAGCCTCTAAAAGACATTTGAAAGTGTTGCGTTTCACGTTATATATATATATATATATATAACATTCTTATCTAATAGAGAAAGCAGGATTAATTACTTCTCCAATTTGTTTGCAAGCTTTAAGGCTAAATTTGCTGAAGAGTTTTCCTCTCTTCAGGAACTTTATTGCAGATGTAGGCTCCTTTCCTTCTGTTTGCCTTTGCATTTCTTGTCTTTAAATTTTTTATACACGTCTGTAATCTTGTCCTCATATTGTCAAATGGTTTGTCACTTTGCAGTCGTTTATATACAAATATCATGGCCTAGCACTACCAAAACAATTATCAAAAATTAATATCAAAGGCAAAAAAAATCCGTAGTGATATTATTATGATTTTATTGTTTTATTATTAAAAAAGAATTGGTGTTATTATATAGTGATTTTATTGTATTTGTAGGTTGGAAAAATAAAAAATACAAAAATATTAGAGAAAAAAACTATTATATACCAATAAAAATATCGATAAAATATAAATTATCAACAGATTAATAACTAATTTAGTCTATCAAAGAGTTCCAGAGAATTATAAGACTTATATAATAGATGTCACTTCTAAGTAAAATGTTTACATGAGAAAGTATGTTGCTCAGTGGAAGCTAGATCATAACATGTTTGTTTTTTTTTATTATTATTCATAATAAAAATAAAATAATAATTGATAAAATTTGAATAGTTAGTTTTAATAAATAAATTAAAATTCAGACTTACAATTGATTAACTGAAAACCTCCAGTGGACAAGCTTTCTTATATGGTTTGGCTCTTAGCAGCAACCTAGCCGTAGATTGGTTCTAAAGTGTGTTCATGATAAATAATAGTAATAATTAAAAAAAAAAACACTATAGGTGCAAATGCCTTTTGGCTACAAGGCGAAGCCGTGTAAGCCTTTGAGTCCAATAATTAGCTCATGGATTATCATCTAGGTCATCATTACCGCCTAGTACTGCTTGCTTTTAATCATTGGACGGATAAGATCAGGCGGGAACCCTCGCCTAATTAACTTGTTAATTAGTAGACGCATCTTTTACATGGATGCATCTTCAAGAACCTCACAAATTAATAAAGTGGTTCGGTAGGCATTCATGATTTCCATTAATTTATTATCCAAATATTAATTATATAAAGCTCAATTAACCTGCCAAACAAATTAAATAGCAGCTTGTTTCCAATGTATTTTCAGGCATGCATTATATGAACTTTATATTTTGAAATTAAGTTGATTGTATGTAATCAACCGTGATTTAGCTTCATTTTTTCCGTTCATGATTAAGATTCGAGATTTTTACTTGAAGAGTTTGATATCCTAAAAGAAATGGAGAAGAGTCATGCTCGTTGTATAGCTCGAGTTCCTATTCAGTCTTTTAATTTAAAGATTAGGAATCAAGGAATAAAAAAAGACATAATTAAAAAAAAAATAAGTTGTCACAAAAATCCTAATTTGTATTTTATTACTAAAATTATTCTCATATTATAGTTTATATTTTTTTTTTATAAGTTTGACGTGTTAAATTTATAATCTTAATCATGGGATTGAGAAATTTTTATAAAAATAAATTAAAATAAAATAATTATTTTTAGTAAATTTAATAGTAACAAAAAAACTAAATTAAAAGAAAAAAATCAAATTAAGCACTGATATAGTTAATTAATCAATTAATGTCCAGCATTTTGGGTGGAGACAATTTCATTCATTGTCTTTGTCTTTGTATTATATGTATTACTGTTTGTTTGTATTAATAGCAATTGTACGGGAATGATGATGGATGATTTAAACCATAAAATGTTGAACGGCCTATAGAAGAGATTAAGATCACGATTAATATATTTATTTTTTAAAATATTTTTTTATTTAAAAATATATTGGGATAATATTTTTTTATTTTTTTAAATTTATTTTTAATATTAATATATCAAAAAAATTTAAAAATATCAAAAAATATTAATTTAAAATAAAAAACAAACATTCTCTGAGAACATAAAAACAAAGGCATGCATATACCTGGAGCATATATATTGAAGTGTTAAAAATAATGACAGGTTTTCTTTCCCTTAACATCTCTTCAAAAAAACTAAACTCGATTAAGCATTCTTCTGAGTTCTATGTTTTCTGGTTGCATCAAGGGATTTCAACGATCTTTTATCTACGTCTTTCATCTCCGGCTAGGGAAAACAGCCAAGAGTATTGGGTTCTTGTTTTCATTTGTTGGTAATTTAAATATTTAATTATAAATATTAATTAACTAATCGGGTAAAAAAAGTGAATTATTTTAAATAAAAAATAATAAATAGTGTAGCTAACTTTAACACACTGGCCATGTCATTGAGTATAAACTCGAGAACGGATAAAGATAGAAGTTGTTCGGATTTTTTTTTCTCTCTCTCTCTCTCTCCCCCTTTACGTGCTCTGTGAAAACAACGGCGGGTTTTTGCTCTTTGAGCAGCCGTAGCCGGTTGCTTGGTGCTTCGGCATTTCATTTCATGCATGGAAAACAGGAAAAGTGTTTAGGAAGCAGGGGGCAACCAAGCTTAATCTCTGCCCTGTCATGGAATGTGATTAATTAATCTAATCACTGCATTAATTAATAAAATGAAAAGCTAATTAATTTAATCATTTCATATATAAGTTCAATGTTAAGATGTGTAAGTAATCTCATAATATTTATCAAAACGGAAGATCTATTCATATCATGCTTAGAAGTATATCATTTTCAAACTCGTACAAGCTATACCCAACTCGTTAGGGCAAGATATATATCGTGGATGCGTGGAAATTTCAGTTTCTGATGAGGACGACGAATGGTTATGTATACCTCATCTGACATTCGTGTTCACATGAATATGCACAGTTTCCTAATCGATCGCTTGGCTTGTTTTCCCTCATAAAATTCTCCCATCCTTCCCAACTAGCTAGTGATATAATTAAGTTAAATGTGTATTTTTTTTTTTTTAATAATAATCGAGTTTACCATTAAAAAAAAACTATGGTAAACTAGAATTCAAGGTAATTGTGTATTAGGGTGGCATCTAATGTTCAATGTGAAACGATTGCATGAAAGATTTTCTTTTGCATGTTGTCTGTTAATTAACATGTCTAACCAAACCACTATCCTCTTTTTTTTAAAAAAAAAGAGAGAGATAAAAGTCATTGGATTATCAATCTTTTACATGTAGTTAAGTAAGGATCTTCATACTGATTGATTGAAAGAAGAAAAATTCTTGCACTTGTGCGTGAAGAAATGTACTCTCTCTATATGTTTCAAACGAAGGCCAAGAGACTTCATGGATATGGCTTAATTTATTCGAAAAAACCTATTATAGAGAGATGATGAAGTTTTCGATCATTAAAAAACACAAAACAAAACAAGAAACATGTAAAAACCTTTTCTCAGTATCTTGGTACAATTTTATAAAGGAAAAACAATTGTAAGTGTCATTCTGCAACAAAAAATATGTTTGAAAGTGTGATAATAATTATTTTTTAAAATATTTTTTATTAAAAATTACATTAAAATAATATATTTTTTTATTTTTAAAAAAATTATTTTAGATATTAATATATCAAAATGATTTAAAAAAATAAAAAAAATAAAAAAATATTTATTTTTTAAAAAAATATTTTTAAAATATAAAAATAAACAGGCTAAAAATAGACACGCATGTAGCATTTGCTGCCCATATACCTAGCTTACAGATTATAATATATGAATACAATGATAATACCCGCCAAAACAGTATAATTACTGAAATTGCCACGGGGACTATAGAAGTGAAAATAAACGTGAACAGCATCAAAGTAAAGCATACAAGAAGTAGCTTAGAGGGCGTCATCTGTAAATTGTCGGTGACGATACAGCTTTTTAATAACTTTATTATTACATAATAACTTAAAACACGTTAATAAATTAGGTCGGTTATATATGCAAGTCAAAAATACCTTTTAAAAAAAAAGTTGGGTTGTTATGTAATAGTTACAGGTTTCATGTTTATAGTTGTAACGTCTAAGAATCTTCTTATTCATTTCCCCCTCAAAAATTCATTATGAACCAGATAAGTGGCCCCGACATAAGGGCGCCGACCGAAATTTTCTTAACATAAAAAGTTGTTAAAGCAACACAAGTATTTTTTAAAAAATAAAAACAAAATTGAGACCTGTGTCATTACATGAACTGTATTTAATAAACTCGGATAGGATAGATAATATCAATAAAAAATTGAAAAAACAATAAATAAATTAGAAAAAAATTGCAAAAAAAAAATATTCAGACAATACCAATGTTTTTTAAAAATAAAAAAGATTTATGACCTGGGTGATTTACTTGACTGAATTCAATAAGATTAGTTAATTTAATAATATGACTAAAAAGATATTGACAGTGTGAAAAAAAAAACTTGCAATAATTAATTATAAAAAAATAAGTTGTCAATATAATACTCGAAAAGAAAAGAAAGAAAATTACGCTTCTTGACCATTAGAAAGAGCTAACCAAAATGGTTTTAAAGCCATTGCGAAAGGCTACACAATAACATCAAAAAAAATCACACACACTGTAAAAACAACAACCCAAAAGGCAAACCAAATAATATATCATGAAGTGAGCATCTCATGCTTATATTTAATCAATTAATTTAATTTAATTCAAAAATAAAATTTATATTAAAAAAGCTATATTTAACCAAAAAATGACAAATAAAAAGACTCAAGATAACTCGGGTCATTTTCAAAACCAGTGAAATATTCTATAAAAAACAAATAAAACATAATGGAGTCCGATCTCCAATTAAATAAATATTTAAGGATGGAACTGAAAAAACATGAATTTAAAAAAGGAAAAAAAAGAAGCAAACTCGGGTAAATCTCCTAACTTTGGTTAATCTTTCAAATTCACAACCCATGAAATTCTAAACTCGGACTCAATCAAGAAACTCGATTTCCAATCAATTTAATGTTGAAATATGAAATCAGAAAAAAAATCCAAAGAAAAAAAAGAACAAGCAATCAAAAGAATGAGGATCAAATTTGATAATAAAAAAACTGAAGGGGGGCAAAATTGTAAAAAAAATATCTAAAAATCATCACAAATAAAACAAATAACAATTTAAAGAATGAGATCAAATTTGACAAATAAAAAAAATCAAGGAGGATGAAATTAAAAACAAATTCTAACTCTATAAATCATTTCAAAAAGTTGCTTTGAAAATCTAAAAGGCTAGACATGGCAATCAAAGATGAGAGAGAAAAAAAAGATCGTTGACACCAGACCAAAAATTCGTTAGCCACACACACTGTCCAGGAATGGAAAGGCCGCCAAGATAATTTGCATGTCACCCTAGAAGCCACTGTTTGGCTGCCGAATGCTGCCACATGTATTGCCCATATAGCGCCAAAATAGCCCACATGATGAATCTGCAATGCTCGCGCCAACCGTTATTTTTAATAACATTTATACTTATTAAATGACCAATTTACTCCTAAGTAAATTTGATTGTAAAAAAAAAAAAAACCACAATGAAAATGCATAAAAGGCCTTAGACTTCAGTTATAAAAATCTTACTTATAACAGTAATTTAGTCATTTTATTATGTTTAAAAAAATAAAAAGATGAATAAGCCAATGAAAATAAGTTTTATATTTTTGCTTTAAAGGGTCTTTTAGTAATTTTATTGTGTAAAAAATATAAAAAAATCAATATAAATCTAATCAATTTGATAATAATTAATAAATTCTGTTAAAAAAACTATATTATCCCTAACAACCAACTCAAGAGTTTAGTAATGGAAGGGTGAATTTATCATTATATTGTTCTAATAAATAATAACTTGTGTCTCTGTAAAAGGTAATTTCGCTAGGAGATTTGGCTTTTTCCCCTTAATTGGCAGCTCCTCGTGGCTTTATCTGATTTTTGATCACATTATTCATGTAAAAAGTGTACACATCGTGTCACCATATGGGTCCCAAATTCAAAAGTTCATGTGTTTGAGTGATTTCGTAGGCATAAGTTTTTCTTAGCGAAATTTACTTTTAATTCAAATATTTTTACTTTCATCTTTTTTTTTTAACAACTATTCTATGATTAGGTGTTTTACATGATAATTTTGTCAGAACTAGATGAATACATACATGAATCGATTCAAATAAATGGTTTTTTTAATAATTATATTACTTAATAATAATAAATAGAATATAAATATTTTCAAGTTTTACTTGAAATCTAACTTTTATATATATATATATATATATATAGTATTCGGATAAAAGATATTCATATAGATATGATGGACAAGTAAACTCTCTATTATATGTATAATAAATTAAGAGAAGAAACTTTTATGAATAGAGGTGAGATTTTTTAATTAGTTAGCGTAAAAACTAGAATGAAATAAAAATTAAATTGAAATGTAAAAAGTATGGTCGACCCGGTATTTTACAAAATAAAATGTATGGCAATTAAAGAATGTCAATTTTGTAAATAAAGCAAAATTCTCCTACCCTTTTATGTAGAAGCCGACAGCACTAAATTTTGTTCTTCCTCCATTTTTCTTCAATATCTCTCAAGTTTTAGGGCATGAAATTGGGTTTTTGGTGATTTCTACAAGAAAAGCGAAATCAAATTAGAGAAAAGTTTAGATAGAGAGAGATGGAGAGTTTAGGTGTATAAAGAGAGAAAGCTTGGAATTGAAAGAATGGAAGAAAAATCTTGAAATTGTTGCAAAAGGCTTATCAAATTGAATTAATTAGCATTGGTAAAGTATTCTTTTGTAATCATATCCACTCATTTTCTTGTTATTGTTTAGGACATTGAAAATTTCTAAATTTAAGGATTTTAGAATTTATATGATTTGCTAGGAAAAGTATGAATATATGATAATAGTTGATTAATTGAGATTTCTATTACATGATTAAGGATTTAATTAGAGAAATTGAAGGCCAATCATGCAAAAATTAAAGGGTTAGTGGTAGCCATAATTAGGAAATTTGGGATAAATTGAAAATATATTTAAATTGTGTTGGTTTTGGTATTTAAATAATGTTAGGTATGTTAAGATTATTTATGAATGATGCCATTTTATTACATAAGAATTTACTTGTTGATGTTATATGCATGTATGACAAAAATGCAAAAATCGTACTGGACCGTTCTGACTCGTGTTTTAATGACATTTAGAACATGTTTAGGATGGGGCGCTGAAATAGTTTAATGTGAAATAAATGGGCTGACGTGGAATGTAGGAATTAGGAAATATAAGAATGGGTAGTTCTATTTCACATATATTTTCAGACTCTTCGGTAGTGTTTAACACTGTGTGGTTGGAAAATGTTTTTAAAAAAATTATTTTTTTTATTTTTTTAAATTAATATATTTTTGATATTTTCATATTATTATTATATATATATATATATATTATAACACTTTAAAAAGTAATTATTATTCTATTTCCAAACACCATTTACAACTTACTTCTCAACTTACTTTTCTTTGTTTTAAACTCACTTTTTTCACTGAGTTTTTTTTTTTCTACCTTAGAGTTTAGTTTCTATTATTGTAAAAATATATTAAGTTACATTTTTAGAGTTCATGAATTAGAAGTGCAATTAAAGAAAATAGTATCTTTGAATTTTTAAGAAATTTATTAACCTCATTCAATTTACTTTAAAAAAATAATAAAATTTTAAAAATAAATAATTGATAATTAACAACCATAAATTTTCAACTAAATTAAATTCTCAATGCTTCAACAATTAAATACTTTAAATTGTTTTTACTTTATTATATACTTAGTATATATGTTATGATTTTTTCTTTATTACAAGCTTTTAATATATATTTAATATACATGCGGGTGCGTGTATGGATCCCTGGTCTATTTATTTTATTTCATAGACAATAAAACCAAACATAATAATTATAACTTTTATTTTCCCAACACAATCCTAGTTCCCCTTTTGTAACTAAACGCTAATTATAGTATGCACAAAATCTTTGATTGATGCATTTTTTATCACAAACAATGTCTTGTCAATTGGTCGCTTGCACACGCTTGCTTACTTGAATTAAACATAATACACTTATCACGACCACGGGTGAAAATATCAAAAAAATAACCTCGAGAATAGTACATGGTTTAATAATATTTTTATTTTAAAAAAATTATATTAGGAAAGCTAGAGTTACATATTTTCTTTCCAATAAAAAATTTGGGGTGTGGAATTCGAAACTCATCACTAATAATTTTAAAAAATAGTATATTTATGTTTGATTAATCTTACTTATGAAAAACAAAAGTATTGCAAGATTTAATCATGAAGAGGTATATTATAGGTATTTTTAAATATGAGTGCATGTAAAAGACAATTTTTTTTTTTATTAATATGGGTATCTGAGTCAGCTTGTGTGTACCTCGACTAATTTCACTGGATAATATTTTTTTTTTTATCATGTATATGATTAGCCTATTTGTACAACTATTTTTAAAATAAAAATAAAATTCACTATAAATTTATAAATAAGTTTAGTTTTCAAAAGGTGAAGGATAACACGATCTATGTCAAGGATAACATGATGATATGGTGAAGTATTGCCTGTTGGTTTGAATTTTTTTTATTAATATAAATGTTTTGATCAATTTGTGCATACCTTGACTAATCTCTCGAGCCCTGAAGTTAACAACCATGTAAGTTTTCAGTGACCTTAAGATTTGTGGAATTTAAATTAATAATTTTTAAAAAATAAATTTAGAGTCTAATCACCCCCTAAGAATTTTCATGGTTTGAATTTTATTATATTAAGTTAGTGAGTGGTTAATTTTTTAAAATAAAATTTTGGTATAACCCGATGAATAATTGCTTCCCGTGAATGCAAGGAGCACTAAGTCAAACCTCAAACCTCCTAAATAATCTCTCATCTCTTTTCAAAAAAAAAAAAAAAGAGAGTATATAATAACAACAACAATAATAAAAAAAATATTATTTTCTATAATGTTGGGCTCAAGTTGTTAGATCCAGGCCCTTGTGACAAAAAGTGAATCAAAGAACGTCGTAAATACGGGTAGACATCAATTGAAACAGAAAGCCCAAATTGACCCAGCCCAAGAATCCACGGTGTAGAGTAACGGACAGTTATTCTAGCTTCAACCACCAATCACTATCAGACAGTACCACAACCTCCAAATCATCATCAAGATCAAAGGACATCCGCAGTCCTTCACAGCCATCACAGCCGTCCATCAAAGCTGAAAAAGGAATAAAACCCAGTCAAAGAACCCAACAACCCCACCCACGCAAATCGGCAACCCCACCCCGGCCGGCAAAATCTCACGCGCTTTATACAAGCCTTCATTCTCTCCAGGGAGTCTCCCTGATCCCAACAGAATAACAAACTCAAAACCCAAAATCTCCCGAAAACCAAACCCAACAAAAGCAAAACCCCAGATTGAAAGTAAATTTTAAATAATGATAATAATAATAAATAAATAAATTGAAGCTGGAAAATCGGAAGGAGAAAAAGGAAAGTCTCCTCCTCCTCCTCCTGAGATGGCTTCGTCGAAGGTGATGGCGTCGTCGAAACCTAGAAATTCGGATCTATCTTCAACAACTTCATCTCGATCGCGACGCGCTATTTCTTCTTCCCTTTCTGCTACTAATACTACAGAAAAACTAGCTCATCAATCTACTGACCAATTATTCCAAAGAGAATCGACAATGACAGTAGACGGCATCTTACGTAACGTATACGCCTCTCCATCAACTGAATCGACTCTCCTCGGCGCACAAATAACCCTAATGGAAACTCCTAACCCTCCCCCTCCTCCACCAATCGAGACAAATGGTACTGATAATCAGGATATGAGCGTTGTAATTCCACAAGAGACTAAGACTGCGGATGATATATGGAGAGAAATTGTGGCGGGAAGGAAGGAAATGAAGGACGAGCCAGATGAGATGATGACTTTGGAGGATTTTTTGGCTAAGGCGGGGGCGGTGGATGTGGTTGGAGAGGATGGGGATGATGTGAAGATGCCACAGCCTGAGAGGTTGAGTGGAGGATTGTATGCGTTTGATCCTGTCCCGCCGAGTGCATTTCAGGTGTTGGATAAGGTGGAAGGCTCCATTGTTGGGTTTGGGAATGGAGTCGAGGTGGAGCTTGTAGCTGGTAGTGGTGGTGGTGGTGGTGGAGGAAGAGGGAAGAGAGGGAGGACGGTCGTCATGGAACCCTTGGATAAGGCGGCGCAGCAGAGGCAGAGGAGGATGATTAAGAATCGGGAGTCTGCTGCTCGGTCTAGAGAGAGGAAGCAGGTCAGAGGTTTATATATGTGTGTGTGTGTGGGCACGCACGCTTTGTCATGATTGATTGATGATACTGATTCAACAATTGTGGGTGTTTTAGGCTTATCAAGTGGAATTGGAGTCTTTGGCAGTGAGGTTAGAGGAGGAGAATGAGCAGCTGCTTAAAGAGAAGGTAATTCAACTTGTATTATTTTCAGCATAATTTGGAATTATGAATTCGGTATTTGTTTTCTTTTCTTTCTTGTTAGTATAACCTTATTAAATCACAATTTGGTACTCATTGATACCTTTTCCCTGCTATTTGGGACACTTTGGTATAGTCAATTAGTCTGAGCTTTTAGCTTTGTGGTCATGGAGATTGTAGTTAGCAGTTTGCTGTTCGATTATTGCCTTCAACCCCATGTTGTGTGAGTTACAAATAGCAACACAGAAACTTATGGTGGTGATGTTTTCTATGTTCGCTTTAGCCAAGACATAAATTGAATTTGGATTGTCCAAATCATGGCAGCAACGACAAGAAAAATAACATCAGCAATGCAAGAACCAAAAGCTATCCAAACCCAGTGGCATAGGGCTGCTGCATTGATCAATTATTCTTACTTTGCTCACTAAACAAATTAGTCATAAGACTTGTAATGTAGGTATATTAGTTCTTGTGTCCTGATTATCTGTTGTCATGTCTTATGGATCCTACTTTCTTAGAGCGTGTTTGAAATCCATTATTGTTCTTAAAACTTTTCAGAATGGCTTAAGACAATTGAAATGGGTAGAAATAAAAATCCTTAGGCATCATTGTGCATGTCAGACCTATTGCCCTTTGATACACAGGATAGCCCTGCTGCATCTAAACATATGTGAATTCAGACTTGTAGATTTAGATAGTATAAAATAAGTTAAACAATATGCAGCCAATTTCCACATTATGTTTGCACTGGCTTGCTCCTGTCTCTTTCATAAGCTTAATGTAACGGAGACTTTGTAATCTTTTTATGACCTTAATATTCTATTTACATCGCCTATTGGTACTCACTGCTTAGTTTGTAGCTGTTTTGCTTATTCCTTACTGTCTCCTTTTCATTTCTTCTATTCAGTCTCAAACACATGAACATCTCATAATGCTTTTTCCCAGGCTCTATTACAAAAAAAATGTTACTTTGTTAGGACCTAGTGCCGTGCTGTTGAATGATGCATTCTTTTCTTTAAAGTGGACACACAATGGCACATTGAGAGTTTATCAGCTTTGTTTGCATAAACAGTTAATGGTTAGCATTATTTAAAACTGTAACAATCAGTGTTATGCTTTGAAGTTAACACCAATAGATACTTCATCATGGGTCATGTAGTTACACCCAGCAGGTATAAATTGCCATGCTTTTCTGGTCTCTCCTGGGCTTTATATGTCTAATTTGTCTGTATGTATTTATTAGAATTTATTTAATTAGAAAAGATCTCAATGCCTGTTTCATCAGAGGCATATGGTGATCTACTTGTTCTGCATGCCACAAAATTTTTTGGTGTGTTTTCTCTGTCCAACAAAAGCTGTTCATTATGCAGGAAGAGAGGACCAAGGAAAGGTTTAAGCAGGTACTGATTCTCTTCTGTTACTATTTTATCACACTGAAAACACTAAAACCCTGCTATAACACTGTATGAAGTTTGGAGTATAAGTGAAACGCATTGAACACATAAAAATGGAAATGTGTCAGTAGAGGAAGAAACACTATGAAATGTAACTACTGAAAGACACTGGTTTCACTTGGATTTCTTGTTTAGGATGATAGATGCTTTAATGCATATTGTTTTAAAGGTGTGCTTGACTTTGGTTTTGAATAACCATCCAGAGCAGCTTTTCCAAAAATTTGGTTTTAGGTGTGTTTGGGTTCTAATAATAATGTTAAAAGGTTAGCAACCTAATGCTTTGAGTTTTGAAAAACCATGGTGGGGGTTGAAACTATCCCCTTGCCATTTATGGAACGAAGTGGACTTGTGTGACTTTGCTTAGGACTTCAATGACATGGTTGTATGTTTGTGCGTATACTTTGCAGTATGGATACATCCATATACCCGTGCATTGGGTGGTGGGATTATGTATTGTATTTGTGTTGATGAGCTATACTATACTTGAAAACTCAAGGGAATAACTAGATTTGGTTGGCACAGGAACCCTCATTGTCTTTCTGAATCAGGTTCTGTTCTACTGGATAGGTTTTGAGGGGGAATTATTGTATTAATGGACACTGGGTTTGAAAGCAAACCTATGTTCAGAGGTTTGGTAGCACTATAGGATTCAAGAACTCTTAAAGATTCTGAAGCTTAGAAGTTTTGAAACTTTTACAATTGAGGAAAGTGGAAAATGAAAGCATCAGAATTTAAAATGAGGAAAAATTGAAAATTGTTGAGAAATGCTTATCAAATTGTTAAGGAGCCAAATTACCTTATGGACAACAAAACTAAAATGTTAGTTGCATTACAAGATGCTTCATTGAAGAAAGAAATGGAGAAAATAGAGTAATTCATGGATATGAAAAGGAGTTTTTGTAATAGAGGTCTCAATTCTTTAACTATTTGTACACATCCATTTTGGAATTGCTATAAACAATCTTTTTTTAACAACATATTTGGAACTAATTCACTATCAAAATTGAATTCAATTATCGTGTTCAAATCGACTCCAATTAATAAATAAGTTGAATTAACATGTTTGGAAGAGAAATTCTATTGCTATATTCAATTCATTTTGTTTCTCATATTACTCTCATTTCCTTCCTCTTATTCCTTCAAAAGTTCTCTCAATACATTAGATATTTCCAACAACAAAGAAATCACCTCCTTTAACTATCACAAACCCCTTCTCTCTTTCTACCTCCAGTTCTCCACCAATGTCTTCACCACAAATAACCCACAAAATCAAATCCAAACCCTTTGAATAGAAATTAGAGATTTAAATTATTGACAATCAAAATAGTTCCAAACATGAGATCTTATTATAACCTCTAAATTGAATTCAATTCAAAGGGTTGTAAACATGTTGTACTAGTTTTTGAAAGACAATGTTGAAATGGGTTACAGTGGTACAGATTCCACCTATTCTTAATTGTTAACACTAACCCATTGAATAGAATGCAAAATGAAGATGTGTGTTTTATGCTTGAAGGTTTTCAGGTCTTAAATTACTGTATACCAATTGTGAATATTTTATTTGAGCACTCAGTAGAGACTACTCAATGTAGTAGTAGCCTAGGTAGACTACTATATATAGTAGCATGGAAGGCATTTATTCTTAGATGATTCATAGTTTTGACGACTCTGAGCTTCATTAACTATATATAGAGCCATTGATTCTTTTTCAGAACCCTATAGTGAGCATTCACAGGACGAAGACCATTTGAAATTGTTGTTGCCTTTTTATTTCTATTTTTATTTTATTTATTTATTTTGTTATACAGCTTATGGAAAAAGTGATTCCCGTTGTTGAGAAGCGAAGGCCACGACGCGTGCTCCGGAGAGTCAACTCTTTGCAGTGGTAGATTGTTTGTGCTCGAGGTGATAATTCATATGGTTCTCATACATGGAGGAAAAGCAGCATCCTCCCGGAAATTCATTTTCTAGTGGATTAGATTGTGAACCCAATCGCCATTTAGAGCAACCGTGGTTATTTATGTGGGGAGAGAGAGAGAAAAAAAAAGAATTGCGACCTGAATCATAAAGTAAATTGCTTAAAAGTGAATTAGGGGGCAACGATCCTGTCTAGATAGATGGTAAAAGGTTTTGGTTATTTATGTAGTTAGGAGGTGCTGCTACGCAATGCAGTGCTTTGTTACCCTCAATTGTGGTATAGGGGGGAAGAAGTGCTGGACTGGTATACTGTATTTATGTGCTGGCAAGTAATGAGAGTTGGCAGAATATAGAGTGGTGGTGGTGTCTATTTGTAGCAGAACTTGTTTTGATTTTATTTTGCTGCAAAATACTTGCAGTCATGTTTAAAATCCACGTCTCGGAGCTCTGACCATAATGCTGCAGGTCCTCGATACGGCATTCTAGGAAGTTTTGTTTTCTTTCAGGTGTAAATTCTCCGGTGGATGGCCTCTGAGGAAGAAAACGTAGAGCCCGTTCATTTTAGAAAACGTAGACCTTGGATTTTGGATGTTAAATGGATATAATATTACTAAACGATTCTGGAAGGGAAAGGAGGCATAAATCCAAGGTGTTAGGGCAGTGTTGGATCTCACCACTGATGAATCACTACAATTTTTAGGGGATATGATGACTTACTTTTAGTTGTTTCTTTTTACATCAATGAGTTTTGGACGCAAGATCTATGATTTATTTATTTTATTAAAAAAATAGCAGCCCCCAAGACAGTTGAGAATTTATTTAGGAAATGTCACATTTCGTTGGGTTGCTAATATCTGATGGATTGGTTCATACTCAAAGAGGGTATACTCGCGATGAAGGTATAGAGAAAACCATGATATTCAAAGAGTGAGATACAATATGGCATTTCCTAAGGCGCAATTGCCAACTTTCTAGGGTGATAGTCCATGATGATGGATCAGAAAATGCAGGAAATTTTTTAAGATTCATTTTACACTTATGTACATACATCAATGAGTGGAAATAACTTCCTTATACTTAGAAGGGTTCTTGTAGGGAAGTGATGATATGACTCATTGACAGCAATCCACAAGAGCTATTTATAGGAGGTTAATTTGGTAATAGAAAAGATATGGTGGAATAAGGGGTATACAAATATGCTGAGATATATGAAGAATTAAAATCTTTAATGCATACCTCGAATCCATCACTATCATAATCATACTATATCTTAAGTTTCATCAATGGATGAAAGAAAGACATCAAGATCTTTAAACCAGTAACACTAATACATGCTTTTGGTCAAGCTAAATGGCAAGATGAGTCCAATCTTTTCTTAGCTTAAAATAGTATATTCACTCATGGAATAGAATGGATACTTCATAAAACATAGGAAAATATTTGGGTGTTATAAATTAGGCCGTTAAAGACCGAAAAACCGATTAAATCATAAAAACCAAACCGTGAAAAAAAACCGATTAAAATTTTAAAAAAACCGACTTGTTTGGTTCGGTTTTATAAGCCTGAAACCAAAAAAACCGAACCGAACCAAAACCGGAAAAAAACCGAGCCAAACCGGAAATAACGAGTCAAACCAGTTTGAACCAGTTTTTGTCCTAAAAAGCCTAACCGAACTGAAACCGGTCGGTTTGAACCGGTTTTGGTTTTTTTTAAAAAAAATTTAATTAAGTTATAACAAAAATAAATCATAATTTTTGAAAAATAAATCTGAATTTTTAATTATTTGATAATTTATAAATTATTTCTTATATATAAGTTATAACAAAAATGATTTTAGCTAAAAATTTGAACGGCAAAAATTGAAAAAAAACCAATTGTTTGATAAAAATAGATAATATAAGTTGCTATTAATGAGTTAGAAGTGAAAAAAAATGATTTTTTATTAAAATAAAATCTAAATTCAATGTTATAACAATTTTTATATTAAAGTTAAGAGTTATTTATAATAAAAATATTTATATTTTTTTAATTCAAAGATTAAGAATAACTTAATTAATGTGCAATAATTATATCAAACTTAAATATTAATACTAGAGCCACGTCTAGCTTGCTTACTGACGAGCATACCCCCTTTCTGCTTATAAAATAGGATATTTTCTTCACAAATTACGAGTATCATCAGATTATACAAGTTAAAGATTAAAATCAACAAAAGTGAGAGATTTTATAAAAGAAAGTGAATCAGATTCCTCACCTCCCCATATAAAAAAAATTATTTTTTATTTTTTTTAAATTTATTTTTAATATAATACATTAAAAGAATTAAAAATATATAAAAAAAATCATGGTACCGTAATATTACTTTGATAAGTGATTGTAGGCTTTATAGCTATTGACTGCAGAGTGTTATAATCACAGACTAATCATTCTAGAATAATAATCTCCACCATTTTCAACCAGAGCACCCAAATATTATTCCCTTTGCTTTTTTTTTTTTTTTTACAAAATTTTGAGGAAAGTTTTTCCACAAACAAAATCATTCCACCACCTTTTACTGTATAAAATAATAAAAAGCACCACAATCTTCAATATCCATGTCTGTCATCCATTCAGAAAAATCCCCACATCAAAAGCCAAACACACCTGACATTTTACCTGCCTCTCCCTTCCCACTTTCTCCAAGACACGTAGTTTTTCCTTAGATCTCTCTCTTGTTGTTGGACGAGCCAGAGGGCCAAAGAGCTGCAGAGAGCCAGAGACAAGGCTACAAGCACCAAGGGCTTGAATTAAAACCCCTTGTAGTAATTGAAGTCCTCTCATGATCATTGCCTCTCAGTCGCCACAGCTAATGAAGATTTTTTCCATGCTTCTGTTTCTGCTATCTGTTCTCTCCCTACTCTCGCAACCTTCTGACTCCACGACAATACTCGTAGACGGTTTTTCAGAGTGGAAAGATCCTAATGTTTATATAGGAGACTCCATCAGTGAGCACTTGAAACCCACCATTTTTTAATTTCTTTGTTGTTTTTTTTTTTTTTCGTTTTTTGTGCTGCAAATTGATATCATTACGTTGTGTTTTTATTTTCTTGGCTTCTCTCAGTTTTCAATCACAAGTATCGCTACAAGTTGTACATTTTCCAGAACCAAAGAGCCTTCAGCCTCTGCAACTTCACTCAAGCTACGCTTCTCACCAAGCCCAATTCCACCTCCTACACGGTATCTCTTCTCCCTCTCTCTCAATTGTAATTACAATAATGTACAAAATCCCATGTTTTTATACATGCATATTAGGCTGCTATAAGAAATGTCTCAAAATTCTTTGTTCCTGATGACAACAATTACCAATTTCTTTTCACAATGCCAAGAATTAGCTCAAAAAGTTAAGATCTTTTCCCCCTTTTTTCCCCCTTCATAGCTCAGACTATAAAATGTGCTAACAATTTTTCATGTTCAATATGCAAATAACTAAAGTGGCACCCATCACGCCCTGGTTTCTTCTACTTCACATTCAACAACGGCTCTCTAAAATCCTGCAATCACGATTCACAAAAAGTCTCCATAAAAGTCTCTCCGTCACCACCGCCACCAGTACAGCTCCCTCCAATGGCATCAACTCCAGTTCCAGCACCAATTCCAGGCGACATTACGGCATCTCCTCCTGCGTGGCCTTACCATCCTCGAGATGAAACAGCCTCTTCCCCTGCTCCTGCACCTAGCGGTAGTGCTGCAAGCTCTCCAATGGAAACAGTGCCAACATCAACGCCAGATAAAAGTGGTGGTAGTGGCATCCCTTTTATTAATAGCAATCCTGCTGTTCCTTTGCCTACTGGTGAAATTGATTCTGCGACTATTAGGCCATTGTCCACCTCCGGCCATCATCGACCGGTATATTCCGTTTCTCCTTTTATATCTATTGTAAAATATATTTTGCATTTTATTATACTAGATTTAGTTTATTATAACAAGAATAGGCAAAACATAAAAATATTAGCATCTTGCAAAATATACGTATCAAAATCTTAGCATATATATTAATAATAAAAATAATAATTCCTAAATTAAAACAAAAAATTAAAATAATAAAAATTTTGTTGTTCTCTACGATAAATCCGTCCTTAAAATTTTATTACACATTATTTATGCAACTATATAATATTTGAAATAACATCATAAACATTATAATTACTTCTAAATAAAGTTTTTGAATTAAAATAAAACAACTTAAATATATTTTAACAAAATATGAACCTCAACTCTAGATTTAAAGGGAGAACAAACCAAAACATAAAAGAAAATAAAAAAAATTAAAAAAGAGGTGAGAATGATATAATTGAGATAACAATTTAAAAAAAAATTAAAAAGCCAATTTTTTTATGTGTTTTGAAATAAGATAAATTCAAACCAATTCTTAACTTTTATCACAATAATTAATGTACTAATATCAGTAAATACTCAAGCAGTAAAGTGTCTTTCAATTTTTTTTTTAAAAAAAATGTAAAAAGAAAACGGGGTGTGTTGTATATTATGGTGGACTGGTCTTGATGGGGGTGTTCTTTTTGGTTGTGGGTGGAAATGCAGGTGGCAGTGGGGTTACTTGGATTTCACGGGCCTCTAATTTGTGCTGCTTTTCTGCTGCCGTTGCTGTAAAACAGAGGAGGGACAGAGCACTTCGATGCAAGTTGTGTAAAACAAATCGGTTGTGACTTGTGAGTAGTATATAATATATGCATAGTTAAAAAGAGTCTAGAGATGATGATGATGGTGATGATGATGATGATGATAATGATGATGATGTACCCTACTTTGGAATCATCGGCTCTCTTCCACTTTTGCTTTTTGACATGCAATCGATTACCTCTCCTTTTTCTTTCCTCAATTTTGTATATTTTAACGGAATTTGAAGCTCCACCACACCAGCAGGCTGCTGGGGTTAAGGTTTTCTCTTTCTAATATATATATATATAAATTATGATGACTTCCCGCCATAATTATCTTATACCCTACGTGGGATTTTCATTGTGTATTTTTTACTATTTATTTTCTTGTTAAATTGTGTAAAATGTTATATTTTTTCATTTTAATCCTTAATTATTATTTTTTTTCTCTTCTCAAATCTGTTTCCTTTCTTCCCTTTTTATTTTGTCTTGAACAAAGCGGCCGAAATAAAAAGAAGAGATAAAATAAAAACTATGATTCATAAAAAATAATAAGAATAACTCAATATAGGATTTTTCTCTCTTGTTTTCTTTTTTAACTGAGCTTAATAAATAATTAATAAAATATCATTACTTAATTTTAAACACCATAAAATATTTTGGTTTGGGATTTCAGTGTTTTACTTAAAAAAATATCAATTTAATATTTTTAGTATTTTTATAATTTTAAAATACTAATGTTAAAGATAAAAAATAATAATTATTTATATATATATTTTAAATAAAAAATAATAAAATATATATATATCAAAATAACAAATACATTTTGATTGGTTCCGTATACACCGGAGCCTTAGATTTTCCTTTGATAAAAGCACGGTAGCATTGACTCATAAAAGAAAAGTCTGAGAGAGGGGAAAAAAGAAGAAGTTAAAACTATGGTGGACCCCACGAAAAAAGTGGTTTCATATTTCAATTTTCACCTGTACCGAGAACCACTTTCCCTCATTTCTCTCCTCAAAATAGAACGCATAGAGCAACCGCTGGCAGCTAGAATTTCTTGATGGTTCTGATCTTTTTCTTTCTTTCTTTCTTTCAAGAGAATAATTTATATATATTTTTTAAAAATTGTATTTCATGATAAGATCGAATGCTAAATGTCAATCCAAGGAAAATATCGGAAAAAACACCAATATAATTAAATTCACAGGATCCAATTCTTTTCTTTTGTGCAATAAAAAATAAGTTCAACCAATTAACAAAAATTAAATAAACACACAACATATAAAATCTTTATGTGAAGAACCATGGTGTAGAAAAAATCATTGGATCATAGTCCATTCAAATTCTTTTATTAATTCAATTAATATTATCATTATAAAAATGAATTCCATCAACAACAATAAAGAAAAAAGGCTCGATAGAGATCGATGATAACTGGATCGTTTAGATTGTCTTGTGTGAGAATGGTGTTTGTAGCTTCTTTTAAGTGTAAGGGTGCAAGTGTTACTTGCTTGCGTATCATTGTCTTATCTTTTCAGCAAACTGGATTTATCTTTATGCACTTGGTATATGTATGAGAGTTAGTTGCAGTATAAAAGAAAGAGTGAAAATGCAATTGTATAGCTGCAATGACATTATGGGTATCTGCACCCAATGGGAGAGATGTTGGAGACTAAGAAGAGATGGAGTTACTGTGGTGGGGAGGTTAGTCACTCTCCACTGTACTGGATTCTCATCAGCTATGAAAAGAGTTATTGATGAAAGGTAAAAGAAATGAATTGACTTTTTGTTTAGTTTTTCATAAACGGTGCTACTGATAAAATCATGAAAAAAAACTTTACACAAAAACATATTAAGTTTTCATGGTTTGTTATGAAATTTAGGTTTGTGAGCTAGGAGTTTCCGAAAAAAATTGAAGAAAAATAAAGAAAAAAATAGAAAAGAAAAAGGAAAGTGAGTTGATCACTAGGTAGGTTAAGTCAGGTCAGTTTGTTTGATTGCCTGATAAGTGACTTGTTGGCCTGGTTGCTCAATTATAGGCCCTTGGGAGACCAGTATGGTTGTCTCGGCCTAGGCCTAGAACAACCAAAAATTTATTTTAAAAAAAAATTAATTTTTATTTTATTTGTTCCATCACCTGGTACTAGTGTAGGAATGGGACACAACTTACAACAATTTATTATAATTCAAATCCTAATTTAAAAAAGTAAATTTAACCTTTTAGATTTTATTTATTAGTAATTGAATCCTAAACTTTTTGATTTTATAAATTATGCTCTAAATGACATTAGACTTCCTGCATCCCTTACTGTGACACTTGAAAGATCTCCACTAATTTATGTGTGTTTGTTAAGGTGGGGTTTGGTACCATTATATATTGTTTTATGGTTTTATATTTTTCAAAAACTAAACAAATAGTTTTAAGTTTTAGTTTTAAAATCCAAAATAGTTTCTATAGTAAAGAGTAGTAATACAATTGAGTCCATAAAAGTCACAACAAAAAATTTATAGGGCCCTAGTCAAAAAGGAAAATATAATGTTTAGATGATTTAAGTGATCCATGAACAATCAACGGTTTAAAATCAATCCTGATGAGAGTAATGGACTCCACATTCTACTTTTTGTGATTTCTTAAAACTAGCTAATAGTTTTTTTTTTTTTCAATTCGAGTGTGGTTGTGGTTGTGGTTGTTTTTTAAAGTATTTTTTACTCGGAAATATATCAAAATAATATTTTTTTTTTATTTTTAAAAATTATTTTTGAAATCAGCGCATCAAAATAATATAAAAACATCAAAAAAATATTAATTTAAAATAAAAAAAATTAATTTTTTCAAAAACTACACTAAAAACAAACAGAGCCGATCGAATCCATCTAGAAATAAGTGTTTAGAAAGGGGAAAAAAGACAACAATGTTACTAAACACTGCCAAAGTGTTTCTTCTATACAAAGCATCAAAATTAACCTTAATTTGTTTTAAGGATAATTTTAACATAGATTCTGGCAAATTTTTCTTTCATATGAGCTAGGAAAGTGGAAAGAAAAAGGGGAAAATCACTATGATTCAACATTAAAATTACTTGTAGAACATTGGAAAACTAACTTGGGTCTTATATAAGCATAATATTCACTTATTTTCTTTTATTTTTGACTATATAATGAATGTATTTATCTTTAATTAGACCATAGAGGATAGTTTAGTATGCCTATGAAACTGACTTAAAAATATTACCTATAACCATTAAGCTAGCAAAGTAAAATAAGTTTGAGGAAGAAAGTAATTACAAATAGATCGAATATTCACGAAGCGTAGAAATAATGATGCTCTTATTTTCATATGAATTGTAAAACAATCATTATCTTTTAATCCTAATTCAAATCACTGAGTAAGTAGCAACTCGGCTTCATTGATTTTTTTCTTTATCAACTAGACTTCGATGATTTTGCTTGCATGCGTTTGCTAAAGCTAAACACATTACCAAATTTTTGTATATTACCGATGAATTATTTTATTGGTATTTAGATATTAATAATTTATCAATATTTTTATTTGCATTTATTAATTTTCTAGCAGTCACAAATTCATTTTATCGATTATGACATTTTTCTCCAATTCTCTTAGCTTCAACACCACTTCATATGGATTAGCACTACCCTCAGTTGATATGGATAGAAAAAAAAATCATCCAATTCTCTTAGCTTCTCGATTAATGGAGGTCACCGTCAAATTTCCTAACAAAAGATCCCAGAAATAAAAATATATGCAGTTTTTTTTTCTCAAATACATATTAATAGAAAAAAATTAACACAAATAAAATCAATAACAACCTTTAATAATATGCTATATTCCTTCAATTTCAGGCTAGTTGGCAGACTTAGACTTATATGGTGTTTGTTTTTGCGGTTAAATCACGCTTCTAAAAAATCTTTATTTTTTTTGCTTTCAATTAATATTTTTAATGTTTTTTTATTGTTTTGATAGACTGATGTTAAAAATAAATTTTTTTAAAAAAAAAATTCAATGCATTTGTAACCAAAAAATACTTTGAAAAGCAATCACTATCGCAATTATTCTCCAGTTTGAAAGAACGTTTCTGAAAAGAGAAACAAGCATCCATGAATCAAGAAAGATTAATATTATGAGAAGAAATTAAGGAGTAGATGTGGGAAGAAAGAAGAAATATTTACCCTGTGATATTTAGTTTCGGTGTCCATTGAAATTGACAACATGAAAGTGGTAAGGAATTCAAGAGAAATTTATTTCCTGAATGAAGGATGATCGAGTTTATGTGATCACTACCTGTTTATGCTAATCAAAATTGATCTGTTTGCAACGTGGTTCACAGGGTGTTAACCCTTAGCCAAGTCATATTTCAGTTCCACACTATGGTATAAAAAAGAGCCGTTAGCTTCCCGCCAAGGTGAAAACACACATGAAAAGCAACCGACTTTTAACTGTTTATAACAGATTATGGCAATTCAATATTAGGAAGCAATGAATATGTGCCTTTCTTATGTACACACTTCAAAGCCACCATTCATTTCTTCTGTTGCTTCGTTCAAATGCATTGCATGTTTCATCATTGGCTATTAATTCCATCCAATTTGTCTCTTTTGGAGAGACAAATAATCTAAACGAGCCATGGAGTTAGAACTGGGACTCAAGATCACCCATACTAGAGATGATATCACCTCCTTCACCGGCCTTCGGGTTGCTAAAGACCATGCTGGTCCTCTCTTCTTGTCTAGAGAAACCGAGACCATGTTCAACCTTATTGCATATCTCACAGGTAATCAATGTTAACACTTCCGAATCTTGTTGCTCTTATTGCTGTTGTGATCATGATGGATATTGTGATTAGAATTTGAAAAGGTGCAGGTTTTAGAAAGGAGAATATTGACATCAAGATTAGTGAAGATGGTAATCAGATCACAATCAGTGGGAAGAAGCCAGTTCAGGAGCTGGTGTTGGTAGGGTGGATTATGCACAAGAAAGAGGTTGAGTTAAGGGCATTCAGCAAGGCTTTTCGAATCCCTCATGGTGTCATTTTGGATAAAATCAAGGCAAAATTCAGTGACCAAGATTTGACTTTGACGATTACTCTGCCGAAATTGGTGAAAGGAATTCGTGGTGTTGGGATAGAGGAAGTGAAGGAAGAGGAGGTTGATAAAGGGAGAGGTGAAGCTACACAAATCACAGCGGATAGGGCTCCGGAAGGAGAGTGTAGAGAGCCCGAGATGAAGAAGGTGGAAGAAATCGACCAAGTTGTGCAAAAGGAGATGAATACAAGGGAAGCTGAAACAACAAGAGCAGTAGCTCTTGAGCTTTCAAGGAAAGAAAAAGATAATGAAGCAGCGAAGGAAGAAAGCATAGAGCCCAAGATTAGAACAGATGAAGAAACTGCTCAGGTCAAGGAGCAGGCAATTGATCAAGGGCAATTCAAGGAAGTAGAAGAGGTAGCTGATCACATGTCCGGTGAAAGAGACAATAGCAAAGAGATAATACAGGAAAAATCTGCAGAGCCAAATATTAAAAGCAAGGAAGAAAGTGAAAAGTTTGTGGAACAGAAGGTTGATGCGGGTGACAGAGTGCCTGAAAGAGTTAGAGATACAACGTTACAAAGGAAACCTGAACCTAAAGATCAGAGCGAAATAGAAGAAGCCATTCTTGATAAGTCAGAGCCTCCTGCTACTGCTACCACAGCTACATATCAGGAAACAACAATCAAGGACTCTAAGCAGTTTAAGCCAGAGAAAGAGATTGAGCACCAAGAGCCAAAAGAGCCCACTCTAGGTGAAGAAACGGAAAGCAAGGAGCTTCCTGGTTTGAAAGAGCAGTGGAAGAAACAGGAAACTCCAGAGGCCAAGAGCACGGATGAAGAAACATTGCCAAAACATCCAGAGCGCAATGAATTGCTACAAGCTTTCAAGGATCTAGTGACTAAACAACCAGAAGCGTCAAACCAACCATCATCTCAAGCTAATCAAGAACATGCTGTAGAAGAAAATCACCCAGTCAGGGCTGAAATATCACAAGAATCAGTAAAGCTGGGAACAGAAACGAATGTTCAAGAACCAACGACACCTGGACCTGATCAAGAAAAAAAGCTGGCAGATAAATCAAGAAATGATGAAGCGCAGGAAATCAACGAAGCAACAACTGATGATGTTGTAGAAGAGCATGAATTGGTAAAGGTGAAGGATCTAGGTGAAAGAGCAACAAATAGAAAGAATTCTGTTTCAAGAGGAACCAAGTTATTTCCTCCTCTTGTTGTTGCAGGGTCGGCCATTCTTGTCTCTATCATAGTGCTTGTCATTAGTTGGATTAGAGCTAAGAAAAGGTGAATTATATGTAACCGAGTGGGCTTTATTTGCTTTGTTATTGTTGACAGCAATAAAATGGAGTGCATCAAAATAGTAAATCCGCTATAGAACAGGTTGAAGTTTGGCATGCGTATTAACATGCCATTGGAGCACGCCATATTCGTGCATGATACTGTTCTTATTATTTCAGAATTACAGCTAGAATTGCTACAGTACGTAAGAATTTTTAACTAGCACTAAGCATCAAGTTGAGACTTGCCTAATTATTGACTTAAATCCCAAAGACCACATATTTTGTTTCCCGGATAAAGTAAATCTAATTCTAAGATACTGATACTGCAATGAAATGAAGGTGTGCTATTTTGTTAGGACTAGAACGTCTAGGACCAACCACTGCACAAATATTCTCGGTTGCGAAGAACATAGGTTGTTTCTGTGATATTGATAAGCATGCATTCCTAACAAGATAGCTTCAAGAGACCCTTAATTTCCGCCATCGACCAAGAATGAACTAAATATTCAGTTACATCAATTGGAGAATGAAGGTAATTTGCTACGAGTTTGACAATCCTTCTACACATTCAGCAGTGTTTTTGAGAGTTCCAAGTTTTTATTTCCTGACTTCCTGCTCTCCATTCAGCAGTTGTTGAGGGGTTTTTATAAGAGTCCATTAATACTGTATTCATTGCAGCATATCGTTAATAGAAGTTCACTTTCATTTATCACGGAGCTAAAAGATCGTAATAAATGACCAAATAAAGAGCAATTATGTTACCTACAGATCATATCAGCCAGAGAAATGAAATTAATGGAAGAAAATCAACTGAACTCTCCTGGTTAATTGGGAGAGACAAGCGACTCCACAGAAACAATACACACCATGTGCTAGCAATATCATGTGTGGTGGCTGTGTTTTTTCATTAGGCCCATGCAGAGCCCGGACACGTTGTGCATCACAAGATGCCTTGCTCAAAGTTCAGTATAACCTGCATAAGATTTAAAGAAGGGCCATTATTAGTTGAATAAAATAGTACGCCACTCTTTTGTGCTGTTACAGGGACCAGTATCGTGCCGGCATCTCCACTATTTTCTCTGGTTGGGATGTAAATGTCTAATCTGCTCTCTTCAGGATGTAATGTTTCACCAACCATGCCCGTGCTGCATAAATAAATAAGAGGGTAGTGATGGGTTGCTAAAGAAATTTCCTTTAACAAACATTGATAAATAAGTTATTGGAGAGGAATAGCAGGATTTAATGCTTCAGAAATCTATTATTTTCGGCGAGGCGAACTTTTTACAGTAGTAGACAAGAAATGGCCATCAAATGGACATGGTTGAATCAAGTAAACACAGAGAGGAAGCAGTGTCCTCAACAGTACTCAGAATTAGGCCGCGATTGATATGTTTTATTAACTGTTACCGATCGTATGCCGAGGACTCGTTTGTCTCAAGAGTTTCAACCACTGAAAGGCGTCAATTTAATGCTTTTCAGTGCGCCCCTTTCTGAGACAAACACGCTCTAAGTCTCCACAATTTATACATAAACTAATCAGAAGATTGGGTAGATCAATTATTTTGCCGACAAACCACAAGCTAACACCTGATAGGCTAAAGACCTAAGGTACTAGTGGCTAGAAATTCAGTTCTTAACGATGTTTGAAGCCGCAAGAGGGTCACTGGAACTTGAGCCCATGGCCTAGTCTGGTATCCATGAGGGGCATTGTGAAAAGAGTAAAGAAACAGAAAAGAAATACACTATTGCCCTAGTTTATCAGGGAGATATGGAGTGGTAGTAAAAGAGCAGAACAAGTGTAAATGGCATCTTGTATTTGTAGAAATTCGATGAAGTGTATTCCTCCTTGAAAAACACTGGAAAGAACAATTTTTATTGCAAAGGAAAGGACAGAATACGATGTAAACCAAAGAGCGAACATGGACCCCGTCAGAAGACAAGAAGGGATAAGAGGTGGGGAAGCAAAAAAATAAGAGATGTGCAATGGAAGCTTTCGTAGCCCAAAAGGTCAGAAACTCTTAACAATGAAGCAAAGCATCGCTAGCTGGTGGTTATAACATGGGAGGGGTGGTTCTTAGATTACAGGTACGAAACAAGGCATTTGATTTGCATTTGCTGTTCTGTACCTAAATTGGAATTCTTACCAATTCAGTACACAGGGTCTTCTGCACATAAAATATACTCCCTAAATAAAAATAAATAGAAACTCATATAAATATAGTTTATATAGTTTAATTGGTCAGGTTTTAGATTTGCTTTTCAATGGTTACGAGTTTGAATCTTCTCAGAATCACTGGAAATTTACATAATCATTAAATTCAGGACTCGTTAAATTAGTCGAGATATGCACAAGCTGACTTGAACACCCACGTTAATCTAAAAAATAAAATAAAATTAAAACTCATTAGAGAGTCTCATCAAGTGCCGTGGCTACCCTCCTATTGGTTGTTCATATGGAGTAGATCAAGAATGTAACATTTCTGTTTTCTAGATCGAAGTAGGGTAAAAAGAAGAAAGTTAATTGTGAAACAGGCTAGTATAAATTCCCCCCACAAGCATATTGTGGTCTTCACAAAACATGTTGGGAACTTGGCTGGTGCGAAATTGTTCCTGGCAGAATAAAATTCAGAGGACATCAAAGGCATAATGTGTCTGCATCAGAAGAAAAAAAAAGAGCTCAGGAAAGTCTTAAAATGCCTTCTCTTCTAGACAAACAAATTGCTGAGATTCCATTCTAGATGCAAAATGTGTATGGGGTCAAAATGCTGGAAGTTTCAAGGGCTCGAGATCAGACTGAATCAAAGTCAACTACAACAGCGGATGCCACCAATTAGTTGTTCTAAGATATTATGCTAAGATATTTAACTATTTTGCAAATTGCAAGAAGAACAATATAAAAATAAGCCTCAGAAGAAGTTCAAATGGCAGCAAATCAAAGTCAAATGAACCTCTTAACTAATATAGAAAGCTAGAAGCTTGACCTATTACACGTAAGACCCACCTCTGTGACAATGAAAGCAGAAACACCAATATCCTGCAGTAATTTATTGGTGGTCAGAAATTAATCAAGTAAAAAAGAAAACTTCGAAATGGAATTCTTTAGTCTTTATTTGCTCAAAAACAAAATAATGAAATCACTGGAGTTATGAAAAAATTGAAGATACAGAAAATGGAGGATAAACAAGATCTATCCCTGTCCTCATCCACGGACACAACAACTGTAAGTTGAGATATGGGCAAATGCTGACATTTTTTATGAATGTTCAACCAGGTCATCAATAGATGCAACATTCCCCAGTTGAATCCTTGATAGAAGGTTGGGAAAGGAGCAGGCAAGATATCTTGTGAAGGCAATTGCCCATATTACAATGTCAAGAGATCAACAAGTGTGTGCAAGAGAGGGAATGGATAAAAAAGACTACCTGCAGGCTCAACAGAACTTAGGTATCAAAACAGAAAATCTCATCACATTAACATGTACAAATGCTGTTTCTTTTTATATCAACATCTAGCTATATATAAATTCTCCAAGGAGATCACAACGAGATAAATACAATTATTGTTAGCTTGTAATGACCAAAGATCATAACTTTAAGCAATTAAGTCTCACCTTTTCCAATACACATAAGAGTATATGTATACCTTTAACAAAAAGCAAATCAAAATCAAGAACAGAAAATCAGCTACAACAGCAAGATGCATTTTCTACTGAGAAAAATTCGATTATACAATAGCAGAAAAGCTGTAGATCAGCAGCAACCAAGTGCTGCAATCATTTGCCCCAGTTTCCATATCCTACATTTCTTTACACAGCATATATATTGCCCCATAAATACAAGAAAATTCTCCTTTCCTTACCCATTTATTTTCAAACCATGCCTCAGAATCATTCTCCATACCTTCATCTGCCAAATCACAAATGGCCCGTCACTCAAAACATTACTCGTGATTAGGCCTTCCCAAAGAATCAAGCCCTTCAGTCCGGCTGCGAACAATCCTATGAAACACCTCTCTCACTTGTCTTTCCAAGGGATCCAAACCCTCCTTTAAAACCTCACAAACATTTGCCAATTCCATCACTTTTTGCCTCACCTCTCCTTCTTTTTCCTCTGTTAATGGAAACTGGGCCCAATCCGTCAATTCGCTCATAACCCTCGTACACTTATCCATCTGGTAAAGCTCTCTCAACAACCCACAAGCATTCCTCCTATCCCTTTTCCGCGACTCCTCCAAGATCCTCTCGTGCAACGACAAGACCGATTGAGCCCACGGGAACTGCTTAGGAATGGAAAAATGCACTTGCAATCCTCTGTCCTGGCACGGAATCGCAGCCACAAGTGCCCACATTACAAAAAGCAAAATCGTGTTCATAGAATAAACAGCCACCGCAATTCCATTAGTGGCCACAACTTCATTTCCTCGTGGCACAACCAAATTATTCCCAATTGCCTGTAGCTGCCTGGCTGCAGACCACGACCGCGACACGCTCCACGACAACGATCTAAAATGCCCAAGATTCCTATGATGCTGATCTCTGGACGAAGCTTGTTGTCTTCCAAAAGACCGATTTCTTTGAGCCAAAGTAGATGCAGTCGAATCCTTCTCGTCCAACATAGAAATTGACAAATCAATCAAAGCTTTTTTAGCACGACGAAACTGACCTTCACCAAACAATCTTTGATCATCCAAAGCACACAAAACAATCTCCAAAAGCTTCTTCCACTCTCTGATCTGCTCAATTCCATCACGAATCGCGTTACAAACATCCAAAGCCTTGACAGTCCGTTCAAAAAACTCCTGAACTAACCGGTCCAGCGGCGGTCTATGGACCAACGACTTGTTATTGAACAAAATCACTCGAAACTCCTCCTGACAACAGAGGAAAGAATCGAGAAGTTTCCGGATCCAAGCTAAAGAAAGCAAACGATCAGGTCCGACCGCTGATAAATCAAGAAATCGGTCGGTAACTTGTTTCTGAAAGGCATCGAGTTCGAGCTCCAGAGTTGAGGTAGTTTGAGGAGAATCCATAGAATGGACCTGGTCGCGTCGGAGACCTAAAATAGAATGTCTAAGTGATGCCGACGAGCTTTGATAGTCTGTGGCAGGCATTATCACATCAAAATTGATTAAGGACGAGAGGTGGAGGGTGATTTTAGAGAGACAGAGGAAGAAGAAGAGGGCCTGCGGGGTTTGATGGCTATGACTGTGAGAGAAACCCTAGGAGCGAGGGGGTTATATATATAGGGAGAGAAACGGACCGCGTTTCATGTTAGTTGGAATTAGAAAGGTCTAATTAAACGACATGGTTTTCTTAAATAAAAATTAACGTTCTCTCAAATTGAGGATTTTATGTTTCACTTTTTTTATAATATTCTTTCCTTTTTTAACAAGTAGCAAGTAAACTTTGGAGATTCTTACAGGAACAACACACGCAGCGGACACGCCTTTAGCTAGTTGGTTAGCTTTGCAAGTGTTTTTGCTTTCTTTGTAATGGATTTTGGTCTCCGTTAAGTTATGTTTTTATAATATTTTATAATTTTTTGTTTTAAATTAATATTTTATATTATTTTAATGGCTTGATATTAAAAATAAATTTTAAAAAATATTATTTTAATATATTTAAAAAAACATTTTAAAAAACAATATTTATCATATTTTTAAATATTATTTTATTTTATTTTACAGTTTTAACTAGTGTTATTCCTTTCCAACTGAGTCGTTTCATATTATTATATACTAGGGTTTTATATGTTATGTCATTTAAATGTTATTTTTTAAAGTTTTTTTATTTTTAAAAATATATTAAAATAATATTTTTTAAAAATTTATTTTAATATAATACATAAAAAATTATTTTATAAAAAACATGTTGGTAGCAGCGGAACAAACACAGCCTTCAAAAGGAGGAGATGGAAGGGTGTGATGTCTGCCACGTGATGGGTTCCGGTGAGGGAATGTAGAAGACGGAGTCATTTTAGAGAGGGGGGAGTGTACACGTGGAAGATACAGCTGGGTCTTCGTTGGCGCGTAAGAGTGGAGAGCTAGAGAGAGGGCTTGGTCTCTGACTGCATCTAGAAGAGAGTGACTGACGTGTATTGTTTTCTGAACTTATAGGACGAGATTACCCCTGCCTGTAAAAGCATGTCAATTGGCTTTTATTTCTTTTTTAAAATAAAAAAAACCCCGATCGTTAATCCGTTATTAGCAAGTTTCATATTCGTTGAAAACTGATTTCAAATAGTTTTAAGCTTAATAGATCCATTTACCTATCATATGGTATGGCAGTGAATTCACATAAAAAATGAAAAAAGTTGAGGTGGGTAAAAAGTAAATAAAGGGAGATGATATAGACTGGACCGGCCTAGAATTTATATATATATATATATATATGGATGGATGGATGGATGGATGTGAAAGATGATTGGAAAAGGGAGATTTCAATTGAAAAGAAAGAATTAATATATACAGTAGTGTAGGCGTTGTGTACAGATAGTAGGAGAAATCGTGTTTGATAAAATTTTATTTAAAATTAATTTTTTATGTTTTTTAAGTATTAATATTAAAAATAAATTTTAAAAAATAAAAAAGTATATTATTTTTATATAATTTTAAATAAAAAATACTTTAAAAAATAATAATTATAATAATAATAAAACTCGATGAGGTATTAAATTAATGCAAGATTAGTTTTAGGCTCCTCCAGAATGAGAATCCCTTGTTTCGTACTTACATTTGTTTTGTACTTATATTCAACGTTTCTGGTGTCGTATCTGTTAGGAGGCTTTTAATACGTGCATAAAAACGCGCACGGTCATTTTAAGTGTAAAATAATGAAAAAGAGAATGTATAATGGTTTTTTTAAAAAAAATATTTGCTGTTGTATTTGTTTTTTATTTTAAAAAATATTTTTAATTTTTTTTATAATTTTAGTTTGTTTGGGTGTATTGATGATAAAATAAATTTTAAAAAATAAAAAAATTATTTTAATATATTTTTAAATAAAAAATATTTTAAAAAACAATCGTTACTATAATTTCAAATATTATTTTAATATTATAATTTGTTTTTTTATATTTATCTATATAAAAAGAAATTAAAATTTTTTTTTTGCAAATATATTTTTAGTTATTACCAGCATTTATGTCCCTTTATGCTAGGTGGTTCATATTGAGAATGATGCAAGAAATTTTGTAACACGTATTACCATGTTTGGAAGTGTGGTTGTGATTGTTTTTTAAAGTATTTTTTACTCAGAAATAAATTAAAATAATATTTTTTTATTTTTAAAAAATTATTTTTGACATCAACACATCAAAATAATCTAAAAATACTAAAAAAAATATTAATTTAAAGCAAATAAAAAAATAAAAAAATTTAAAATTTTCTAAAAAACACTTTTAAAACACAAAAATATACAGAAACAATATAAATTGATATGTATTTGCTTCCGTGACAGATAGGTACAATATAGTCATCAAAGATCAGCACAGTAGTTATGTTTCAATTAAATTTAGTTTAAAATAGCCTTGCCTTGGAATTTCTTCAAGTCTTTTCATAATCTCGTAAATGTTGCAAAAAATATAGCAGTCATCCCACCATTTAGACAAACTAAATTCATTTTAAAAGAGAAAAAATCAATTAATTTCTATTACTGGTAATAAAGCAACAATTTAAAATTCTAAGCTCGAGAGTTGAGAAATCCTCAATGGAAAACTGCAGATCTCTGGTAGCAACCAAAACAGGCCTAAATTCCAGCGGTAGATTTTCATTACCTTGGTTCTACACTTCATCACAATTTCCTGTAACACTTAAACTGGAGTTTCTGCACTTGAAAAGCTCATTCAAGGTCTAATGGAGTCTACTCCTCTTCATAAGAAAATCCCAAAATATAACATCAGAAAAAACCAGGAGTTTAAGAAAATCACAGGAATGTCATTTTCTACAGTGAATGTCCCATACTGTTTTAGATTTTTTTGTTAACAAGATAGGTTATTTGTGTAACGTTGTAGGCTATCTTTCAACGTGTAGGAGAAGTTTCTTTTATATGATTTTTAATGTGTTTTTAAACAATAAAAAAAAATTCATACACACGCCTCGTAACCTGAATTGATTCATTTATATTTTTAAAAAAATATTTTTTATTTAATTATATGATAATAAAAATAAATTCTCTAAAAAAAATAATTAAATATTTTTTTTTTAAATGATGGGGGTGCACAAAAAAAATGTTTGCTAAAATTTAAAGACAACAGTTATATTCTTATTAAAAAAACAAACTAAAATTTTAATGGCATTTTAAAAAATAATAACTCAAGTATATTTTCAATTGATTTAATTAATAAAGTATTGTATCTAATTAACATTTAGTTTTTAATTCAAAATTGAATAAACATAAAATAGACAAAACATATTAAAAGAAATTAAAAAAAAATCAGATACGTGGACTTCACGCTCGATGTGTTGGCATGTGAGCACAAGGCCAGACGTATGGGCCTAATTCTTTTTTATTATTTAAAATTTTAAATGGGTAGATGATAAGTTGTTTGCTTATTTGTTTTTTTAAAAAAAGCACATGACGTGTTATTTATAAGTCTAGTTTTCAGTGATTGTGGAGATGGTCAAAAAATCAGGCAGTGCATTTTGTTGTCCTAAAAACACATGCAAAAACACTCTAATAACCTTTAAAAACCAATTTCTCAAATAAAAAAAACCCCAAATTGGTTTTTTAAGCGATATAAAAGCTAAAAAAATATTTCAAAGACATTCCTCTCATTAAGATGAATACTTTGACATCAAGTTTGTCATTTTTATCAATGAAATTAGAATATTTTTCTCTTTTTTATTGTTTTAACTCTTTCTCTCTCCTTTCCGGTGAGAAAAATAAAGTTTTTGACTAAACCATTCAAATGCCAAATTAAAGGGACAACAAAAGATGTTTAAAAAAATGATAGGTAAAATTAAACAAAAAAGCTCTCACACCATTATTTTTTTAAAAAGACTCTCATTCTTTTTTTCTTTAATTTTGTTCCCCTCATTCTCAATTTTTTTTAAATAATAGAATTGGATTTGTTTTTGTAAAAGCGAGCATCCATAGTTTTTTTAAAAAAATAAAAGAGCTGCTATTTTTTCTTTGTATTAATTTAGATTCTCTCATTTTCAATCTTTTTCAAATAATAAAATCAAATTATTATTCTTAAAATTGAGCATCAACTTGATGCCAAGACAATTTTTAAGACCTCAATAACCATAAAAAAAAACAAATTAAAATAAATAATCAATTCCAAGTTTCAATCAATGAAGAAACAATGATAATAGTAAAAAAAAAAAAACATTGTTTCAAATCACATTTTTTTTTTATGTGGGGGGAACAATATTTTCTCCACATGTTTTAAGTTTTTAGTAGATCATTGACCCGCGCTATATCATGGATTGAATCGTTTTTTTTTAAAAAAAACAAAATGTAAAAGTGTTGGTAACATAAAAATATCAACAATGATTTAAAAACCTATGCATATTAAACAATATTTTTTTTAAATATTGAGATGATAACATATCAAGTAATATTTTTTTAAAAAAAATATTAAGACAACGATATATCGGATCGATCTGGACTAACCTTAGCTAACCTTTTTTTTTTTATTTCATTCTCTTTCAACTTTTTAATCTTTCAGATTTGGTTCCTATTCTTTTGATTGCTATTTTTTTATTTGAAATAATTTATGAAATTAGATTATTTTTTTAATTTCATCATCCTTCAACTTTTTTATTTATTAAATTTAGTCCTTATTCTTTTGATAAACTTGAAAAAAAAAATTAATTAGTTACTTTCCAGCTTATTTTTCACTATATATCGAAATATTAAAAAGTGTTTTTCAAATTAAAAAATAATTTATTTTTAGAAATCTATTTTCTAAAAAAATTTACTTTCCACCCTACGGAGTCTAAATTATACGATGCAAGAGAATCTCCCTTTCCTCTGCAACAAGACCACCTGCTTCACGTTTGCTGCTATCTACAGGCATTGAACTGGATGAACATGAAACATGACTAGGGGAGCATAGCAGTGTGATATTCTGAGATAGAGAACGAGTTAAGTAATATGACTTAATTCTCTATTCTTTTTTAGTAACTCTTCTTATTTTGCACATCAAGGGAAATTTATTTTTTAGAACAAGAACAATGAAAAATAAAAATTTAAATAGTTCATATTTTTATCGGACTTTATGACATTTTTTTTTATGTATAGGCATTTTGATTTTGTCCGGGTTTCAAAACTCAAATTGTATAGTTTTAAGACTCTGTTTAACATTATAATAGCGATTGTTTTTTGAAATAATTTTTACATGGAATGCATTGAAATACTTTTTTAAAAAAATTATTTTTAATATTAATACATTAAAATAATTTAAAAATATTAAATAAATAATTTAAATAAATTTTTTTTTCAAAAACACTTTCCAACCACAAAAATCATCATAAATTCAGTGCAACTATAGAATTATTTTAATTTGCTTGAGTGAAAGAAACATAAATTTTGATTTGCCTTTCTTTTGGAGGTTTCGAATTATTTTAGTAGGTGAACTGTTATTTTCAATAGAGTTCTGAATACATCTTTCACCATACAACCATTTTTTCAACCAGCAGAGAAATTTGACCGTTAGATTAAAGTTCTCTCTCTGTATGTACACACACATAAGGCTGCATTTGTCTTGTAGAATATTTATTCATCGTAGTGATTAGCTAATAAAAACATTTCTTTTGAACCACAGCTAATGCATGCTCAAATGTGTACAAATAGTTTTTTCCTCCGTTTTCTGTGCCGTTCTACAAATAGTATTCATCACAAGCCGCATGCCTACATTGTGGAGTATTGTAATTGTAATAACAAATACTAAAACTGCTCAGTGTTTTTGGTATAAATTTACAGTAAAAAGTTAAGCAATTAAACATAAATAGATAGATAAATGAGTTATATTTATATATTTAGAAATTACTTGAATATTGTACTATTAAATTATTTTTTATTTATTTTGCATGTATATATGTTTTTGTTTTGCATTCTTAAGGCTACTTGTGATTATGAAATGTGAGAATTTGTTAAGTTTTTCTAGATTTTGGGTTACTATGATTTTTACAGGTTTTTTTAAAATGGGACAAAATTTTGAATATAGTTTCTATATAGGGAAAACTCTGTCCAAATTTTGTTAAAATTATAAAAAATTTAACTCTCTAAAATCATAAAGTAAATTAAATTTTAGTTTAAAAAAAATTATGATTTTATAAATTTTTCAGGCTCAAAACACAATTTTTTTCTAAAACTAGATAATAACCAAAATGGTGCGACCAAACAAAATTACTAAGATTTTTTTAGTAAAAATCCAAGAATTTTTTAAGATTAACTTGTTATTAACCTATAATTTATTTATTAAATAAATCTTCAGTACTTTATTGACGCATGAATAATTCACAAGTGCATAAGATAAACACCAAATAAAATTACATGCATAAAAAAAGGCCTACGTGTGTGTGTGGCAACAAATAAACCGTCAGCATCGGACCCGATGGCTGCTGAAGCTCTGACCCCATTGTATTTTATTGTTGGGGCCATCAAGTTGTGGTCCATAAAATATAATGACCCATACGTGTCTTTCGTTGCCATCATTATGTGGATGACGTGTAGTGAAACGAACAGTTTAGCCTCTCTCTGCACGTCTCTTGATAAATTTATTCAACAAGATCAGGGATATGTTCTTAGCCTAAGAAACAACCACCAACATTTAATCACTGATAATTTTATTATTTACATCACAAATAAATTGCTGATATCAATCTCTTCGAGCACATGCTGGAAATGATAGAATGCGTTGTCTCGAAGTATCTAATAGATGGTCAAATGATAAAAATTTAAGATCAAGAATTTTATTTTTTTATGATCTCAATTCGAACCATGTGATTGCTAATATGATAATCACTGGAGGCTTACATGATCATTAACTTCAGGATCCGTGAGATTAGTTGAGGTACGCGCAAGCGGACCCAAACATCCATATTAATAAAAAATCAAAAAGAAGAACAAGAAGAATGTGTTGCCTTGTGTGGGTGTATTTCTTAATTTTTGGTCAACGGATATAGTATGTAACTGGAGAGAGATTTAGAAATATATTAAAATAATAAATTTTTTTAAAAAATTGTTACGGTAATAACGTGTAAAAAAATCAAAGACATAAATTTATTTAAAACAAATACAATTTCAAATCATGTCTAAAAAAGCAATTCAATATTAAATTTCATTGCCTATGTGACTTTTTCTTTGTTTCCTAGATTGCTAAAACTAGAAATATCCCGACATGTTGTTCATTTAAATGCCCCATCCATAAATTGGAAGGTCGGTATCGTCTTGACAATAAAATAAGAGGTGCACATACGAGACGGGTTATTAATTATTGAGGAGAGAGGTATTGGATGTTTGGTTTTATGTTTTAAAAATAATAATTTTATTTATTTTAAATTAATATTTGTTGATCGTTTTTATTTTAAAAATTAAAAAAATATTATTTTAATATATTTTTAATTAAAAATTATTTTACAAAACCACAACTAACAAGAAAATACATAATCATCGCAGCTGAAGAGCTGTTGGTTGAACTGACGATCTCGAACGATAGGACCCGATTTTCTTCCTAACACGACAGTCCAGAACGCCCTCTGACAAGCCTCGAACAGGACAGCAGTCTAGAATCTAGATCCATTAGAGTTCTTGATTTAGGTATATTGACCCTTGAAAAATCCACAAGGGTTGCAGCCCTCGAAAAGATAAAAGAGGTCCGTCCAGTGGTCCACCATGCCTAGCCAGAAGGCTCTATCGAACTGTGCACTGTCAGTTGCTTCAAATCCAGAAATGTTGAATGTCATACATAGATTGATGCTTCGACAAGAAAACACATGGAAAAAAAAGAGAGGCTTAGAATTCAGATACAAAATACGTTCAATATTGGATTTGCTATCTTGACTAGGAGGCATGAGGCGGCAAAGATCATTGACTTGCAGCCTCCGTTCCATCTCTATCTCTGGAATTTGGTTTTCGCCTTCTTCTCATTTGCTTCAATTTGTAAGAGACAATAAAGCCATTAATCTCGCAAGTTACAATAAATTTCTCCGCCAAATCGACAAGGTTAGACTGACACATCAAAGAACATACAACAATTAAATTAAACGAATGGTTTTTTGAATTTGTTGGACTACTGAAGCAGACAGAAGATAAATACAACAATTAAATAAAGGTTTATTTTGAATTCACAAGTTTATTTTTTCTCAAATAATGACAATAAAATCTGTTTTCTTGGAAGGTTTACTAGGTCTTCTTTTTATAAAGGATTACAAAGTCTTCAATAGATTAAGATCTCTATCTCAACTAGAAAACAAAAATAAAATCCAAAATTACAAAGAAAAGTAGCATAAAACCCAAAACAAGCAAGAAATCTGAAAATAAAAAGAAAAATCACAGAAACTATCAAAATGAGGGGTCTACAAGATTTTCAAAATCTAAAAATCTGACGATAGCAACGCAATAGCTACAATAAGAAAAACAACCTCTGGAAACTTCTATAAAAATTTAAGTGCGATCAAACTGTCAGATGAAAAATTATAGCTCTTATTAGTTGTTATTCTGATCTGACGTGATCAGACCTTCTCTTGGGCAATGACCAGTCCCACTAGTCCATAAATACATTTGTTAGGTCATCCTTGTAATTTGTATGGGGCATATTCTCATTTAATTATAACAGACTTATACCTAATTGCTCAGAACAATTTGTTATCACAAACCTGATTACTTCGATAATTTTGTTCAATTTATTTTTCTTAATTCAATTGGTTCGTTTAAGATTTAAATAATAATCTATTCAAATTCAAATTATTTGATTTTAACAAACATAAAATTGAACCAAATAAAACCAAACTTAGCAATTTAATTATTTTATTCGGTCCAATTCACAATTTTTTTTAAAAAAAATTCAGTTTGGAATTAAATTAAATCGTTTAAATAGATACTCGCCTCTGGTGGTAGGAGTTGATCATATATTTTTAACTTCTCGAAGAAGTCAATTGGTGGCTTGACTGGAGGATCAACGACTGCTTGAAATAACTGGTAATAAGGATTGCTGCTTAAAAATCCTGATGCCTAAGCAGCAGCGTCCAATCCGAAAGATGAGAACATATCTGAACCACCTCTGAGGATATCCATTTTCAAGGATCTACTACCATGCTTATTTCACTTCCCTTTTCAGGATCTGCTATCTTGTTTATTTCACTCTTTTTATCAGCCAAGAAAATGTTACCAGAAGCACACCAACCGCCCATTACATCCTTGTTGGAGCACTGCAACAAGGATTGACAAGTAAAAGAGTGAGATGGCTCGCTCATCCCATATTAAAACAGCATCAATGGTGTTGTATTAGCTAACTAGAAGGGCAGCTTAGTTCAATGCAAGCCCAGCTCACAACAGCAGGGCTGGAATTACATGGCCGAGGCAGAAGACTATACAGTCTATGAAAGTTACCATCAGCTTAGGTCACGCCATTTCAATAACATGAGAAGTGCCAAATAATAACATTAGAGGAGCAAGACTTTCCAGATACTTGTTCTAGCTCACTGCTTTGATGGAACTTCAAAATGGGTTGTGAGTTTTTGGTACAAGTTAAAGAGTTAACACACCTATTTTCTTCATGTGGGCATTTGGCAGCCACATGGATCCAGTCTCATTTTCTGGGTCTATACTTCAAAGCTTTCTATCTACCATTTTATATACCTGAAAGGTTTCTGACAAGCCTTTAGAGTTCTCTACTTAAAGAAGTTTGGTTCATAAGCAAGGAAAATTAAACATTTACCGTTTCACATTCTAGCAGTTTACAGATGATCATACAAGGCGTTTATCTAGAACATATTCAGAGAGCATAGAGAGTTTTGGTGTTTCAGCATCGTAACTTGCTGTGTGTTTCTGTGTTCTGGAGAACTCCCCGTCCTCTTTGTACATTTTCTCCTTATTCTAACAACAATTTCCTTCTCCATGCACTTCAAGAACATATATATTTGGCAGTTTATAAAATACCTTTCTTTCCATATGGCAACAAAGCAAAAGCAATTACAGTTTCAGACTTTCAGTTCTATTTTGTTTTGTCGTCTTTACGAAGAGAGTGATAGCGCCCCCAATTGAACAAGTGGGGATGGCCAAAAGACAACAGGGGGAAGCAGAAGCTTTTAAAGGCAACTGAAATGGAAACTTAAATAGGACTAAAAAATGCTGAGCAAGAAAAGCAGTAAAACACAAGGAGATTAGCTGTCGTAGCTTCAAAAGCAATCACCTCATAATCAACCCCTTGGATACAAATGTAATCGGGGTCAAGCAATGAGAATGCAAGTCCAGTTATCTGCAGTTGTAGCAAAAGCAAAACAATTTAGGATGAAGCATTAAAACCAAGAAGACATGGAGCTTCAGTATAAAAATTGTAAATGCTAGCATATGTGGCCAGAAAACCCCGCTCTTAATCTTGAAAAGCATTACATTTTGATGTTCAAGAAAAAAAATAAACCTCATGAGTGAAGTAATTTATGAAATGAATTTGAACAAGCGAGATCCCTTTAAATGCAGGAAAGTGAGAGAAGAGGATCTGTAAGGAGCAGACTTGCACTAGACACTCACTTGAGTAGTTTATTTTTAGCTTCAGGTTTCTCTTCTTTTGTCTAATCTCCAGTGAAACAATCAAATCATGGACACGTATTTTTTTTATATAAAGATACTATATACGCAAAAAATCAATAAACAAATACTACAACAATGGTTTTTCTTTTTCCTTCCATTGCTGATACAACAGCTAAAACTATCCTTGGATGTCAAAACATGGAGAAGAGCCTGAAAAGACAAGAATTTGAGGGGAGAAATTGATCGAATAAAAACAGACCTCATATTTTGAGCACTGTGCCCATCTGGAAATTGGTGACCATCGACGTTCAAGATGTAAACATTAATTAGGTCTCATTCTATTGACGGAGAAGAGTAGTTTTTCCCCCGTCTTTTTTATTCATCTTGAATACAACCAGAAATTAAGAGGACATTATAAATAATGTGTTGATCAGAAGAATAAATATGCAATCATCGATACTCTAGCCATTATCCGCCTAAATCATCGCCGTCACATGTTACGAGAGAGTTTGTGAATAATTACGAGAAAGATTTAAAACCTTTAAAAAATATAATAATAATAATCATTGAAAATCCTAAAATCTATGTTTAAATAAAAAATCAAGTTATATAATAATCTCGGTATCACTAAAAATTTATTATTTCTTACTTATTCTTATGATAAAAAAAATATTACTTGCAACGTGATGAAAGTAAAACTAAGTTCTTAAAGATTTTCATATCTTTATACACCATGTGAAGTATATCAAAATTTTCTTAATAAAAAACACTTATATAAGTGAGAAATGTAACCATCTCTTTTATAATTTTGATAAATATTGAATTTTTTAAATCACTCATGAATCCAAAAGTTATTTAGGGCTAAAATAAACACAATAGTAAGAACCAGAGAAAATCTCTAAGTAGAGTACTATGTGAGTACTATTTATTGTCTTGGTTTACACAAAAGACTGAATAGTTCAAGATATCGCATTCATTATTTAGCCAACTAAATGTGATAGTATTTCACTATGGAAGGTTCAAAGCCAAAAACTACTTATCATGATGTAGTAATCTATCAAATCAGTATCTCTCAACAAATCTAGAGCTTAAATTCATCTTGTTAAGAGATATTTGAGTTACATAATATTTAGTTCAAAGATCTTGTTTAGAAATGTATCTAAATCAAGGTGGTGGTGTTGGAATCTTAAAAGATATATTGCAAACATCCTAGTTGCACAAAAAACAAATGATTCATTATTGACAATAATAAAAAAATTCATTACTTTAAAATGTTTCATCAAGTATCCTTTTTGTTTTAATTTAAATACAATTAATTTTATTATTAGTATACATGTTATAATTTTTTTATTTTATATCAATTACAAGTTCGATTATATTTTTAACATGCATGTTAATATTTTATTATTATTTTTATATTGAAATCATGTTTGCTTTTAGTTATGCTTTTACACGGGACATCTTTTGTTTTGTTTAGCATTTGCATGAGACAATAAATCGTGGTTTTACATTTCTTTCATTCTCAAGTCACACAGCGTCAACTGCAGTAATTCCAAGAGATGAAGCAAAGCAGCACGACATGTGTATAAACAGGGAAATGGGAAAATATAGAAACACAATTTTACCTGGCAGCCCTCAGCAACGGCTAATATAAAATTTCCACTCCCGTGGTCTGAATTCTCCAAGAAGTAGAAAAAAATTCAGGAATTCTAAAGGACAGAGAAATTTTAAAGGGTGGGATGTTCTATGCTGGACATTGATGTATTTTAGATTGAAGGTGTTCCCTTCGGTCTATTCAATAAATCACTCTACATTTTGGTGGCTTCTAACTTTCTAAAAGAAAACAAATCCCTTAACAACCAAATGAACTCCGGCCAGCACAATCTCTACCATCCCTAAATCACAGATCCCGCCACTCTCTTCTTTAAATTATGAAAAATACAATACATTTTTTTCTGACTCTGTATTTAACACGGTACCAGAAAGAACAACTTTACTGCTACTCACGCGTGTAAAGTGCGCTCATGGATGTCTTGGTCATAAACACCAAAGCTTTGTGTAAAAGCTACGTGCTACGACTGCCTGGAACTAGAGATGATAAAGGCACAGAATGTTCAGACAGGTAATAGAGACAATCATTTATGTTTGAAGGAGCTGAATGTAAAGCAAGCATGAGGGATAAATCTGAAATATGTCATCTAGTAAAATTCTATACCAATGATGTTCAGAAACAATGCTGTCATTACAAAATCAGTGTCATTAAAGAACTTCCAGTCAAGTTCTCACCCCAAATGTAGTTTTGTCCAAAATTCCAAGTTTCTAATCCCATTGAACAAAAACCATAATATCTGAAGCACAAAATCATAAATTTATTGATGGTTCAAAAGCATAAAGCATCTGTAGAGTTTTGAAATGGGAATTCAACTTAGTTTAATGATTTCACTATCAACAGTGGACACAATCATCTCCTTGAGCGTGGAGAAAATGCAGTACGTAATAATACGCTTAGCCATCTGTTGCGATGGTTTCAATCTCTCGCTGGTTCAATAGTTATTGAAATGATATTCACTATGGCCAGAGTATATATCAACACACACAAAATTAGTGCAATAAAGAAAGCAATCACCATGGACCATTGACTTGGACTGAAGCAAAGGCCTGCCCAACTGCCCTCTCCAGCACCAGAATCTTGAGGAAATGATGAATAAGTAAGCTGTATAATATATGAAAATAACAGAAATCTATTTTGATAAGACGCTTCTTCTACTCAAAATCAGTAACGGAGACAAAAAATGAAATCGATGGCACCTTCATAATAAGAAGCTACAATAAAGAGTAATGTACCTTTACCACCAATATATAGTTTGGAACAATAGGTGTCCAGAACAATCCACACTTCCCAACACCAAGAAGCCATCAACTCCATCGATAGGGCAAACTAGCTAAAGGCATGGACTGCATTTCATCTGTTAATGTCAATACAAAGGCACTTACTTTCAGTTTCATAGAGGCACTATACTCTGAATTTCTAACTGATAGGAGAAGCGATTAGCTAATGAAGAGTTCATGACCTTCGTAAAGTCAGATGGTGAACAATTAAATTGACACCTCATTAGTGAAATAACACAATGAACTAAGCGGATAAGCAAAATAGAGGGCTTCTTTTGCAAATTTGCAACAGCCACGTACTCAGAATGTGATGAAATACCTATGTTTGTACATGAATGAGAAGGCTTTCTTTCCCTTCCCTGACAGAAGAATCGTCCACGGGCATCTATGAAAAAGATAAGACAGGATCTGAGCAAAAGCCAACTTCTTAGGATACAAGATCAGCATCCAAAATAAACACTAATGGCGTGGTTGATGGAACTTGCTAGTTTGAGTACTCGCTCATCCTAAGTCTATAGGTTTAACAATAATTCTTTATGATTCTCTTAGGTTAAAAATTTCCAATTAACTCCATTTGGAATTTTTTTTTTACTCATAATTTTCATTTTCCTTTCAATTCAATTTAGAACTTCCCCTTCTATTATTATATTTAAATTAAATTAAAAACAGTTTGAATTCAAGAGTCTGCGTGAAGTTTAAGAGATGGGACATATTTACTAATTGCAAAATCGAACATCTATTAATATTTGCTTGATGTCTACCTACTAATTTGAGCATTTTATGTTTAATGATTAATGTTAAAACTGTTATGATCATATAGTTAAGCATATAAGCTCCAAAGCTCTGTTCTATTTAAAAGGAAATAATTTTCATTAAATTCAACTGGGCTTCCAATTTGATCAATTCATTTATTACGCCGTCTAAAGTCTACAAGATTTGCACATAAAGTGCAAATTTCAAATAAATGGAGTACGGGAAGCTTGACATGGGTATATCATAGAAATAAATTTGTGAACTTCTTGAAGAATTTTGGTTTAATCAGTGATTTAATTAATGTGAAGAGCTGTGATGTGAGAATGTGAAAGATCATCAACTTGGCACATGAACACTCCCAATCATATCATATCATGTGTCACATGTGCATAAAAAAAGAAGGAACCCCCGGCTTCAGGACTCCTCAATGCTAAAATTAAGATTAATATATATATATATATATATATATATATATAGACACACACACACACAGAAGTTAAGAGTTGTCATAGAAACTATAGAAGCATGCACTCATTGTATTGTTACTCATTGTATTTTGAATTTGAACAATGCATCGATATCTTTGCTTTTCGAAAAGAAAACCAAAATGAACTGCGGTAAAAATATATTTTTAATGAGATTCATTTATTATTATAAAATTGATCAAATTTCTTTTGTGGAGATTAATTCTTTTGACTCAAGATTTTTTTGTTTTTTTTTTGTAATTTTTATCCTTTAATATATAGATTAATTGAGAATTAAACTTCATAATTTATTTCATCACGATCTCATGACTCGAGTCAAGGGTTTGATGGGTTAACTCGAGTTGACTTAGATTTTTTTTTGTTATTTTTAATTTATTTATTTTCTTCAATTCACCTTTCAATATTGAATTTTGATTGATAATTGAAATTTATAATTTCTTTTCATTTGCTTTATATTGGGTTATTCTGGTTTAATAATAAAGGTTTGATAAGTTAACTATGGTTGACGTAGGTTTTTTTTTTATCCTTTTTTAATTGATTTTTTTAATTTCATTCTTCAACAATAGATTGATTGATAATTGTACTCTAATGTGTTTTTTCATTTGTTTTTTATGAGATTATCACAGTCTCATGATCTAGATCGAGGATTTTACATGTTAACATTAGTTGACCTGAATCAATCTAATATGTTGTTATTTCAATATTATTTTTTTAAAAAACAATTTCTTGAAGTTTTTTTAGTCAAACTATGTTTTTTTTTTTTCTGATTATCGAAGTTGTTTTTGAATATATCAATTCATTCTTGTAATATCAGGTCAATCTCTACATGGCTACATGATTTAAGTTTTTTTTTTCTTGAAAACATGTTAGCAATGCCTAGATATTTTTTTAATATTAAAAAAAATTAAATTAACATACGTGTTATACTAATTAGTAAAAAAAACCCAAGTAGAAGAAGTCTATTGTGCTGCATGCCTCTGGTGTCGTCATGTAAAAAGTGGCACTTAGTAACGACTCTGCGAGTCTATTGAATTCTCGTCTCCTAGGTAGGATGTAGGACCGCAAAACTTAAATCTATTTAGGTTTCAATTAATTCAGTGCTCCACCAAACTCTCTCGTATCCGTGTCTGAATTAATTGCAGGGGGGGAATAGAGAAAGAGAAACGGAACTTTTGATCGTCATTTTAGTTCTGTTGATAGGAAAACTATTTTGAGAATAGATTTAATAAATAAGCAGTCCCTCTTATGAATCGGCGAACCAGTTCTGGTGAGTGGGATTTCATGTTCGAACTCTCAGCAAAATTCTGTGAATTTGATATAAGAAAACGAGGACATAGATAAAAAATAAAAAAAAATGTTAACAATTAAGCAATGATATCTCTCGCATGCATTCACTTGTGGACCCTAGCTATGTCCAGGCTAAAAAATAAATATTTAAATGATATAAACATGTTTAAAAAAAATTATAATTTAGATTACAGACTTGACTGAATTAAATAAATAGATTTTATTTTAATTATACGATAAAAAATTAGAAAACAATAATAAATGGAACAAGCTAAAAAAAATCCATCACACCCCTTTCCCCCTGTCTTTTATATGCTGAGTATGCTCACGATATGATATATAAAATCAACAGCATGCGTGGTATGGGCCTGCATTTATTATTTGTGATTCATTTTTCTTTTCAGTAAGCGAGAGAGAGATCCTTAAGTTCAGATCGATCTTTAACTCGAGCTATCTGATGTCTGAGTCTGACCCAGTAATGGTCACGGGTGGCCTGAGCCCTGGTCATCATCTATGGAAACCTCAAGCAGAGTTTGATCAGTATACATATGCCTCCTTGAGAAAAGGCCCCCCAGTTATAAGCAGTGCCGGAAGTGCAGTTATCGGCACTTCAGTTTAGATATGATGGAAAGTAGTGCTCACTTCTCAGAATCTGTCAATCAGTTGAATTTCTTAGCCCTGTGGTTCCTTTTGTGGTTGAGCCGGCCTGAATTTGTCTTGCGTGGCTGGCTGGCTGGCTCTCTTCTGAACATCAGTCAGGTGAGATCTCAAGTGTTTGCATGCCTGATGAACAAGGGTCTGGTGTGTTTCTGCGAGGAGGGCTTGCCTTCTCCTTTTCTTTCTCCGGCACAGGACAGTACTGTGTCTTTTTATTAATTTCTTTTAGAATCTTAGTTGCTAGCTAGTTCCGGTAGTTGTGAATGGGGGTGCAATTAATTATCTTTTGTAAATTGTAAACAATGAATGCAAAATCTCCTAAGCCCATATAAGAACTGTACAAATTTCTGTCACCTCGTGTTTACAATCCTAAGAGACAAAAACTATTTTTTTCTAACAAGGGAGTGTAGTGATAAGAGTTTGGAATCAAAAAGTTTGTTTTTTTTATGATTTCAGGTTCAAATCCTTTGGTTATTCATATGATGGTCACTGAAAATTTACATGATTGTTAACTTTAGGGCCCGTGAAATTAATCGAGGTACGTGCAAACTAGCCCGAACATTCACGTTAAACTAAAAAAAAACTTTTCTATTGTTATTTTCTTTTTTTTTTGGTATTTTTCTGTCCATTTGTTAATATTCTTTTAAAAAACTAAACGCATACTGTAAATCAAGAGACAGTGTAATTATAATTTTCTTATTCTCAGGATGGATACAGGTGTAATATAGTTTTTTCACCATGTCCATTACTCATTATTGGTTTTGGCTGGGGATAAATAGATTTTTTAATATTTTAAAATCACGGTGCAATAAATAAATTACTATGACATTTAAGAAATTTATTTTTTACTTTTTCTAAGCTCAATAAAATTATTAAATTATTCTTATTATAAGCAGAAATTTTTTAGTAGTTTTCAAGGGATATTTTATATATTTTTTTAATTATAATCAACTTGATTAAAAAATAAATTGATATTTTAATAAATATAAAATATTATTTAAAAATAAAAATGGTTAGAGCGCGTATTACAAGCAGCAATGCATCCGTCGTTTCATTGTGTTTGAGCGACATGTGCAGCAACCCCTCCCTGTTAATGTGATGTGCGTGTCTTGTTTACCTCCAGTTTGGCATTGATAAATTTTTTTTCTATTATACTTGATTTTCATGTTTAGCCCTTTAAAGTTTCAAAAAAACCATTTAATTTATTTTTCTTTAAAATTTGGTTCCTGTTTTTTTTTATTATTATTTGTTTTATTTAAAATAATTTATAAGATTGAAGTGTTTTTTTCAATTTCATCATCCTTAAATTCTTTTCATATATTAGAGTTAGTTCTGATTCTTTTAATTGCTACTTTTTTTTATTTAAGATAATTTTTAAAATTATTTTTTTATGATTTTATCCTCTATTTTTTCCTATAAGATTTCTTCTTATTGTTATTTCTTTTATTGTAATAATTTTTTTTAAAATAAATTTTTTATTTCATCCTTCAACATTAAATTGGTTGGGAATTAAACTTCTTGATTGAGCATGGGTCTAGGATTTCTTTTTTTTTCCTAATAAATTTGATCTTTGTTCTTCTTATTGCTAATTTGTTTTATTTTAATACATTTTTAATTAATTTATTTTTGTCTGATTTCATTTTTCAATATTAAATTGATTGAGAATTAAGCTTCTTGATTAAGTATGGGTCTAGGATTTCACAGGTTGAGAGTTTAGGAGAGTAACTCAAATTTAGAAGATTCGCTCGAGTTTGCTTGGTTTTTCCCCTCTTTTTTTAAGTTAATATTTTTTTGGTTTCATCCATCAGCATTTATTTAATTGGAGATTGGATTCCATTATTTTTTTATTTGTTTTCTATAGGATCTTTGACTAATTTTGAAAATGACCGAATTTCAGGTCATTTTATTTCTTGCTCTTTGTTAAATTTTTCCTTTTTTAAAAGAGATTTTGTTTTTGATTTAAATGAGATTAATTGATTTAATATAATCATAAGATATTCACTAAATAATATTTTGTTTGGTTTTCTTTTAAGGTCGTTACTCTGATGACGTGTGCGTTCTCTTTCGATGTTGTCGTGCAGCCCTTCACAACAATGATAAAATCATTTCGGTAAGCTCTTTCTAGTGATGAGAAGTTGTCCATCGCAGAGTGATGATGAGTCTACGGGGAGCTTTTTTTTCTCCTTTTAAATATAATATTAACAATTTATTTTTTATAGTTAATCATTGCAATATATATATATATATATATATATATATATATATATATATATATATATATATATATATATATATATTCAATATCAATATTTTTTTAATTATATTGTTCAATTAATCAAACTTATTAAATTTAATCAAGTAAATAACTTGAATATCATATTTTTCTTGCTGTTTTTAAAAACGCTAACATCAACTTAACATTTTTTTTTACATTAAAAAAATTTAACATGTCTTTCTCTTTCCTAGTTATCATTTATTTAGTTTTCTTCACTTTCTTTTCTCTTTTTGATTTTTATTTAACTTACGGGGATAAAAAAAATTCATAGAACGAGACAAAATATGTCATGGTTTTTTTCTTCTTCTCTGAAACAGAAATTCGTGATGTTTGAAGAACACGGAGTTAATTTTCCGAATCTATTATATCACACGGATAAATGTATAATTATTTTTCCCTGGGGGGGGGAGTGCTGCAGTGTCTTGGGAAACAGATATTTTGAAACGACTATGTACTATGAAGTGGACAAAACAGGGCAGGACCACCTTCGTTTAGCCTCAAAGAACTTTCTTTGTCCGCTTTCAATATTAGATAAATTATAATTTCAGTGACAAGGAAATCACCATAACCAGCTAACCAGGAGAGAAGCAAACAAGATTGAAAATTCGGTGGGGGTGTAATTTAATTAGTTAAATTTTAGATTTATTTTTAAAATTTAGTTCAAGTGTGATAAGTTTCAGAGTTATTGAAAGCTTACCTGATTATTAATTTTAGAACATTAAAAGATTCGTCAAGGTGTGTGTAAACTGACCCGGATATTCATAGCTAAAATTTAAAAGAAAAAGAAAAAGAAGAATGAAAAGAATCCCCAGTAAAATAATAACACCACCATCAGCCACAAAATCTTCAAGTTCTACCGAAAGTCTATCACCCTTGGCATAAAAGGGCATGTATGTCTAGGAGTGAAAGGCATTGCTTTTCAATTTTGAGTTTTCCTTTTCTTTTGGCTGGTTAAAAAAAAAAATCTAAAAAATTAACACTGTTTAAAAATATTCAGAGAAATAATAACGTATAGAGAGTCGTAAATGAGTTTAAATGGTAACTCAACTCTTTTTAAAAAATTAGGAGAGGCAATTTTAAGATTTAAATTTTAAAAACTCTATTTTTATACAATAATAAGTATTTTATTCTTATACAAACTCTATGAGTAAAAAGAGTTGTGTTTGATATAAGATGGGATTAAAAATGTTTTGAATGAGAAAATATTATAGCAATTTAATTAAGATAAATTCACGTGAATTTATATGTTTAATAAATAAAATATTCATAATAAATAAAATATTTTTTAAAGAAAAAATAACTATATAATTGACGTGAGAAAAATAGTATGAAGAGAAAAATGAACCTAGAGAGAAAATTTAATAATATTTTATTTTCATTAAACAGATATAAACGTGTGATTTTGTCTTAATTAAATTACTGTATTTTTTTTTCAAAACTTATGTCAAATATAACTCTTTTTATTCATAGAGTTTGTATAAAAATAAAAAACTTATTCTTGTATTACATAGTTTATATAAGAATAAATTACTTGGTCTTGTATAAGAATAAATTTTTTTAAATTTAAATTTTAAAATTGTCTTGGCTATATTTTTTAAGGGAATCTCTCAGAATTATGTTATTTTAAAAAAATAACTGTGCTAAAGGTTTTTTTTTAAAAAAACTCCCATTTTGAGCCAATTGTCAATCACATAATACATCAGGGAACTTGGGCTAGTAGGCTCCCTGTCATGTGTCAATATAGGCTCCCCTCCCCCCGAGAAGGTAAAACGTGCAGTGCTTAAATTAACTGGCCCGATAAAAGCAAAACACTGATAAAAACAAAGAAACTAGTAGTAGCAACACCCATCTAGAATCTGTACTCCTTTTTTTTTCCATCTTCCTTTTCCGTTTTTCTTGAAATCGTATGTATACACCAAACCTTTATTACCAGAACGCGGGCCTAGGAAGAGCGTACGAGGGGCTATGGCACCCTAGACTTTAAAAGGTCCGAACATTTCAAGGATTCTGTAAGTATGGCTAACATGGAGTTTGTTCACTTGATGTATTATTATTATTATTATTTAATTAACGTAGATATCTGAGTTAATTTGTATATATTTTAATTAATTTTATAAATTCTAAAATTAACAATCTATTTTGTATTTCTAAAATTTATAAAAGTCAAATTTGTCTGTGGAGAGCTGAAGTCGCATAAAAGCCGGTCACTTAACCTTTCTTTTCCCATGGTACGGAAAGAACTGGAAGTGCCAAACAGGACAGCTCAGCTCATATTAGTTGCCTGTCTAAGCTGAAAAACCGACTGATCTGATCCATTTTGACAGAAGACTTCAGGAGAATCATCAGTTACAGGGCTGTAATGTGTGGCTGCGGTGGTGACAGCTAAAAACGTTCTGACAAAGGAGAGGTTGAAGGCAAATGACTAGCTAGTCCTCCAGCCGGCAGGCAGAGTAAGGATTAGAGACTTCACATGGGGTTGTACAGAGTGCAGGCATGGATGGGATATTTATTATTATGTATGTATAATTTAAAATCACATTTATAAGGATGATTATGGATATAACTGAACTAATTCTCTTCTTAGATATAGATGGGAATTAGGGGGTTAAAATATAGGAAGTTGCTGTAAATCTGTTTAAGTCCTTACAAGCATTAAAATTGTATTGTTCTTCATTGTTTTTTTTTTAGATTATAAAATAATTTTTTTATCTAAATTTTTATTTTTTAAATTACATAACATTTATATAATTAAAAAGGAAACATCAATTTACATTCGAGGAGAATTAAACAATAAAATAGAAAAAATAATTTTACAAACCATAAAAAAAATAGAAAAAAGACAGAACATGCATACCATGTTTAATATTACATTCATTCAACAATAAAAAACACAATTACATTAATTTGGATCATTTGTTGTAATTTGGATCGCATTATAATTGGAACAAAAACCAAGACCCTTTTTTTTTAAAAGAAAATGACAATTTACTTTTGAGAAAAATAACTTTTGCACATAAAATTAATTCATAATTAACGCCAATAAAAATCAAACCATGCAATCAAGTCTAATATCACTATCAACTCTAATATCATTGTTAGGTTTTTTAAAACACATAAATACAGCGGAAACAATAATTTTTTTTTTTTTTAAGGAGTTCCAAGGGTCTCATTGGACAATCTAGGGTGTGACCATCCTTTTCAAGACTAGATTATCGCAAACCAAAAGTCATCTCGTCTTCTAACTATAGTCCACACAAACCAAAAATAAGAAATATTATGAAAACTTTTTAAGAAGAGAGAGGTTACTATATCTTTGAATACTAGCTTTCTTTTCTGCGCTTGCAAGTGTTTCTCTATTATATTTATAACTTACATAGTTTTTCTTTACACAAAATATGAGGCATGTCATTTTATTTATATGAAAACTTGATAACCATATAAATAATAAAATATCAATTTGCTTATTAAATAATATCATATATATTGTTTCATAATAATTTTTAAAAATTTATTCTTTCAAGTCTTTAATTGATTTTCTAGGTCTAGAATTATAATTTCTTATATTAATTATATTTTAGTCCTTAATTTCTAAAACTTATTCACAAACAAGTCACACTTGATTAATTATTTCAGTTTAATTTCTAACCAATAGTTCTTAATGTGTGTGATCCATTAGATTCCTAATAAGTTGACCTAAATATAAATTATAATTCTAAATAAATAAAATAATTTAATTTATTATCAATTCACCAATTGATTGATATATATTTGAAGATCAAGTGCATCATCTAGCAAAGTGTTATGATCCTTTAAATATTAAAAAAATTATAAGTGGTTTGACTCAATCTTTTAATGAGTACTTTCTTAGTGTAATTATTATTCTTTCATCATAAATGTTCTGATTTAGATATTATAACTTGAAATATATCTACCTTTTTTAAATCATATTTGTTCTCAATACCATAGACATTAATCATTTGAATAAAATTTAAAACTCTTTTCAAATATAATTCCATCTTATGTAAGGATTTCACAATTAATACTATTTGAGAACATATAAAATATTTTTTCTAATTCATCTTGAGTGAAGAATCATCTCTTCATTACTCAAATAATTTCATATAATTTATGTTATATCCAATATCTATTTGCTTGTTACCATTGATTATAACAACTTGTTATCGGGATTAAAATGTGACATTCCATATGTAAAATAATTTAATAATCTTAACTTGTTGATTACCTTGAGTGTACTTGTCTTTCAACAAATACCTATATTATGTTTCTTTTTATAAAAAAACATAACATTTATAAATCTCAATGACTTTAATTAATATACCTTAATAGAAGAAGCAAGAATATTTAGGAAAAAAAAAACTTAGATACAATCAAAATCTCATAATTATAACAATTTTATAATTTTATTTATAAAATATTTTTATATCAAGAATATTAGATTTACTAATTAAATATTAAATTAATAAAAATTTATTTTTTCTTTATATTTATTAATTAAATATTAGATTCATTAATAAAAAAAATTAAATAATAAATATACTTTATGAGCAAAGTCAAAGTATCAAAGTAATGACTACTAGACATATATTCTAACAGAAACACACTATCGTCTCATCCCACAAAGATGCCGCTGGGAGTCAAATTACTTCATGGTTAACACGTACGGACATATTTTTGTCATATGAAAAGCAACGGATTTAACAACAGCAGAAAAGTGTACGATGGAATCATTCAAACAAACTAAGCCAATGGAAACAGAGGGGGGGGAAAGTGGGAAAGGAAAGACCAGTCAAATGTGAGGAGATGTTCTGCGCCTTCCAGTCAACTATAAGTTGTACAGTGACTGACTGCACACAACCGCCCATCCTAGAAAGCCATAGAAAGATACCATCTAGGAAACTACATGTTCTATATCTCTTGCCATTTTCTTTTCTATTCACATGCCAATTTAGTGTCAAAGCTGCTCAAGCAGATAGCAAAAGCCTGGAATGCAGACAAAGGATACCGGTAATCCATGGTGAACATATCTTTGCCAACCTTACCAAATTGAAGAATCACCTTGTCATGATCAGATTGAGCAGGCTGCGAAGGTGTTGGTGCACCAGCAGCAGGCTGCGTTGCAGCAACAAGCTGAAAGTTCTTGACAGAGGCAACCGACACTCTCCCACGGAAATTAAGGCACCAGCACTGCAACTGTTCATGCCATCTTGGTGACTTGTTCCGGAGGACCAGTGGTCTCTCCTTTCCCTCCTCATCTTCTTCTCGAGGCCCAACAATGTTGGAGAACCGGGAACTGCTAAACTCAGTTGAATTGTCAATTGATTTCGAAAAGGAAATGCTCCGAAATGAGTCTTCAAGGGAGCAAGGTAGGAGCTCAGGCTGGCCTGGGACAGAACCACCAGGCTCAAGGGATGATACAGGGATTGAGTGCATGGTGCAGTGCATCCTTCGTGGACCCCGGGTGCCAAGCACATTCAGCTCATATGTAACATGAGCAATGTTATAGCTGCCTGTAGGAACCTTTGGAGAAACTTTCTTTGAGTAGAACCTACGGCTTCGGCCAGGTGGGGCAAGCTGAGCATTATTATAGGGGGGCTGCGTGTCATAAATTATAAATTTGGTTCCCAGAAAATTTGACCTGAAACAAGAACAATAAGCATTTCAACACAATTCTGACACATAAGTACAGCAATTCGTTGAACTTTGTGCATTTAATGTTTCCTTTTGTGCATTAGTCATTGCAGAACTTTTTTTTTTTTATTAACATGGATGTTCGGCCAGCTTGCGCGCACCTCGACTAATCTCACGAGCCCTGAAGTTAAAGACCATTACAGAACTTCTTATAATGATACCTAGAGGTAGGAAGTCTTGAAAGCACCAACTCACATGCTTAACAAACCCTTGCGATAAATGGTTCATATCAGGCTACTAATATCTTGGACACCCTGACCTCACTAGAAAGGTCTAAATCAATTCATCACTCTTATCTTTAAGATCCTTGATCAAGTAAAATTTATATAATGCATGAAACAATCAATAGTTACATTTCTGATGCATCTGCAGAGCAAACAATTATCACCCCCTCACATGGAGAAACAGAAAGAAAAATTTAACCAAATCTTTAGCCTAGCTTCAGGTATCACAAAAGAAAAAAATGACATGGCTAAGCTGACATTTAAACTATAGTAGCATACTCATACACATGCATGCTAGCATGTGTCACCCATACACACTTAATCCTATACAATAGAGAAACAGAATATATTCCTAATAAAAACAAAAAAGAAATATACAGTTCAAGTTTACAGAAAAACTATGCAATGAGATTATTGACTATATAGCTAGGTAATAAGTACACCTTGGTCTACTAGACAATGGAGGTTGCATGGATTAGGCCAGTTTTGAACCCAAATGAAATGTTAATTAAACATATATTGTCTTCAAGTCATAACTAAAGGAAATTACCACAATCCAATGCAAGACTAGCATGACAATTGTAGCATAAATTTGGGGCATTAGCAACTAATCAAATATCATACAGAAAATGAACTCTCACCTTAGTTTTCCAATATATGTGCTGCTTGATTTTGATATGTTGTCTGCATCCATGGAAATTACATATTCTGTGCAAGTAGTTCTCCGAGAACGTTTTGCAGACAGAAGAAATTTTCCATTTTCAACAAGCAAAGCTGCAAAGCATTAAATTAATAAACAGCATATTAATTTAGAATACTATAGTAGATTGAGGAAACTTTGTATCAAACAGTTTAGTTGCTGAATGAGAGTATTATAGTGATTTTTGTTATCTTTGGGGAGTAATAACTTAGATTGATAAAATAGAACTGGAGCAACAATTCAAAGAAGATCAAGAGGATATCTTAGAACAGCAGATTCGGTAGACAGTTTCCAAAAGTTTGCTTGATAGATATTTTACAGAAGAACTTCGTATGCATAGCCATTAAAAAGAATTTGCTACCCATTTACACAACTGACTTTTGGAAAGAAGAAATTTCCTTTTCAATAAAATCATAATGCAAGTCACTTGCACAAACGAATTAAAAAAAAAAAGGTGAATCATTGAATAACTGTCTTTCCAGGCCAGTAGGACAAACTTAATAGAAAGAAAACTGAACAGATAATATAGAGTAATGTTACTTTAAAATAAACATTCAAGAAAACAAAAGCCACAATTGTGTGTGAGAGAGAGAGAACACATCAGATGCATATCAATCAGGCATCTGGATCATGAAAACAACTTGCCGCAATCAAATTGGTCTCTTTGCAACATAGAAAATGAATTGCAACTAATCAGAAAAAAAAAATTGTGTCTAGCTGGTTAAACAACTGACAGAAGCAACTTCTAGTTTTGGCACAGTAATAAGAAGGCACCATTAATGCAACTTTAGAAACATGATTAAATGCCATTAACAAGGACAAGCAGCGCAGCTATGCATCACTGTAGAAACCACAGCATCATGACACAACCAAATGCATGGAGGTAAAAAACATTCATTACTTCCATCCATGAAGACCACAAGAAACTAGAGAGAAGGAGATTAGGGTTGGTAAGTTAACTGCATACATCAATATAAGACCACTATTTACAAAACAGGTCACATAAAAGTGATGACAGTCAAATGCCAAAATGTCAAGAGAAAAGCTCACCAGGGCTAAGGCAAAGGAAAAGATGGTAAGTTAAGTTTGATTTGTCCCTCTTTATGAAACACTGGACGGTTCCATCCCTGGGCCCTGGCTATAAATGGATAACGAAAAAATTGTCAATTATCACTCTGTGTCATAGCAAACCCCATACAAAATAACTTTGTGCATCCACATGTTAATTCTCAGATAGAACCTTGCATTGACAGAACTTGGTTGAAAGGAAAACAACCTTATACAAGTATGAAAATGACCTCGTATAAAGATATTATAGAGGCAAGACAAAGTATGAACAAAGTATGTACGAACCTCACCTGCTTCAGGGAAACAGGGAAGGTGATCTTCCCAGAGAACTCTGGACTTCTTACAATTTCTTTACACATTTCCCTCCAAGCCCTGCACACAGAAGCACAAGCAACAACATGCTTGCGAGCAGGCCATGTGCTCTCACTTGCCTCCAATCTCTTGATCACATCTCGCAGTAATTCTGGCGGAAGACCAGCCCAAGGACTATCCTGAATGACCACAGGCTGGTCAAGCAACTCACATGCTGAGCCATGAGATTTCCCTCTGAAATGACCTGGCAGCCTGACCTCAAAACTCCGCCTCGACAAGCTCCCAAATCCATCCCTCATGTCACGAACTATACTACGGAATGACATTTTCTCTAATACACTGGCAGCCCCAAGTTAGTGAACACTTGAAAATGGATGCTGCATAAAGCAATTTTACGCTTAAGCGGATGAAAGATTACTAACCAAGAATTGTACACAACAGAAAATCAAACAAAATAGTTTTAAATTTCAGCTATAACTACAATGCTTACTAACCAAGAAAGAAGAGAGATAAGGGAAAAGGCACAAAGCAAGTAAAGAAGATTCCTATAAAAGAAAAGAGTCACATGGACCCAAAGCACCTAAAACACCAGACTTTTATCAGAAACGTCTTTTGGCGGGTTTTAAACTAATCTTTAAATCCAAGTTGCCATCAATTCAAATCTAACTTTCTTTTAGCACACTCTCGCTCAAATTAAGATTCTCAACAAAAAGGAAATATTTATAGAACTATACCCGTTCTTTAATTACAAATTATGCAATAGTGAAAAGAGAAAAGAAGAAGCAAATTCATTTGTCACTTAACTCAAATCTAACTTCCTGTATTGTATAAATTTATCCAAATAAAGAAGCTTAAACCAAAAATTCGACAAGCAAACCATATCTCTAAACAGAAAAGACTTGGAATGGGTCTCACACATTTTAGATAAAAACTCAAAAGTTCATCTCTCATGAAGAAATTTAAGAACCAAGTCTTAAAAACTCAAAAAACATAATATTATATGAAGATGCTAGAGCTTTTCTGTTCATCGAACGAACGTCATAAACTACACCGTGGAGTTCTGCCTTATCTACTATTATCACCTAATTTACTTTTTGGCCCCTAAATTTTGTTAAGTTTTGGGGCTAACATTACAATTCAGGTTCGGAAAAAAATCTAGAGAGCAAAAAATACTAACCTTTTCAAACCCCAAAACTGATCAAATATCCATTCTTCAACTCTCAAACATCACCGATCATCAAATCAAGAACAAAAATCACAACTTTCCACATAAACTCTGCAACAAAAACAACACTTCATCCTCACCAAAACACCAATATCCAAAATGTTTAGCAGCCCACAAAGGGCAAAGCTTTGGAAGTTCAAGAAATCAAACAAAAAACAAAAGTTTGACCATCCCAGGTCAGAAAAATGAAATCCTGCGCAACCTCAAAATAACACGACGAATGTGTCTTGGAAATTCGAATCAAAGACTTAAAATTCAGACATCTTTCCGGTAATTATCTCGAGAAAAAAGCAGAGAATCACCGAATCTAAGAAATATATATACATAAATATATATATATAAAGAGGAAAAAAAGGGAAACAGAGAAGTGGAAGGTGGAAGCACTAAAATAAAGCATGATAGCTCACCATTCTTCTCTACAGATTCAGATCCTTAGCTTCACCGCACGATTTCTCTCTCTATAAAAGTCTACAACGACAGGCACAGGCAGACTTGTTTGATTAAATCCAATTTACGAAATTAATGCTAGCATAGAGGCATAAGAAAAAGAGAATTAGCTTCCTTTTATTTTACTATTATTTTATGAACAGTACGACTTGGTTTAAATTTAATTTAATATTATAGATAAATATAGCATGCCACTTTTGAAGTAGAAGTAGACTTGTAATAAATTGAACTGAAGTGGAACTTGTCTCTTCTCTTTATGATAACTTGCCTATCTTATCCTTAGACAAATTATCATTTTGGTCCTCGATCCACCATGACCTTTACTTTCCGTTTCATTTATTCAACTGCCGTTATCCGACTTCCCAACGGCGTTATGTGTCTCTTCATCAAGTATCGTGGCTGATCTAGCTACCCTATGGGCCTATGGGCTACCTGGTTACAATCTGTTGGACAGTGGGCTAATGACTATGGTCCTGACCACGCAGTTGCTACAATCCACTATCTCAGGCAGATAAGGCCCACTGGCTCGGTGGATTAACTGATTTTTGTTCATTTTAACCCAATGGAAACTTGGGCTTGCAATTTTATTTTTGTCCACCTTGAATTCAAGAACTTAAATATCATTAGACTATAAGTTTATTAGTGATTGAAATTGGAGTTATGTGTTAATTACGTTTTTATTTTTAAATTAAAATGACCTATTATTTATTTAATATTTAAATAATAAATTTTCACATGGTGTATATCCTAAAGGGATATATATTAAAGGTTGTATATGACATTTAGTTTTTTTTTTTAAGAAGAGTAATAATCCAATATCTATTAAAAAAAAATTATCTTCTAATATAATTTTTTATTTTTTATATAAATATATTTTTTAACAAGAAAAATTGTAGCTTTCTAAGCTATATTGTTTATTCAATAAAAACTGAAAGCAAATAGAATAAATATAAAAAAAAATAAACAATTTGAAATAAGGATAAAAAAGGCATCTCTTTAATTAAAATCACTTTATCATATTAATGTGTTCCCCTTTTTATATTTTTTTTACCAGAAAAGTTGTTTTTTAAATAACAACTTGTCATAACCATAAAGAAAAAATTTAATAAAAAATAATACTTTGATAATTTTGACGTGAATGTATTACAAAAGAAATGAATAATATATTTCTCATGCATTGTTATATTTAACTTTTTAAAATCCATTTTCTAATTAATTGTACAATGGTAAAAAAAATATTTGTAGAAAAGAAAATGAATAAAATAATGGAGTAAAAATACATTTTTTTACCGGAAACTTCTTTTCTGATTCATAAATGTTTTTGGTGTTTTGACCAAAATATATATATATATATATATATATATATAAAGAATAGTTCATGGATTAAAGAGTGACGATAATTTGAAAAAAAATATTTGTAATAACTATAAAGACATGAACTTCTTTTTCATAGGATATCCATTACAATAAAAAAAAAATAACCAGCATAGCTAGTTTATATCTAATAATTAACGAAATGACTGCTAATATTAAAAGAAAAATACTAAGATCATATCTGAAAGTAAATGTCATATTAAATGATAGATAAAGAAATAATTTCTTAAATACATAATTTGAACATATTATGAATTATTAGGATGCAACATACTATATAAAGTATTTTTTAAAAATATTATGAATTGTTTGCATGAAACATGTTAGGAATTGTTAGGTTGTTGTTGCATAAATATTATTAAATATTTTTATGCTATATAACACTATTTCAATTGTATTTGCAAGTATATTTTTATGAAGTACTTGTTTATTATTGAATTATTTGCATGTTATTCCATCCTTATTATATTTTGTAACAAATCAGCCAAAAAAAAAGATTCTAAATGTCAAAATATTTGGCTTTCATTAGTGAAAGATAATTTGTGTTGTTAAAATAAATTTATTTATGATAGTTCATCCAAATTAGTTAAAGAATTAATGAAATTTATCTTATGGGATATAGCGTGATTATTTTTGTAATTATCCAATTTGTTTGGATAAATAAAAAGTTCATATAGGTTTTATTAAAAGAAGATAAATACAAGTTATCCGAAGATAATGGTTAGGGAAATGTTTTTGTAAACTACAAATAGCAGTATGTTAAGAACGTAATAAACTAAGAAGCTTGAAGATAATGTTCTTATCCTTATCACATCGATATGTATATAAAAAATGACATTTAAAAGTGAGAGAAACACAAAAAAGAATGCAACACTTGCAATGGAGCAAGAGTGCTCAACCAACTAAAGAGTTACACATAGTTTCGTTGTATATACTCTTGACACATGAGTGGAGTGCGAAGAAAGTTCTCGATGAGAATTGTTCGCTAAAGAGTTAGGGAGCCTATAGACTCTTAGGGGAAGTTCATGTGTTAACTATTAGCAACTAGATATTCCAGTTAGGATGACAACAATTTGAAGATCTTCAAGTGTTATAGCAAGTGTCATAACCCGATTTCGGGTTATTCCCCGAAAATTCATTTTTTTTCAAAATAAAAATCAAAAAAATAAAATAAAGGCTGGCAATGTGGAGAAAGAAGGTCGGAAAATCAAGCTGCAATTTTTGGAGGAAATTCAAGGCCTAATTGTACCCCATTATGCCCAAAAATAGAGAAAAACAATGCAAATTCAAGGTCAAATTAAATTATTATTGGACGAATTTGCATAAAATTAAGTCCAATGACATAATTAACTTTTTAATAGGCCAATTTGATTTAATCATGGGCCAAATTAAATTTTAATTATGGTTAAGAATTAATTTGGGTCTAATTGAAGGATTTAATTAAGTGCAAGGACTTAATTATACTTTAAATTGGTCAGATTAATTTTATTTGGGGCTTAATTGGTGAAAAATTAAGTTTGAAAGCTTAATTTGGGCTTAATTGAGAAGATTAAAATTTTAAGAGATCAATTTTAATTTTTATCAAGCTAATTGATTGAAATTAGGAGCCAAATCGTAAGAAAATTGAAGTTTTAGGATCAATTATAGGTGCTGTCATAACCTAATTTTTGATCCTTTTATTTTAATTATTATTATTATTTTATTTATTGAAAAAGATATAAAAAAATGATGATGAAAAAAATAATAATGATGAAAAGCAAGTAAAATGAAATAAATAAAGAATGAATTAAAATTTGGGTTAAGGGCAACATGATTGGAAGTTTTGAGGTTTAATTAAACTTTGGAATTAATCTAATTAATCCAATCAAGGGTTTAATTGGTGAATTGATAAGTTTTGAGACTTAATTAAGCTTGAAATTAATTTAATTAATCCAAATCAAGGTTTTAATTGGAGAATTGATAAGTTTTGAGACTTAATTGAGCTTGACATTAATTTAATTAATCCAATCAAGGATTTAATTAGATAATTGATAAGTTTTGAGACTTAATTGGACTTGGATTTAGTTAAATTAATGAAATCATGGACTTAATTGAATAAATAGCAAAGTTGGGGTTAATTGGGGGTCAAAATTGTAAAATTAAAGTCCAGGGACTGTTTGGTATAATTCGCTGAAATGCAGGGGTCCAACTAAAGTTTATTTAAGGGCTAGATTACAAAACTTAAAGGGCCAAAACGCAAATAAGCATTAAACACCAAAACGGCGCTGTCTGTGTATGCGCTGTTCATCTTCTTCAACGGACTCCCACCGCCACCATTACACCTGCAATCAATGGTTGGAAGAAACGGATTGTTCTCTGGCTATAAAAGCCAGAGAACGAAAGGTCACAAGTAAAAACTGAAAGGGGGGAAGACAAGGGAAACCACAGGACCGGAGAAGAAAGAAACCAAAGAAAAAAACTGGAGAAAAGGAGCAGAACCGACGAGAGAGAGAGAGACGAAAGAAACCCGAAAAGGGACTGATACCAAGATACCAGTGAACTCTTAAGTGTTTTGTTTAGAACCCCATACCAGAAGTGACCTTTTCCTCACTAGCACCGGCCTAAAACAACGAAAACCAAAACCAGCCGAGAGAGTACAGACAGTGTTCTGAAACAGAGTAAAGAAACAAAAACAAACAAGCCGAAACAGAGACACAGGAAAGGAATACAACGTGAGATACAAAGCAGAAGGAGTAAGAAGAAACTCGAAGGCAGAAGCGTCGCCCTCAGCAATCACGCGCAAATTCCCTGCAAAAGGATCAGGTAAGTCTTCTGCTCTGTTTTCCCCGCTTTTCATTACTTCATTTTTGCCGTCTGTTTGGAATTAATTAACAAAGGCCAGGCACGCGTGATTTGGATCACGCGTGCCTCATGTGGCCCAGCCGGGTCACTGGCTTGGGCCAGTGACCGGGCTGGGCTGGCTGGGTCTAGCCCAGCCCATGTGGGCTGAGCTGGGCCCAGCCCAAAAAATAAAAAAAACAAAAAAACAAAAAAACAGAAAAACAGAAAAACAGAAAAGTAAAAAAGGTAGAAAAAATAAAAAAATATGTATGCATGAATAAAAATAATGTAAATTTATTGGTTTATTCAATGACGTCAGAGTCAGGAATAAAAATACCGGTTTAAATTTATATTATTTTTATTCGGTGTATTTTATTTTATTTAGCTAGAAAAATAAAAAATATGTGCATGTGTAAAAATCAATTTATTTTTATTTATTTATTCACTGGCGCTAGAGTAAGGAATAAAAAATATTGATCTAATTTTTCGTAGCTACGAATTTTTACCAACGCCAGAGTTGGAATTATTCGAGCTCGAATATTCACTGACGCCAGAGTCAGGAATATTATAAACAAATCATCATAGCATAAGCGAATAAATGTTTAGCAATTTAAGACAAAACCAACAATGCAGTCTGCCTTAGACAGAACGTTTAAGGGGTGATAATATCTTCCTTTTTACGTAACCAATCCCGAGCCATAGAATCTCTGTTGACCAAGTTAGGGTTCCTAGTGACCATAATACTAGGTGACGACTCCTCAAATAAGACATTTTCCCCTAAAAGAAGCAGATGCCAGAAATCTGTTATTTTTCCATAATCAAGAGATTATTTTTAGGGCCGCCGCGATGTCGGGTGCGACAGGTGCAATTAAATCAAATTTAAAGAGGGAGGACTGAAATGAACTTTGGCCAAAATCAGAACTTTGGTACTGTTCATCTTCTTCTTTAAATCTCTGAAATAACTGCTCAGGTTACCTACTTTGCAGCTGCATTTAATGTACCTAACGTCTACCAAATTTGCCAAAACTTGCACGAAACTGATCACCAGAAATCCCTCTACGTCCCGGTATGGTCTTCACCGGCTCACTGGCAAATAAACGGACGTGGCACCACCCCAAAGAGGCCAACTCAGGCAGCCTTCAGCTGCAGATTTGACAATTTAACAGTGCACCATGCCTACTTTGAGCCAACGGTTGAGATCCTTCTCATCTGAATCAAGGGCTGAAATTTTACCCTGGTGCAGACAAGATTACCCTCTTCCATCGCCTATAAATAGAGGTGGATTTCATGGCCTGAGGTAGGAGAAAATCGGGTCCAAAATAAGCCAAAAATCAGCTTCTCCCCTGTTTTTCTTCCAGCCAACGTTCTCTCTTCTCTCTCTCTCCCGCTGCTTCTTCAGCCCTTGAAGACCCCACAGAAACATTCCTCCTCCACCAAAAGACGACGTCTCAGCCTCCCCACTAACCCAAATCCTCACCGGCGATAGGCACAGCCACCGCGAGGTTTTCCCTCTCCTCTATGCAGATTCTCTTCTTCTGCATCTTTTTCTTTCTTCCTCCGCCACAAGTAGCCAACACTGCCACCATTCCTACCCCGACCACCATCTCCACCGCAGGAAGCCAACACAACCACCAATCGACCACCAAGTTGCCACCGCGGCTCTCTCTCTTCTCCTGCCAGCCCTTCTCTCTCCTCTGCAACCTTTTCTTCTCCCTCTCACAGCCGACTCCGGCCACCGTCACCTCAGTCGAAGTTTCCTGAGCCACCGTCCAGACATCCTCAGCACGTCCGAGACCCCTAAGCCAGGCAACTTTCTCTTCCCTGCGTTGCCTCCTTCTTCGTTGAGGCCGCTGCATGCAGAATTCATTTCTGCATGCAGCGGCAGAATAATTAAGTTGTCTTTAGGCCGGGCCAGTTTTGGCCCAACCCCTATTAAAAAAAAACAAAACAATATCCAAAAAATTTCAAAAATCATTTGAAAAAAAATTATGATTTTCTCAAATATTTTTCTATTCATTTTGCATAATATCGGGTTGTATATTTACACTGTAAAATACAAATCCGGTATTAAAATACCGGTTTTCTCCGAATATTTAAGAAAAAAACATTCAAAACATTTTCAAAAATAAAAAATATTTTGTTGCATACGGCCAAATCCTAAAACAATTTCAAGCATATTTTTCATAAAAAAAAATTGCATTTTTTTCATGAATAAAAAATCCAAAAATGGATATCATAACCAGTTTATGATTATCCATTAGGATTTGGCCAACTTGTCAAAAATCTTTTTCCAATCTTTGTTTTAGGATCCAGATGTAGATTTTAATATTTGTGGGGTGTAAAATTATACGATAAAGTACACCTTCAGGTATTAAAGATACAAGGTGTAGAAATGCGATGCTAAAATTCAGACTTTAGAACGGCTAGGTTTTAGCCCGATAAGGTAGAGACTCTCTCATGAAGAGAGATCTACCTTGAGTTTTAGAAAAGACCAACGAATAGAAACCCGACTTAGAAAAAATAATCAAACAACAATGCAGCTTACCTTAGGTAGGGTGCACTGGGGGTGATGCGTTTTTCCCTTGCACAACCAGTCCCTTACTCAGACTCTCGCAGACCATAGGTTCCTAGTGACCATAATACTAGGTGGCGACTCCTGAACCTTAATCATAATTTTATTATTAAATCCAAAACCCTTCCCAACACACAACACCTCTCATCAGGAGGCACGATAAGAGCCTCCACCGTCGCCAGACGACGTCGCCCCGCGACAGCAAGCTACTGTAGTAGAAGACCAAACGAAGTGTTTCTCTTGACAAATAAGGTAGTGAAGTTTTAAAGGATTTATAGGGCTATTTGTTTTTACAGTTGGAACCGTGTTTCATTATTTTTTTGAAAATTTATTTGTTTGAAATTAATTTTTTGATGTTTTTGGATCGTTTTGATGTGCTAATGTTAAAAATAATTTTTTAAAAATGAAAAAACATTATTTCATGCATTTTCGAGAGAAAAGACACTTTGAAAAACAACTGCTACCATACTCTCAAACACTACTATTATCATAAATACTCCTCTTATAATCTTCTAAACTAGTAAGAGTTGTCTATCCTGGGTTTGGCTGTCTTAGAGGGTTTTTTTTTTATCTTATGGAGAAGTTCTTTAAAAAGTTTTCCTTTAGGTTTTTTCATACTTTTATTTATTTGGTTAATGATCAGTGGTTGCAAAGTGTTAGCATATTGCTTCTTAACATATATGGAATAGAAACAGGATGTTCAAGTGGTATCAGAACAGGTTCACTTATTTTAGAGTGAGATTTGTTTTCCCTATGGAACATGTAAACATTGACTTCGCCACCACAATTCAACAGTGAGAACTATGTCTACTGAAATGTGAGGACTAAAGCTTTCCTCAAATCATTAGTCAAGAAAGTCTGGCACACAGTTGAGCATGGTTGGACCAAGCCTAGAAATCTTTTTAAAGACTAGACTAGAGATGAATCCATTTGTTGTAATTGGAATAATAAAGGTCTGGGTGATATTTTCATAACAGTATCTCCTGATGAACTTTAAAGAATCTTCATATGTGATACATGCAAATAAGCTTAAGATATTCTTGAAGTTACTTATGAGGGAACCAAGACAATGAGAAATTACAAATTACAAATGATAACCTCAAGATTTGAGGAGATAAGAATGCTGGAAGATGAATCTTTAGATGAGTTTGATGCAAAATTTAATGATATTGTAAATTATAGGTTCAATCTATGAGAAAAATTAGAGGACTAGTAAATTATAAGGAACATTCTAAGATCCCTGCCTAAAAGATTTCAGCGTATTAATTATAGAAGAAAGCAAAGATGTAAACAATAAATTAGTAATGAATATTGAATATCCTAGTTTGTAATAACTAGGATATTTCTTTTAGCTTATGAACCTCTATGTTGAATATTTCACGCATATAATTTATATAACAATATCTTATACATAATAGTTTTTTTAACATATTTTGAATTGTTAGGATGCAACATACTACATAAAATATTCTTTAAAAATGTTATGAATTGTTTGCATAAAACATGTTAGGAACTGTTAGGTTGCCGTTGCATAAATATTATTAATTGTTTTCACGGTACATAATATTGTTTCAATTTTACCTGCAGGTATATTTTAATGAAGTATTTGTTTATGATTAAATTATTTGAACTATTTGAATGCTAGTTCATCCTTATTATATTTTATCACAAATCAGCTAAAAGGGAGAAATATTTGGCTTTGATTAATGAAAGATTATTTTTGTTATTAAAGATGAATTTATTTAAGATTGACAGTATATCCAAGTTAATTAAAGCATTAGTCTAGTTTATCCTATTGTTAAGATTGCATACAGAAATAATTTCTTTAAGAAAATTTTTGATAAGTGACCTTTATGACTGCTCATTTATGTTCATAGGAGACATCTTTAAGAAAAGACAATGGGGTAAACTAATTGAATGACTACATGCTCCATATGTTGAAGTAGTTAGGGAGTTTTATACCAATTATAATTCTTTCAATCTTTATAACCACTCCATTACTTTCATTGTTACAGGTCAAACCCTTGAGTTTTCTTTTATTGTCATTATAAAGTTATATGAGCTATTTGAAATCACAGAGATCCTGCCTTTCTCCATAAAGAAATAAGAGCCCCTTCCAAGACTCAGATGATTTATTTGTTTTTTGGCCTTACAGGACCAAAATTGTATGTCAAAACATATAGACTATCTATAAACGCTATACTACCTCGTTATCGATTGTTAGTGAAATTATGTTAATAAACCTCTGGCCTATTGTAAGACATACTAAGCTGATAGTTGAGAAAGTTCAGTTTATGTATGCTATTGTTATTGATGTTTCTATCAACCTAGTCACTCACTTTATTGATGTCATACAAAAAGCTACAACAAAAAAGAAAATGAGTTTACCTTTTGAAAGATTGATAACTAGGATAACAATCATAGCCAAAGTACCCTTGTTTGACAGTGAGTCAACAATCAAGATGTATGGAAAGATCTCAATTGTAATTGTTGTCAAATCTGAAGTTATGGTTAGTAAAAAGAGGTCATATCCTGAAGAGTCTACCTCTTCTAAGCATGAAACTCCCTAAACCAACCCCTCACTCCCTCTTATAATAGAACAATTGCAAGTACTATCAAACAAGTTTGATAGTTTTACTGGTAAGTGGAAACAAAAGAATGATATAGTTCATAAATTGCTAATAGATATGCAACAAGATATTATGCAGGTTGATGACAGACTTGTTCAACTCGACTTAGATGTCGAACAAGTGCATCAATTTATTGTTGATAAAGATAAGGAATAGGATTGGTAACGAACCAAGGGGGAGACAAGGATGCAGGATGCATAAAGGGAGACGAAGCAAGCAAGCAATCAGCCTTGCCAGAAATTTTTTGTTGTTCTAGAATTTTACTGATTTTTAATCAGTAATGAATATTAAATATTGAATATCCTGGTTTGTAATAACTAGGATATTTCTTTTAGCTTATGAACCTCTATGTAGAATATTTCACGCATATAATTTATATAACAATATCTTATGCATAATAGTTTTTTTTTAACATATTTTGAATGTTATGATGCAACATACTGTATAAAATATTCTTTAAAAATGGTATGAATTGTTTGCATAAAACATGTTAGGAACTGTTAGGCTGCTGTTACATAAATATTATTAATTGTTTTCATGCTATATAATATTGTTTTAATTTTACTTGCAGGTATATTTTAATGAAGTATTTGTTTATGATTAAACTATTTGAACTACTTGCATGCTAATTCATCCTTATTATGTTTGGTCACAAATCAACTAAAAGGGAAAAATATTTGGCTTTGATTAGTGAAAGATTATTTGTGTTGTTAAAGATGAATTTATTTAAGATTGATAGTATATCCAAATTAATTAAAGAATTAGTCTAGTTTATCTTATGAGATATAGCGTGATTATTTCTGTAATAATCTAGTTTGTTTGGATAAATAGAAAGTTGAGATAAGTTTTTATATATATATATATATATATATATATATATATATATATATATATATAAAGATAAATACAATTTATCCAAAGATAATTGTCATATAAGTGTTTTTGTAAACCATGAATAACAGTTTGTTAAGAACATAACAGACTAGGAAGCCTGAAGATAATGTTCTTATCCTTATTACATGGATATGTATATAAGAAAGAACCATCATAAACGAGAGGAGCACAAAAAAGAGTGTGGCACAGGGTAAAGCAACACTTGCAGCGAAGCTAGAGTGCTCAACTAGTTAAGAAGTTACATAAAGTTTCGTAGCATATACTTTTGACACACAAGTGGAGTGTGAAGAAATTTTTCAATGAGAATTGTTTGCTAAAGAGTTGAAAAGCTTGCAAACTTCTAAGAGGAGTTCATGTGTTAACTGTTAGCAACTAGATGTTCTAGTTAGGATGACAACAATTTGAAGATCATCAGGTGTTCTAGCAAGCTACTGCGGTAGAAGACAAAACAGAGTGTTTGTCTTAACAAGTAAGAAGTCTACTTACAAAGAATTTGTAGTCATAAATACTCCTTTTTGTAATCTTCTAAACTAGTGAAAATTATCTATTTTGGGTTTGGTTGCCTTAAAGGGTTTTTTATCTTCTAAAGTTTTTCTTCAAAAGATTTTTCCTTCGTAACAAAATAGCTTGTTCATTTAAGTTTTTTATACTTATATTTATTTGGTTATTGACTAGTGGTTGTAAAGTGTTAGCAGATTGTTTCTTAACATACAGGTAACAGAAACAGAACGTTCAATCTTTTCACACCAAGAAATAATTAAGTGTGCATGGTAGAATTATAATTCAATCATTTATGCTAGTTTATATATTTGTTTAGTAAGCTTGCCATCTTTTTGTTATAATTACAAGTTGATATATTCTTATTATATTACATATTTATGAACTAAACATATTTTTCGTTGCCTAATTTATTTGTAAATTTTGAACAACATCAATACCAAGAACAACACAATGTATAAAATTGAACTGCTTATGTCAACACAACCCATTAACTATGCTATTTTTTAATTATTTTTCTAACTATGCTATTTAGTAGTTACCAAAAATAAGGAACCTGGCACAAATTACTTTCAATAAAATATTCGTTCGTGTACCCAAAACCATCGCTTATGATTCGGCAAGGAAAGACAGGCCAGTATCAAAAACATCATTTAGCAGCCTTTAGCCGTACTTTGTGTAGCCAGCCCTCAGAAAAGCGGCGGCTGGTCAGAGCTTGTACGCTATGTCGCCGCCTGGCTCCATGCCATGCCATGCTAGCCTAACCGCTCGTTTCACAGGGCAACGAGGAGAACACAGTCGCTGTGTCAAGCGCCAACCGTTGAAGAACTTTAATTCCAGGGAATTAATTGATTCAATTATAAATGCAAGTGTGTAAAATTAGAGGAACCAAGATACCCTTTCGTCTCATCCCAGATTACAAGTCCTCGGCAGTCGAATTGCTTGATGATTAGACGTGTCTGAACATAGTTTTGTAATATTACAAGAACGAAGTTTAACAATATATGAAAACATGATGGAATCATTCAAAGCAAACTAATCCAACTGAAACATGAGAAAAGGGTGACAAAGGAAAGACCCCTCCAATGAGATGCGGTTTTTTGCACTTTACAGTCCACTACGACTTGTACAGTGACTGCATACAGCTACGACCACCCCATCCTAGAGAGCCCTAAAAGAAATACCTTGCCAATTAAATGTTTCTATAGTCGATACCATTCTCTTTTTTTCTTTATTCACAAGCCAATTTAGTGTCAAAGCTGCTCAAACAGATTGCAAAAGCCTGGAACGCAGACAAAGGATACCGGTAATCCATAGTGAACATATCCTTACCAACCTTACCAAACTGAAGAATGATCTTGTCATGATCAGACTGAACAGGCTGTGATGGAGTCGGTGCACCAGCAGCAGGTTGCGTTGCAGCAATAAGCTGGAAATTCTTGACAGATGCTACTGTCACTCTCCCACGGAAATTGAGGCACCAGCACTGCAACTGCTCATGCCATCTTGGTGCCTTGTTCCGAAGAACAAGTGGCCTCTCCTTTCCCTCTTCATCTTCTCGAGGCCCAACAATGTCAGAGAACCGGGAACTGCTAAACTCGGTTGAATTGTCAATTGATTTTGAGAAGGAAATGCTCCTAAACGAGTCTTCAAGGGAGCGTGGGAGGAGCTCAGCCTGGCCTGGGACAGACCCACCTGGCTCAAGGGATGATGCAGGGATAGAGTGCATGGTGCAGTGCATCCTTCGTGGACCCCTAGTGCCAAGCACATTCAGCTCATATGTAACCTGAGCAATGTTATAGCTGCCTGTAGGGACCTTTGGAGAAACTTTCTTCGAGTAAAACCTGCGGCTTCGACCAGGTGGTGAAAGCTGAGCATTGTTGTATGGCGGCTGTGTGTCATAAATTATGAACTTCGTACCCAGAAAATTTGACCTGAAACAATAACAATAAGCATCTCAACACAACTTCTGATGCAACAACAATTTGCAGAACCAACAATCTCATCCAAGTTCATTTGATATCTGCAACCACATATTCACAATGTTCCAATTGTGCAAAGTCATTGCAGAACTTGCTATAAAGATATCCATAGAATGGAAGCCTTAAAAACACCACCTTAAATGCTTAAAAAGTCCTTGCATATGATTCACGTGAAGCAATTAACATCAACCACGGGAAACAAACTAGCATGGCCTCCCAGGGACAGTTCAAATTCATAAGTCTAATATTTAAAATCATCAACTAGTTACATTAGTATTATGATACATGAAAAACCATCCTTAGTAGTTACATCCTCCTCGCACATTAGAAGAGAGAACAATTATCATCCCTGCCCATAGAGAAACTCTAACCACACTAAATAAAAACTCTAAACCTGATTTGTAACCTAGTTTAAGGAACTTCAACATGAACAGAACGATGCTAATTTTACTCTTGAACTAAAAGAATGTAAATATTACTTCTAAACAGCTAGTATTTGGCACCAAACACTAACTCCTATAACATAGACAAATGTAATATATTTATAATACAAATAATAGGGAAAATAAAGTTCAGATTTTTTTTAAAAAAAACATGGATTATATGGCTTGGCAACAAGTACACCTTGTCTGGTAGATAATGGAGGATAGTTGTTAGTGCTATACTATATCGGCTCTTTAAGGGATTGCTATACAGGAATGAAGGGCGCTTGGGAGTTGGGATCCATAGAAAATTTTAACTATAACTATATTCAATCTTCATGTCCGAAAATTGGCCTATTTTCAGGCAAGACAGTGCAGACAATAGCTGGTCAAGCTTAGGACTTCAGCAAGTCAGCAAATATTGGCCTTGAAATTAACTCTTACCTCAGTTTTCCAATATAAGTGCTGCTTGATCTTGATATGTTATCTGCATCCATGGAGATAACATACTCCGTGCATGTGGTTCTCCGGGTACGTTTTGCAGACAGAAGAAATTTCCCGTTTTCAACAAGCAAAGCTGCATAGGCATGCCATTAATCAACAGCATATTCATATAGAAGATAGGAAATTAGGAAAACTGTGTCAAACAGCTTCAGCAGCTAAATAGAATATTACAGGAAATTTTATCATATTTAGGAACGGATAACTTGGATTGAATACAAAAATAACTGGACAAGGTATTGGATTCAAGAAAGCTCATGAGGACACATTTAATAGCGAGAAAAGTCACCTGACAATACAAAACACCACTACTTCACATAAAAAATTCAATTAACCAGGATTTACAATGTGCTTGGACATGTACATGAGTGTCCATGCACGCACACGAGTGTGTAAGTGAGTCAGAGAGGACATCGAGAGCACATCAATAAGAAATTTGGAGTACTGATACAACTTGCATCAACCATGCTGGTTTCTTCACAACAGAGAGGATGAACTACTAAAAATCAGAACTATGCTTCTAGCTGGTCAGTTTGACAAATGGCATGAAATATGATATTCATTCTGTTAGGAAGAATAAGCAGCGGGGCTATGCATTGTGGTAAAAGGTTTAGTAACAGCAAATTATCCAGTTACATCAGCATAAGATCATGATTTACAAAATAAAGCAGAGATAAGCTCACCAGGGCTAAGGCAAAGGAAAAGATGGTAAGTTAATTTTGATTTGTCCCTCTTTATGAAGCACTGGATAGTTCCATCTCTGGGCCCTGGCTGTAAATGGTTAGAAAAAAAGATTTTTATCAATTATCATTTTGAAACACACAAAATCCTTTATTTAGATCCGTGTGTTTATGCTCAGGTGAACATCTTGCAGATTCGAAAGCCAGTTACATGCACTGAACATTATAAAAATTTCTTTAAATATTGATATTACACAGGCAAGAATAAAAATGCAAAGATCTTACCTGCTTTAGGGAAACTGGGAAAGTGATCTTGCCAGAGAACTCTGGATTTCTGACAATTTCTTTGCACATTTCTCTCCAAGCACTGCACACAGCAGCACAAGCAACAACATGCTTGCGGGCAGGCCATGTGCTCTCACTAGCCTCCAACCTCTTGATCACATCCCGCAATAACTCAGGAGGAAGACCAGCCCAACGACTATTCTGGATGACCACTGGCTGGTCATGCAGCTCACAAGCTGAGCTATGAGATTTCCCTCTGTGATGACCTGGCAGCCTGACCTCAAAACTCCGCCTCGACAAGCTCCCAAACCCATCCCTCATGTCACGAACTATACTACGGAATGACATTTCCTCTAATATACTTGCAGAATAAGTTAATACACGCTTCAATGTGATCGCATGAATTATATTTACAGTCAAGTGTATGGATGATCACAAACCAGAACACGAGTGCACAACTGCAAATCAACAAAAATTGTTTTAAATTCCAGCTATAGCTACAATGCTTACTATAAAAAAAAGAATAGAGATAGATGACAGACAAGGGAAAAGCACTAAGCAAGTTAAGAAGATTCCTATAAAAGAAAAGACTACATGGAACAAAAGCACCTAAACTGTCAGATATGTTTTAAACTAACCCTTAAAATCCAAATTGCAATCGGTTCAAATCTATCTTCCTAAATAGTACACTCTGGTTCAAATTAAGAATCTCAAAAAAAGGAAGCAAACCCATTTGCCAATTAATTCAAATTCTAACTTCATGAATCATGAGAACTTATTCAAATAAAGAATCTAATAAAAAAAAGTGCAAACCATATCCCCAACGCCGTAAAAATTTTTTTTTAAGAAAAAAAAAGGACTTTAACTGGGTCTTAAGTTAGGGTTCATAGATAGCAGAACCACCAGAACATTTTGGATGAGTTCTTCCAAAGTATATTTACAGCAAGAAACAACCCTCAACCCTGAGCTTCTAAAGTTTATCTGCTGAAAAAAAAAATTCTTTAAGAAGTAATCACTAGAGTTTATCAAGTGACGTAATCAGCAACACGAAGAGGGATGATGCCTTAACTTCTGCTATTACCGAGCTTCTTCCTTTTGTCTTAATTTTTTTTGTGAAAATACGAAATGAATATCATCGGACTAGAATTCTAACATGTCTGAACTCTCAACTAGGCATTTCAGGTTCGAGTAAAAACAGAAACAAACTTTTATACCACAAAAACTGATCAAATATCCATTCTTCCACTTTTAATCTTCACCGATCAGCAAAGATCAGAACTTTTTCATACAACTCTGCCGCAGAAACAACACTTTATCCTCACCCATTCACCAAATTTACAAATGCTTAAATTATATACAAAAAAATGTCCAAATGTTTAACAAAACATGAAAAGAAATAGCTAAAAAAGTTCAAAAATCACGATTAAAAAACCAACTTTATTATCCCAGGTCAGAGAAATAAAATCTTTCACCAATTATAAAAATAGAAAGAAGAAATTGGGTCCTTATTTCTTGTCAAAGACTCGAAATTTGGACTTTTTCTTGGTAACTTTCTGGAGAAACAAACAGAAAAATCTCCGAATCTAAGATACAGATCTTGAAAAAGAAACCAAAAGGAGAGAGTAACAGAGACAGAGAAGTAGAAGTGCAGGCTGTAGAGCATAATAGCTCACCACTCTTCCTCTACTGTGACAGATCCTTACCTTTACAACACTATCGCTCTCCCTCTATCTGTTTTCTCTCTCTTGTTTCTCTCTCTAGAGACGGCTCCATCAGCAGGTACAGGCGGACTTGAAATTTGATTAAATCAAGTTCATAAGAACAAGCATGGAATAGGGAGTTAGCTTCCCTTTTTATGATGTCCCTTTTTTTTGAATGCAGAGGAGCACTTGTAATTAGTTTAACTATTTTTTTTTTTTTTTTTTAATAATGCGGTGCCTTTCTTTCTTTTGTCAAATTATGTTTTGGTCCTCGAAACAGTTGACCTTAATTTTCGACCAAACCCATACCTTCGTCCCTCTACTTGTTTCAAAACGTTGGTCAGATTCATGTGTTAATGTCTCGGTCAATGTGGCCCAATTGAGATGACGTCAGTGAATTTGGATAGTGTTATTATTTTCTGTACACATATTTAGAAATTAATTTTTTGGTGTGATATATGAAGCTAAAACGTGGATCTCACTTCCCTTGTCCACGCTCTCTCAAGAGGCACGATGTTTTTTTAAAAAAATGAATAACTAATAAATTATTAGTTTAGAGAATAAAGATGAAGGGAAGAAATTAGTAAGAAATTTATCTTCTTCTTCTTTTTCTTCTTCTTCTTCTTCTTTTCCTTTCGTTTTGTTTTTATCATGAAATTTACCTTTGCTGTTAGGAACTTTAATAATTGCATTTTCTTTTCATTGATTCATTCTAATTTATTGAACCGCCCTCCATCACGAGTCAAATCAAGTTTTTTAAAATTCAAAAGAAATGTCATGAACACAAGGAATTCTTTAGCAGTGTTATTAAATTAGATCAAAACAGATCAATCTAGAAACTTCTCATCTTAGTTCATTTCTTAACTCGAGTTTCTAATTAAATCACGGTGGAGCTAACCCGATATGAATCTGTCGATTTCACAAATCCAAAGACAACTTTGATTATAGAAAAAATCATGACTCAATTTTTAAAAAAACTTTAAGACGACAAACTTTTTAAAAAATACTGAAACAAAGCCAGATTGGATTGGCCCTGGGTAACCCCGCAACCCAAGTCATGGACTCTGCTAGGTTTAATAACTTTGTTGTTTTTATAAAAAAATTTATTTAATTAAATGAGAAAATAGATGCTCGTAAAATCCTGCACTAAAAATCAATTCAAGGAACCTCGTCAGTAAGTTTGCCAAGAGCCAAAGAGAACCTGGGGCACTTACAATAAGAATTTTTTGAGAAAAAACCTCTTCGTTGACAATCATACTTGGTTTCTACCAATTATTTTACTCTAAAATAATGTTTATTTAATATTGTGATAACCCTGTAGAAAGTAAACAAAAATAAATTATCAAGTCTATTTCTCAACCAATCTAATACTAAAATAAAAAAAAATCAATTAAAAAATCAAAGGTTCAAAAACAAAAAAACAAAAACATATTGGATTTGGTGGGTGAACTCGTTAACTCTATGAATTGGGTAACCCAGGTCAACAAGTCAAAACTGTGAATTGGGCCATAAACTCTGTTAGGATTAATAACTTTTTTTGTTCGAAACTATTATTTATTTAATTAAATAATTAAAAAATAGACAATCACAAAATCAAGTATCAACTCAATAATAGAATCTTTTTTTTGAGACCACGATAAGCTCATATAAAATGAAATTAAACAAATTATAAAATTCAATTCTCAATCAAACCACTATTGAAGAATAAAAGAGAAAAAGAAAAGTTAAACTTGTCAAACCCGCAAATAGATCTGTAAACTTTCTAAAATTTAATAACATAGTTTTTTTAAAGTACTTTTTTAAAACTATATAATAAAAAATAGATGATTATAAAATTAATTTTAATTAAAAGAAAAAACAAATGGTACCCTATCTAACCCGCGAATCGGAGCAAACTAGGTTACCACGCCAATCTAGCAAATCAAGTCATTGACTCCACAAAGCTTGATAACTTGGTTTTTTTAAAACCATTTTTTTATCTATCTATTTTTTTTAAAAAAAAAAATAGACCATATAATGATGCTATGGTATTTTTTTGATACCAACCCAATATTGAGATATTTTTTTGATACCACTATAACTATAGAAAAGACAAATAAAAATAAATTATCAACTCTAAATTCCAATAAGCATATAATATAAAGACTAAATATAAAATAAAGAAAACTCAATAACCAAAGAAAAAAAAGGATCAAGAAAAAAAAAATATTGTAGATTACTATTGTAATCCATAGTATTTATAGGTGTGGGGGAACAATTCCCCCCCCACATCTTTTAGCTTTTGTTATTGGCTATGTGACCCGCACTCCGCTGCAGATCAAATAAAAAAAATTAAACATAAAAACAATGTTCAAGCGACACAATTGCATTTTTAAAAAAGGGAAAAAACAAACGTCGAATGAGAAAAACTAATGTCGAATGATGAAAATAAAAAAGAAAATAAGATAAGAAAAATGATGCAAACCTCTCTTAATCCATTAAGCCTTCGACCTGAATCAATTGACCAGAAGTAACAAATTTGAAAAAACTTCGAAGCTCAATCCTCAACTAATTAAATGTTAAAAGATAAAATTAAAAACAAAATCAAACACACAAAACAAATATAAAAGCAATTATAAACTAAAAAAAGACTTCAATCTGCCTAGGTCAACCCGTTAAATCCACGAGTCAGATTATGAGATCAACATAGCCCAACAAAAAGAAAAATAAAGAATATCATGAAACTTATTTTTTAAAAAAATAATGTTGAATCATGAGATGAAAAAAAAGTTCAATTTTAAATGCCAATCCTTGTCCCAGGTCATTTGATCGGAAGCACCATATATGAAAAAACCACAAAGGCCAATTATCAATAAACCAAATAATGAATAAAGAAAATTTTAAAAAATCAATCACACAAAATGATAAAAAAAATAGTAATTAAAAGCAAAAAAAAAAATGGTGTGAGCCCACCCAAGGTAACCCACCAAACACATGGATTAGGTAATGAGATCGAGATAATCATAGGAAAAGAAAAACATGAATCACATTTTTTTTTAAAAAAAGATCAACATCAAGTAATGAGATAAAAAAAGTTCATAAAAAATGAAGTGGACCTGTATTAACTTATAAAACTCGTGACCCGGGCATTTTGATTACAAGCATTAAACTCGAAAAAATCACAAAGCCTAAATTTTAATAAATCAAATATCAAATGGTGAATTGAAAAAAAAAATCACAAAAAAGGATTCCAAAGAAAAATAGAAACTAAAAGAATGAGGATCAATTTTTTTTTTAAAAAAAAAATGAGATGATGGATAGTTTTGGATTAAAGGGCTAAACTGAAAAGAAAAATAAATTTCACAAAAGAATTAAAAGAAAAAACCACCAAAGGAATGATGACCAAATTAAAAAAAAAAATAACAAAATAAATTTTTTGATCAAAGGATAAAATAAAAAACAATTGAAAGTTCACAAAAGAGGTAAAAAAAATATAAAGAAAAAAAAGAATCTGGATCAAAAATAAAAAAAAAATAAAATGAAGGTTGAAATTAAAAACAAGTCGAAAACTTATAAAAGACTAAAAACAAAAATTACAAATAAAAAAATTAGGATTAATATTCAAATATTCCCCACTAAGAGAGGACTGCTATCTTGAGATTTTAAATGTCAAACACAAATTTCAAGAAAGAAGAAAGAAAAGAGAGATAAAAAAAAAAAAGAGTGTCAGCGACAATCTAGATGAAATTTGGCCACATGTGTCGTCTCACTAAAAAGGTGATGCCAAAACAATTTAAATGCAATCGTGGAAGGGGGTTGTCATGCATTGATGTGTGGAACAACTTTTTTTTAATAATATTTATAAATATTAAATTACATAATTTCCTCTAAATTAACTCAATAATTACAAAAATACCCTTAAATATAAGCCATAAAAAAATCCACTCTCATAATGCGAGTCATTTGACTATTCATTAAAATAAAGAACACAAAAAAGGCTTTGAACGTAAACTTTAATGTTTTTTTTTTAATCCAAGCATATAATGCTTTTTTACTATGCACTATAAAATAAAAAGATGGCATTACTCCTTTTCAATTTTGGAATAACAAATAGACCATTGTGAAAATCACTAAATTGCTCTATAGAATGATTTTTTAGTTTTCTAAGGTCAAAATAGGTATTTCACTAAAAGCCTAAAAATGCCACTCATTTCCTTAGTTTTTTCACTATGGTCCCTTGTTTTTCAGTCTCACACTTCCTTGATAAATTAGCCTATAATTTGGTCTAATTAGGACTAAATTAAAAGGAAAAAAAGAAGAGAAAAGGGGATAAAAAAAGATTATGAATAGTGCATTGAGAGTGTTTTATGAATTCATATAATATTTATTTACACTTGGTTATTGTATTCTATCATCTTATTTAACGAGAAGCTAGAACTTATTGTTTTTTAGTTTGTTTGTTTTTTAAATATTCACAGCAGTGTTTGTTATATTTAATTAACCTATATTATTTACAAGTTATATTAAATTATTTTTTTTTTATATTACTTGCTTTTTATAATATACTTAAATAAGTTAAAACTTTAAAAAAATTCAAGCAAGGTCCTCATATTTTTGTTAGAAATGTTAATGATAACCGATTCAATGTAAATAGAAGTAGCAACATAAATCAGACAACTAAAGGTATAATTGATAAAATGTTTAACGCAGGGACTTATCTGTCTTCGGTGGATAAATGCAGGGATCGATCAAGGGGCTTTCCGTTTCGCTGAATTCAATTTGTGGCTGACCAACGGCGTCTGTTCATTTTACCGTGGGCTCACCCGCGTTTTCTGCTTTTCTTTTCGCCCCGGAACAGTACAGTGGAGCATGCAGCGTACATTAGAATGGGAAGCGTACGATATATACATATATATATTCATTTTGTAATTAGGACGTTCCAGCTAAATATCTGAAAAGTGATTGATCATGAATTCCGTGGTTCAATATTCAAATACTCTAAATTGAACCACGAATATCCTATAGCTAAAGAATCGATTCATAGCATTGATGCACAGAGAAATATTTCTGGGCAGTGGCATACCGGTTTTTTTATTTTATATTTATATCTCTTCAAGGTTGAATTATGCCCGGCCTGAATCTTGATCGGCATTGTTTGTGCTTGGTGGGAGTTATATTATGTTTACGTGTGTTTGTTATTCTTATTGTAAAGTATTTTTTTTATAAAATATATTAAATTTTTTTTTATAGTAATACATTAAAATCATCAAAAATTACTATAAAAAAATTAATTTAATATTTTTTTAAGTGAAACATTACCAAACATTAACTAAACAGGCTTTAAATTATGCTTTTGTTTTGTTTTTTTTTTATTATTTATTTTTGACAAAAATAAAGAGATAGTTCATGCGAGGGAAATTATGGCATGGAGCACGCTGTCATGATGGAGGCCCAGTGGATGATGTTGAATGACTCTAATACCCATGACTACAAAAGAGCCCTGGCTAGCCAGTAGCCACCAGGCCTCTACAAAAGAGTTCATGCCGGGGACTGCTTTTGAGGTTGGGAACTTGGGACTTGGGAGACCGAAACCCAACGGAAAACACGCTTTGGTCTCGTTTTCTTTGTTCTTTTTAAACAAATTTAATTAACAGTCAACACATAGCAAAAGACTAATGGACCTGAATTATTTATGATGATTTTGTTCTATATTATCTTATTTTTACTTGCATAAAAATGTGAAAACTATATGTTAACTGAGTTATAGTTAATTACTTAAAAATGTGATATTCTCAAGAATACCATAAAAAGGTTAGAAATACATGTTAAATTATTTTAATATATTAATATAAAAAATAATTCTAAAATCAACCAATTCCAACCGTTACCAACCCTTTCAAGGCAAACAAACCATTGACATTTGCGGACACCTTTTCTGACTTGGTGAGTGCTGACGGATCCAAGGAGAGCTAGATTCTTTTTTTTTCTTTTCTTTTTTTCTTTTTCCCGTGGGCACATTTTATCCTTTTGATAAGCAATTACATATTTTTCCTCTTACGTGCTTATCAAATGCCATCCCTCTGATTTTAGGTTTTTTTTTTTGTTACTTGATTTCAGTTTCTTTCATCTTCATTGTTGTAAGAGAAATACTTAATTTACCGTCGCAACTTGATCGCTATTGTTCAAAACTTTTCTTTTTATTACAATATTATATGCATATTATGGTGAAATTTTATATTATTCCTAGATTTAATATCAACTTCTTTTTTATATTAGGTGGAAATATCAAGGGACTCAGTATAATGTTTTATTTTAATATATTTTTAAATAAAAATATTTTAAAAAATAAATATTATCACAATATCAAACCATATATAAGTAGTATTGACACTGCTGGATCCCTTTGAATCGCCGGCCAGATGATATGCTGTAGAGGCGGTAGGCTTATACAAGTTATTATAATAAGATCTCTTGATTTCTAGATGCAATTGCAGCAATTTTTTATCTGCAAACACATCATGAGTTAGTATATGTTAAGAGAAAGAAGAAATTAAACCCTATTTATTAATCTTGCAGGCTACTGTCTCTGGCCAATAGGAAAACCAGAAGAGTCGGTAGTGCATCAATCTCTTTCATGAAATTAATGGCATTTTATTTCTACATCACGCTGAAGCTCTTACACTTTCTGGGGACGAGGAGTAAAATATCAGATGGAAGGGCAACAGAAGAAAAGTTTTTGCACTTTCCCCTTTCCATTGCCCTCGACTGAAGAAGGTAATCTAATGAGGCCTAAATTAATCACAGATGGTTTATGATTTACGATCATGCTTTCAACTCAAGGTGGAACATATATTTTTTCTATTGTTTAAAGTATTTTTTGTTTAAAAATATATTGAAATAAAATTTCTTTTATTTTAAAAAAATTATTTTTAATATCAGCACATTAAAATTAAAATATCAAAAAATATTTAAAAATAATTAATTTAAAATAAAAAAATAATTTTTTTTAATTATTTTTAAAATATAAAAAGATAATGGCAATTATAAAACCAGTACTGATAACGATATATATTATAAGCACGAGTGCTTTACATATGATTCCTGAGAAAATTCCGTGAACCTTCCGAAAGATCCGTGTCAGAAAAGTCATAGACAGTAGGTTAGGTCGAGTTGAGCCGTAACAAGACTGACACGTGGAAATAGTCGCACCTGGCAGCAGTTAATTCGCGAAAAAGAAATAAAACAAATGGTGGGTAAATTGGTAGGTGGCTTGGTGGAGACGACGGCGAAAAAAGCAGTGTTAATTGGAGAACGGCGAGCGACAAGAAGTTTAACTAAATTCTGTTATCTATTGGTAGAAATCTTTAGCTAACTTCTACCAGTGAAAAAGTTGCAAGTAGACATTAATTAATCACCCATTACCACGTCATATTGAAAAGGGTTCCAACATTATCTAAAATTTAAAAACAATTACTACTGAAATGTCAAACTGGTTACAAATTTTATTTAAATGATCACCGGAAAAGGCTAATGAATGTAATAAGTGGATTAGTGAGCATTATCCGAGTGGATTAGTAAAATTTTATTTATTATTTATTTGTTTTTTTAAAATAAAATATATTTAAATATAATCAATGATGTTTATTAAAACATTAATACTTGTAACCACGCTTATAGAATACTCTTCACTGTTGTAATAATGTTTTGTTTTTTTTTTTGTTTTTACTTTTTTTTTTCCCAATCTCGCTATTTAGTTTTCCTTTTATATTTCCACCTTCGATGATGATAGGTTGTTTTGACAATTATACTTTGTATTTTTTATTTTTATTTTTTTATTGGGTTATACACTGATTTCATTAAATTTATATTTTTTATTTTTAATATACTACATTAGATTTGTTGGAAGTGAAGTTTCATAATTTTTTTATTTACTTTTTATTAATTTATCTTGATCTCATGATAAAGATCGCAGGTTTAACATGTTAACCCGGATTGATTCAAGTTTTTTTTTTTAGCTATTTTTTCAATTAATATCATTTTATTTTATCATTTAATATTGACTTGGTTAGAAATTGAACTTCATAATTTTTTCTTGATTTACTTTCTATTGTGGGTTTGGAAGGTTAATCTGAGTTGATCTTTTCAATCAGATTTTGTAATTTTTTTTTATTTGTTTTTATGGGATTATCCTAATCTCATAATTCGGATCGTGATTTTGATAGGTTTTCCTGATTTGGTTTATTTTTTAGGTCGTTTTTAATAGAAATTTTTTTTAATTTCACCCTCTGACAATTTATGTTTTTTTTTTAATTTTATCATTTAATATTATGTTGTTTAAAAATTAAAATTTATTTTTTTAATTTTATTTTATGTAAAGTTACTTAAGTTTTATAGATTTTTTTTTTCAATTTCAACTTTCAACAATCGAATACATATTCTTGAATATATATAGCAAGTCCCTTGCCAGTGAAAATGCTAACATGGTAAAAATTCTAAATTTCCAACAAACTTGCATCAAATGAATTCAATAATCTCCTTAACAAAACAGTTTGATAAGGACTTTTAATTCTTCAGGATGATTTTGTGAGTGCTTCGAGTCGTTATACGATGCCTTGACATGAAGTGTTTTTTTGTGATTGGTGGTGATCCAAATCTATTTCATATTTATTTAATAAAATATCTAAATTTTGAGTGCTATAATTTTAAGATTTGGATTATTGAAACTGGGCATAGGTGCTTGGTAGCTGTCGAGTTGCCAAAAGTCTATGGCTCCTGAATTCCTAAAAGATAGTGTTTCTGACATTCATGTCGCTTGGGGTCTACATTGCATCAAAATGCACTGAAATAGTTAAAGTTTATTTTATATTGATGTAATGATTATTTTTTATTAAAAAATATATTAAAATATTTTTTTATTTTTTAAAATTATTTTTAAAATTAATTTTTAAAATTAATATGTTAAAATAATATGAAAACACTAAAAAAAATTATTTTGAAGCAAATAAAAGAATAAGTACTTTTATTTTTTTTTATTTTTTTTTAAAATGTAAAAACAAATATACTTTTATTGACCTAACACCTATGAGTCAATCTTCTTTTTTCCTTTTCTTTTATTTGTTTGGAAACTAGTAAAGAATAGTAGTAATTAGATCAAACTAATTAATGACCTTTAAAAACACAAAAAATTGGTCTAAAATCCAAAAATCTTTATGAATCTATATCTGTTTTTTAGGTATTTTTCAAGGTAAAAAACCATACCTGATCGTAACCCTCTCATCATATAGAACCATTTGACATAAAAAATGACTATTTTTGTGGTTGAAATAGTCACCAACGATAAATTTCTCTCTCTATACTGCGATCTAGCGTTTCCCTCTCTCTTCTCCAACTAAAAAATAATTGAAACTAATGAAAATAAAGTTTGGTATCAAAATAGAATTTTTGAAAATTACAGGGACCGGTAACCTAATACCTAAAAATATGGGGGACAAAAAAAAACTTCAAACACGCCCTTTATTCTATCCGTTATTTTCACTTTAACCCTCTATCTTTTAATTCAAACCCCTCCTTAAAAAAATATACAATTAAGAGCTAATGTGAGCTTAAAATAACTAAATGATGTAAAATAAAAATTTAAAGATTAAATTAAAAAAAAAACTGATTTATTTTAGTATAATGTATAATAATTAGATCAAACCTGTTGAAGCAACCTCTCTCCTCATTTATAATATGCCATTATTTTTCTTGAATTCGTCACAAAAACTCAGAGGGCAATATGGGGAACTAGTAAGTCATGCCTTTTTTCTTTTTAAGCTGGAAATGAGTGTGCAGGTTTGTTACATGTCCGATTGTCAATTACGTCTTTCTCGTTCATATTTTAATATTCAAAATATGATTTCTTTTATGAATATTATGACAATTCAAAGTGCTTATGTCATATTTCCAAATATTTATTGGCCAACTCAAATCTAAAATTTCAGTCCTCGATTTTCTTAATTAAAAATTAAATAACAACGTTTTTGAATTCTACTTGCTGCATTTAATTTTTTAGAATTGTCGGTAAACTTATAAAAACTAATTTCGAGCCATAAAGGGCTTAGTATAAACTAGCTCAAAATACCCTATGTTTTCAAAATAAATAAATAAATAAATAAATAAATAAAATTTCTCCGTCAAAATAAATAAAAACCTTAAACCCTTTCCCCTTTGTAGGCAAGCTTATATTTAAACATAGTAGATTCGTCATCTCCGTATTGTCTCCCTGCTCTTGTCTCTCATGTTCACAACCATGAAGTAATGACATCATTGCCATTTTGCCTCTGGAACAGCCAAAAAGGAAATTGCTTGTGGACGATTTCATGCCTGACCTGTTTGAAGAAGAACCGATTCACAAGATGCCACCAAAATATCATTTAGGTGAACGGCTAACAACGAAGTAACACCTAGAACGTTTTAATAAATAAATAAATAAACTAACGCAACATATTACAAGAAGAAAAAAAAAATCAGAAATTCCCAAGCTTTAGAATTATAGTCGTAAGTGGTAGAGAAGATTCTGATTTAATAAATTCTGAATTATAATAATTCTTAACATTTTCATTCTCTTTTAGTCTTATAAAAAAATATAAAATTGTTTAAATAGAAACTAAAAACCGACCTAGCTAATAAAATTTAAACCAAATAAAATTTTGAAACGTAATAAAAAAAATCCAAAAAATAACTAGAAAATATGAAACATCAAGCCTAATTTGAACGTGATCCCGACCTTGATTAGCGTTAGCGAGTTGACCTCGTAAGAAACCAAACTTGTAGAACGCACTGGTCAAATTTAAGCTCGATTCAATTATCATATAAAAGTTATGTCTGTTTTCATCAAAAAGCTCATTTGATTCGAACATACTTCTTTTTAGGTTAGAAGTTTTGATACAAATCTACATCAAATTTTCTCCTATATTTTAAAAAAATTATCATTGAGTTCACGATCAGTAATTAAACTCTTCCATTCTTAAAAAAAATACTTTAATTATAACATTATTACTAATTTATACATAGATAACTTGTTTTAAATAACTTAAATCTAATTTTAACAAAGATAGATTCATGCAGAATTTTCAAACCTAGACAAGTGAGCTATTGATGCTCAAGAAATCACACGAGTCCTTGCCTATTGCCTAAACTTCATATTTGGTTATACTTTTGATATATTCATTATTGTAAAAATCACCATTGTTCACTTTTATCCATTAAATTTCTTAAGGTTTCCCTTTATTTGCAGCAAAGCCTATAAAAAAAGAAAAAAAATAAAATTATAATTTTTTTTCGACATCTTGCTTCGACTTGGATCTCGGGTGCTAAATTGACAGCTTCTGAATCTTGTGAACTTTTAGGAATTTATATACATGTTCTCAGTTGCCACTTCTAGTGCCTCAACATTTGTATGGAGAGGAACCCTAAGATAATCTTCAACTATATCTTCATATGATCTTTCAGAAATCACCATGTTCTCCACATCCTTGCTTGCAAGATTTATATCCATGACAGAAAGAGCACAATGTTCTTCCACCTTCTCTATCTTAATATCAACAGAATGAAACTATTTTTCAACTTCCTCTTCGACTATGTTATCTTTAGCATGATGGGCTCACTTTGAATTTTTTTTTTTAGTTTAACGTAGATGTCCGGGCCAGCTTGCGTGCACTTCGACTAATCTCACGGGTCCTGAAGTTAACGACCATGTAAACTTCCAGTAGCCATTATATAAGCAACCACAAGGCTCGAACATGAGATTACAGAGAGAGCAAACCTCTTGGTCCCAAACTCTTACCACTGAGTCACCATCTAGATGGTTAAAACTAGAGAACTTTGCATCTCATTTTCTTCTTCGTACTTTCTCAAATACAACACCTTATAAATTAAGTTTAATGGTACCGTTATCAATTATCAAAAACAATTTCAAGTTCGAATCCCACTAGTATTAAATCTCTGTGAGCCTTCTGTTCATTTTTCAGTACGTCTCATAGTGTAATGGCTTACGATAGGGCTTAGGCCAACCCAAAAATCAATGAACTCTAAACTATTGGGCTTGGATACAAACGCCTTATTGTTACGTAGTTCAAGGAAAAAAAAATAAAAATAGAGTCACTGTTATCTTTGACCTTGAGAGAATATTTGTTTCTTGCTGTTGAAATTATGTTTTATGATTTTGAAAATTATTTTTGTTTGAAATTATTTTTTTAATGTTTTTAAAATTATTTTATGTAGTGAGGTGAAAAATAATTCTTAAAAAAATAACAAAATATTATTTTTATGTATTTCTGAGTGAAAAACACTTTGAAAAACAACAATTACCACACTTCCGAACACTATTTCAGTGTAGCTTGATGATATAAAGAATATTTTTAGGGCGTGTTTGAGAGTGTGATACTAGTTGTTTTTCAATTTTTTTTACTAAAAAATATTTCAAAATAATATTTTTTTATTTTTTTTAATATTAGCTTATTAAAATAAACCAAAAACATTAAAAAAAAAATATAATTTTAATAATTTTTTTTTAACCCACCTCAGTTTAGGCTACAATCCTAAATAAGGGCTTAGATAGGAAACACGTGCGACTGATTTGTGTTTATAACGGTGATATAAATTTGTTTAGATTTCTGTTTAATGTTGGAAATGAGGCGGTTTAAAATGCAAAAAAATATTTGATTTATCCTTATAATCTCTTATGATTTTAGGTTTGGCAGGATATTCTTTTTATTTTAGTATTTTTTAAATGGTTATATTTTTTAACATCATCATTATGAAAAAAAGAACTACGGTTAAAAGTAAAATAAATACACATTTACCTTTGTATCCCCCCCAGCATACAGTAGCTTGTGTTCCTGCACTGTACTGAAAGGAAGTGTTAAATTGCAACGGCACGCTGAATATATATTTTTAAAAAATTTGGATTCTGTCCTCGGAGAAGCTAGTAAAAAAAAGTATATGTACAAAGCCTGTTTAGCACAGCCAAGTAACTAGCAAATCTCTTTAAAGAGAAAGACAACAGTGGAAAATACACAGAACAGAGGAAAAAGATAGAAAAATTAATAGAAATCCAAAAAGAAAAGGACACACAGGACAAGAACGCGAGCAATATTTGAGTTCATTGCAGTGAACATACAATTTTAATCACAGCGCAATATCGCTATATATCTCCAACCAGTCGTGAACGAAAACAGATCATTGCAGCACTCATATAAAGAAAGAGAATTTCCCAATCTAAAACACAAGAAAACATGACTTTAAGAGCTAAGAAAAATTCATATAAAAAATAAGCAGCCATCCATACGTTTAAGGAAAAACTCTAAGGCGATAAAAAGCCCTTTTTAAGCATATAGAAGCACGAAATGATGCAATCTCCAACCAAACAAATGACAACGCATAGGACCTTGTGAAGAAAGAGCCATTAGAGAGCTAGAATTCATTGCATGCATCCTGTTGATATTGTTTAAAAGATAAAAGTCAAAACAATCCGAAGCTGGAGTCAAAAGGAAGGCGAAAAACAAATGGGAAGAGGGTCAAGCGGGGGAAACAACCCTAACATTGAAATAAAACGTACATAACCATGAACAGGATAATAAAAGCAGCAACTACAGAAACCTCTCCAAGCTTTCACTGATAACCACACACACACACACACACACAAATAAAAAAGCAAAGTAGAAAAGCACACAATAATCAATATGATCCAAATTGTATGAAACAAAGCAAATAAAATAGCATGGAGGTCGTAGACTGAATGCGCGAAAAAGGCCCAAAGTGACATCCTCGCCAATCAATTCAAAGGGTATGTTGGATCGATGCCTCTAATATCTTAGTCGAAGCTTCTTTATGTCTTTTGGGAATGTACTTGTGGTTAGAATACAAACAGTTTTTTTTTTTTTTTAATTTGTTTTTATTTGTCCTTGTGCTGGTATGCTTCCACCTACCTAGCTAGGTTTTTCCACCATCAACAAACAAATCTTCTCTTGCTATTCCACGACCACCGCCAGAAGTTGCATATCCACTAACTTAAACGTGTAAAATATAATGGTTGATAAATATCAGGATCGCTTGAACATGAATGAACTTGATGAGGAGCTTAGGAGCAGCAGCTTCTTCTCGTAGGAAACCCAAGTGAAAAGAGATCGAGAAGTTCAGCACTATTTTTTGAAACCAAACTTCAATGGATTAATGAAGCGGTTAAAAACTTTATGACATTCAAACTTTAAAGCTTTAATTTAAATGCAATTCTTGGGAGTAGCATTATAAAACTCAGACTAAATAATTTCAAAACATTAACAATTGCAAAACTGTGGAGCCATGATTTGTTCTTTTGGATTAACGTGGATGTTCGGGTTAGCTTGCGTGTACCTCGACTAATCTCACGGGTCCTGAAATTAACAACCATGTAAGTCTCCAGTGGCCATCATATTAGCAACCACGTAGCCATGATTTTTTATTAACACTGGTAGTTGGGAAACTCAGAAAAAAAAACCTATTTCATGCATGGAACATTAATGAGATTATGAAATAATTGCTTTGGCATGCTACAATTGATAGGTAAAGAATAATTAAATACATACACATGTGCCATTAAGAAACTAACCTTCCTTGGCTTGATTACGACAGCATCCTCTAACGAACAAATAACACCTTGCTGCTAATAAGGTAATTTGCAAGTTTTAATCCAATAATTAGCTTGCTAAATGGATGAGATGAGTTTCGATTATATGTTTCATATAGAAAGAAAATTAGATTTAAGAGACAATCAAAAACCATTCTCAATCAATAAAAAACGAAGTTCTATTTGTTCAAAATTATTGGATTTTCTATGAGAAGGTTTATATCACAACAAATAAATAGGCAACGCCAACTATTCAATAATAGATATCATAAAATAGAAATAGAATCGAAAGATTTCTGACCAAACAAAATAAAATCAGGCACAAACATCCAAATCACAACTTAAATCATAAGAAGAAGGTAATAGAGATGGGAGAAAGACCGACGACAAGCAGAAAGCAACAGGCAACAACAATTGCTCGCCGCAAAGAATAGATCATGTTTTCATACCTACCAAGTGCTCAGTTCGGAAGTATCGCAGGTTAGATAAAAATAAAACAGAACATAAACATAAGATGATAGAACATGGATCCTAAAGCTGCACACACATCACAATATAATCATTGAAAGGCTTTTAATACATTCTATAATAAGATAGAACAAGTCTTTCCCAAAAAAAAAAAATACAACCCAGCAACTGACATGATGCATAAGACAAAGCATAAACAACATAAAAGCAAAGAATTAGCAATAGGAGTTTAAAAGAAAAAGATACCTCATTAAGATGCCGATTGATCGATAAAAAGCCTATAAAAAAAGCAAGAGATGCTAAATGATAGGGAACAAAAACAAAAACCTCAAGAAAAAAAAAGGACGGGAAATGTAACAAGAATAAGTTTCACAACCTAAGCACATTTCAAAGCAAGACAAAAGAACCTCACATACAATAAATAGCGGCAGAGAATCAACAATGAAAGTGAAATGTAAGATCAAGTTCGGCTCTGAAAAAAATTATATAAGCAGTAAGTACATGGAAAACGCAGAAACAAGATCAAAAGACATCGAAGGGATACAAAGAATCAGCCGAGATGCTAAAAGATGACAGGTTAAAAGCATAAACCAGTCTATGCAAGTGCTTTTTTGGGTCTTAGATGACTGTTTGATTTGAGCTGAAATCAAGAAAAATGAGCATAAGTACATCCTAGTAAAGGATTGAGCACTACAAAGAATATTAAACCATGGGAAAAACCTAACCCTTTCAAATCTCTTGACATATATAACCCAAGCAAAGAAATAAAATAAAATTGCCAGAGCATGTTTTAAAGAATGCTTAACATTTATAAAAACGAGATCCTATGTGACAATCTCTGTGAAGTGTAAAGGGAAAACATACCACTCTCAACCTAGCAATGTAAACTACATATATACAAAGAATGATCAGTTAAAACATAAAAACTGCAAAATAAAAGATAAACGTAGTTGGAAACTAATGGAGAAACTGCAAATATCCATAACAAAATTAGAGCGACAATTCTCTTTTAAAAAATAATAGGTTTCGATCCCCTCATAAAATGCAACCAATACAGAACCAATTATATATATATATATATATATATATATATATATTACTACACGAAATATATAAAACCTAGCTACGTACCACACCGAATCATGCAATTTTCTTTATTAACCTACCAATATCATTCTTGTCACTTCCATTCTAAAACGCATAAGAAAAAGACAATCCATACCTCCTTTTAGCCTTCCTCTTTCTCCGTTGCTACAACTGAAGTTCCTCCTCCCCGTAGCTTTTGCTAGCTTCTCCTCTTCTAATTCTTCTAATTCTTTTTATCTCAATCTTAACCATCTATATATATAAACAATAACATCAATTAATCATCTTAACATCTTCACCGCCTTTAGAAAAAAAGATTCTAAACCCATAGAAGAACTAGGCTCCCATTCTTTGTATTGTTCTCTTACAAATGAACCCACATTGTTTTTTGTTGGAATGCGGCCATCTCAAGAATATAAAAGAATAAAACCAGCCATTATAGTAGTAGCGACAAGCTATCCCAGTTCTTTGAACGACTCCTCCATCCTAAAATTTTAAAATATTTTCACATTGTAGCAATAAACAATACGGTAAAAGAACTGAGACTTTATAGGAAAAACACATCAAATATACAAACCTTTTATAAATTTTGCTTAAAGTTGATAACTTTAACAATTTTTCTCACAAACTAGATTCAAGTTCTTAAAAACTCATAAAATTACTAAATGATTAAAACCAAGAAATAAAAAAAAAGCTCAAGTTACATAAATATAAGAGCATCGAGATAAACTTACAATGGTAGTCACAAAACTTCTTTTTTCAAAAATATCTCTGTGCAGTCCAGTGTAATAACCCAATCTACTTCAAGCTTGTAAAACCACATACCACTAAAAAAACAGTACAGGTCTGTCGTAGAAAAAAACACAACTTTAAATCTAGCACCAAAATTTAGCTAAAGTGTAAAATCTTAAGTGAAAAAAAAATTAATGGATAACGATTTGTTTTATTAATGGTGTCAGAAAAAGGGAACTAATATGCTGCATGAAGAGAGATGGTTCGAGGTCGGTCGATGTAGTCTTTGGAGATGAGAGCCAAGAGATGGTTTGAGGGCGGTCGTAGAACCATCACTACCGGAAATAGCATTCTTATAATCACTGACGTGTGAGCAAGGCCCCTTTTTGCAGCCTTTTCTTCTTTGACGCCACCTCCCTTGCTTCCTTTTCTTCTGTCTTTTCAGGTCTAGAAAAGCAGATGAATTGAAGGCTTTTATCTGAGCGATAAAAGGTCAAAAAGAAAAGTGAAAATTGTGGTTGAGGAGCAACCACGTTCCTAGCATAAAAGAAAGGGAAACATGCTCGACTATTCATCTAATGTTACAGTCTGTAAGTGGGCCAACACTATGATGAACATCAAAACACCCACAAAACTTTTTTATTTTTAATAATATTATCCTTAAAAAGTTAAGAAATTTAATATCTTAGCAATAACCTCTTAGACTCAAATTAAGACTTTAAAATGAATAACTGCTCTCTTTATTATATGAACAACCTCCGACAAGACTATCAGCATGCAAGTGCAATCTACATTGAGCAATCAGCTAAAGGGGTGGGTGTTTCACTCATCTAATACACCGTGTAATTCATAATTTTTTTTTTTTTTACTTTTTTTCCAACGTTCTCCCTTTTTTTTTGTTTTTTTTTTCAAAATTACTTTTTTTTTTCCAACTTTTCCTCTTTTTTTTGTTTATTTTTTTTAAAATTATCTTTATTGATTTTATTTTTTTTAATATTGAGCTGATTAAAAATCCTGTTTTATAATTTTTTTCCTTTAAAATACTGTGGATTACTACAGTGTTTTCCTACATAATTTTTCTATTTTATTTTTTTATTTTTCAAAATTATTTTTGTTGATTTTATTTTTTTAATACTGAGCTGATTGAGAATTTAGTTTTGTAATTTTTTTAAAACATTGTTGATTGCTATAGTGTTTCTCTGCATGGTTTTTTTTTTTGTTTTTGTTTTTTGATGATTTTCTCAGAAATTATCTTTTTTGATTTTATTTTTTAATATTGAGCTGGTTAAAAATTACAGTTACAATAAATGAGAAAACCACTGTAACTTTCCTCGTAAATTACTGTGAATTGCTATAGTGTTTTTTCCCACATGGTTTTTTTCCAGTTTCTTTTGTGTTTTTTTTTGTAATATTTTTTTTCAAAATTATTTTTGTCGATTTTATTTTTTTAATATTAAGCTGGTTAGAATTTAACTTTGTAATAAAGCTTAATCATGTGGGGAAAGCATTGTAGCTTTCCTCACAAAACACTGTGGATTGCTAGAGTGTCTCTCAACATGATTTTTTTTCTTATGATTTTTTCAAAATTGTCTTTGTCAATTTTATTTTTTTAATATTGAGCTGGTTGACAATTACAATAACAAGTCATTAAAAATAAGGCTAAATCATGTGGGGAAGCACTGTAGCTTTCATCACAAAACACTGTGAATTGCTACAGTGTTTCCAACATGGTTTTTTTTTTTCTATTTTTTTATGTTATTTTTTTTTCTAAAATTGTCTCTGTTGATTTTATTTTTTTAATATTGAGCTTATTGAGAATTTAGCTTTGAAATTTTTTTTTCTTTAAAACACTGTGAATTGTTGCAGTGTTTTCCCATATGATTTTTTTCAAAATTATTTTTGTCGATTTTTTTTTAAATATTGAGTTGGTTAAGAATTATAATTACAATAAAGCTAAATCATATGTGGAAAGCGTTGTAACTTTTCTCACAAAACACTGTGAATTGCTACAGTATTTGTCTAAATGGTTTTTTTTATGATTTTTTCTAAAATTATCTTTGTCGATTTTATTGGAGAAAGCACTGTAGTTTTCCTCATAAAATATTATGAATTGCTACAACGTTTTTCCTCATGGGTTTTTTTCCTTCCAAAATTATCTTTGTTGGTTTTTTTTAATATTAAGTTGGTAGAGAATTTAGTTTTGTAATTTTTTTTGCTTTTTATTAACATAAAAGCTAAATCATGTGGCAAAAGTACTGTATCTTTCCTCACAAAACACTGTGAATTGTTACAAATCATTTTGTTCAGTCTCTAAGTTTTTGATCACCAACACAACTTTTTTTTTCTGTCATGAAATATTGGCTCCATCATACCTTTAGTTTTTATTACTTATCTAGCGCTAGTTCACAATTATAATACTATCAAGTACATTTATTTTATAAACCCGTGACAACGCGCGAGCATGCCATCTCTTTTATTTTAATTGTAATATCTTGCACCTTGTACAAATGATATGAAATGCACCACCATTGGATACTATCAACTCACACACATATATAAGCATGTTAATGGGTATCTACTGATCAATTTTTTACTATATCTATACTATAATCTTAATTTATTAGTTTTGTATGCATTCAGTAACCATTATCCATGATCAATATATAAAAAATATTAAAAGTATAGAGAATATTTTAAACCCTCTGAATCTGATAATCATGTTAGACCTTAGCGAATTAGGTCTGACAACCATGTTAAACTCAAAACACATGGGTTTGACAGTCAAGTTAGATCCAACAGACATTGGTCTGACGACCATGCTAGACATGGGTATGGCGGATCCAAGTACAAAATATCGGGTCATTAATTAAAAAATATTGGGTCATTAATTAAAAAATATTGAGATCTAACTAATAAGTATATATTAATTAGCATTTGTGTTTATAATATTTTAAGGATAGTTTAAATGTTTTTTTAATAAAAAATAAAAAAATATTTATATAAAAAATTAATTAGGATTTCTGTTTAGGATACTTCAAGGATAGTTTAGTTTTTTTTTATATAAATTTTTTTTTATAAAAAATTAATTAACATTTCTGTTTAGAATACTTTAAAGGATGTTTGTCAGACCCAAGTACCTTAGGTTTGACATGGTTGTTGTTGTTGTTATTATTATGATTATTATTATTATTTTTATTGTTGTTGTTGTTATTATTATTTAAGTAAATTTGGGTCAGATCAAACCCAAGTAACGTGGGTCTGACATGGCCCTTAGATCCAAGTTTGTTGGGTCTGGCATGGTCGGTAGATCCAAAGCTTTTGGGTCTGGTATGGTCGCGGACCCAAGGCTCTTGGGTTTGACATGATCGGCAGACCCAAGTCTCTTGTGGATAATAATAATAATACTAAAAACAACAACAACAATAATAACAACAACAACCACAACAACCATGTCAGACACAAGTAGTAGTAGTAATAATATAAATCATAATAATAATAATAATAGCCTTGAGTCTGGCGGCCTTGCTAGACTCAAGAACCGTGGATCTGACGGCCAAGCTAGATACAAGTCTATTGGGTCTAGTGGTTATGCCAGATTTGATGAAGAATAAAAAAAAAATAACAATTGTATATTTTAGTTGTTAGAAGAGAGAAAAAAAAATATAAATAACTAAAAAAACATCTTATGAAAAGATAAAATGAAAAATTAAAATAAAATTATTATTATAATTTATAATAAAATATCTCTTATCTATAATAATTTCTTTCCAATATTTAGTTTTTGTCATAATAAGACAAGATATTCATCGAATTCAAGTTAGATTATCATCCCTACCATGCACAGAGAAAATAAGTGCTGGCACTTCCTTCCCCCATTTGGTCAGGTGGTGGACGTGGAAGCCATAATTAAAGACATTCGTACCTCGGAAAGTTGGAATTAGCGCTAAAAAGATCGTGATTTTCTTTGTCATCTTCACACTCGCAAGTTTGTCTGCGACTCTAAATTAAGCGCTGAATATTGGGCCTATCCGATTAAAGATAACTGTGGAATGGAGTAGATATTTTGTGATTTTTTTCTTGAAACTTTCAGATCGCCTCTCCTTTTTCGGTTGGCCATTGTATTACTTAACAAGAGATTGGCAATTCCAGAGATTAGTGACCGTTTCCCATCTTTATAAACCTCGTTAGTTTTGGAAATGGGGGAACACAATGATTGATCCAATACAACTATCGGAATTACAGGCTATTGTTTCAGCATAATAATACATATATACATGGTTGCAAGACAAAAAAAAGGAGAAACAAAAAGTTAAGAACTTAAACAAACCATAAAATCCGTTGTTAAAAAGGAAATCCCAATGGGATGAGTTCTTCAGGTTCGGTGGTGTTTTCACTTTTCAGGATCAATATCTACTGTGGGAGATCCTCGGCATGAAAACCACTAGCAACATTACCATCCCATCACTCAATCATATGTAATGCATTCCAGAGTGATCTTCTCTTTCGTTTCGGTAGTGTTCTGTCCATTTGTTGTTACGTTTCTCCCATCTTCTTTCTTCTTGCCCCACAATACGCCATAAAGCCCGCCCACCAGCAAAACATCCCCACCAACACTGCCATAAAGATTAAAAATAGACCTTGTCAATTGTCATGGGCTAATGATATGATCTGATCGTGGTCCAATAAGAAAAAAATACTTTGGACTGTGTCTTTTACTAATTTGTTTGGAAAACTGATAGCCTCTAGACAAAGTATAGGATTAACCTTCCCCAGTTAAAGGTTTCTTTCCACAAGAATGCCGAGAAAATTGCTGTTATAATAAGAGCAAACGGAGTGAACATTGATGTGAAAACCGGTCCTTTCTTCTCTATTGTCCATATTTGCAGCCAGTAAGTAATGCCAGTGACAACTATACCCTGCCATTTTCACTTCATAGTCAGGTAAAGAAAGGGCCAAATACATGTCTACCTGTAATTACATGCAGGCATGCGCGGAGTATATAATATGTGTGTGTGTGTGCGCGCGCGCGCGTGAGTGATTGCATTTTTACACACGCTCATGTCATCGTATGTGATATGACTGAGGAATATCTTCATAGCCACCAAATATCGCACCATGATGGGTGACTGAACGAGACATTCTCAGGAAAGAGGAAACTGTAGAGACATATTTGAAGCAAAAGCTCTTCTGCTTTCCATTTTGGGTTAACGCAATTACTTATTGATAATGTAATTGATTTGACTGGTTTAGATTTTTATCTGATTGGAGCAAATATAATGTTGGAGGCGGTTAAAATCATGCCATACGGGATATCTGCGTTCTGCAACAGGAGAAGAGGAAGAGTAAAACAAAAAATTACGAGGAGAAAACTATTGGGAAGATGTTCGGTAAGAACCCACAAACTACTTTTGAAACCATGTTGAAAGTCAGAGCCAAACACCACTGAATCAGAAACAAAACTGAAGAATTCTGGTATATTTGAAGTGCAGTCGACCGGTCAGAGTGGTGATCGATGCTGACAGATTAAAAGACTACAATAAATAATGAGAGCGTTTTCCTTGGTTTTAAGCAAACAAAACTTAAGAATTCTAGTATATTTGCATATTGAAACATACCATTTTATGCAATAGATATTTGGTAATGGAGGAGGTAATTGACAGAAATTGGAACCCAAGATTTTAAAGTTTTTGGCATACTGTACTCTGTTTCTAAATCGAACAAAATATTGAATTTCTATAACTCATTCGTGACCGGGTTTTCTGATTTCAACCACCTCTAAACTACATGCTTCCATGATCTGAACAAATCAAACCGCCAGACCTCTAATATGGCACATGGTTCTGTGGAAAATAAGGAAGGAACTGAGGAACAAAATGGAATTTTCAGGGTTTGGGATTTGTTTAATTTTATGTTTTTTCCTTTTCATTTAATAATGAAATGATCATGAGTGTGTAAGTTTGATAATGGATTAGACATACACAGTAGGCCACCGAAAGAAGATTAACATCCCAGCCAAGCTTCCAAGATGAAGGGTTCCTCTCTACCGCAATGGCCCAAAAAGCTGACTGTATGCAGCTAAACATGCATTGTAGAGTGGTAAGGCGTAGTTTTGCTGGATATTGCTTGATAATAGGACCCTAATGCCCATAACACCAAAAGTTACAACAGAGAAGTATATACATACCAGAAAAAAAAACACAAGAAGAAGAAGAAAACAGAGAAGAGACCAAAGCGAAATCATTATTAGAGAAGAAGTTGGATGAACAAGAATTAACCTGCAAGACAAGCCACAAAGACCAAAGCGTGTTCGCTGAAATCATGAGAAGAGTACCCTTTATCCACTCCTCTCTAGAGCAACAAGTTTTTGATGAATCTTGAATTTGGCCATGATCATTGGCTGGGTGCCAATTCATGAACTTTATTGGAGGCCCTTTAACAAAAGCAATCACTAGCACCCCAGAAACACCTATAACAGAACCCAGCACCTTGGCAATTCCATGCACATGTTTTATGGAAATGCTTTCCATCCTGAAGTTTTGAACAAAACCACTTACATATATATTCATGTTAGGCTAAATTGTTAAGACTAATTAAGATGTAGAAGACAGCTTACCTTAACAAGGCAGCCATGGCAAATGTAATGGCAGGAATTGCATTAGTAGTTGCAGCAGCAAGTGTTGCAGTGGTGTAGTTGATAGCAATATAGTAAAGGTTTAAACTCAGAGTAACACTGAGAATTTTGAATACATGAGCTAGCGGTAATTGGATGCAGATTTTGTAATACAATAGGAGTGATAAATAAGATAATATTAACAGTTAGAATCCAAAATACGAAATCCATTACCCGCACAAGGAAACCAAAAAGATCTTGAAAAGTAAGCCGTACGACAAGGGTGCAGCCTCCTTCCTGCAGAATCAGCAGAAAGAAAAAAATCAGATGAGAATTTTATATTTTATTATGAACTAATTGAGAGAGCAATTCAACATTGAAGTGCTCGTTGACCTTTCAAGAAAGAAAGCAAACGGAAGCAACGATACTGAGGCGAAAGCTTGGCGATAAACGACAAACACAAAAGAATTCATTCCTCTAGCAATTGCAGCCTTGGAGAACAAAGCCATGCCTGCATACACAAATTGTACGAGGACCATTGCTATGTAAGGCTTGTGGTTCTCCATGGCATCTAGACAACCAAACAAACCCTTCATGGCGCACTATCTTTGGCCTCTTTTGGGAGTATAAATTTGGACTGGGAAACCCTTCAATTTATAGAGAAGAGTTTCACGAGTTCTCCTTTTGAGATTTTTATTAAAGCTTATCATATTACTGTAACCCGCGCCACATTATGAAATAAAATTTTAAGTTAATTTCTAACTCGAGAGAAAATGGCACCAGCATTAAGAGAATATTTTCAGATATTATGATTTTTTTAATTCAAAAATTAAAAGATGTTGTTTATGTTTAATTAATTAAATTTTTTAAAAAATATATGAATTAATAAATAAAAATAATTATTAACGCTAATTAAATACTAAAATAAAAGCTAATCTTTTTAATAAAAATAAAAGATAGATAAACTTAAAAAAACTTAACCTTGACTGTCCTTTTTATTTTATTTTCAATGTAAATTTTGGTTGCTAAGAGCAAATGATTTTTGTTTTTCTATAAATGCATTAAGTAAATATAATTTATTTATATAAAATATATAAAAATTAAAGATAAATTATAATAATTTCTTCGAAGAATTATGAAATAAAAAAAATAAAAATATTAATTATTATTTTAAAAAGTATGTACTTATTAAAGTTTAAGTAAGAAAAAAAATGAAAAGTAAACAAAAATGATTTTTTTTTTGCGCTTTAAAAACGCTTTTGAAAAAAATTAAATTAAATTTTTATTTTTTTCTTTAAATTAATATTTTTTTGGTATTTTCAAATCATTTTTATATATTGATGTCAAAAATAATTTTTTAAAAATAAAAAAATATTATTTTGATACATTTCTAAATAAAAACACTTTAAAAAACAACCACAATCACATTTCTAAACGCCCCTGATTAGAAATGAAAAAGCTGAACTGCATTTAGGCCGGTAAGGAAAGACTCATTTGTCTAACTAATTAATTTTTTTTTTGAATGAGCTACACATTTTTTTATAAAGAAAAACAAATGATATATTATTTGTCGTGGCAAAGAACTTGTTGTCTGCTAGATAATGAGATGATAAGAAAAATTAGGGTTTTAGAACTCAAAATTCTATTTTTTTTTAAAGTTATTTTAACCTAAAAACACAACAAAAATATTATAAAACCTCCATAAATTCATTTCGAACAGCAAAGCATTCACTAATCACTTTGCAAGAAATTGAAAAATGAACTGATGATGTGAACATTGTAAGAAAATTAAAAAAAAAAACAATAACAATTGCAAGAAAAATTCATTGTTCATGTGTATTATAGAATGTACCTATATAGTAACGGTGAGCAAAAAAACCAAAAAATCAAGAAAACTGGAAAAAAAATAACTGAAAAAACCGAACCATGAAAAAACCCGATTAAAATATTTTTTAAAATTTTCAATTCGGTTCAGTTTCGGTTTAATAAGCTTGAAACAGAAAAAATCGAAACCGGTTCAGTTAAAAAAAAAGATACTATAAAAGCCCTTTCTAATTTTTAACCTTAGCATTAGCAGCACCCGTCCAGCCGCCGTTACTCCGTATCCAACAGCCGCTCCTTACCCCTCAGGCCTCACAAGCCACAACGCTTAAATCTCAATCTCTCACACTCTTAGCCTGATAAAAAATGATTTTTGTATCGCTGTATAAAACTTCATAGCCAGATCTAGTCGTCTAATCAATCTTCATCTCCTAACTCTTGCAGACTGGTAGACCTTCAACAAGGCTTCAATCTTCATCATCAAACCAGATCTAGCAAACGAGCATGACACACACTACACCTAACTTCTAGATCTAGCTAACCAGTCGCCTCCCTGACTTCCTCTCTCACACCCGACCTCGAATCTCGTCACATCAGGTATAATTTTTTTTTCTGTCAATCTTTGTTTTTATTTTTTTAACATATGTTTTGTGTATTTTTAAACAAATGCTTCCAGTAAACAATTAAGACTTGAGAGGTCAGATGTGGTATTATTAATGAGTGCTGCTATTAGATTGTTTTTGTGTTTGGAAATTATTTTTATATAAAAAATCCTTGCCATGAGATTTTTTGTTGATTAAGTAAGCATTTGAGCCTAATTTGTGTTCTCAGTTGATGTTTATGGATTCTCCGGAGCTCCTGAAAATGTTGATATATACATATATGTGCTATAATTAAAAAATATGTGGAGGTAGTGTTCATCGAAATTGTGGTTTTCATTTGTTGTGCCTTTGGATCTAAAACTTTTCTGTTTGATTAATTTTCTCTCTTTTTTTTCTTTTCCATGTCCTAAAACAAATAGCTTCCTTCCTTTTGTTCTAACTATCGCTGTCTGCGTAATTATAGCTCGTAATTAATTTAATGTGTCGATCCCTGCAATTGCGCGATTAATATTTTGATTTGGAGATCACAAAAAAAAAAAAAAAAATTGATCTGTGCAACTGCAAACAGAAGCAGGAGATTCTGCAGAACTATTTATTTCCAACAGTGATGGTCTTCGGTATGTTTGGTCCGCACGATCAATACCAGAGAGGCAAAGAGTGTATTCATAAATATGTAAAATGAAGTATTTATTTATTATTATTATTTTTTTAATTTTGACATGCCCATTTAAATATTTTGTAGAACTTGAATAATTGTTATAAATTAAACATGGAATAAAATACAATTCATAACTCACTTCTTAAATATTATTATGCTATTATATCTTGTAGAATTTGAATAATTAGTTGAAATTTGGTAAGGATATACCACTCTTTTGCTTGTAGAAATGTGGTAATATATATATATATATTTCCAAATATATAAGCATGAATTATCATCATTATCAATTTTAGTATATTGTAAAGTGTAAACATATTTTTTTATAAACTTGCTTCTTTTATTTTGTGATTTATTAATTAAAGTGTTTTCAATCATCTAACATATCTAATTTTTTATTTTGTACAATTTAGTGGAAAGTTACATCTAGTAATAAATGATAATTAGTTTAAAAGTCAGTTTGATGATAAAATACTATTTTTTTTTATTTTTATATCTTCTAATTTAATTTATAATGTTATAATTCTAGATCTTGAATTTTATGTTTTGATGTCAATGGTATTAAGGAATCAAAGTGCAGTGTTCTTGATGTGTTTTTTGATTAGAATGATGTGCACATGAAGATTTATATTTTTTGCATAAAGTGTTTTATGATAAGTTATTTGTTGTTGTTTTTTAAGCCCTTTTGAAGGCATTGCTTTGTAATTTAAATTTAAACTTGGTCTGTGTGTTATTTAAACTTTGATACGAGAGTCTTACTCCAAAAACAATATTAGGAAGGCTTGCAGCATATCGAACACAATATTGGCACTAATAATGTAAGATAAATGAATATTCAGTGTCAAAAAATTAAATATATTATAAAACCTTGTAACAAAATAGACAATATTAATATTAATTACAAGCCCATCAGAAAGCTCAAAAACAGCCCAAAAAACAATATAGTTTTTTCCAGTTTTTTTGTAAATTAATCAAATCGAACCGAAACCGGTCGGTTTGAACTGGTTTCGATCCAGTTTTAGTTTTTGTTTTAATTTTTTTTTGGTTTGGTTATTTTTGTAGGTAAAAACCGAATCGAAAATGATCACCCCTACTATATAAGAAATATTGTATATAGAAAATATTATAGTCATACTCTGGTGTGGTACTATCCACCATTACTATTGTATATTGCCCTACACATATATATAGAAAGGGTTGGCTAACCAATAGGTTAAGCCTCCCAATTATTCTCAACTTGGTATCAGAGTTTTTGCCATCAGAACTCTTCTCCCCCTCTCCCCACTTGTAGCCGGCCTCCTCTCTCCCTCTCCCAAATGGACTCTGCTGCTGCTGCCGTCTTCTTTCTCCACCAAACCGGCGGTACAGCCCAGCCGGCCAGCCACTCAGAAGCTGTTGTCACTGGTTCCTTCTCCCAACAGCAATAGCCCTAACCTGCAGCGCAGACCCATGGTTCCTTCTCCTATGTTTCTGCCGTCCGTCTTCACATCATGGGGACAACACCTCCTTCTATCGTTGCGTTGTCCATTACTCATCAAGTGGTTTCATTGAAGCTTACGACCACCAACTATCTTTATTGGCGAATGCAGATGAAGCCATATCTTCCTGGACAAGGTGTTTTCCACTTTGCCGATGGCTTAGTATTGTGTCCTCCCTCTCAGGTTTCTGACAGTTCTGATGGTTCTTCTTCGGCAATCAACCCCTCTTTTCTTCGTTGGAAGCAACATGATCAATTTATTTTAAGCGCATTACTCTCCTCTCTCCATGGACGTCGTGCATCTTATGGTAGAATGTCAAACTTCTTCTTGTGTTTGGCGCACTCTTAAGAAAGCTCTTGTTTCTCCGTCGAATTCCCACATTATGCAACTCCATGGATCCTTTCAAGATCTGCGATAAGGAGATGCTTTAGTTACTACTAGTTACATGCCTTGCGCGATGCCGCGGGTCAATTATTTTTTGCATTTCATAAAAAGCTAAGATCTAAAAGTATTAGGTTTTTTTGCAAAGTTATACCCAAGAGTCTTAGGTTTAGTTGCAACGCCTAATCCAAGAGTAATATTTATAATATTAATAATAACATTAAACTTGCATGGCCTAAATTTAAGTGGGTTTGACTGCAATACCAGACCCAATAGCAGTGGACGTGGGTCTAGCTGCAAGGTCGTGTCATAAATGTGTGATAATTAAATAGATTAGTTAAAAAGAAAAAAACAAAGAAAAAAAACCAACAGGAAAATAAAAACTAATGAAGAAAAAGAAAAAAAATATGAATTAACTGGGTTAACCCTTCAAATCAGGTTAACCCGTCATACCTTGAATTCGCATCGTGAAAGTTTGATAATTAAAAAGAAAAAAAAACAAACTAATGGGTTAACCTAGAATTAACTGGGTTAACTCGTCAAACCAGGTTAACCTGTCAAACCCGGAATCCGTGTCATGAAAGTTTGATAACTAAATAGAAAAAAAATTAACATTAACAATTTAAATTAAACAAAAAAAATTAATTAAAAAGAAAAAAAACAAAAGGATGAGCCTTTTCACTGTGGACTGCACTGTGCAGTCTACAGTCAAATGCATAAAAACAACAAAAAAACAAAAAGAAAAACTAAAGGCATCAGCCGAGAACTACTTAGAAAAAAATTTAATATTAATAAACTAAATTAATTAAATAAAATTAATTAAAAAGAAAAAATAAAATAAAAAAAAACCTCTAAGAAGAAAAAAAACTAAATAGAAAGAAATTTAACATTAACAAACTAAATTAAACGAAAAAAATAATTAAAAAGAAAAAAAAAAGCAAAAAAAAAAATTTCAAGTTAACTCGTCAAACCAGGTTAACCCGTTAAACCCGAAATCCGTGTCATGAATGTCTGATAACTAAATAAAAAAAAGTGAACATTAACAAACTAAACTAAACGAAAAAAAATTAAAAAAAATCCGGGTTAACTCGTCAAACCATATTAACCCGTTAAACCTAAGATCTGTGTCATGAAAGTTTGATAACTAAATAAAAAAAATTTAACATTAACAAACTAAATTAATAAAAAAAATTATGAAAATAAAAAACAAAAAAAAATTTGACGGGTCAACCCAGAATTAACTGGGTTCACTCGTGAAACCAGGTTAACCCATGAAACTCGAGATATGTGTCATGAAAGTCTGATAACTAAATAGAAAGAAATTTAACATTAACAAACTAAACTAAATGAAAAAAATTAATTAAAAAGAAAAAAAGCAAAAAAAAATATATTTCTGGGTTAACTTGTCAAATCAGGTTAACCCGTTAAATCCGGAAAACGTGTCATGAAAGTCTGATAACTAAATAAAAAAAATTTAACATTAATAAACCAAATTAAACGAAAAACTTTTGTTAGAAGAAAAAAAATAAAAAAAAAGGAAAAAAAAATCCCAAAAGGCATAAAAAACAGCTAAAAAAATAAGACAACTTAAAAAAAAAACTAAAAACGGATCAGTGTTTTACTGTGGACTGCACTGTGCAGTCCACAGTAAAACACTGATCCGTTTTAGTATATGTTACAATTAATTAAAAAGAAAAGAAAAAAAAATTCAGGTTAACTTGTCAAATCAGGTTAACCCGTGAAACCCGGGATCCGTGTTATGAAAATTTGATAACTAAATAAAAAAATTAACATTAACAAACTAAATTAAACAAAAAAAAATTCATTAAAAGAAAAATACACAAAGAAAAAAGCAAAAAAAAAACCCATAAAGGCAATAGAAAACCAAAAAAAAAATGAAAACAAAAAAAATAAAAAATAAAAACAGAAAAAAATGGGAAAAAAATAAAAAGAAAATAAAAACAAAAAAAAGAAAAAGAAAAAAAGAAAAAGAAGAAGACAAAAAAAATGGGAAAAAAATAAAAACAGAAAAAAAGGGAATAATAATAATAATAATAATAAAAAAAGAGGACTGCTCAGCGTTTCACTGTGGACTTGCATAGTGAAACACTGAGTAGTTTTAGTTTTTTCTTAATATACATGCAGCACGCCAAGTCATTATTTGATGAATTAGTTCAACTATGTGAATAGTGTTGAAATTTTTTAACAAGAATAGATTGTTGGTGTGAATAGTGCAAAACAATTGCAGGAAAAAAAATAAAAAAATTTTCGCCATGTAAACAATTCTGAAAATTGCATTGATCATGTGAATAGTGAAAAAATATTGAAAAAAGGTGCACTATTCACTTGAATAGTGACATGAGTTGTAATAATAAGAAAAAAATAATATGGATGGTAAAAAAAGGTTCACTATTCATATGAATAGTGACACAATAGTAAAAACAATGCAAAAAAGAAAAAGATTCTTCATGTAAATAGTGCAAAAAATAAATAAAAACGAAAAAGAATTGCAAAAAATGGAAAACAAATTTCACTATTCATGTGAAAATGCCTAAAAAGTGCACTGTTCATGTGAATATTGGAAAGAAAAAAGAAAAATAATCTGTAAAAAAATGTTCACATAAACAATACAAATAATAGTGACAACTCGCAAACTTTTTTAGCTTTGTTAGTAATGGCCACTATCATAAACATAATCTGATAAAGTGGAATGTGATGCAGCTTTATTTAGAATATTTATGATATTGAGCTAATTTAATTAATCATATAACAAGTGATTTTTTAAAGTATCTTATACTTATGGACCAAGACTGGGAAGCATCTAGGGTTTTAATTTGTATTTACGGATTGTTATTATTGTAATAAGAAATAATTTTATAGAGAGTTTCATCTTAGTTTTTTCTAGTTTTTTACTATTATACGAAACGAATTATTTTACATACACTCATAAATCACTACTCACCTTAACATTGAAATTACTTTTTTGCTATTGATTGAGAAAATTTGATGTCTTAGTCATACGTCCGGGAACATTTTAGTCATTTCCTTATGTTCCAGTTTTGTCTTTTAGATTTGTTGGGGATTAAGTTTCACAGTTTTTTCATTTATGTTATTTCCAGTATAATAACTTTGATAACGAGTTTGAAATGTTAACGCGGGTTGATATTATTTTTTTGGATAATTTTATTTTTTGATTTCATTGTTCAACATTATTTTTTTTTGAAAAAGATTGGCTTTGTGGTTTTCTTCAATTTCTTTTCTATCAGATTATCTTGGTCTCATTACTCAGACCACTAGTTTTGTAGGTAAAACTAGGTTGGCTTGCCCCCTTATTACCCATATTACATGTCTATCAAGCTACTTGAAGTTAACTCTAGCCATTTTCTTTATCACGTTTTATCCAATTTTATACTTTCAAGGGTTTTTTTTTTCAAGTTATTGTGATCTTATTTTTCATAGAGAAAATTTATCTATTAACTATCATTGCCTATTTTTTTATTGTCTAATTAAAATTGAACTAATTAATTAAACCTGGTCAGACCTGTAACCCAAGTTGTTTGTTTTTCTTATTTCTTATAAACGCGTTTGTGACACCTAGACTATCACTGCCTTTTTCTTATATATTTATTCTAGTTTTTGTTTTTATTTTAATTAGGACTTTTTTTATAAGTATATTTTTTAAATAATTTTTAATTTATGTTTCAATTAATATCCCTCCTCTATACTTTTTTATTTTGCTTATTTAGCTTGTTTTGAATAGAGTTTTATTTTAAAATTGTTTTGTATGTATTTCATTTTTGAAGATATTATTTTGATTTATTTATTATTTCTTTTTATGTTTTATATAGATGAAATTTATTTTTAAAAATAAAATATATTTATTCTTAGATAATATTTATAATATATCCAGCCTTGCGTGATATGTTTTTTTCTTTTATTTTATTCAATCAATTTCATGTGTGTGTGTCTATTTCTATTATCATTTGATTGAATAAAAAATAAATTTAATAAACACAATCGGGTAAATGTCTCATGTTGCAAGATCAAATATCTTGATTTATATTTATCTCTTGATTTTTCTAGTTTCGCTTTTAGTTATCATTAATGACTTTTTCTCCTTTTATTTACATAGATGATTATCAACTTATATAATTAGATGCTTGCATAAGATTTTGTATTTATACTTAGAATTGTTTTTTAAAAAACACACTGAAAAATCTTGCATATTTTTTTTTTAAAAAAATACTACCCATTGTGGAGCAAGGGTTAAATGACTAGTGTTAACTATATTTTACCTTTTTTTTATGTATATTAGTTGGTATCAAAGCCTAAAATGGATCTTGATTTTGGTGACAGAAGCCATGTGAGTGAGTATTCCTAATTTCAACCAAAATAAAAAGATGTTGGAGTTGCAGAGGATGCTAAAACAACTCAAGCAAGAGGTATTAATCCTATTTAAAATTAAAATGGAAGCCCTAAAAGGAACTTTAAAGGTGATCACAACCTTTTATATATATTGAATAATGGTCATAAGAATTAAAACCCTTTTCGATATTAGAGCCATACACCATATAATGCTAGGTGGATTGGAAGAGGGAAAAAAATAATGCACTTCAATAGAAGAAAGAGGTTAAAGAGCAACAAGCACTATTTGTTGAGAAAAAAAAGTTGTGAATGAAAATCCTTGATTATTCTATGATGAAATAAATATTGATTGAGATTGTTCACCAATCTATGATGTTCAGTTTAATGATGATTATGATGTTAATTATGACATTAACAATGATAGTAATGATAAATGTTGATATCATTAATGATGTCCTTATTGACCAGCTAGAGGTTGAGTGGAAAGAAAATATGAAAAGTGTTCTATAAAAGTAAATTATTGATTAGGTTATATTGATCTTTTTATTATAATTTTTCTATTATCGTAAAGATATATTTGGTCAAGAATTATATGGATATTACACATATTGATGAAGTAAGTTTGAGGTTTTTAATTTATTACTATAGAATCAATGCAAGAGAAATAAGTTGCCAATTGATATTTTTATGCTGAATTTGACATGAATGGACTGAAACTAATATATAGAATTGCTATACACCTAAAATAAAGAAAAACAAAAGAATTAGAGAGTCTTGATTAAACATTTATAAGATTAAAAAAAAATAGTTTCAACTCGAGTACGAGTTTCTTCTGATCAACAATGATGCAAGAGCTTTCTTTAAAATATATATGATATCAGGGTTAATTAATTAAGCAATCTAGGAATATGTGGTTATCATGTGACTTTTTAAAGTATCTCTCTTATAAGCTAAATAGTTTTAGCTATGTACCAGTCCTGATTATTATTTTTGCCCTTAAACTGAGCTTACAGGCATCTTAATCTCATCTTTCAGAAAACACAAGTAGCACTAAGAGGGTTTTTTCCTGAGGGGGGGCACCAACACGAGCGAGCTTCACTATTCGCGGGACAACGGATTTAAAGCAAGAAAGTCCTGCACTAATTAAGAGGGTTGTCATTTGCCATCACCTGATAGAAACGTGATGTGAACTGTCTACTATAGCATTGATCTTGACATGAGCATTGATCTCAAGTATTTATGTTTGTATTATGGTGAATTATGTTTTTTAAAAAGGTTTTTATTTAAAAATATATTAAAATATTTTTAAAATTTTTTAATGTTAGTATATTAAAATTATAAAAAAACACTAAAAAAATATTAATTTAATAATTTTTTAAATAAAACATATTTTTTAAACGTTTTCAAAAACAAAAATTACTACACTCATCAACGATATCATTTATGAAGTTAGAAGTTTGAAAACTTTCAAGTTTGTTTTAGCAAATTTAGTTTGAACTCTTGCATTTTGTTAGAAATTTATTTTAATTAAATAGTTAATAAACATATTTAAAGTTAAATTAAAAATAGAATCCATTTTATTAAAAAATATTTTTTAACATAAAATATTAATATGATTAAAATTAATTGTGAGTGAATGAAAAATTAATATTAAATAATTTTTAATTTGCATGTTCTTATGAAATTCAAATTGTTTTCTCTCATATTAAAAAAATACAAAATTTTACATATAATGGAAAATCGAAGAGTTAATAATGATCTCGAATTAGGCTCATTGCAATAAATTCATCTGCATAAAGCCATGTGCATAAAGTAGAAGCAACAAAGCATCAGAGACAAATAATATTATCCTTAAGAAAACTTGTACTATTTTGTTTTTTTTTTTATCATTAGAATGATAAAGCTATTCTGCATATTTTAACTTTGTGCTTTTTTTTTTATATATAAATATTACACAAATATTTAAGTCTTATATTATGCAAATTAAATCTACTTAAACCAAAAATTAACATGCCATTTGAAGTTTTAACACATATATTTTACGTGATTAATACTTAGAGTCAATTATAGATTTTATATTTAGCTCAAGGCTGTTAAATTAATTCCTTATATAAAATTAGACTTTGGATTTTTTTTAACATTCCATCCGCGTTTATTTTTTTTCTTTTAGGAATTTCAACGTTATTCAAATGGATAAAAAGTGTTAAATCCCCTGAATTAGATCAAAGTAGAATTAGTTTTGATGCTCGAGAATTTAAACTAAATTAAAGAGCTAATTAGATCTTTCTGCTGATTAAACTTAAATTTTCATCCAATTAATATTAACTCAAATATATGTCATATACAAGCACATGATCTTTGTATATGGCCTCTAAAATTAGACCAAATCTAAAAATAAAAAAAAAAACCAAGTCACATTTTAACCTATTCAAACCTACCATCTGACTATAGAGACACATGGCCTCGAAATGACAAAAAAACAAGTCCTTTATAGATGTTGTCCCTACAGTAGTGCAATTAACTTCTGCGAGGTGAGAGAGATACGGCGACAACTATACGACCCACCATGTTCTATTTCCAGAGAGACCACAAAAATTGCTTGAGTGGATGTGCACAATATCAGCTGATCAACTCGGATTCCTGGGCACTATCAGCCATGAAACATTGGAAAACAAAACAAAAACAAAAGGCAGCCATGAAACGAAATAGTTGATGGGAAGGAAGATTCATGGCGTGCCAAATGCCAGACTAATTATTCTCTATGATCAAAGACAAGAAATAATGAACTGAGATCAACTCGGATCGGAGACGGTATATACTTCCGTTCAGCAAGTGAAATCGGTAAAGATGTTCAATTTGCTTTTCCTCGCTTTTTTGCACTCCTTGTATAGTATTTCCTTACCTTTTTTAAAAATAGATGCTGTTGTGCCATATATATATATAATGGAATCGATTGATAAATTAAAAGCTTGCAAGAAAGTTGTTTTTCGCTGAAGATGCTTTCAAATGCAATTGTTCTCTCAGTGGAAACCTTATATTAGTCCCTAACCTTTTACACGTTTATTAATTGAGCCCTCAACTTACCTTTTGTCAATGGGATCCCCATCCCCATGGAGCCCTTCTGTTTAAATTAATTAGTTCTGACAGAACAAAGTTAAGTGAATTGAGGATTTTCAGATTAATTGGGGACCCAACTGATAAACAAATAGTTTGGGGATCTAGTTGAGAAATGGTGTGTAATCTGGGGACTAATCCCGAGGTATTCCTGTGCAATTTAATTTTACAGTACTAACTAATAATTGTTTTGCCTATTGATGTGTGTGCAACTTATTCGCTTTCTGCCGATGATTGTTAGAGAAATCTCAATACGAGATCTGTACTAATAATTATATGCATCTTGTCATAATTAACTTTGAACGATTTTTACCGCAATTTTGGTACGCAGAAACCATTCCGTCCATGTATGTATGTATCAATGTATATTTCAAACTAAAATTTCGAGGAGGGGATGTAATTCAACTAATTATACTCTGTATTTATTTTTAGGGGTTATCAATTCGAGTCTCATAAATTTTAATCTTTCATTGAAGGCTTATATAAATGTTAACTTCAGAGCCCGTAAGATTAATCGAGATACATGCAAGCTAACCCCAACACCTATATTAATTTTTTTAAAAATAAACCTCAAACCAAGCTAAATATATATAACACATGATCTTATTTGAATATATATTTAACACATGATTTTATTTGAAAATATATTTTACACCTATAGCATAATATAAATTATACATTAGAATATTTTTACACGTTTAACTTTTTAAATTAAAATATTTTTTTATGTGATATCAAATCTTTATATAATCAAATAATAACTACTTTGAATCTCAATATTTCACCTACAATGTTTTAATTTTAATTTAATTTAATGCCTAGCCATTACTAAAAATCTTGAAAAATGATATGATTTGCTTGTTGGAAATTCAAGCTACAGTTGCAGCATTTAATGAAAAAGTCAATGATAAACAGATCATCAAATACTATCAGTGCTTGAAGTCTATCTTCTCCTGCCATGACTGATCTATTAAGTGACGAGCTGAAAATGTAAAGAAAGGGTGTCCTTTCAAGAAAAAATAAACACGTGCTAATTAAAAACAGTCGGGCTCAGGAGGAATGGAATGGGAGACCTGACATTGCTGAAAGCTACCGAGACATGCCGCACCAGCCACAATATTGCCTCGTGATCTGAGCAGACAATGTATATACTCACTGTTTCTTGCCACTCGTAACAGTGAGATATAAGCCCACTCCTTGTAGTGTTGCACTTTCATCATGGTCTAACGTGACAGAAGATTGAGCCAATTTGCAGGTCTGTGATCGCGCTCTCATGGAAAGTTATCAGCCGTTCAATAAATTTCAGTCAAATTCGTATTGGGCAGAAAGTTATCAACAACATTGAGGTGTAAATACATACCATATCAGTGCATGATGTTTACTTTTAATTGTTAATCATTCAAGATGATCATGCTAAATCTTTTGTTCATGAGATTTGGGTTAAATCTATACCAAGCATGTATTATGCCTCTGCATAAAATCTTTTCCGAGATGAGTACTATCTTAACTCGATAAACTTGTTAACTTGTTTGCAAATAGATTATGATCGAAATAACTGAGTCCCGTTTGCAAAATACATATGTAGATTTTAAACTTCATTAACTTTTTTTTATTTAAATTTAGCGGTTTTGCACAGTCCTACGCTACAATAAGTATATATTTTTTCCTATTCCATTGAAGGCGATTCAGGCCTAACTTTATAATGATCCAGTTATATGGCTATATACAAGCATGCTGTTCATGCTTAAGGATATGGCTCTCGCGCGTTGTGTCATGGAATGTGTATAACATGTTGATGTCTACCAAATTTATATGATAGAATTAATAGGTTTTGACATCATGAGTGACATATGTCTCATGTTGATCTTGAATCCGAGTTTGCAAATCGTGTCCAATTAATTATATATGTATTGACCATAGAATAATGGCCAACAGTTTCTGAAAGCGAAAGTAGCCAGGGGAGTTTTTTAGTTTTTTTCTTTCCACATAAAGCACCAGCTCCATCAAGCCGGTCCTTGATTTGTGTATGATTTGTGACCCATGGGAAGCCATGCTTCTGTGTGCAAGCAAAATGTGACCATAGCAGCTAGCTGGGATGGCAAGATACAGAGAAAGAGGGAAAAGTGAAAAGTCTGTCTGTAAATAGATTGACATTTTGCAGGTGAATGAGTTCAACATGCTTGCAAAGCTTGCGCTTTCCTTTATGTTATGGGAGTAAATCGAACGCGACCCATGCATAATTCTCAATGTGCAGTCGTCCGCCATTCTTTTTTTTTTTTTTTTTCCTTGCACTTCTATAATGCATGGTATTCTTTTCTGATTCCTTTGTTTGTCCCCTCTTTCTGGGGTAAGGACGTAAGAAAAAAGGATATTCAAAATATCTAAACTGATCAGTCCATGTAGGGCAAGTTGGTCGTCAGAAAAAAATAAAATGTTTTCAAATATTAACGTCTACGAACATGTAACATGCTCTCGTTATAAAGTGAGCATGTGTATTCATTTGGACTACTTTTGCGAGACAAAATAAAGCTTCAAGCTTTAGTGCTCGGCAGTTGCAAATTTGCAACCCTTCCACTACAAACTATTTCTTCTATCGATGTTATGATATGCAAGCCATCCACTAGCTCCGACTATTTCATTCAAGCTTCAAATATGAAATTGCTGTGCCTCCAGGGCTGCTATATATATATAGGGCTTTTAAGGAAGATCAGATGGCAAGACTGGGTTCTCTATTTAGTATAGATCAAATTAATATGAAATTTAATGGTTAAGATTTTATTCTTGAAAGTTAGTGTGAGTGGTTGATTTTTTTTTTTTAATTATTTTTCTCTATGAACAAATCCAAACTGTTGATTTCAAAATCAATATTTTAGCTTTTAACTAGTATGATAAATCATGTTATCAATAGCTTAAAAAAAAAAACTAAGATTATAATATGCTAATTAATAAAAGAAAAAAAATCAAAGAATTGAGCAAAATTAAAAAAATAATCAATGAATATATTTATTTTTTATTTCCTATCTGATAAAAGAAAAACAATTAAGGAATTGAACCGCTAAAACAATCAAAATGAAATAATTAAACATCTTAAATAATTTAATTTATTTTATTTTTATATATTTTATTATATAGCTATATAAACTTTACATGAATGTAATGTCTGTGTATTATCATTAACATTCTCTTTTTTTTTTCCTTCTATAATTTCTACACAAATTGCAAATTAAAGTTCAGACGCACATAGAAATAACATAACTTAATCAAACAGTTTATTGCACATACAATATTCTACACATGCCGTAGGACTGGATTGCGACTCTAGCTGGAGAAGGAGGGGGCAGATAAAGTAGCTGTTTAGGACATAGATGGTTTTTTTTTCAAACAACATTTTTTTTAAAAAAAATATTAAAATAATATATTTTATTTTTTAAAGTTTATTTTTAACAATTACCTATCAAAACAATTTAAAACACATAAAAATTAATTTAAAAAATATGATTTTTTTTAAAAACACGATTCACATTCTCAAACATATCCAAAATCTTGGAGGCTGAGATTGTCAGTAATTTTTTTTTTTAATAAAAGGTAAGTATCAAATATACTTTCTATAAGAATAAAAAATAAATATAAATCCTAAAAGGTGTAGTTTAACTAGTCAGACCCTGAGTTTGCTCCCAAAAAATTACTAGTTCGAGTGTCACAAATCTCAGGGCTACTGAAAGCTTACATGGTCATTGATTTCAGGATTTCGGAGATTAGACGAGGTACGTGTAAACTAATATGAACACATATTAAATTAATTATTTTTTTATATATTTTTTTAGATGATTTTAATATATTAATATATAAAATTAAAAAAAATATTATTTTAATTAAAAATATCATACACACGTTTGGGAACGCGATTCAACCCGCGTTCCTAAAAAAATTGAAATATTGTTTTTTGCTAAAATTTAATATGGTTTGTACGTTTTGGATCGTTTTGATGTGCTGAGTCAAAAATGATTTTTAAAAAATGAAAAAACATCATTTGCATGCATTTTGACATGAAAAATTATTTGAAAAGCACCCACAATCATACTGCCAAACATGCTTTCTAATCAAATGCATTTTAAGGCAGCTTGTTCAAACAAAACTTCTTTTAAACCATCAGTCTAGGCCAGAACACAGGGCCTATGTTGTCCTTTTGCTTTTATGGTAATAAAATAAATGCAATTCTAAACATAATCCTGAAATCCTAAAAGCAAAAGCCGAAGAGAGAAATTTTATAAATGAATATAATCGAAAATAAAAATTTGAAAGAAAAGGAGAGTAATCAAATAAGAAATTACTGGGAGCCCATTCACCCTCATCGAAGTTTTTAAAAGAAGTAAGACACAAAGCCCAGCATCGCCGGCCGTTCTACGAATTAAATCCAGCCTCCTCAATAAACTTACTAACCCTGACCTAGGCCCATGATTCTTTATCTAAGCCGCAATTAGGCTGACTAGGGAAGGAGATATTATTATTATTATTATTATTTTCTTTTTATCTGTTTGGTTGCAAGCGGGGTTCAAAGGCAGGAAAAACAAAAGACTCACCCACAGATTCTGAACTCCCCTAACTACTCTTGAAATATTATTATTATTATTATTATTATTATTATTATATTTCCCTTTGAAATGGTTTTTATGATGTTTCTGACAATCTATATGATTTTCAAAATGTCAAAGAAATCACCAATAACGATCACGAAGCTAAGAGTTATCCCTCCCTCGTAGTTTGTTTATCCATAATTCTATTTTTTAACTATCTTAAAATATTTATCTTGATGCATTATAAAATTGTATTTTTTTTAATTATAACTAAGAGATTTGAGAGAGATTACTCTAATTTAACCTACAAATTCATTGATTGACCGACGAGATAAAAATATTTATTGTGGAACACAACCTGGTATTCCAATATTGATCCACACTAAATAAATATTTTAAACATAACCGTCATGAGGAACAGGTTGAATGGTTGACAAGATTTGATGTCACAATTTCTCTTTGCTGGTGTCCGCTCTTTAAGAAAGTGTCACGGACGTATATGCCTATTGATCGTTATACTAGCGTAAAGAAGAAGAAGAAGAAGAAGAAGGAAAAGAAGAAGAAGAAGAAGGGTTAAACATAAAACAAATCCATTAATTAATTTGAGCTAGCTTGCTTAGAGCCAGAAAATCCCAAGGGTTAAACCACGTGGATGACATATGATGTGATGAGAGTTCATTCACATGCCCTCCATGTTAAGCAACCTTTGCTTTTGTCTCCAGGCAACTTTTTTTCAGAATAAATGGATTCTTCTCATCAAGCTAGAAAATGAAAGAGACAGAGAACATCAAAATACCTGTACAAAAACACTTTTGTTCTTTCTTTCTTTTTCTTTGCCGGCATCACGGCATAAGAGATTTTCTTAACTGTGATGCAAATACCCCATTATGTTATATATATGTATATTACTGTATAATTTCCCCCCAATATTATGATCATTAATCATCTTTAAGTACGCTTAGGTTATTAAACGTGCCTTGTTCATATCTTTCTCTCTTGGTTACTGCACAAGCCTCGTTCATATCCAACGAAACGGTAAAACGTGGTCTGTAGCTAATCATATTTCTTGATGCGAAATATATATGGTGGCCCTTTAATTTTCATCTTAAAAGGGTTTCCAATATCGTTTTGGCGCGGCTTGAATCAATCCCAGCTGCGTTTGCCTGCATCTAAACAGTTTGTGGTGGGTGTAATATATAAAAGATATAATTAACCAACCGGTTTGACATAAGAAAACTTATCTTCATGCTTTACAATAATGAAAATATGCTGTTTAACACGTCCAAAGTGTATAAAATCCAACAAACTGATCAGGTCCTATCCATATATATAAAATCTCATGGCAGCTTTTTTGCCCTTACAAGTCTGCCAGGAGTTAATTACACCTTATATGTATACAGTTCTGTATATGTTATAGGTTCTAATGGTGACATAGTGGGCAAGGCATCTCTCTCTCTCTCTCTCTCTCTCTCTCTCTCTCTCTCGGCTAGAGAAGTTATGTGCCGCACCGAGGCTTGTGGCCCAGCGGAAGAGGCAAGGTTTCCTTGCCTCTGTCACCTGGGTTCGAGCCTCAGCGTGCACGTCTGTCACCCCCGCGGTGTCTTACCTGCCTACTGGGCTTGCAGGGTGTTCAGTGGGTCCGGGGATTAGTTGTGGTGCACGTAAGCTGGCCCGGACACCCCGGGTTACAAAAAAAAAAAAAAAAAGAGTTCGGTGCCAGCATAGCATACAAGGAGTCGACATCACACAAAAACCAGTAAAAAAAAATGTCTTTGCAATACAAGCAAAACAAGATGCATAAAGAAAATGTGACTAGCTAGTCTTCTCATCATCAATTACGTGCGTTTCTTCCCCTTCCCTATTATAGCAACAACACTTTGTCCCCTTCCTTTTGATGTTTACCTACCCTACTTCTACACCTCTTCAGACGTTCCTAATATACCCTCTAATTATATTGCTCAGGCTAAATTATACAGTAGCTTTCTGAATTATTAATCAAACTATAATTAGTTCCTGAATTAAAAATTCTATGTAAGTAGTATTTAATTATATTAATTGTTGCAGGGGCATCTCATGATTAGGAATTTAGGATTTGATACGAGGTAAAATTGAATAAAGGAGTTGCATTCATATTTTATATCAATATTGTTGATTAGGAAATAATTTTTACCCATTTAAATTCCATTTAGATTTCACTAGATAGGTGGCTCGAGCTAAATATATAACAAGCTTGCCTAATTTTTTTCAATCGTGAAAAAGAATGTTAAGGCGACATATATAGGTGTTTCCGAATAAGCACAAATAATGGAGACTTGAGTCATTGACTTAACTTGTTTAACAAGCTCGCATAATTTTAATAATATGAATAAAAAAAATTAATGACAATAAATAAATTAACAAAAAAAATTGATAAAAGAAATTAAAAAAGAAAATCAATCCAAGCTCATCCAGGTTAGCTAATCAAATATATGATCTGGTCATAATACCGAGGTAACCCTATTGAAAGCAAATTCAACAAATCAATAAAGCTCAATTATCAAACAACCTAATATTTATGGACAAAACTGGAAAAAAAAATCAATTTAAAAAAAACAACAAAAAAAAATTGATTCAACTCGAGTAAACATGTTAATCTCGCAACCATAGGCAATATTTTTGGGATAACATCATAAAAAGGACAACAACAAAAACGAAGAGCAATTCTTAATGAATCAAACGTTGAATGATGAGATTGGAAAAATAATAATAAAGAACCTAAAAAAAGACTGAAGTCAACTTGTGTCAATATTCAAAACTCGTGATCCTGGTCATGAGCCTGAGACTAATTGATGCAAACCTTGTAATCATGTGGTCATGAACACACAACAAAATTGAAAACCAACCTAAGAAAGTTGAATATTAGGTTTGAAACTCTGACCCACAGATAACCAATTGTATCTAAGAACAAAATGTATTGGAAAACAAACTTGGACCTATAGATAATCTTATACCTAAAAACACAAAATATACGAATGACGTCATGAAGCTAGTTAATTTTCAATAAGTTAGTGTACGGTCATTGTCACTGTAAAAAAGATTGTTTGCAACACACAAAACAAAGAAAAAATCTTCTTTATCAAATCATCATTGTTGTGAAAACTTGCAGCCATAAAAACATTATATAACCCACTATAAATAACCTAAATTGACACCTTTTGGATTGCTAGTCAATGGGCTTTGTCTCGTAATCAACTAACATAAGTCGAATATTGAAACAAACCCTAAAACAATGTTTAATGAGCCAAAACAAACCCAATTTAGAATAAAGTTCAAAGCTAATAGTATTTTACACTAAAATAAAATAAGAACTCATAAATAAAATTCTCTTGCTTGAAATCCCTATGCATGGATTAAACTACCTCTTTGTTTTTCTTAACGGCTTTGTCGAAACTTTGTTTTTAATTGTTAGGATTTTATCATTTAAATTACCTCCCTTTAGTCTCCTTGGTATACTAGTAAATCTTGTAAAATAAGAAAAAGGACAACAAAAAAATCTCAAGCCTCTTTGTACGACATACATTCCAAGCCTCTTTGTACGACATACATTCCATATCAATGGATATGAAATCTTTGTAAACTATGGATAATAATTGTTGTCATAAATGTCTTATTGTTTGACATGGAATCCTTGAACAATAGATAAGCCAATAATTGACTTTAAACACGTCTTCTCTCTCGTCCGGGTGAATTAGCAGGCCTACCATATGTCTCAGGGAAAGGTACAGACATCTATTTTCCAACCCTTTGAAATAGTCCCTTCTCGAACATTAATTGACCTAATATCTTAATCTAATGTATAAAAGCATGTCCAGAACCTCTTGTAAACCTTTTAGCCTGATCCAATGGTCAAGTTAAAAGTTATGTTTGATAAAGTAAAACTGGACAGTATAAGGTTTTACGTTGAAATCTGAATCCGACCTTACTTGGATCATATTTCTAATCCTATAGAAGGTAAACCATAAAAAATAACGAAGTCAAATTCTCAATCATAAAATAATGAAGGATGAAATTGGGGGGAAAATAAATAAAAAGGATTAAAAAATAGCAATAAAAAGAAAGAGGATCACATTTGACATAAAAATAAGTCGATATCAAATGTTGAGGGATGAGATTGAAAAAAATCAATTAGAAAAAGGATAAAAAACAAAAAGATGAAATTGAAAACAAAATTCAATTAGAAAAAGGATAAAAAAGATATTAATAGCAATTAAAAGAATAATGATTAAATTTGATATAAAAATTAAATGAAATCAAATGATGAGGAATGAAATTAAAGATAAAATAATCTATAAAAGATAAAAAAAAAATAAGTATATTACCAATGAGAAGAGAGATAAAAGAGGGAGAAGAACAAAAATCCATTGGAGCCACATCGCTAGTCCATCGTCAACACATGTCCCGCCATCGATAAGATCTCAGTGCGTCTCTCTTAACGTCATTGTGGAAGACAATGTTTGACCGCTTAAGGAGCCCACATGCATTGTTCAAAAGACACAATCTCTTCCCAATTAATGGAGCATTCGTTGCTCGCACCAACCACCTTTTTTCTTTAAAATATATTTTATGTGTTAAAATACTCAATTGTGCTTGAGTCTATTTGATAATTAAAAAAATTCATGATGAAATGACTAAAACACCCCTAGATAAAAGTTCAAGAAAATAAAATTTTAAGAATAGTTGAGTAATTATATTCTGCAAAAATATACAAAAGGTAAAAAAGCCATATACCCCCTAGTTAATTTTATTTTTATTTTAATGGTAAATTAATAATTTCAATGTTAATAAAAAAATGTGAAGAGATAGATTTATCCTATTCAATTAGGTAATGTCAATTGAACCGTATGAAAGGATTATTCGCCTCCCCCCCCCCCAAACTGTGCTTTCTTGGCTTGTATTATCGAGGACAAAATCATCATTACACTATATTAATCTACAATGCAATAAGTCTTGCTCCACTGTTTTACCGAAGACCCTTAGTTTTTTTTATAATGTTGAGGTTGTCACCTAACAATTTCAAACAATTTCAATTTTGTATTAAATTTGGTCACCTAATAATTGGGAATCATTTTGATTTTCATGTGTTATCTTTCTTTTCTTTACAAACTTACTATACAAAGCCAAAGCAAATGAATTCTCTAATATTTTTGTATTATAGGTGTTGTAAGAGAGGGCATTTATAGCATTAACAACCCTCCCTCTAAAAATAAAACAACAGAAATCCTCACGAATTACAGCCCTAAATCGTACCAAACGACTCAGTAGAAATCATAGCAACTTTCATCCAAGAATCAAACTTGTTTTCTTCTTTTCTTTGCATGTTTGTTGACAGACTATTAACCCCTTTTCTCACCCGAAACCAAGAGAAATCCTCATGAATTACAACCTCAAATCATACCTAAGGACTCAACATAAATCACAACATCTTACACATATGAATCAGTCTTTTTTATTTATTTTTTAGGTTTATTGGCAGCGTGTGACACCTATGCACTATGTTCTACACAAGCAGTCCATTACCTGTGTATGACTCCCACGCGTTGCCTCTTTGGCAAACTGATTCCATTTTTAGTTGACATTTGTAGCTCCCGAAGGTTATTTTCGAACCCCTAACACATTGAACTATTTATTTCTAGTGATTTTTAACGTGTTGTTGGTTTTTGAATTGTGATGAATTTGTGTTGGGTTTTATTGATATGTGAATTTGTTCCTATTATTTTTTATTTGGCATGTTGATCGATTTATATTTTTATTAACTATCTAGGTTTTCCTTCAAATATCGCATTAAAAGTAAACAATTTTATATTATATATATTAGTGAAGTGTATATACTTTTATACTCTTATTTTTTTATGATTGGTATTTTTCTCGTAACTTAAAATCAGTCCAGAAATTGTAAATCTTAATTAGGTTTTTCCTCAGACGTCACATTAAGGATAAGTAAGTTGTAAATATTGATGAGATTTATCTTTGTGTTCTTACCTTTATTTGATTTGATATATTTTATGTCATCCTTATAATTCAAAATCGACATAAGAATTGTAAATTCTAATTAGGTATTTTCTTGAATGTCACATTAAGAATAAATAACTTTATATTTTTGATAAATGTGTAAGAATTAGATTTGGCATTGTGAATGAGTGGTACTTTGGACATAACAAAAAAAAAAGGGCCAAACCCAATTAACCATAATCATGATTTTAAGCCCAACACCCGCATTTGAAAAGTAAGGATTAAGCCTTGTTAGTAGATTTAGGTTCCAAATCACTATTAAAGGCTTGAATAGTTTCACACCATCAATAACCCAAATACATACACTCATTTAGATAAATTCTTAGCATGTAAGTATCATATGTACTTTATTATTAAAAACAAACACGAAACAACTTATCTTATACATGGTGTTATATGGTGATTTTTAATCTTTCTTTTAGTATAATTAGCACTTTATCTAGAATCTCTAAAAATTCATTCAGAGTTTCTAGTTATCATAAAACTAGTTTATCTTATACATGGTGTTATATGGCTACTAGCTCATTCTAAGTCATGAGGCTAACTCACTGTTGTAATATTTATTGGATGATAATTTGATATATAATAGCAGCATTATATCCGATTGATTCTCTTATATGATTATATATATGTAATTTTATATAACACTATAATAATTGCGGGAATGACACACCACGACCAATATATTGCATCAAATCATTTCCATTTATGTAAGTACATGATTACCACCCCTCTACGCGGTCTCACATTGCTTGCATTATTATCCATATATCAAATATATTAATACCCTATTTGTTTTTGCGTTTTAAAAATATTTTTTTAAAAAAATAAATTTATTTTATTTTTTTCTTCAATGTTTTTTATATTTTCAGATTATTTTAATGTGTTAATATCAAAAGTAAATTTTAAAAAATAATAAAATATTATTTTAATGCATTTTCAAGCAAAAAGTATTTTAAAAAACAACTACCACCATGATTACTCGGTGAACTATTCATTATAATACTGGACTGATGTCTATAGCCTTGGCAAAAAAATTGGTTGTCTTTGGTTTAGGGGTATCTTGGTATTTTCACACGGGTTATTCATAATTATTGATTCTTGTGAGGATATTTTTGTCTTTATAATATTTTTATGAATAGTAAAATAACAAAAATACCCCCAAGACTAAAAAAATCAATTGTTTCTGTTAGGGGTGTATAGGTATTTTCGGTTTTTCATATACAAAAGAATTACAAATGTACCATTGGATCAAAAACATTTACTGCATTGGGGTCAGGGGTATTAGAGTATTTTGGTTCTAATTTTGTTGGTTTTCATTAGGGTACAATAGTAATTTACCATTAAAATAATATTTTTTAATTAGAAAAAGTTGTTGGCTCGTGTTCAACACTCGCCGACAAGTGGGTGGCGTCTGCATCATTCAGGTGGCACATATGACGTCACTCGATGGCCAAAACTGGCCTTCCACCGTCTCCTAAGATGCACCACCGTATCCTTTTCTATATGAAGTGGCGCGTGGTAGCTTACAATGGTCCGTTTGTCGCTAATGGTCATTTGATTTTCTTTCGCCAACTTTTCTCTCTATTGATAGGTAATATATATTGTTGTCCTCTTTGTTTCTTACTTTTTAATTTCGGTCCTCATTCTTTTAATTATTTATTTATTTATTTTTCATTTATAGAAGTTTTTTCTTTTCAATTTAGTCATTCAATTACAATTTTTCATATGTTTTTTTTTAAAATTTTAGTCCTCATTCTTTCAATTTCTTATTTTGTTTTTATTCCTTTCATAGAAGTTTTTTTGGCTTTCAATTTCATCCTTCAATCAAATTTTTTGTTGTTTTTTTTCTAGTTTGACATTCATTCTTTTGATTTGTGTTTCCTCTTATTAAAGCTATTTTCAATTCAATTTAACCCTCCAATTTTATCACTGTAATTAAAGTTTTTTTTCACCCTCATTGTTTTTAGTAGTTTTTGTGTAATTTATTTTGTTTCTTGATGTCATCTTTCTACATTTAATTTATTAGATATTCGACTTCGTACGATCTTATCATTCTGATTTGGTTTTTTTAATATTGGTTTTGTGATTATCTTCATGTTTGTTTCTATGAGTTTATCATGGTCTCATGATCTAAATCACGAGTTTTGCATGCTTTTTTTTAATATAAGTTTTTTTAGTTGTTTTGTTTCTGTTTGGTTTTTTAAGATATTATTTTAATTTATCTATAATTTGTTTTTATACAAATGAGGTTTATTTTTAAAATAAAAAATATTTATTTTTAAATAATATTGTTGATGTGTTCAACCTTGCGTAATATTTTTTATGGCATTGGTTTATTCAATCAGTTTCATTTGTATGTATTTCTTATGTCATGAGATCTTTAGGGTGTGGATTTATCTTTTATTGATTGAAATAAATAAGATTAGTAAACACAATCGAGTTAATATTTCATTCTATATGATTGAATATCTTGATCTATATTCATCTTTTAATTTTTTTAATTGGTTATTGCTAACCATGTTTTTTATTTATTTATATAACTAATTATTGATTTATTTAATTAGATACTTATATAAGTTTTTTATTTTACACTTAAAATTTTTCATGTAAAAAATATATTGAAACAACATGTATATCCAGAATTTAAAAAAAAAAACAAATTATAACCGGCGGTGAATCTTAGGTTAGCATGTATCTGATGCCAATCCGCTTTGCTTCTTTGCTCAATAATTGCCCACTGAGTTGATTCCATTACCGTTCACCTCCCAACCGTTTGTTTCCTTGAATTCCATTTCAGATAACTTCTCTTTCACTAAAGTGTGTGTGTTTATATATTTTAAAAAAATATATTTTATTTAAGAAAATATTAAATTAATATTTTTTTATGATTTTAATTTTCTAACATTAGAAATATAAAAAATATGAAAAAATTATTTTAATTTATTTTGAAATAAAAAAATAGTCTTAAAAAAACTCTCCACCACAATGATAAAAAGAAACTATCACCATATTTTTTTATTTAGTTTGAATCTTTGAATTAATATAAAAAAAAACTACTCACTTGAATATATTATATCAATAAAGAAATGTGTTTTTGAATGTTTAATTTCTATATATTAACACGTGAATTAGTCTCAAGATAATTTGATCGAAGAAAAATAAAAATAGGAAGTCCTTTGGGACATAGCAAGTGCATTGATCAAGGCGATCGACATGTCTGAAAACTACGTATGTTATTTTCCATTACGTGCTGATGCCGGAATTTCTATGGCGACAGGACATGTTCTTGAGAGATAATTAGAATTAAACAGCTAACAACCCTAAAGCTACGTACCATGCTATATATGGTCCCTGGCCAGTATCTAAGACATAATTTACAAATTGTTCGAAGAATTATAGGAAGTTGAATCATGGCAAATATTAATATTATTAAATCAATCCATCTAATATGGTTTGGTCACGTATTATCCTCTACTTTAAATTATCCATATATATTAATTAGTTTGTCCACTCACTTATTATACGGTAATATATACCATATAATTAGTCTTTAATTGTTGCATGGAGGGCCTCAATCTATTGTAAATTGGAAACAGAAGATTTAATTTGACTACAAATAGAGGAATTGAGAGGTTGATTTGATCAAATATGGAAAGCTTGAGGACTACGTGTGACTTTTGCCCGGGAATCGTATGATCCATCAATACCATTAATTATGGTAGGTCGAAACCTAACTAAATTGGTCGCTACTTATTTGAACTCATAAAGGGGTACGTTGGCCTAACTAAATTGTAGTTTACTTTCTTTTTTTATATATAATTAAATGCCATTTTAATTTAATCCAAGAATACATTACATACAAACCACTTAGGATGATGATCGTGTGAAAAGATAAGCTTATGGGCAGGAGCTAGGCTAGGAGGCCATGAGTTGACTATGGACATTATTGGAAGAGGTTAATAGTTGTTGTTTTTTAAAGTGTGTTTTTTATTTGTAAATGTATTAAAATAATAGTTTTTATATTTTTTTAAAATTATTTTTTATATTAACATATTAAGTTAAATGATTTAAAATTATTAAAAATATATATTGATTTGAAATAAATAAAAAAATTATTTTTTTCAAAAATATTTTTAAATTATAATAACAAACCGGATGGTTTTTTTTTTTTTTTTTTGTAAATTATTGGCTAGGATGATATTAAACAAAATAGAAAAAACTTTTGTAGGGTTGGGAGGTGTCAATGTCATGGCAATCGTAACTTAAATTGGGTTGCATGATTAGAGGTGGATGACTGGATAGGGATTCAAGTCAGGGAGAATTTAGTCATTTCAAGCCCAATCAATGTGGCCAATTGCCCACTGAATTCCAAAAAACGCACCAAAAAGCAAAGGTGACCTACATGGCCCAACTCATCGTCACCAAAAATGCTGTCGCCATTTTGCTTAGGCTCTCGATAACTCCCCCTCCCTTTTTTTTTTATACTATTCTATTTTGCGTTATTTCCAGATTTATTAGCTTTTCCTCCAAATTTTTTATAAGTTCTTTTTCTAGATTTGGTGGGATTTATCACTCTGCCAGCCTTGTTATTTATTGATGTGTGTGTGTAGATATATGTACAACTAAATTAAGAGAACACGACCCTTTTCATTGTTTTCCTTTTAACCAGCAAAAACAAAAACACTACTGAAGATTCCGCAGCTTAATACTTGAAAAAAAAAAGTTTTTTTTTTAATTTAGATTGACAGAGCTACTCCACCGAATTAAGATAAACAAATTAACCACGGAATATCTTCATAAAATCCTTGCGAGAATTCACCCTATATTTCCTATATCTTCCCGGCCTTCATTTTTCTTTTTTTTTCAGGTTGTTGTAATTGCTAGGAGATCACTCCCATGCTAGGTGATTCAAGTGTGCTAGCAAGCTCTAGTGATGTTGCGACCACCGCGACTAGGGTCGTCCCTGAAGGTGGTGAAGTTTGCGAAGTTGGCGATGCAGGTGGTTTTGGTTCAAATTCAACCGAAGAAGATAAGAATATGGGCGGTGATCATGAAGGTGACCGGATGAATTATGGTGCAAACCGGTGGCCTAGACAAGAGACTTTGGCCTTACTGAAGATAAGGTCCGCTATGGATGCAGTGTTTCGGGACTCAAGTCTAAAAGGTCCATTATGGGAAGAGGTTTCCAGGTGATGATTCGTTTTCCTTCTTTTTCCTTTTTCAAGGTGTTCGGTTAAACAAAAGTTTTAAGCTGTAGCTGATCAGTTCGTGCACGTAGATCTGTGAAGTGACTTTTTGCTAAATTTTGGGCACTTTCGTGGATCCTTGGCACAATGATATCTTACAGTTTTCTTGGTATTTGGATTTAGAGCGATAATGTTGGTTGGTTGGTTCACTTTGAGGGAATTCAGTATAAAGAAGAGAAAAATAATGTTAATTATGATGCTCCATGAAGAAATCCTTCGCAGTCATGGTGCTTCCTTTTCATGTCTGGATCTATTTTTTTTTTTTAAAAAAAAAAAAACGTTAATAATAATACATCGATGAAGGTTTCTTTAGTTAATATAGCTTTTGTTTTTAAGAAAAAATTCAACCATTCTGATAAACTAGGGAATTCCCAGTGGTCATAGTTTGTCAGAAGTTCTCTCATCTTTGTTTGGATTTTCTCTCTTCGTTTTCCTTCCATCTTAGTTTGGCTTGGCTTTTTCTTTTTCTTGTGTCTATCTATACTCAATTTATGTGTCAATGTTTCTATATGGTAAATTCAGAGATGAAGTACTTGAAATCTTCTTGACTGGCAGGAAACTAGCTGAGCTTGGTTATCATCGGAGTGCCAAGAAATGCAAGGAGAAATTCGAGAACTTATACAAATACCACAAGCGAACCAAAGAAGGCCGAACTGGTAAATCCGAAGGCAAAACTTACAAGTTTTTTGATGAATTAGAAGCTTTTCAAAATCACCATTCACATTCAGCACAACCGCCAACAATATTGGCACCGCCGCTGCCACCACCAAAAGCTCAAACTCCAACCGCAACAACTGCCACATTGCCGTGGACTAATAGTCCTGCTATCGTCTCTCATGTTACTGTTCAATCGACAACAAACCCTATCGATATCTTGTCTCAAGGCATTGCTACACCAACAACCATCCACAGTACAATTAGTCCGATGCCTTTATCTTCAAATTCCCTGAATCCTTCTCAAGATACTTTACCATCTTCTTTACAAAACCTTGCTACACATCTTTTTTCTAGTTCTACTTCATCATCAACAGCATCAGATGAAAAATTGGAAGGAAGTAGGAAAAGAAAGAGAAAGAGAAATTGGAAGGACTTTTTCCTGAGGCTAACGAGAGATGTCATCAAGAAGCAAGAGGATTTGCAGAAGAAGTTTTTGGAAACGGTAGAGAAATGCGAGCATGAAAGAATGGCACGCGAAGATGCTTGGAGAATGAAAGAGATGGCAAGAATGAATAGACAACATGAAATTTTAATCCAAGAACGATCCACGGCGGCAGCAAAAGATGCTGCAGTTTTTGCATTCCTGCAAAAGATATCGGGACAGCAAAACTCAACGGAAACACAAGCAATTCCACAACCCAAACTAACGCCACCTCCAACACAGCCACCTCAGCCTAGGCCACCACCCACCAGTCTGGAACCGGTTACAAACTTGGTGGTTTCAAAATGGGATAATGGAGAGAATGTTACTGTATCCAGCTCTTCTAGATGGCCAAAAGTGGAAGTTCAAGCTCTTATTAGTCTTAGAGCCGATCTTGATATTAAGTATCAAGAGCATGGAGCTAAAGGGCCTTTATGGGAGGATATCTCAGCTGGAATGCAAAAGCTTGGATATAATAGGAGTGCAAAGAGATGCAAAGAGAAATGGGAGAATATAAACAAGTATTTCAAGAAAGTAAAAGAGAGCAACAGGAAGAGGCCTGGAGATTCAAAAACTTGTCCATACTTCGACCAGCTCGATGCTCTATACAAGGAGAAAAATAAAATGGAGAGCAGAGTCAGCACAGGTTATGCTGTCAAGCCCATTAGCACGATGGAGCCATTAATGGTAAGCCCGGAACAACAATGCCCTTTTGAACAAGCAAACCAGCCTGAGACAATCATTGAAGATAACGAAAGAGATATTAACATCGATCACAATATCGAAGAAGATGATGATGATATGGATGATGATACTGAGGAAGAAGATGAGGGAGTTGGTTTTGAAGTAGTAGCAAACAGACCAGCTTCATTGACCAATGGTGAGTAAGTCAAGGTAGGAAACTTCGTATCAAAATTACACTGTCATGGTACAGACAAAGGGGCTAAAATTTCCAAATTCAATTATGAATGAACACATATCGATCATTCAGAACTGAATTAAGGTGCATGCAGCGCTGAAGCTGTCCGATCGATTGATGAGAATGCAGGTTCTGGTTGCCATGTGAGTACTGGTGCCCACTTTTATTTTTGCCCATATTTGTACACATGGATTCCATTCTATAGTGGAAATTAGAGCAGTTTTTTACTTTATCTTTTTTTATTCAAATTAATAATTAACATTTGTTAATATATATAAAGCTGTGGAGAGATAGGCTGGTTGCCCTCCTTCTTTCGCAAACAATAAATATTTTATGTGATGTTTGTCTGCATAGGTAGATATAGAGAGAGAGCTTCGCGCAAAGAGCAAATAAACCAGTGTTGTATCTGTCATATTCTGTTCAGTGGTTGTAGATGATCAAAGAGATAGTTTTTACACTGTATACTTCTGTAGCGTGTGACTAATTGGGAGATTATCTCTTAATACCACTTACGAATTAACTTTGGCCAGCAACATGAGAATGAAAAATTAATAAGAGAGGAGAATTAACCCTTTTGAAGAAGAGGGCCCTCCCCAGCAAGGTCCTGCCAGGAGGAATCTTCTAAGTTATCTGCAATTAAGCTTTGTGTGGTATTATTGATGCATATATCCCATGTGTTGACTGTCAACGAAGCCATCATATTGATTACTTCTTGATGATCAGCCAACCTATCATTGATCAGAAAGGTGACCATTATACGTTGAATATATTTCTCATTTACCATGGTCCATTTTCCTTTTGACTTGTACACGCACCATGATTTTTTGCCCAGTTTCTTGGGAGTATAGATCATATATTGCACTGCCCATTAAAGGCGAGGGTCCACAAAATGAGTGGTCATGGTCCATAAGAAGGTAGATGTTCTGTTATATATATAGTTAGGGCATTAAGATTCAAGGGCTCCTGTAGCTATCATTGCACAGGCACAAAACACAAGTCTATCTTTATCCTCAGTAACATCATCATGGCCTGAACCCGCCACCGCTTGGTGCTGAGAAGTTGTGGACTGAACCCGAAGTTGTCACCGTACCGGTGCCTTCCACTGTTAACTCTGTCGAATTTGTTTGGAATGTTACTTTATTTCCCCTATGAATAGAATATTAGTGTCAAATTGACCTAACAGAGGCAATTACAATCTACAGAATGATGATAAAAATATAATTATCGTTAGTGAGATTCATTATTTGTTATAGAGTTATGATTCGCCACCGTTTTACTGATTTTCTCCTTTATTAATTAACCTTTTTTCTTCAATTGAATTTCATTCAAATCTATATACACAGCTCATTCAACCTAGCTATGAATTTTAAGAGGATGAAGTATTTTACTAGAAAATATTCCGTGCATAAAATCTTTTCTCATAGAATCTTAATTTTACATGGAACATATTTTTTATGTCTGGAAAAATACTTTTTTAATTTTTTTAATAGAGTACCCTGTAAAATATTTTATGGGATATTTAATTAACTGAAAAAAATTTGTTGGTAAATTATTTCACATATAAAATCTTTTCTCATTAAATGTTAATTTTACTTGGAACATATTTTCGATATTCGGTAAGATATTTTTTAAATTCTTTTAATTATTTATATTTTATAAAATATTTTATGAAGTTTAATGAATAGGAAACATTTCCTGAGATTCTAAGTTACTTATATATATATAAAAAAAACAGTTGGTAGGTATTTATACATGGTCAAATTCGCAGTCATAAATGGTAGCAAAAAGATAAAAATAAAAATGATAAAATTCAGATTAGTCTGAAATGATTATTATTCATCAAACAAGAATTTTAATAATTTATAATAGTAATAATCATCATAATTTTTGAAAAATAATTAATTTTCTAAGAATATTATTAATAATCAGCATCATAATTATCAAGTAATTTCCAGTAATAATAATTATTATTACCAACATCGTTTTTTCTTAATAAAATACAAAGTTTTAATTACTTTTTTATTTTATCTATTTTTATGAGAAACTTAATTAATGAGAGAAGAAGGTGATAAAGAAGAAAAGAGAGAGATAATATGTTGAATAAAAGTGAAGGAAAGGATGATAATTAAATGTATAATTAAGAGATATATAGAAGGACATACAATAATTAAAGGAACTAGTTTCTTCGTTTTGCACTAATAATTAATTGGTTCGAAAACTGTCCTCCAAAGGCACTCGAAATAAATAAAAATTAAAAAAAACTACAAACTCTCGGCGAAAACGCATCAATGATTCTATTTTGATTAGCATTAATTAAATTCCACCTAATTAGTGGTAATTGGTTTCATTAAAGTCCCATATCTTGTGATTTTCTCATCTTGCTCGGCCTAGAGATCACATCACGGCCTTAAAATTAAAGCATAAAATCTAGGTATTACGTCGAATAAGCAGCAAAACAAAGAAATTAAAAGATCAAATTAATACTTTATTCAATAATTCTCCCGCCATTTGATGACTAAACTATCCAATTTAACACAATTCTTTATGCCGTTGTGGAAATTGATCAACCTATAGGTCTGTTATAAATAATACAATTCTTTATGCCGTTGTAGAAATGCTTATACACACATTTAATTAAATAAATTGATATTTGTATTTGGCATAAAAAAATAAATATTAAAGAATAAAATTGAATTGAAAAGAAATTAATTTAAAAAAAAAACCTAAAAAAATCAAAAGCAACCCCATAGAAAGACCTAAAAGACAAATCAATTCTATAGAATATTGACATAAAAAAAAATATCAAATTCAACACATTTCAACTTTCAAAATTCGCTATCTATCTTGTTCATGAAACTAGAATAATCCCAAACAAGGCCCATTTAAAAAAAATGTTGAACGTCGAAATAAAAAAAGAAAATAAAGAAAAAAAAAAAAGTTGACCCACGTTAATTTTTTAAGCCTATGACTCAGCAAAAACAGTGAAGCCCAATCTCCAGCAAATTAAACACTAAAAGATGAAACCTAGAGAAAAAAAACAATTACACAAAAAGATCTAAAATTAAAAAAAAAATTAAAAAAATGAGGGTAAAAATTGAAATACTGAAAACAAAAAGGATTAATCTATGCTTTTAAAAGTGAGAAAAAAAACAAAAAATAAAGAAAAAAATAACCATAAATAAAAAACCACTATACTATCACCGACATACACCACACTAGAACAAAGAGAATGTGGTGAAGCTTCTAACCAGGCGAGAGGGCAAGTTTGACAACCAAGAGAGACGCCGCACATACTAGAATCTTTTTTAATTTTAATATTAATTAATCAACCTAAAAAAATTAATTTGGCTTTGATGGTTTCTGAAATAACCAAAAAAAAAAAACTTTTTTAAAAGTATAAAACAAGCCCTAGAGCACAATTTATTTTTTTAATTCCAAGGATAAATGTGTCCTTTTTCATTATACCTGAAAAATAAAAAGACTAAAACACCTAAATAATCATATTTATAAATTTTGAATCCAAATAAATTATTTTACTGTTAAAAAAAACTAGAAGTGACAACTACCCTGGGCAAGTAACAAATAACTATTTGGTCAGGTAAAAAAACCAAAATACTGGCCTTTCATTTAATTCTTGCAAGGATAAAAAAGTTTTTATTTTATGGCAGCAGGGAATAGTTTATTTTATGGCAGTGTTTTTTACGGTATTTTTCCGATGCGAAATATATTTTTGTTTAATGGTCGTTTTATTAACGGTTAGACCATATCCAAACCGTCAAGATGCATCATGGGTCACTGTTAACGGACACAGCACACTCACTACGGACATTATTCCCTACCAAAAATATTATTTTTTGACAGATATTTCCTCGCCAATATTAAGGAATTCCATTATTTCCGTTCGAAAGGTAAATATTTTCTACGGAAATTATTTTTTTAAGAAATAACTAAAAAATTAATTCTTCATCATCAGAATATGAAATTAAGTGTATTATACACACACTTAATTATTATACACGGCGTTGTATATGAACCAAGTACTGGTGATAAGTTGGAGAGGTGGCCCAGCTGATGCAGGCCATCAAATTGTCTCTGAGAGGAGAGATAAAAAAAACTTTTTTCTGTGGGTGTGTCCCTATGGAGGTTTTATTGTCTGAAACTGTAACTGTATAACAGATTACGAGTCCTATCCAGAAATAAATATCCAGACCAATCCATGCGTTTTTATTGGACAACATTTGCAGCATTCCTATTCCATCTAGCTGGAGGACATGTCGAGTCAAAAGGAAGATATAGAAAAACATTTTCATATTTTACGCAGAAACAAATCATTTTATTTTTTATTTAATTCTTTACATTTTGAAGCTGGAAAGTGAACATTAATTAATTAAATAATATGTTTCGTGATCATTTTCTCGGCACTGACTTCAAGAGTTGAATTAATGGGAACCGAACGAATGAAGAGAAATTAGAATCTGTATTTAAGGTTATATATATCCTTGATGATTAGATTAACAGCTTGTAAGATTCCTCTCAGGGGACCCTGTTGAAGGTCCATGAGCAGCGTGACAGCATGTGTTGTTGGCATGTTGTGGGAAGGGTCCCCAGTCGGAGCTCGACGGTCGGCTTTGCAGCCTGTACCCCTCCATTTTTGGCTTGCTGCTGCGTATCTATGAACTATATACATCATCGCTCAGATTGAAATAACAGTGACCTGTTCTTTCCAGCCTCTCCGGCCCCCTCATCTCAGCCTGCCGATCAGCATACCCTGAACAGCTAGCTAGCGGAGATTATAATAATAATAATAATAATAATAATCTTTCTTCAACAAATAGAGACTATAGAGAATTCGTGATTTTTGAGTTATTAAAACTCTAATACATATCATGTAAATCTTCGAAGGTTTAAATTTAGATAAAGTTTAAGAGTACTCTCTAAATTATTTATATAATATGCATGTACTAATATTTTTATTTTATTTATTTTCCTGGTTTAGATATTGGGCTAATTATACATTAATTATATTTATACAAACAACACAACACACTTAATTAGGTTTACTAATTAATTTGTTATTATTTTGTACATCCAAATATATATTTCTATTAATAAAAAGTCCCATCTTTAAATATAAAGTATTTGTTGAGCCAAATGAAGGAACAAGGGCGAACACCATTCACCATTTCTCGCAGTAGCAGTACTACCATGAACATGAATAAAAACTACAACACTAGTCTCTTGTATTTATTAATTCTTTGGAAACTAGTACTGAACCTCTCTCTCTACTTCTTCTTAATTAATTTCTCACTCCCTCTACTTATTATTAATCTTGCAAAAAAATAAATAAATTATAAAAATAATTAATCTCAACGACTATATGCTAGCTACAACACACACCATGTGGGATTTCCTTACAAATTAATTCAGAGTCTTCCATCCCGATTCACGGCTGCCAGAATCCGATGCACTTACCAATATTCCTGTGAATTCTCATAGAGTTGCTTCTTTGGCCTTAAAACTCTCACTCATCCGTGTTCATTGATGTTTGTTTGTTTGCTACAACTTCATAGCCACTAGCTTCATCTTCTTCTTCATCTTCATCATCCATGTTCTTGTCATCTTCGTCGTCATGATTTTGATGATCATCGCTTTCCAGATCTTCCATCTCCGAATCAGGCCTATGTTCTTGTTGTGGAGGAGGCCATTGTTGCTCAGGGCGTACCATCAAAGGCACTGAGTTTTCAGGCTTCATATTGGACGGACCATCAATCTTGTTCTTCTCTTTATACAAAGCATCAAGCTGCTGAAAGTATGGACATGTTTTCGAATCCTCAGGCCTTTTCTTTTTACTCTCTTTCACTTTCTTGAAGTACTTGTTGATATTCTCCCACTTCTCTTTGCATCTTTTTGCATTACGATTGTAACCAAGCTTTCTCATCCTACCTGAGATCTCCTCCCATAGTGGCCCTTTAGGTCCATTGTCCTGGTACTTGCAATCAAGATTAGTCCTTATCCTAATTAAAGCTTCGACTTCTACTTTAGGCCATCTAGAAGGGCTAGCTGACGTAAAATTCTGATCCCCATTATCTGATTTCATTATCATGTCCACATTAGCCACCGCTTGTGGTAGTGGCCTGGCGGCGGCGGCGTTGGTACTAGCTGTAATATTGGAGGAGGTGCTGGTGGCCGCGGTGGCTGTGATGGTGGTGGATTATTTTGTATTTGACCCGGATTTTGCTCTTCGGATAATTTTTGCAAAAATGCCATTACCGCAGCATCTTTACTCGCCGCAACGGATCTTTCTTGGGCTAAGATCTCGCGCTCTCTATTGATTCTTGTCATTTCCTGCATTCTCCAAGATTCTTCTCTAACCATTCTTTCATGTTCGCGTCTCTCAATTGCTTCCAAGAACTTCTTCTGCATCTCCTCTTGCTTCTGGATCACCTCCTTCATGAGCCTTTCAAAGAAGTCCTTCCATTTCCTTTTCCTCTTACGACGCTCTTGCAGTTCCACGTCCGAGGATGTCGATGAAGAAGTGGAATTGGAGATGAGATCTGGGGAGAAGTTTGGAAAAGAGGGTGGAGTATTAGTATGAGGAGGATTTGTAGGGTTTGTTGCTTGTGATGGGGGTAAGATTGTAGGGTTTGTTGAAGGAAATGGAGGAACGGTAAGATATATAATTGCTGAAGTTACAATGCCTTGAGACATGTTTGTAGCTAGTGTTGCTGCTGCTGTTGATGGAACAGTACTGTGAGAAGCCCTAACAATATTAGGAGAAGGATTAACCACTGGCATTGCTATTGCTGTGACTGCTGGAGTAGGTGCTTTGGGCGGTTGTGGGGGCAGCGACAGCGGCGATGATAGTGAAGGAGGACGACTTTCGAAGGCTTCTAATTGATCAAAAAACCTATAAGTTTTGCCTTCTTGTTTACCAGTTCGACCATCTTTGGTTCTTTTGTGGTACTTGTACACGTTCTCGAATTTCTCTTTGCACTTCTTGCCGCTTCGATTGTAACCAAGCTCTGCTAGCTTCCTGGTATATAACAACAGTTGCAACAAAAACATAACTCCATTTCTTGTTTTATCCCATCTCGAATTCAGCAATAAAATCAGAAGATCTTGAAGAATATTCACACATAAAATAAACGTGAAAGTTAAAACAATAAACAACAACTTAAATTGAAAATTAAGAAAGATCAGTCTTCGATGGATACAGTTTGCTCTTGGATTTACACATTTGTAAGCTGAGTTTTAATTAAGATGAAACAATTCCGTGTATCTTAACACTCCTTCCATTTATGAACCTAGTATTTAATTTAAATTTTGCTTTAAAATGGAACAATTTAGACAACCCACAAATGTCAGAAATCTAATTAATTCTGAACACTTAATTGTTATTGCAGTGTGCGCTGGAGGAAGGAGTTTTTTTTTTTTTTTTTTAAAAAAAAAAAGCATGAATACAGTCTTCAAGAGTATTATAAATTGCAAAGGACTACTCCTATAAAGAAAACTAACCAAAAAAAAGGAAAAAGAAGAACACAAAAAAGAAAATTGAACTCACGCAGATCTCTATCAATGAAATCCTAAAGCAAGCAAAAAAACCTTATATGAATATGTAGTGGCAGTTCACAAAACAGAAGAGAAAAGAAAACTTTGTAATTAATCTAATTAATGAATACCTGGAAACCTCCTCCCATAAAGGACCTTTAACACTAGCATCACGAAACGCAACATCCATGCCGGACCTTATTTTTAAGAGGGCCAAAGTCTCTTGTCTTGGCCACCGGCTTCCTCCATAACTCCGGTCACCTTCAATTTTTCCTTTATCTTCTTCACCTCCAACATCATTACTGCCTCCTTCATGATTGCCTCCGGTTAACGGAGGAGCTTCCTTATGATCTCCTGCCCCCCCTCCACCACCACCACCACCAGGGGTTGACGTTGTCGTGGTTGCTAGCACACTACTTGAGTCCCCTAGCATAGGACTCTCTTTCTTTCCTTTCTAACTCTCAATATTACAGCTCCTTGGGGGAAAAAAATATACACGAGCTAAAAAAATAGAAGGAAAAAAAAATACATCATCAAAGCAAAAGAGAAGGTTAATTCTCATGAGGGTTTTATGGGAGATGGTTTGTACTGTATGGTGAATTTATTAATTATTTCTGTGGGATCTGCTTGTCTATGTCAAGAAGTTGTTTCTTTTCTATTTTTAATACTACTTGGGCTGGAATCTTTGAAGGATTTAATTTATTTCTTTTTTGTTTCTTTTTCTCTCGTGTAATGTGGGGTGGTAGGGATGGTTGGTTAAAAAGTAGGGTGAGAGGTGTCACTTGGTTTTGTAGCAGTGATAGTAAAGGCACGTAGCACAGAGAGATATACATTGTATACAAATTTATACAATTATGCCACAGAAAAGATAATAAAAATTACAGGAATTTATCAACAGCTGCACTGCACGTGGAGACGATGGTGATGATTTAGGTTTTTTTTTTTTTTTTCAAATTATCACGGTAAACTTGAAAATTTAGGAGAACGATAATTCTTGAGAAAATCAGGTAAAACAGCATAATTTAAACTTGTTGTATTTTGATTGATGTGCACTAAATATCATGTTTTTGAAACACAATAACTATATATTGTAATTATAAAGCGTGATATTAACTAAATGTTTGTTAAGAGAGGGTCGAGAGGCCGCATCTTATCTTCATAGTACTAACGAAGAAAATAAAGTTCACACCATAGCATATCTAGGTGGTTAAATGTTTGCCGCACTAGACTTAAAATTTTGAAAAATAGGCTAACTCTTAATAATATCATGGCAGAGGACAAGACCACTCAGGCAGGAGCTTGAGCTGGATTCCGTCATGCTAGTAGACATAAATAAATAGATGAGTTATGTTTATATATTTTGAAATTACTTGAATATTGTATTGTTGAATTATTTTATATTCATTTTGCATGTATATATGTTTTTTTTTTTTTTGTATTCATAGGGCTATTTGTGATTATAAAATATGAGAATATATTGAGTTTAGTTAAAATTTATTAATTGTGGTTTTTTTCATGTTTTTTTTATGTGGAACAAAATTTTAGGTATAGTTTCTATATAAAAAAAAAACCATGTCCAAATTTTTAAAAAATTATAGATATTTTAACTTTCTAAAATCATAAAGTAAATAAAATTTCATATTAACAAAAACTATGATTTTATAAAAATTTTTAGGCTTAAAACAAGAAAATAACTCAAAATTTTACGGTAGTCAAAACAGTATGGCTACAATCCAATTCTTTTATTAAATATCCAGCCGTTTCTCAAAACACGACATGTATTAAATGTTATTTTTCTGAATTATAATATCTTCAAATTGTATTATTTCACCGAAACTTCTTTTATTCTATAGTATTTCATCATTTAATTAGATTTTGGATGCTAAAACACAAATTTTAGGTTTTTGTCTGTCCGGCTAAATTTAGTTAAAAGCCGGCCCACGTAGGTCAGCTTTTTTTCCTCCTCCTTTCTGTAAGTTGCATTACTATCGCAGAATGAGAGTCTTTTGTGTAACGTATTTATTTCTCTGATATATTTTTATTGTTTTTTGGGAGTCTAAGGAGATAAATATCAGCTTTGCTTTTTGGAGGGTGTTTTGGATTTCAGCGGCGGTGGCAAGATTTTAAGTGAAATTGCTAAATTGGCCTTGAAAACGGATCCCATTGACCTTTAATCATTGAAGGGCTCCTTAACTTTACAATTTTTTATTTGATCCCCTGATTAGTGATCTGGTTTTGTCTCTGTAATTCAGAATTTTCTATGCTGGGTGGTGGTGGGGTTTTTTCTGTAATGCCGAAAACGGCCCTGCGTATTAAAAAAATCTTTTCAACTTTTGGTGGTCGAGACTGTGTGATACAGTACGCACACTGCTTCTAGTGAAAGTGACGAGTGTAGTTTGACAAGATTTAATTTTCATAATTATTGTGGAAAGCCTGTGAGCTTATCTTAAGAAGAAGGGACATTTTGGAGTGGGATCCACGGTGGAGAGATAAACCAGAAGAAGAAAGATGGAGGTCACATAATGAGGCCAAGCCATTTATGAAATGAAGTAAATGGCGGAGAATTCAGTTAGGTTGCAGGCCGTCGTAATAAATAGGAGGCAGGAATTTTAATGGCGATGATCATATGATCATCCATCATTCGGAGAATAAATGGCCGGAATCTGGGACCATTAGCCCTTCCGCAGCTTCCGATTTAATTGTTGCTTCACTAATTATAGCCTGAACGCGGTGCCTGACAGCCACAGTGTATATCGGTAACGTTACACTCTGTATTGAGTTTTCATATTTCCTTTTTGGCTTTTCTCATTTTCACTGAAAATGACGAAACATATTAATGAAAAGGGATTTATTTATTTCTGAGCTAATTATTAATTAGTAGTCACAAAGGATCTTTAAAGTCACACGGTCTCGTGGACTTTTCGATCGGCGTGAATGATTTCAAGGGCAGAGGCTCTTGAGGTCAAGCCCAAGAGATTATTTTATTTTTTACATCCTGTGCAAATTAACTCAGCAACTCAATTATTGAGTTAAAAAAAAAACAAGTGATGCCCGAAGCATAACGCAAGGAGTGGGGCCGGTCCGATTAATCAATAAATGCACAGATTAATAATAAATCTATTACAAACAAAGTACTCCATTATCATTACGTGTGCACAAATCAAGAACCTGTGAGGGAGAGGTAGGTAAATATGCATCAAAAAAAGAAAAAAAAAAAAGGAAAAGAAAGAAACAGTACCAAAAGTAGGAATAATTTTTTCACACTGTTCATCTAATTGAGTTTCCACCAAGTGGGAATTATATTCTCCTTCTTCTTCTTTTATTATTTTTGCATGTACGTGTAAACTCAGGAAAATGAAAGTTTTTTTTTTCGGTTTGCTCCTTTTTATGATCTTAGATTCGAGTCCCGTGGTTACTCATATGATAACCACCGGAGGCTTACATGGTCGTTAACTTCAGGGCTCGTAGGATTAGTCGAGGTGCGCGCAAGCTGATCCGGACACCCATGTTAATCTAAAACAAATAAAAAATTTATATATATATATATGTATCCAACCATTATGTTGACATTCTATAAGATTAATTCGGGTTCAAATTATTTATCCTCTTGTATAATCCAATCTTCCCACCGTCCAAAAAAATAAAAAAGATTCTATAGCTAGGGTAATGTAAATGCAAATTAAAGTCAAAGTACATGGGATTTTATTGTTTACAATAAGATATATATATATTCACGGTGGGTGTGTATAGTTTTATGTATTTTTGCTTATCTAACAAGACATTATATGGAAGTGGTTTTGTTTTTATGCAATTGCTTCGCTGGCAAGAACTTCTCTAGCTGGAACGGCATAGATAAAAGTAGAATAAGATATAAATGCCTTGTAGAGCTTCCCTGGCTAGCTGGACAGATGCCTGCCACCATGTTTGTGTTTATCCCCTGCCTATACATTTATTTACAGCTAAAACTCGACTGTAATAATACACCACCAGGCTGCCGCCCACATCTTGTAATTGTCAAAAAAAAAGAGGAACCACATGGTACACAAGTGGTGTCTGTGATTGAGGATTCTCATGAAAGTTGAGAGGGGCGATCGACATGTAACTAACAAGTTGAGCGTGCTAGCTCTTGATTATATCTGGTCGATGCTGTATTAACTTATAGCAGAATATTATATTTTTCGATGCAATATTTTGGAGAATATATACTCTCTTCTTCTTTTTTTAGAATAACTTTTGGATAATATTCAACACAAAAATATATTTTAAAAAATAAAAAATATATTATTTTAATATATTTTTAAATAAAAAATATTTTAAAAAGTAATTGGGTGCTTGAAAATGTGAAATATTGAGTGTATGGTAAATTAATTGTCACTAACCTCTATTTATAATAACCAATATTAAGTTAAATACATGTACGTATGTATGTATGTATGACTGGCCCATATGAAAAAGTAACAAGTAGACAAAAGGTTTACTTCACATGGGTGGGCATGTGATGTGAATGTACACTCACACCTTATGTCTGTCTACCATGTGGATTAACCTCTACATTTTATCTGGCACCAGCTAAGCAACCACCAAGTGGATTCTTCTTTGCCTTTCTTCTCCGCCCCCTTTTTATTATTATTATTATTATTATTATTATTATTATTATTTTAACTGCATGCACAGCTAAAAATGAAATTATATTTTCTTTTTTTCCTAAAAAATAAAAAGGAACACAGCAGCAACAACTTTAACATTTATAACTTTTTTCTATCTCTTCTTTTACTGCTCGTTTGCTAACGTGATAACTGTTATTTCTATAGTTTTTTTTTAAAAAAATACATCTAAATAATATATAAACTAATTTAAAATTAAAAAAATTAAAATATTTTCAAAATATTTTTAAAATACAAAATCAAGTTTTATTTAATAATGCTCCAATGACTGACTGGTATAACATTTATAGGAATCATTATATGTGACTTTTGCTCCTAGTTGTACTGCTCTGGTTTACTTGCGCTAAAAAAGAGGAGAAGGGAAACAAAATGATATGATAGAAGATTACAATGATTAATTATAGTGATTAGTGATTTGATTGGTCATGATCTTCGTTAATTAACATCAGCAAGATGGTGATTAATTATTGATATTGAATGATCAACATTGATAGAACCTTCTACAGGCAAATCTTTCCCGGATCGGGAGTTGGCCGTGGGTAAATCTCAACACTAATAAACATGATTGGAGGAGTAAAATAGAAGCAATATTCACAAGCATGTGCAGACATTGTCATCATGGTTAACAATAATGCCTCGTCAGCAGTACTTCATGCCTCTTAACTAGAATCATTGGAACGTGTAAGCATGTGCATCTGCTGGTAAAACCTAAATGATCCCTCGCCCAATAATAATAATAATAATAATAATAATAATATGTGAATTAAACCATTATTTAATATGAAGAAGAAAAGTAGACATTTGTTTTGTAAAAGAAGTCACTGTAAATGGGCCCCATCAAGGCAGAAGAAAGCACTCAAAAAGCCCATATTATGCAAAGAAGGGTGGAGGGCCCATGTTGCCACAAACTAGCTTACAATGGGGAAGAGTAGACAATCTTTCTTTTTTCCTTTTCTTTTTCTTTTTCTTTTTCTTTTTCTTCCCTTTTGTTACACATGTCCACTTCTTTTTAACGTGAGACACGAACTGGATAACACGATAAGCCTAGCTCTGCTAAAAGACTCTTGTGTTTGGTAATACTCTGTAGGTTAACTTCCAAACGGCCCGCATTCAAAGCCAGGAAATAGTCCTACCTGCTTCTGCCATTGATGCTAGCCTGCAATGGCATACAAAAGTGTCATCATAATATGCATTAAAACCAGCAAAACCATAATTAGCTTTAACTATTTGCTACGGCCTAACTGGAGCTGCAAACACGACTAAGAATGATTCATACCAGGAAGAAGCATGAAAGATTCGTTCTTCAGCAAGATTGTCTAAGCACTTTCTTGCAGATGCGATGGAAGACTTGAACAACATGCCTCGTGAGCAAACGTTCTTATGGAGCTAATTTATCGTCCCACTCCACAATCATGACACTATGATTATCATTTGCTGTATCTCTTCCATTTCGCTTTCAGTCTTTAGAAGACGGGCTCAGCAACGTGAATCCTGTGCCAATAGACCAGCCTATGAAAACCCATGATGCCAGACAAGATTGTAAAAGTTCCTGCTATAATTACCAGTGCCTGTAACTTCAAAAGATCATTCCCAGAGATACCCACCAGCATGGTGTTTCAAAAGTACCACCATGCATTTAATTTTTATATATCAAGTCAAAGAATACCGTGTTATTTTCATTCAAATTGACACTCTCTCGTTAGTTCGAATTCTATCACTCAATTATTATAGAATATAGTATAATTTATAATGACGGGAAATAGCCTAACCTTTATACTATTTGATTTTATTTAATTTATTAGATTTATTTGTTGGGTTTTATATAAATATTATTGGATATTTTATTTTGCAGGCAATAAGCTGTTCTAATTAAAGTTTTAGTATTTTTATATTATTTTTTAAATGTTAGATAATTTTTTATTATTTAATTAAAATAACATATTATTTTTCCTTTGAATATTCTTTTCTCTCTAGCTTTTTTTTCTACTTTTAATTCTTAGCCTTTTCTTTTATTTTTCTATTTTTTTTTTTTAGTTTATTATCCCGTGTCAAGTATGAACATAAACTTGTAATTGTTTTTATAGTTAATTGATCTATTATGACTTTCAAATCTTCAAAATTCAACACAGTTTCCGATCCCTGACAATTTTGAGGATGATCATCAATAATGATTAAAAATGAATAAATTCACCGCCCCACTGCCCAGAACCGAAACCAAATGTCCTTTTATTCATAAACCTATATACTTTTTCTCGTTCTTTTCCAAACAAAAAGAAAAAAGCGCAACAGAAGGCTTTGGCTCATAAATTTGCAGACTACAGTGGGAATATCTACCATCCCAGATTTAACATGTTCCATCATTCGATGACGATGGAAGGTTACGCGTATAGTCAAGCCTGGGACTAAATGCAATGGCAGTAACAACTCGTGTCTCTCTAGCACTCCACCCATCAAACTTTGATTGAGAGACAGACGCCAAGAAGAATGAAAATGACTGGGAGAGTCCACTGCCTTTTTATTTTATTGTAATATTTTATTAGTATTTTTCTTTGTTTAGGTGTAATTTTATTTTAAATTAATTTGTTAAAAAAAAGTGCAAAATGACATAAAAGGTATATTAAAAAAAAGGAGTAAAAAGTGACAGTAGAAAAATAGAAAGAAAAGTGAGGGGAAAAAAATAGAATATTATGACTTTATTTAATTAATTATTTGTACTTCGAGGTCTAGCATTGCATGCTTAAAATTTTTTGATTATTTTTTATTCTTGATTAATTTCCACATTAAAAAAATAGAATTAGTTTTATTTTTGTATTGTGATTTTCCTTGCAAAAATCGTATGCGATCTCGATTCTATTTATAATTTAGTATTGCATGCATTTGTGTCATGATCATTTAGTGTTAAACCTTAAGTCTACACTTACCATGGACTCACTCTTAGTGATACTCTCGTGGCCATTTGAGAGAAACTGCAAACTCAAATGACCAACATGTTTGAAAGAGTTGAAATTCTAGAGAGTTCTCGAATAAGGCATCCAAAGATCAGTAAAAATCACAGCTATAATTATTATGGGCAAGTTCACCTTAAGTGTCGCTAATATGACTATCACTTAGTTTACTTTACATGTGATGACCTTGATGAGCATGTCATGAGCTTTAACAAAATAAAAACTCCCATTTTTTATGGTCATCATGACCCTTGGATCTTTGATATGTGGATTCGTGACAATGATTAATTCTTTGAGTAACACAACTTGTCTAATAATAGGAGAGTTAAATTTGCTAAAATGATACTCATTGGTAAAGCCCAACTTTATTGGAGAGATGTTGAGGATTGTTTAGAGATAAGAAGTAAACCTCTCATAACTAATTGGACTAAAATGAAACAAAAATTATAGGAGAAGTACCTACCTCAATCTTATAGGAATAAACTCTTGTATTAATGAAACAATCTAAGGCAATGGAAGAAGTATGCCAATAAGTATATAACACAATTTAATGATTACATGATGAGATGTGCCATAAAATAAAATAAAACCATAACTTTGCATAGGTTTGTAAAGATCTTAATGATGATTTTAGAAAAGAAGTCATGCTTATTTATGTCTTCACTCTTGACAAAGCCTATATTATAGTGCAATATTATGAGTTGTTTATAAATAGTTAATGGATAAAACATTAAAACCCTCTTAAAACCCGTTTCAGGTTTCAGTTTAGAAATAATAGTTATTTATTAGGCACTCCATCTCATAGATCTAATCCTAGTAATGCTCAAGTTTATAAATAAGATAAGGGAAAACCAGTCGTTAATGAAATTTACAGGTTAAGTTCAAAGTTTTAGTGTGCTAAATGTCAAGGTTTTGATCATATTTTCGTTAATTGTATCTTTAAACCCTTAGTTATCCAATAATATAAAAATATAGGTGAAAAGTAAGACCATTGTGTGCAAATATATGAACTCAATCTTGAGGACTTTAGCGACCTAGATAAAAAGGATATGCAAGAAGAGGAACTTAACACTGTAAGTTCAAATAAGTATGAAGACTTAGTAGTTAGTACTAAAAAGATGAATATAGTCTTTAAGAGTATTATACATATATGAAAGAAAGGTTAATAAAGAATATAATAATTATGCTTTAGTGGTAAAGAAATAAGTTATAGAAAACTCTTCAGTTAAATCACTTGAAGAGACAAATATGGTGTTAGAAGATTCTCATGATATTAATCATTTTAAACTACCTGATTCCCCCATCCACCATACTTGATGTCCAACACATCATTGATTTAGATCAAAATGTTGAGCTTTTTGATCTCTAACCCTTGACACGTGATGAGGAGATGAAGATAATCATAATTTACTAGGTTATGTCCAAACTATATCTATTAAGGCTTTGAATAGTGTTTGCTCCACTTCACACCTTTAGTCATATAGTATTCATAATTGCAAATCTAGAAAACTTGTAGATCTTCTTTCTATGTCTCCTCATGCTAAAATGTCTGATTCAACTAAGTCTTTTGCATATAAAGTTCATAATTTGCATGCTAAAATCATTGAGCAAATTTAAATAAGTAATGAACAATACACATTTTAAGTTGATTTGCATAAGTATCATAATATACTTAATGTTTGAGATTATTTCATTATACAAATTAAACTTGAACGGTTTCCTTTGAAAACCATTTATAAATTACAAGTGAGTAGCGCTAGACCATTCAAAGTATTGCAAATAATTGAATTAAATACTTATGTCATTAAACTATCACTAAACTTTGATATTAACTCTACTTTTGACATGAAAGAGCTCGTTATATATAAAACACAAGAACTTATCCATGATACTCCTTTTGATATCCTTTTCGTATTATCCTCATCATTGGAATAAAAGGAACATATTAATGCTATTTTGGATGCACAAGTTGTTTTTACCAAGAATGATGAAGTTCAGTGAATCTTGGTATATGAGTTAAGCGACTAAATTTAGACTGTACTTAGATTACCAGAGAGGCATCATAGCAGCTTGATCTTTATTTTTTAGAGCGTTATTGAAGCTGCCTTGACTTATACTCGACGGGGTCGAGTTCTTCCAATCTCGAAAGAGTTAATGGAGACATCAAACCCAATGCATGGTTCCCATGTTTGTGAGATCTATGATAATAAATAATAACTCAACTCTTATGTTATTAAATTTTATTTATTTCTAGAGTTTAATTTAGATAATTTAGATGTTATTGAATAGTTTATTTAGTGTTCTATAAACCCAATTGTTTATTCTAGTTAGGGTTTTATCATTTATATGTTATTTTTTAAAATATTAGGTGTTTTTTATGATTTAATTAAAATAACATACTATTTTTTTATCTGAATTCTTATAGAGTTTTACAGAAAAGACAATTCTTTATTAACAATGCATCCTATATTTATAGGATTGGAGAAGTGCAGTATATGTAGGACTATACAACGTAAGATAAGATGAGAGTGATACAGGGGATAAGATATAGCTAATCTAAGGATAGAAATCAATAACTGTTACTGCTGATCTAGTGATAGAGATCAATGCAGTTACAACTACGTGATTTCCTTTACACGCCCCCACAAGATAGGCGTTCCATCAGATAAGCCTATCTTGGAGCATAATGTTTGAAATTTCTGAGGAGACAAAGCTTTGGTGAGGAGATCGGCAAGCTGATCGTGAGTGCTGACATGAGATACCTGGAGCATTCCTTTAGAAACCAGATCACGGACAAAGTGAAGATCAATTGCAATGTGTTTCATCCGTGAGTGTAGTACAGGATTAAGACTTAATTGAGTAGCACCAATATTATCACAAAATAAGTTTGGAGGTTTGGTTATTGGAATACCAAGTTCACGAAGTAAAGAACGGATCCAAATAATTTCTGAAGTGGCAGAAGCAAGAGCCCGATACTCTGCCTCAGTGGAAGAGCGTGCAACTGCACGTTGTTTCCGTGTACTCCAGGAAATGGGACAGTCTCCTAGAAAGATAAGGTAGGCAGATGTGGAAACTCTGGTATCCTTATCACCTGCCCAATCTGCATCAGAGAACCCTTGAAGAGTGAGATCATTGGTGCGCTTGAGTAGAATTCCATGATGAAGAGTGTCTTTTAGGTAACGCAAAACACGTTTGGCAGCAATCCAATGAAGCTGAGATGGTTTTTGCAGAAATTGAGCCAGCTTGTTGACAGGAAATGAGATATCAGGCTGAGTCAGAGAAAGATATTGGAGAGCTCCTATAACGCGACGATATGCAGTAGGATCAACAGAAGAAGAGCCATCATTAAGTTGTAGACAATCCTTAGTGGCAAGAGGGGTCTTTACAGTCTTAGCACCATCCATATTTGTGCATGTCAGGAGATCACAAATATATTTGTGTTGCGACAGAAATAACCCTTGTTTGACAGAGAACACTGCAACCCCGAGAAAATAATGCAATGAGCCAAGGTCCTTCAATGAAAAGCGAGTGCTGAGGTGCTTGATAATTTTAGACATAGATGCAGAATCACTTCCAGTGATTAAAAGATCATCCACATAAACCAGAAGGAATATTGTAACCCCATCACATGTGTAAATAAATAAGGAAGAGTCAGACTTGGACCGCTGAAATCCCAGCTGAAGAAGAGAAGTGCGTAATTCTTGGTACCAAGCACGTGGGGCTTGTTTTAAGCCATAGAGAGACTTCTTTAACCTGCAAATATGAGAGGGCAGAGTAGAAACAATGAAACCTGGAGGCTGAACCATAAATACATTCTCTTGTAGTTGGCCATGCAAAAATGCATTATTCACGTCAAGCTGTCGAAGTGGCCACTTGTTGTTAACAGCAATAGAGAGAACAGTGCGAATGGTCACTGATTTCACAACAGGACTGAAGGTCTCAGTATAGTCAAAACCATGTTGTTGATGAAACCCCTTGGCAACCAGTCGTGCTTTGTAGCGAGAGATACTGCCATCAGGAATTACGTTTAATTCGAAAGACCCATTTGCATCCGATAGGTTTAATGGTGAAGCTAGGTGGAACAAGCTCCCATGTGTCAGTGTTTAACCAAGGCAGTAAACTCCTCACACATGGCATTGCGCCACTTTGGATCCTGTAATGCTTGAGACACATAGGTTGGCTCTATAGGTGAAGGAAGAGGATATTTGGTGGCAAGGTAAAGTTGTTTTGGTTTATGAATATTATTCATAGATCTGGTGGTCATGGGATGTGTACGAATGGGTTGTTGTGAGGCTGCAGGACTGGTATGTGGATGGATGTCTGTAGATGGAGGTTGTGTTGGTGGAGGAGAAGGTAAGGATGAAGCAGTAGGAGAACTAGTCAGCACGGTGGTAGTCGAGGACGGTGGCAATCCAATGGAAGGCACTGCTGGTATATGAAGATCTTGTGCTTTAACACCTGAAATTGATAGAGAAGGCATAGTGACAGGGGCAAAGGTCGAAAAGGGAAAGTGACTTTCATCAAAAACCACATGGCGAGACAAGTAAATGCGTGAGGAATTAAGATCCATACATTTATAAGCACTTTGTGTGGTTGAGTAACCGAGAAATAGACAAGGCATGGATTTTGAGTGTAGTTTACTGGTTGTGTAAGGTTTTAACCATGGATAACATTGACAACCAAAAATACGCATTTTTGTATAATCAGGTAAGCGACCAAATAGACACTCAAATGGACTTTGATTTTGTAAAACAGAAGATGGCATGCGATTTATCAAGTAAACCGTTGTCTGAAAAGCATAGGACCAATAGGATGGAGAGAGATGTGTTTGACTTAATAGAGTTAATCCTGTTTCAACAATGTGACGATGACGTCGTTCACTGGTGCCTATTCTGTTGAGGGGTATGGGGAGCTGTGGTTAGCCAACTAATGGAATTAGAAGAGAGATAGTTGCGAAGAGCATAATATTCTCCCCCATTATCAGAGTATAAATGCTTGATTTGAAAACCAAACTGTTTTTCAAGCAAACCTTTTAATTGGCAAAAAATGGAGCGAACATCACTTTTTCGATGAATTGGAAATAACCAACAATATTTGGTAAAATGATCAATAAATAGTACATAAAAACGAAATCCATCAATTGATGTTGAAGATGCAGGCCCCCAAAGATCTGTATAGATGTATTCAAGAGGATGAGTACTGGTAAGAGATGTAGAAGAAAATGGTAATTTATGACTTTTATTGCATTGGCAAGCAAAACAAAGTGATGGTAAGGAAGGACGAGACCCGACAACAGGAAGAGAAAAACGACGAATAATAAAATCAACAATTTTATTTGACGGGTGCCCAAGTCGTTTATGCCATCTGTCAGATGTTGTTCGTTCACCAACAAATGCTAAAGCAGAAGATTGGATTGCAACAGAGGGCATTGGCATTGGATAAACACCATCCTGACATTTACCGCGAAGAATAGTCGCCCCTGTGCTCTGATCCTTCACAAGAAAATAAAATGGATGAAACTCAATAGAAACATTATTGGAACGAGTGAAATTATGAACAGAAATCAGATTCTGATGAATATTAGGAACACAAAGAATATCTGTGAGTTTAAAGGATTTTGAGGCAGAGGGAAGAGTCATAGAGCCAACATGGGTGACTTGCAAACCTGAGCCATCGCCAATGACAACTTGATCAGTGCCATCATACTCTGAGTGAATAGACAAATTAGCAAGATCAGAGGTAATGTTGTGAGAAGCAGCTGAATCCATAAGCCATTTTTTTATCTTTGGTCCCACTAGAGGATGCACAATTGACAGACTTATTACTGGAAACCACACGACAGGTCTTTGCTGAGTGGCCAACTTTGTCACATAACTGACAAATAATTTGAGGCTTACCAAACCATTCTCGACGACTATGCTGATTATGGTTGGTGCGATTTTGTCCGGAGAAACCATTGTTAGAACGTTGGTTACGATGAAATTTGGAGTGCACTGGACGACGTTGAGTGTTGTTTGCAGTAGCAAGAGTGATAGAATTTGAAGCTTCAATACGTTTTAGATAGCTTTCGTGGGAAACCAACATATCATGAAGTTCTTCAAAGGTGAGAGAAGACTCACGATTTCGAATGAGTGCTGCAATGTCACGAAATTCAGAGCCAAGACCATTTAAAGCATAGAGGGTTATGTCATCTGCTGAGATTGGGGAGTCAATCACTGCAAGTTCATCAATAATAACTTTGATGGTATGAAGGTAATCTGAGACTGAGCGAGACTCTCTCTGAATGAGAGTTAAATTTTCCTTAAGTTGCATAACACGAGAACGTGAGCGATTGGCATACAATCGTTGCAATTTAGACCATGCATCATGAGCAGTAGATGAAGCAGCAATGAGGGGCATAACTGATTCAGAAACAGATGCAAGAATGGCATGAAGTATCAGCTTGTCTTGCCTCAGCCAACGCAAAAAGGCTGGATTTGGAGCATTTGCAGAGGCTGAGCCATCAGGGGAGATGTTTGGAGGAAGCGTTGATGATGGGCAGATAGTAGTGCCGTCAATATAACCCTGGAGATCATAGCCTATAAGCAAGGATGTCAGCTGGGCACGCCATAACGGAAAATTGGTGGAGGTCAATTTCAAAGATAATTGAGAGCCAGCATTGAAGGCAACAAGAGTAGTCTCATTATTGATAAAAACTGACTCAGGTGATGTAGCCATTTTGAAAAAAAATCTCGTTAGAGGAAGAAGCTCTGATACCATATAGAGTTTTACAGAAAAGACAAATTCTTTATTAACAATGCATCCTATATTTATAGGATTGGAGAAGTGCAGTATATGTAGGACTATACAACGTAAGATAAGATGAGAGTGATACAGGAGATAAGATATAGCTAATCTAAGAATAGAAATCAATAACTGTTACTGCTGATCTAGTGATAGAGATCAATGCAGTTACAACTACGTGATTTCCTTTACAATTCTCTCTTTTTCCTAGCTTTTCTTTCCTTGCTTTTAACCTTGGCTTCTTTTCTTTCTCTACTTCTATCTTTCTTTAGTTTATTGTCCCACATCATAGAGTTATGATGTACGATTCTGCAAGAGATATCAAGAATTTTAATTTTAATTATGGATGATAGTCAGTTGAGCAGGTGAGGACAAACTGGTTACAGTCTAGGCCTTCATCATTCAATAATATGATCTACATCAAGTGAACTCGACTCCATTTGATAGATTTGGTTCAAGCGAGTGATTTATAGCTGCCAAAAAAACTATTCTCTTTATGCTTTCTTTGACCACTCAAACTATCCAGGATCATAAACTCCATCTTGATTTCAAGGGGGGGCAGTGTCATCAGACCAACTGGCAATTGGTCTCTGATCCTCGGTAACTCAAGTTTCGACTGCCAGTAATTGTCAACAAACAGAGGAACAAGTATTGTTGCTCCAACAGTACTTTTAACAGCAGAAATAGTACACGCCAAGCACCAATTGATATTCACACTTGTTTGCAACTCTGTACCCAATGAGAAATGAAAGACCACTATGCAACCCAAAAGCTTGGCTTTTTTTAGGGCACTGAGCCATCAACCAAGCTCCTCAAAGATGGCAGTGTGCCATATTTCAGAACCAGACCAATACTCTTCCACACAAAAATTGTTCGATCACACCATGTCGCCTGTAAAATTTTCATAAATTTATGAGAGGAGAAATGTTGTAATGGATGTCAATATAAGAACACAAGACGCACACGATGATGAAATGTATTGTAATCATTAGAAGCTCTACATGAGAATTCTGAAGGCAGAGCTTTGTAGTCATGATTGGAGTAACACTATCATTTTCATTTGTTTACCACACATTCAGGCATATGCATCACCATACATCTGAATGCACAAGATAAACCAAAGCTACTGTCAGTCTTTAAGCCATGAAAAGACCACACGGTTACTAGTAATGTTTCTTGGGTGACCATTTGAATCAGTTAGATGAAAGCTGCAGTTGTTGGCATGATTGAATCCTACCATTGAACTTCCATGAAGAAAAGGATCCTGAAATTGGTACTATTTACTAAGCAATCAATACTCAGCTATAGTCAAACCTTGAAGGAGGTCTTAAGTTTGGAAGCTCTGGTAAATAAAGTAATAAAAATTCAGATTCGAGGTCTGGAGGAACTCTAGTGTTGCAACATTTGAAAAGCCTCTAACCATTCCTAAATATTATTTTCTCTAGATTGACGACACTTACTTTGAACGAAGCCATGCGCCAGCTTATGTGGATTAGCAGATGTTAATCATAAGAATTAAAAATGTGGAAAGAAGAAGATTTTACTTGATAATCCTCCAGAATCATTTGATCTATCTTCCTAGCAAGCATGTGAACCATAAAAGCATAATCTGCAGGTATTAAGCAAAACTGGATGATCATCTACTATAGAAATAAATAAATAAACCAAGCAAAATTAGTACCATGAATGAACAATTCATCTAGTACTAACAATCAGTCCAGTTCAGCTGCAGCTCATCGCCAACTAATCACCAATCAAGGTCAAGTCCTGCACACTCTGGCTTCTCCCAAAAGTGAAACATCTTTTTCCTCTCTAAACCTGAAGAAGATGAAGCACATGCACTACATGATGGATGAAACTTCATTTGACATAACAGGAGGAGGATAAATCCAGCCAGATGCCAATTATTTAATTCATTTTCTGAATTCTAAACTAAATTTCTAGGTAAGAATTCAAATATTGAAGTTTCCAGCATTCGCTGAAAAAGAAAATGTATCATCTAAATATTGAAGCCCATTTTAAGACTTATGCCCCATGTGGAACATTAAGCCTTCAACACCCACTAATCTGGCATGATTCTTACTGTTACGCACCTGCATGTGCCATATGCTACCCAAAAAGCAGCCCAAAGGGCACCGCCAGAAAATCTTCCCTGATTGCAGCTTACTAATTTAAACATACTATGTTAAAATCATTCAATTTTTCAAATCAGAAATGAATAGAGAAATCATAATTTCATGCAGCATCTCAACTAAATTGTGCACATGCTTGGGTAGCCTTTTCAACTGCATTTTTAAACAAATAAACCATCCAATACTAATCATTTCACTCCAAATAGAACGATCTACAAAACTTTGTTTGTGGAAGCTTTCAGTTATGAAAGGTCTTTAGTCAAGTGAGCAAATTTCAGTTCTATAATGGTCATACAAAAATTTACATAAGCAAAATACAATCTAGTATTGAACTTTTATTTTGACAGTTCCACTTGTATAAAGTGAGTAAGGCAACACCAATTAAGAATATTACTGATTTGTAGAATCCAAGTTGCTTATCTTAGTGGCTGTGAGCATCTGCATGCTTGAAGACACAGAGACACCCATAGATAAGAGAACAAATTTTATCAAGTAACAAAAAGAAACACAAGGCAGCCTCAAAATCAATATGAATAAACATTCAACCACATTGAGATATATTAAAACACCTTTTTAAGGAATATTGGTTATATCCAGTCAGTTTATTTATACACACATATTCCTCATCCAACAAAAGATGGACATTTAATCCTCGGTTCTCCACTAAGAAGTTAAGGAAACAGTTTTGCATCTAAACACAAGAATTTTACTAAAAATTAGTCCAAAAAAGTTTCTTCTCACCAAGCACTGTTATTACTTGGAAGGACATAATGTAAAAAAGGTGATAGCATTCAGCTATGGAACTATCAAAGTAGGGTTCTAGAAGAAAAAATCTGGATTGTCTTACCTTAATGATTTTTGCATCAAGTGGCTGTCCTTAAAGACTCAAACCTGCAGTCTTGTGGTAGCAAGCTCAAGATTTTCACCATTTCCATACAACAGTCCCCTGTTTATATTGTTCTTGTACTGTTCATTTGGAATGCTCTTTAAGACCCAAGAGCTTCATTTGTGGAATGAGTGTTAATATCACACATGTTAAACCCTGCTGGTTCTTTTGTTCATAAAAAAATGCTGTTTCTTATGCAATAGCAAGTTCTTTAGCTCAATGATACTGAACTGATATTTGCTAGCTAATATTCTTGAATAGTGTGTTAATAGACAACATTTATAATGGCCTAAATGCCTAAGAACATGAGCCACAAAGAGTAATAGCAGCAGCAGAAGTGTGATGTTAATGATGATGTTCAAACATTATATTCCACCGTCACCAAAATTGACTATTTAGTGGGCAGTTTCAAAAAGTAAGAAATTCCCATGATAGCCAAAGTTTACACCATTCAGCTTCCAGTCCTATGACACCAAAAAATCCATGCTACAGTACAAGTGCCTTTTTATTTGCAGCTATCAGTTGAAAACTCTGATGTTATCTTTCTGAAAATTTAAGATAACATATGGAAGGATAAGTTGCTAGACTAAAATAAACCTGCTAAACAGGCACGGTGTTATTGACTTATGGAAATTTAGACACTAAGATTAAATTGAGCCATTACACAAATTACTGGAAAAACTCAAATTGTCAAGATCTGCCCCAGCAAGCTGAGAAATACTTTCAAGAGGGGAGACAGGGATTGACTCTTGCACAAAAGCACATGTTCCATCTAGAGAATGACAATTACTTGAGTATCTCCCATGATGGAACGACCTTCAGGAACTTGTCCATCATGTCACCCAGAGAAGAGAAGTGTAGTTAAACAGCAAAAAAGGAATCGCTAGTTATTGAAGTTAGACCTCACTTCTGCATAGCCTACGACCTTGGGATTGTGAACAAACTCTGGGAATTTACACTTCATTGAACAAATTCTGAAAACAATCATTAGACACTACTTAAAAGTAAACACTTGAAGCAAAATTATGTAGCTGGATCATCAAGCTGATCTAGATATTCAAACTTCAACTATGAAAGCAAATACATGACAGGGAAAAAAAATATAGCCACAATATCTTTAACCATAGGCAATGATATTTCACCAGAGTCAAAACAAAGCAGTATGAGACATTATTGTGACTATCCTAAGTTTACACAATATATGCAGGCAGAGTAACAATATCCCACTAGATACCCCTCCTAAATGACACTCCAGTTCCAGAAGCAGCTTACCAAAAACAGAAAATTGATTTGCATGCAAGTCCAGCTATTGAGATGAACAAAATTGACATGACCGGAAAATCAATTAAAATCAGCACCCATTTCCTTGCGTTTCAACTCTAATGTCATCCGCTCATTCTCAAGCTTCATCCTCTCATTTTCCATCCTCAGTTTTTCTAGTTCACGGTCTCTTTTCTTACTAAATCTTTGCCATTTGAATCGCTGTTTTTCCAATTCCAGCATCTCTTGTTGAATTTTTAGATTCTGTTCTTCCAACTCAAGTGTGCGAGATTCCATCCACTGCTTCTGCAACCAGGATGCTCTTGAACTTTCAGGAGAGACTTGATTCATATCAACTTGGGCAATCTGTGGATGAGAATAAGAAGACCCTTTATTAGGGTCCTGAGATGAATTCCCAAAATAAACATCTTCATGGCCCTGGCCTGGTCTCGGTCTCTTTGCAGAACCCCCTAATACCCCATGTATGCCCCTACTATCCCCATGGGAAGCATGATTCTCCCCAAATTCATCATGATCATCAGTTTCAATCTCTTGATCATCTTCATCAAGATCATCAAGCTGGTTTCTCCTTACATCATCGTTGTCATGATCATCTCTACTTCTTAGAGCCAACTGTAGGGAACGCTGCAAAGCTGGATCATGAGGCAGGTGCAACCTATTTCCATTATGATAGGAACACATTTCTTCATAGAAGAGATGCTTTGAGCTTAATATCTTCCTAACATCATCCTTATCCTTCTCTGTTAAATAATCTATAACATCTAAAAGTGCAGGGTTTTCCACAACCTGACAAGAAGTGCCCCTCCCAAGCATATCATTGAGCCTTTTATACCTTTTATTAAGGTCATTGAATTTATCCTCACACTGCTGTGGAGAAACATGAAAACCTCTTTCAGCCATGACTTTTGAAACTGATTTCCACTTGCCTTTTTTCTGCAAAACTGTGAATCTCCTACGCATTCCACCACCACAATCTGAAGTCGCATCCTCACCGATATAAGACACGGCAGTTATCAAGAGCCTCACCATCTTATCAGTCCACTTAACACGGTGCCACGGAGTCCCTTTTTTCCCTCTTCTTACATCACTGTGACCATCAGCACCTTCTTCGGTGTAGCTTGGCTCATCCTCATCACTGACTGAATTTTTCCTCCCATCTCCTTTATTGTAATCCGTCATGGACATGTTTTGATCAGATTTGTGCATGGCCCCCATTGTGAGTGGAAAACCATCGTGAACTGAGGGATGCGTTGAAGATCCTTGGCGATGGATAGGATGCTGGTGGTGGTGCACAATGTGTGGATGTTGCCCTTGATGATGAACTCTCATTGATCCTTGCAAGTCAGGGCCTCCAAAAGGAGCCCCGCCAGGAATCATACCTCCTTGAGACAAATTCCCTTCCATTTATTATTTAAAACAACAATTTAGATCACACCGATAGACCCCTTTCCCCCTTTCAAATCACCTTCTTGGCTATGCAAAAAAAACCGATAGCAATCTATGGTTTACACTTTGAGCAAGCTAAAATAAAGCAAACCCATTTCTTTCTTCGTTTTTTTTTCTCCTCTTGAGTTACCTAGATCATCGAGCATGCATCTTGGATTCTCACAAGCCAAACAAAATCATAAACCCATCTTCGAAACTTAAACTCTAGACAAAAACTGAAATACTCATTATTAAGGCACCCACTTCGAAATTTAAAGTAATGAAATAGGAAAGGCACCCGAACATTCAAGAAAAACAAGACAAGACAACAGAAAAGCAGTGCTTAAGTTTGATCAAATAGAGAAGAAAGCAAAGCCACTTATCTGCAACAACATAAAAACACCCGTGAAGCAAGAGAACCCACTGTGTTGTCCTAAAATTAAGGCGAGAATCCAGGACTCTAGATCTCAGAAACCTTTCTCCATCTGCCTCTGAGTGTCCAATGTTTACGATGCTACTACTACTGTGCTTGCATACAGAAATTTCAGGAAGGTTCAAAGAATGGGAAGATCCTATGGGTCCATATTTTTTATTTTTTTTGTCGCACTCGCCAACTTGCTATTCATTTATTTTTCCTTCTCTTCTTAAGATTTTTTTTTTTTTTTTGTGCAGGATTTTTTATATTTTAAATTAGAGAAGGGCCATCTAAAACCGAGTTTTTTCCGTCCCATAAAAGTATTTGAATCCATAGTCATAATGAAGAAAGAACTGATTCTATTATTATCCCATGCCAGAACAAAACCCATATAAGTTGTTCCAAAAAGATGTAAGAAGAGTGAAGCGAACAAAATTGGATGTCATAATACAAATTGAAATATTATATTGATTAATGCAATGCTTAGCCCACTTAATTGGAGATTTAATATTTTTAATGACAAGAGGGAAAATTGGTGTGTTTGGGACGACATCCTCCCCGGTGTTTTTAGAAGAAATGAAATGATGGTTACACCCTTGTCTTTTCATGAACGCCACTAGGAAAGATAAAATAAGATGAAAAAAATACGTTACTTTCAATGAAATACAAAAACGTAAAGCTCCGGTGGTATGGGATGAAAGGTAGCATTCTGTATAAAAGAATTAAAAAATAAAAAACATAAAAAAAATAAGACGGAAGAAGAAATGAAGATAGAATTGTGTTTGGTAATAATTTATAACACAGGATAACTCTTTTTTTTTTTTTTAAGTTGAGAGTGGATGGATAAAATAAAATAAAATAAAATATAAAAAAATATATTTTATATTTAATATTAACACAAAAAAAAAACCTAAGGAAGGAGGGTTTTTATTGTACCTTCCTCACAATACACCATTCATTATATTACTTTTTTGATTGTGAGTTAATCGAATTACCTCGGTTTTTTTATTTTTTTAATTAACTTTTTTTTTTGATTTCATTTTTAATATTGAATTGATTAGAAATTAAACATCATGATTTGTTTTATTTTATTTACTTTATATTAGATTATTTTGGCCTCAATACCTGGGAATAATGCTTAATGGGTTAACCCGAGTTGACTCCGGTTGTTTTTTGTGTTCTTTTTTATAATTGATTTTTTTTTTCAATTTCATCATTCAACATTGAGTTGGTTGGGAATTGAGCTTCATAATCTATTTTGATTCACTTTATATAGGGATATCTTGATTTTATTATCAAGTTCGCAGGTTTTGATATTTTAATCCTGGTTAAATCGAGTTATTTTTTCTATTTTTTTAAAAGGTTATCTTAGTCTCATGACTCGGGTCACGGGTCCATCAACATTGGATTTTATTTTTATTGAGTTGTCCTCGTCTCATGACTCGAGTCGCAAGTTTGACAAGTTAACCTATGTAACACGTGTCTTGCCCTCAGCCAATCCTTAGATCGAGTTTTAAAACTATTATAATAATTACTTTTTATCATAATATGTCTTAGATGGACAAGTTTAGAATTAAAAGTTTTTTACAATAATATTTTAGAAATAAAAAATAATAAATATTATCTCTAATGACATATACAATTTCTACCTTTTATTTTAAAAATACAAAAATTCACTCTAAAATTATCTAAAAATACATTTATTTTTATGTTTTTATTTTTTTAACCAAATACATTTTTGTTCTCATCATCTCTCTTCTTTCTATCATTTGAAAGTAACAAAACGTCACCTAAAGAATACATAAAGTTAATACTTGGCATCGTAGAAGTGATTGTTTTTCAAAGTGTTTTTTACCTGAAAATGCATTAAAATAATATTTTATTATTATTTTTTAAAACTTATTTTTGATATCCACTCATCAAAATGATTAAAAATTATAAAAAAACAAATCAATTTTTTTTTAAAAAATATAATACTATCATAAAAATAAACACTACCAAAAACTTTTTTTTAATATTTCTTTTATGACGCCATAGCGAGGGAAAAACCTCGGGGAAGGTTTGTTCAATCAATACGGGTAGTTCACTTTTGAAATATAAATTAATATAAAGGTTTAGGTTGTGATTTGGAAGAGTGTAAAGGATTTGCTATAATTGAAAAATGTTAGAGGTCCCTATATGGCTTTATTTTTTCTTTCATTTTATTTTTATTTTAAGAGTTATAATATTTTTTAATCTGTTTTCCCTAGCTCCGTTTTAAACCGATCTTAGATCCCAAGAAAAAAAAGTTGAGATCCTCAACGGCATTAATTATTATTAAAAGAAACTACGTCATCTGGGAAAATTCCGTCACAATAAACAGTGTTTTTCCATTTCGAGTGTGTTTGACAATGTGATTACGGGTACTTTTTAAATAATTTTTCGTATCAAAATACATGTCAATGATATTATTTTATTTTTTAAAAATTATTTTTGACATCAGCACATCAAAACGATCCAAAACATACAAATTATATTAAATTCTAATTAAAAAAAATTTAAATTTTTTAAGAACGCAGCCGCAGCCGCGTTCCCAAAATCCATGGTATAAACCCCATTTCACTAGCAATTTAGGGGCATTTTTGTCGTTTTGAAGAATGCATTAATTATTGGCAAAATGTTTGGGCGCAAATCTGACTATTGACTTCAACGATAATAGTACAATGACTTGACTAACTTATAAGAAAAAAAAACAGTGGCTTGGGTTGGTAACTTTTTAGACTTTTTATTTATGAGCATACTTAAATTACTTAGTTGCCCTTCCATGAAAAAAACTAAGACTTCCTTTCAGGGGCATTTGCCTCATTTAAATTTTGTTTTTTTTATTTATATAATTGAGATGCCTTTAAGCAATTTGATATTTTTAAAAAATAAAAAATATTAATAAAAAAATTATGACAGTAATATTTATTTTGTTTTGTATTTTTTTTTTAATTTCATCCCTTGATATTTTTTTTTATTGAGTCACTGGTTTTTGAATACTAACACGGTTGACTTTTATATTTTTTTAGATTGTTTTGTAAAATTAAAATTTTTTTACTTTCATTCTTAAATATTTGATTTTTTTAATTGGTTTTCATGTCTTTTTTTTTCACTTTCATTTCTATAGAGTTATTCTAATCTTATATTCATGGTCAAGAAGTTCACGAGTTAACCTTGATTAACTCGAATCTTTATTATGTTTTTTTTTAAATTATTTTTATTTCAATTTCATACCTCTATATTATTTTATTATGGATTTTGATTTGTTGTTTTTTTTTTGGTTTGCCTTATACACGGTCGATCCTAACCTCATGATCACGATCACAACTTTTGAATGTTAGCAAGGGTTAGCTTTGGTATTTTTTAATGTTTTTTTTTTAAATTAATTTTATCTTTCAACATTTAATTTTTTTAATAACTGGTTCTCGTGCTTTTTTTCTCATTTTTATTTCTATGAGGTTATTCCAATCCTATAGTCGTGGTTGTTGGGTTAGTGAGTTAACACTGGTCGACTCGGATATTTATTTATTTTTGTTTTTTTTATTATTATTTTTAGTTTCATATCTTGACAGTTATTTTTACATAATTTTGATTTGTTGTTTTTTTAGGTTTTTCTACTATGCAATCAGTCTTGGCCTCATGATCGCGATCACGAGTTTTGAAGGCTAATACATGTTTATTTTGGTTTTTTAGGTCTTTTATTAAATTATTTTTTTAATTTTATCTTTCAATATTTAATTTTTTTTTAGAATTTATCTTCATGCTTTTTTTAATATTTATTTCCATGAGATCATCCTAAACATGTGACATGGTTGTGTGGTTTACGGGGTACCGCAGGTTGACCCAGATCTTTTTTTTAATTGTTTTTTTTTAATTTTATCATTTAGCATTGAGTTATTTTATATTGAGCTTCATAGTTTTTTCAGCTTGCTTTCGTTTACCACTTCTTATATTTTTTAATCGTTTGATTAAATAAAAATATATTATAAAAAACATAGTTATTAAACACAACTGAGTACATAATCCATGTTGCGAGATCAAATATATTAATTTTAGTTATATTTTGATCAAATACTAATTTAATTAATCAGATATGTGTATAAATATTTTATTTATAACTGAGATTTTTTTAAAATCTAAAAACATATTAAAAAGCATATATATTTACTTTTTTACTTAAAAAAATAATTTACCCGCGGCAAATCACGGGTATAATGCTAGTTAGATTTGAAATTATATATGGGAAAAAAGTATAGGACTTGGATTCATTTAAATTTATTGGAACAACATGGGCATTTAGACCCCTCCACACTCATTGATTTTACGAAAAATCTTTTGAACCCAATCTATTTAGCTTGGAAGGTGAGCAAAATGTATAAAGAAATAACGATAAAGAACTTTACAACTATATTCTTAGACCGGTCATTGAGTAGAGCTCCAGACGGTGGATAACATCACTCTTTTACAAATCCCCGAAAGTTGAACGGGAGAAATAGCAACAGGCTTCCTTAGTCTGTTAACAATAAAGTATTTCAGCAGTAAAAATTATTGTTCATACGCTCACAAAGCCCAGTAGACTTAAGCAGTGTTCTTTTTATTTTTTTCCACTCTGATCCTTTAATTATTTTTATTGCAAAATTAGCATCCAATTACTTCGAGTTTATTGGTCATGAACAAAATAGAAAGACAATGATCAACTAGAAAAGACACTGAAAATAGATGGTGTGTTTAAAGTTGGTATAAAAAATAGACTTTAATCCCCTGATTTATAAATAGATCCTTTTCGGTCTCTTATACTTTTCTAAATTTAATTTTGATTCATAACTTTATTTTTATTATTTTTAAGTCCTTGATTTTGATCATGTTTTGACCTAGGTTCTAAATTTTGTTTATTAATTAAAGTTGACTGGAATCTATACAATAAGATATATTTTTAAAGTTTTAGCTTAAATTATCTTATAACTCCTTTATTTACATCTAGATTTAATTCGATTTGTGATTAATTAAGACCTAATGAAGGTCCAACTGGAAAGAGAATAAGAGAAGGAAAAAGAAAGATCAATTATCGAGTTGGGTTAACTCATTATGGTCGTGTCCATTATCTAGGTTGTAAATTTCACGGGTTACCCAGGTTAATACAGTTTGTCGTTGTCTTTTTATTTCACTTCCTTAGTTTTTTGTCATGATTTAATCATTTGAGAGTTCTTTGTTTTCACATTTAAGCTAAAGTCAGACAAGATTAAAATGACGGAGGCTTTTTTTTTAACCAGATCACCATTTGAGTGAAACAATCAGTTTGATGTTTACCAGCTTGGTCGAACAAGTCACGCTGACTTTTTTTTTCATTTATTAACCTTGATGGTAGTCGATTAATTTATTCTGATATACTGGTCGAGTCTTTAATCATTATTTCAAATATTTCATTACATGCAAGCAAAAAAAAAAACATTTATATTTTTTAATGCAGTTACATGCTTTTTATCTGAGTTGCAATGAACCTTGGACCTAAAGCCTGGTAAACTTATGGGTGTTAAAAGGTAAACTTTCATTTGTATCACTAGAAAGAAAAAGGTGAAGTACTAAAAATTTCATATTGAATTTGGATTTTTATATCTTTGTATTAGGTTAGTGACTAACTTGTAAAACAAGTTTTTTATCAAAAAAAGAAACCCTCGTATGCTAAGTTAGTAAATATAAAAAGAGTAAAATATATGTATAAAGAAAGAATGTGTGGCACAAAAAATTATGTGCATATGAAATAGATGAATAATGAAGTCAAGTAAGCTTGTCTAAGTTTTTTTACTTTATGACATGTGGTATTTATAGATAACTCAGGTATAGTTATTAAACTCGGACTGGTCCGGCGGGTTAACCAGTCTGAATAAGATAAAAGACTGGCCAATGTTAAAACCCGATCGACCTATGACCCAGGCGAACCTAGACGATATCCTTTTTTTTTCAAATGTGGTTTTTCTCTTAGACCCCTCTTTTTTTTCATATTTTTTAGTTGGTTATTAACCATTTTCAAAGTTCACTATATAAATATTAGAAAAATATTTTATTTTTTCAATGTGAGATTTGAAATCTTTTAATATATATACTTTATGTTTTCAAGAAAAAAAGTTATTTTTTAAATGTTGGATTTGAAGCTCTTTAGTATATATACTCTATGTTTCCAAGAAAAAAAGTTATTTTTTCAATGTGAGATTTGAAACTCTTTAGTATATATATTTTATGTTCACAAGAAAAAAATTATGTTTTTTTAATGTGGGATAAAAAACTTTTTGATATATTCTTTTAAACTTCATTATTTACAAAATATATAGCATATATTCACATGAATTGTTTTTTAATTTTTTTATATGAAATATTAAAATTTAAATATTTATTTCAGATTGACCCGTGTAACCTGCGGTCCAACCTCTTGGTTGGGTCAATTCCAAATCAGGTTTGACAATTATGAACTTAGGTCACACCAACTTGCATGTTAAAGAGAGAAAATTTTGATTTTCTATAAAATGGAGTGATTGATTGATTGATTGATGTGTTATGCTTGTCGTGGAAAGAATATGCTTGAGAATAAGATATTGGTGGGAAGTATGACAAGACCATAAGAGTTGGTGTAGAGTAAGTTTAGAGATGGTAATTAGCAAAAAGGTTAATCTAAAATAACCGGAAAAAGATAGTTATTGATGAAAAAGAATGACGATTACAGATTAGAAGTACTAACTCATATTACAAGTTAGAAGTGCTAACTCAAGAGTTATGATTAAGGATAGCCATTGATAAAAAAAAGTTAGCCTGAGACAGCTCGAGAGAAGTTGTTATTAGTGAGAAACGATAGCCATTGCATGCTAGGTGTAGGGTTCAATTGTATCAAGATTGAGCTAGCCTTTTCTTCCCTCCTCCTTCTCATCTTCACCTTTGTTGGAGTTTAGAATAAGGGCCGGTTGAGATAAGAGAGAAGATGGTTCTGTTGAAGATGAGAATGTTAAGTTGGACTAAAGAAGAAAATATTAAGAAATTGGGTTGGCATACAAAATCTATTAATTTATTTTTCCTAGCCTGCCGCCAACTCAATAATTACGAGGGTATCAATTCACATTTTTCACTGTTTGTGAGAGAGGTTGCCCTTTTCTTTTCATATCTCTATCTCTTGTTTTTATTTTTTTTAGTTTTATTTTTTAATATTTATTTAATTTTAAATTTATCTTTATAATTTCTATTTATTTTCTATAAAATTATTAGAGGCGTCCTAATATTTAGTTTGTACTTGATTTTACAAGATTTATTTTCATTATCATATAATTAGGTGAAAAATTGTTTTTAAAAATAAAATTCTTAAACCCAATGAACTTCATTACCTAAATCATAAATTTGGTAAGTTGAGTCGCGAAAACTAGGTCAATCCAATATATTGATGTCTCAATATAAAAAAAAATCATCTTGAATTATTCTTTTTAAAACTCAAACAATGTTTTTTCCTGATTATTTGAGTTGCCTTTGGACCCACTAGATCGGCTAGGTCACGTTAGGACAATTCTCACATGATTTAATTTTAAAATCGAGATAAATAAGGAGTCAAGTAAGTAGGTTTTAATGTAAATTTATTGGATCAAATTTAATAACAATGCTAAATAATTTATTATAATCTGAATAATTTCTTTTTATGCTCAAAATAATTTTGATTCAAGCTCCAATGTAGTGCGGCCCTATAAACTAATTACTATACTATACAATAAAATATTTGAGGTAAAACCACTTGTTTCATTGTTCACATGAACAAGTCCCTCTATTTTTTTTATTTTGGTTTTTTTATATAATATTATGGCATTTGATTGGTTTTTAATTTTACGAAATTTTATTTTTATTACCATATAATTAAGTAAAAATAGTTTTAAAAAGAACAATATTATTAAACTTAATAAAGTTTATGACCCGGGTCGTAAGTTTGACAAGTTAAGTTATACAACCTGAGTCAATCTAATATGTTATTTTGAAATTAGTTTAAAGTCAAATCATGTTTTTACTAATCATTCAGGTTATTTTTAAACTGGTCAAGTCGATTGGGTGATATCGAAACAAGTCCCACATGGCTTAATTGAAACTCGAACTAGGTAAAAAATTAGATTGAGAGGTTTTAAGATTGACTTCCCGAACAAAATTTAATAACAATACTAAAAAAATTACACATGATTTCAATACATTCTTACATTAAAAAAAAATAGTTCAACCTGCAAGACAATAAACAAGTTTTCTTTTCAAAATAACTTTACCAGCATCAATAGCATGTTTAGCGGTTAAAAAAAAATATATCAAGGGGGCAAAGTTTTTATCTTTAATAATCTACTAGACGAGGCCAATTTTGTCATTCAATTTTTCTCTTTCCATTCCTTCCTTCCTTTTTTTTTTTTAAACAAGCCATTCACAAACTCTTTTTTATTCCTTTTCACGGGGAACAAAAATTCAAAAAGACCCGAATCTATCTCGGGACCTCTAATATTGTAAAAAAGAAATTTATTTACAAGGATATTCGGCCCAGCTTGATAGACTTTAAGCCCAACAAGGAGAATGAGGTGGGCCGCTTCCACCACATAAGAAAGAATACAATAGCCCAAGATTAATTCGGGTCGTAAGTCCACTGCTTGCCCTTAAGAACAGCACCCGACCTCAAGAAAAAAGAGAGAAAGAAGAAAAGAATGGCAAGCGAAGAAGAGAGTGCGGTAAAAGAACCATTGGATCTCATCAGACTTAGCCTGGACGAGCGTATCTACGTCAAGCTCCGCTCTGATCGTGAGCTTCGCGGCAAACTTCACGTATGTGCCTCTACTCTCTTCTACATGTGCTTTTGTAAACCCTATCTCTTTTTATTTATATAAACAAATGTCATTTTGGCGAATTCAATCCCAAGAAACACAGAGTGTCAACTCTATGTTTTTTTTTTCTGTGTTATTATTGTCTTGAATGAGTTCTTACAAAAACAACATTGACACTAACTTTATGTTTTAAATCAAATGGTAAAGAGATGATGATGATTTTTTTTTGGTTATTTAAAAAAAAAAAAATTCGTCGGAGGATCAATGAAGTGATAATTTGTTTGAAGAGATAAAAGTAAGGGTAAAGAGGTGGGGGTTTAATTATATAGGTGTATGTTTTTCACGCAATTCCATCGTTTTCCCCATTGGCTGTACATGCTAGGTTAAAAGTAATGATTTAATACAGCAGTGTATCTAGGCTGAGATAGTTTCTGATTTTTCCAAAAACAAACAAGTTGTAGCTCGTGAATTTATCAGCACTGAGTTTTCGTTTGGATTGGAAATCTGGTTTTGCAGGCTTATGATCAGCATTTGAATATGATTCTTGGGGATGTTGAAGAAATTGTTACTACAGTAGAAATCGATGATGAAACCTATGAAGAGATTGTTCGGGTATGTTATGATTTCACTTTTAAAGGTTTTTTTTTCCCGTTATTGTTTATTAGGTAGTAAACACCGAACCTGGGTGACTCTTGTGTCTAATATTGAATAAGAGAAAGGGATCTTACCATGGTGAGCATTGGAAACTCAAATAGTTAACGTTGGTAGTTTTAATTTTTAAGGGAAGCAACTATTATTGCCTAAAGATTGTAAGGTTTGCGCAGTCATGAATGATGATGGCTTGGCTAAGTGGTGGCGGCAGTGGATAGTTTGAGGGCTTGCTAGTAGTAGGATGCTGGTCATTTTTGTAGATGTCTGTTGCTTCTTTTACATTGAAGAATGAAGTTTTCCGTTAGATCGTATATTTTCATTGAAGAGTGGACTTGTAGCTGCACATCATAAGCGTTTCCAAACATTATAGAATTTGTGAAAAGGCAGATATGAAATGGATCTTATAGATTCTTATTGTAGGAAGAATTTTTATAGTCTTTGGAGTTCTGCAAATTCATCAGCAAAAAGCATCACATGTTCTTTGTGTTTTTTTACAATGCACAGGCATCTTGATTACATTTTATTGGCTACTATAGCTCACAAATATTCTTAATAGCCATCATAAAAAGTAACCTTGGGTAGCTGTAGCAACACCGGGTCTCCATCAGGCACAGATTCCTAAGAAGTGGAAATGCTGAACTCTAGAATGAGAAATTATTGGAAGTACGCAAAAACTTGGAATATATTAAAGAAAGCAAAAGATGCATAAACAGGGTTGGTTCAAAGTAAACTATGCAAAACTTGGAGCTCTGAAATTAAAAAGAAAAAATTGGTGTTAGAATTTCATAAGTAGATTCTGTATATAAAAGCAAGTATAATTAGGCTATGCAGGCCCACTACTTCTGACTGCAAGTAATCTATTGTGGTTCTGGATAGTCAACGTAAGGTGGAAGAGGAAGGGGTTTGGAGAAGGGTGTTGGAAGGATTAGGTGGACGTTTAGTTCAAGTGTTGGCAATCCTAATCTGAAAGTCTTCATTCACAATTGTACTACTTCAGGTGCTTACCTTTTTCTTTTTCTTCTGTTTCAGACTACAAGGCGCACAGTACCCTTCCTGTTTGTTAGAGGAGATGGTGTCATATTGGTCTCTCCTCCATTGAGGACAGCTTAACCTTGAGGATGAAGTTCAAAGTGCAATCTTCCGGCAGAGAAACCAACCTTTTCTATATTTTGTTTACGCTGCCATTGCTGTACTTTAAAACCTGCCCAAGCTTAGTTTGCATCAAACTATTGACACAGTGTGGGGTAAAAGATTATGGAATAGCCCACATTTTTAGATCATTGTGTAATTGACATAACTTCTGAATTTGGACCGATTTGTATGAGTTGCCAAACTTATTTTAGGGAACATATATATGATGAAGGACTAGTTACTTCGCTTCTTAACTTCGTAGACTTGAATCGCAACTGACCACTGTCCAGTGGGTCTGATGCACATGCTGACTATCAAGATTTAGGACAAGGGGCCACAGCTGTATTTATGGTTCGACTGAATGAATCAGATGCTCTGTTTTGGTTCTCTTTTTTCTATTCCTGTTTATGGTCTCGATCTTGCAGTTATTTTAGGTATAACTAGATCATTATCTGTGGCAAGTTGCGGTTGGATTAAAAACAAATTAACATAAAAAAAAATCGGGTGTCGTTAATATGTATTCTTAGCAAAAATAAAATAAAATTAAACTATATGGGATTGATTTTATATGATTTGATTGACAGGATAGACTTAAAGATAACATAAATTATTGATAAAAATGTAATTTTACTTTAAAAAATTAAGATGATATTTAAAAAAATATATTTAAAGTGATGACATATTAGATTAACTTGGATCAATTCGGGTTATTCTGTCAAATCTACTACTTAAGACATGAGACTATGATAATTCTATAGAAAAAAAATTATTAAATTTAATTCTTAATCAACCCTGAATAATGAAATTTAAAACAAAAATAAATTAAAATATAAATTGAATCAACTCGGGTTAACCTGTCAAACATGAGTTATAAGACCGGGATAACACTATAGAAAGAAAATTGAAACAAATTATGGAACTCAATTTCCAATCAACCCAATGATGAATAGTGAAATAAAAAAAGATATAAAAACTACCTGAGTCAAACGAACAAACTCATGACCTAGGTTACGAGATCAGGATAACCTCATATAATGCAAACTGAAACAAATTACGAAACTTAATTCTCAATCAACTCAATATTAAATGATGAAATTAAAAAGAAAATCAACTAAAAAAAGAAAAAACAAAACTGAGTCAACCGTCCCAATCCCTGACCCGGGTCATAAGACTGTGATAACCATATAGAAAGCAAATAAAAAAAATAAAAATTTCAATTCCCAATCAACCTAATTTTGAAGGATTAAGTTGAAAAAAAAAACAAAAAATAACTCGAGTCAACCTCGGTTAACCTGGCAAACCTAGGTTAGAAGATTATGATAACTTTATAGAAACCGATTCGAGAAAAATTATAGATTTCAATTCCCAATCAACCCAATGTTGAAGGAAGAAATTGAAATAAAAATTAATTAAAAAATGAACAAAAAATGAACCTAGTCAACATGGCTAACCCAAAAAACTCGCGACCCGAGTTATGAGACCAAAAAAAGGGAAGACTTCTGCAATGAGTTATGCCACCCAAACCAATTGAGAGAAGTCTAGGATAACTCCATAGAAAACAAATTGAAATAAATTATGAAAGTCTATACTAGGAAACCTAATACTGAAGAATGAAATTGAAAAAAAAATTTTTTTTTTTTAAAAGAGGCAAAAAAAATTTAGAGCTAAAGTGAAAAAAGACTTGGATTTTCACCGTTCATTGCTATAGTGAAAAGCCAAACCCTTTTAGTAAATGTTAACTAGATATGTTGTTCGCGCTTTACTGTGGGCTGAGAAAATCTTTTTGATATAAAAAAATGTTATGCTACAAAATATTCAAGTCTCGAGTCATTGGTTCAAGTGACATTTTAAATAATATGAAATAAACAACAAAAAATACACTAAACAAAACAATGAAAAAAAAATAAAAAGAATCATACCTTAGCCTATTTGGATTATCTAATAATCCAATATTAAGATAATAGAAGGAAAACCGGAAAAAAGAGAGTAAAACTTCAAAAAAAAAAAAGAAGAAAATATCAACTTAAAAAAGGGGAAAAAAACCTAAGAAAAATCAGGCAAACATGTTAAATCTGGTTTAATCTTAAAAACTTGCAACTCGTTGAATCATGAACCCGAGTTCAGTTAAGCTGTTTAATCTCGAAGGATGAAATCGTTGAAAAAATATTATTAAAAAAACTTGGAAAAGCATAAAAACAAAAGGCAACAAAAAGAATGATAATAAAATTTGAGAGAATAACAGTTAAGGAGGAAGAAATAAAAAAAAAACAAAATTCCAAACAAAATAAATAACAATTAAAAGAATGAGTACCAAAAAGATTAAAACATCACAGGGGATGAAATTGAAAAATATTTGTAATTTGATAGATTATTTATGGATTAAAAAATGATAAGGGGTGAAATAGAAAGAAATTGTTGAGAGCTAATCTAATAGAATCAAAACGCAAAAAAATTAACAAAAAAAAACCTGAAAAAAAAAGGATAGAAAAACATCAGTTTAGAAAAAGAAAAAAAACAACCAAATCTGGCGAATCTCTTAAACATGGTTTAATATCTAAAAGTCACAATTTGTGAAATTCGGATTCAATCAAGAAGCCTAATTTTCAATCAATTCAGTAAAAAATGGTGAGGATAAAATTTAATAGAAAAAACCCAATGAGGATGTAATTTTTTTTAAATAAAAACAATGCCTATTAAAATAAACAACAATTAAAAGAATGGGAGGGGAATTTAAAGATAAAAAAAATCATAGGAGGTGAAATTGAAAAACATTTGTAAAAATCAAACAAACTCAGACAAATATCTTAAATCCATTCAATTTCAAAAACTCGTAATCCATGAAACCCTAGATCCGGATCCAATCAAGAAATTTATTATGAGTCAATTTAAAAATGTAAATTTTAAAAATTTGTCAAAGCAAAAAAAAAAAATTGCCAAATAAAAGAATAGAGATTAAATTTGATAGAAAAAAGAAAAAAAATAAAGGAGAGTGAAATTGAAACATAAAATCATTTATGATTTAAAATAAAAAATTATCAAGGCTAAAAATTGGCAATCAAAAAAAGATGAATTAAAATTGATAGGAAAAGATGCAAAGAATGATGAAATCGTAAAACAAAATCAATTGAAAAAATAGTTTCAAACAAAAAAAATAACAATGAAAAGAATGAGAAACAAATTCAATAAATTACTCAAGATAAATAAAATCATAATAAAAAGAAAAGGGGCCAAATCCGAAGCACCAATAAATTAAAGGGTTGTTCTTAAATTTTTAAGGAGATGGCATGAAAATCTAGGTGGGGAAAAGAAAAGAAAAGGGTAGAGAACTGGTTGTCGGCGCCAAACCACTGCAAATCTTGGAACACACGTCATCTCATTTGGTTTGGGGTGCTAATATCTTTCAAATGTTGTCCCAGAAGGCAGCGTTTAATAGTTGAACAACCACCCCATGCGTAGCCCGAACGGTAAGGGGGTCGTCCATACAATGGTGCGTGTCATGCACATGCCAACAAGTTTTTTTAATTATATTTAATAAATGTAATTTACAACAATGCCCCTGAGTACCATTGAAAATTACAATAAAAACAATGTAAAATAAAAAAAAAATCATTGGGTGAGAGCTCAACTGGTTGCCTTTAAGTATCAAAATAATTATACTATTCTAAAAAAATTAATAATACAAAAACAACCCTAAGCGGTAGGTATTAGATTATTTTGTTATAGGTTTAAATTAGTAATTTTACTATACAAAATAAAATGAAATTACCAATCTAACAACATATAATTAAAAAATAAATAATTATGTCATAGTAAAAAACCAATCTTACCCCAAATTCATAATTATGCTATTACAGTAAATAATAATTGGTGTCTTGATGGACAATAAATTCCTTGGAAATTTTAGTTTTTTTTTTTCGGCCAATGATATGATGCAAACTACTTTTTAAAATCCTGATTTTTAAGCAAAGTAGCCGTAATTATACACTAATGTTGATGCATCCAATTGATTTTCAAATGCAAGATCCTTGGGCTGTTGTTGAATGAACTGGTTTTCTCAAAATCCACTTCGATGGCACTGATTATGCCAATGACAGTCGGGTTGATTCCGGGTATATTTTAAAAAAGAAATCAACGATCAATCCTCAATTTGTTTCCCTGTCGTCAGGACATCTACATGATCCAGTTGATATCCACCCCCGAATATTCGATCCTTGCAGACGCTGGGCTACATTATCCAATATTCCAATCCAAACTATTTTTTTTTTTTGCATTTTTTTTTCTTCAGATGGAAATAATCCGTGAAGGATTTAAAATATGTTCTTGAGGGATCCGAATTTCACTTATTGATCACACATTTTAAAAGAATGACACCAAGATAGAGAACAAGGCAAAAGGCTTATTCTTTTGCTAACCAGGAAAGAAAACACATTCGGTTTCAGGCCCACCGTTGGAAACACCTGTCCTTCGTTAAAAACATAAAGTTCAGAAGTCAAATTGCAATAACCATGGTTTTTTCCGGTCACATTTCCAGTACTAGCAAAGAACCATAATCCAAAACTTGGAGTTGCGATATGTCAGAAATTTGACAGAATATAGCCCAAACCCACTCCATCTCACCCCATAAAATAAAGGAAATAAGAAGGAAAATCTCATGAAGAGGAAAGAATAAGGATTTCTTTTGAATAAATATATTACAATTGCACATACAAAAAAAAAAAAACTGAAAAACAAAACTTGTAATTACCAAGTAGTGCCTGGCTCATCGACGCCTGTGACGAGAGAAACTAGGGGAACCCATTGCTTGTGTGCCTCTATGGTTTCTTCCAGGGGAATCCATGAAGTTTCTGGAGGAATCCATTGATCCTCTATAGGAATAGGCAGCTTTAGCTGATTCTGGTACCGAGTCCAAGGGAATCGACTCAACAAAACATGCTGTATTGATACGAGTCCTCTCAAGCTCTGATTGAAGCAACTCAGAGCTACACTGCTGAGCAAGAGCCTAAACCCCCCCACCCACCCCCCCAAAAAAAAAAAAAAAAAAAAAGAAATAAGAGAATTTAGCGACAACTGAATGAGCAAAAATATAACAGAATGGATGATTGGGGTTTCACAATGAGGATCCTGTAATGTCAATTTCCTTGTCTGTATATACACCATTTTTTAATCGAAATGAAATATCATTAATCCACTTCTCTTCACTCTGGAGCTTTCAAACATCAGGACATCAATCTATCATGGCAGATTAATACCAACGAGCAATAATGATGTACTCTACTCATTCAGTGTAATTTCAAAACAAAGACTCGGAAAACACACAGCATAAGAGATGCAATGCAATACGATTCTTACAATCAAGTCATCTGGAGACACGGTCATTCCTTGCTGCCTGTCATCTGCAAGTGCATCTTCGCTCCCACGAGTTGATCTGCGTTGATGACCTGGATTCTCAACAGTTTCGGTGACATTCTCAGTGGCTTTCTCCAACAGCATCCCTTGTAAGGACTTAAGAGACTCCCTTGCATCAGGTGTGAGATAGGGATTTAATATGGTCTCGAAATATTCCAGCTGCCAGAGAAGCATGTCTTAGAAACAAATGTCTTTACCATGCAAGATAAGACATCTAGATTAAAAAGCTGCGGCCAGTAGATGAACTAAGCAATTCTAGTGTTAAATCCTACAACATTGTCATAAAAAAATTCACAAGAATGTCAGCCATTATTTTTTCTTGTATTTCAATATGCATGTTTTTGATGTCCTTTTTCCTTTTCAGGGGTGGGAGGCATTGTTGGGTCAGCAAGATGATTATGAGTATATACCATGTTTAAGTGTGCATGTGAAGCAGAAAAGTTCAACAAATATCAGCCATAAGGGAACTTGGAAGCAAATAGCATTCATCACACAGCATAAAATGCAACAATTATATAGTTTTCGGGTGCAAGTGGCTGGATTCAAGAATTTTTCACCGTGAGAAAAATTGTGCTTTACCTCGAACATGAGCTGACAGAAGCCATTTGCATCAAGAGACCTAAGATCTTTGCTTTTGTTTTCATCATAAAGGCTCAGAAAAGTATCGATAAGACCTTCAACTAGAATGCCAAGTGTCTTGTCCAGGAGGGGTTTAGCACAAGCAAAAACCTGAGATGGGAAAATTTATGTTTCAGAATACATTTGATTGGGCAATAACAACAAAGGATAGTTATTGAGCATAGGAACAAGCATTCCTTAAATACAGTCTAGAGTACAAAGTATATGACTTCTAAAGCAGTCAACTTGTTATGATTTCATGGAAGTGTAGCTTTCACACAGCTGAATCCCACATAGCAATATAAAGAAAGCATAAATACAATTTCAAAGATCATGCTACAAAAATATGAAGATCGATGCATATAAAAAGCATATATACTCCAGGGATAAAAATTAAATACCTCTGAATGCACAGCTACTAAAGTGTGTAATAACTCCACCGCCGCATCACGCACACCCTGAAAGGTATTCCATGTATTGTCATTACAAAATTGCTTTCCCCAGCGCAATCTTGGAAAGAAGCAAAGCAATTAACCAATTACAAAATCAGCACATCCTTACTTTAACTGCAGGAGCTGCTCCCCATTGAACACCAGAGTTCAGCAAATAATCCATAGCTGCTGTTCTGATCAAATTTGCCTGTCGGGAAGACACAGAATTACTTATTTAAAGAGCCAAAAACAAATGAAAGGACTTATACTCACATTTGGAATCAATTTCATGAAGAGCCACCAAACATATATATATCCACTCTTAAAAGTCCCAAGTCCATATATTTGGACTGTCCTGATCACCTAAAAGGAAACTGGTCCAGCAAAGGACCACAGAAAAAAAAGCAGGAGACACCCCCTGAATTGATCTCCTCACGCTAGCATAGCCATCTAGTACTCTATTTGTGTTTGTACTCTAACCACATAATACGTAGTTCTGGTCCAGCAAAAGACTCAGAGGAAGACAAAGCTAAACCTACCATCTAAATCAATATCCTCGCAATAGCATAGCTACGTATTCTGATCTCCTCATGCTAGTGCATGGAAAATTACTAAATTTAAACCATGTTAAGCCATACCTTTGCAAAAGTATACTGAGCAAGGACCTTCTCTTCAAGTCCAGAGAAAGACATCACTAGATCCTGAATATCACTGTCCTCTTCATCCTTTCCCCTGAGTAGAAAATAAGAGATCGCACCTTCATAATAGTAATCAAGAGGGGGGCATATGGGAATGTACATGCACTTTCAAACATACATGATATTTCTGATTTCTGAGGAAGAGGGGAAAGAGTTCACTACCTGGACTGCGACCATATCGTTTTATACTTGTTGAACAACTCATATGAAAGTTCGTCTTTGCAGTATCCAATATTACTCAAAACTAACAGCAATTGTTGATGTGAATCAACAATACTACCTTCGAGATCAGATGATGATTTTTCTTCTGATTCATGAGAATACCCATTCTGTAAATGCAAACTTTCTTTGCTTGATTTGTTAAGGGCAAGCTCACTTCCGATTTGTTCCAAATGGCCTGACCAATGAGGGATACAGACAGAAAGCATCATAAATTAACAAATGGACATGTCTTACTTCCAAACATAAAATAGGAATAAGTTATTCATTGTACCAGCAAAATAGAGGAAACAGTTTAAGAAGGTAAGTCGGACAGATTCTTCAATTTCTTGTAGCAGTGCAAACATATCTTCTGACTTTCCAGCCTCGCTCCTCAAGGACTGAATCATTCTGAAAAGCAGAATGCTCAAAAGTCTTACTCATATATATCCATTTAAGAAATGAGGAAAAGGCAGGAATTCACTTGTTTTTCAGCTTTTATCTAGCAAGAAAATAGTACAAAACACCTACACTAAAAATCCGACATGATCCACAAGACGTTCTTAACTTCCAACCTTACATCGAGGTCATCAGCAAGCTCCATAAATTTCTGCTAGTCTATGAAACAATTCCAAAGATCATAACTAATTATGTGTAAAGGTAATCTCTGATGACTTACTGACTGGTTTGATCCATTGCAGAGGCAATAACTGAGCGGAACGCTAGAGGCAAGAAAGAAATTGTGTATGGAGATTTATTTCTTTCAAGAATATATACTGGAATCCAAGTTTCTTCTTTTGATATCTCTTCTGCCGTTGTCCGCATCCAAGAGCAAAGCCTAAGTATGTAAATCTTTGTCATCTCTGCCTGAAGGGTTCTAAGTGCCATCACTGTCACAAAAAGGTGAAACGCTAAGAACTTAGAAACTGAAGAAATGATGGCTAATGAAATATTTCACACACCAGCAGTAGATGGAGCTGATTCTTTCACTTCGAAAGCTTGGCAGGCCTTAGATATTTCCTTTATAGCATCACTCATATAAGACCGGAGAATGTTTGATTCTTCAAGATCACGGAAAGTGTTATGAACCTGCAATAGAAGTAACATTTGGAAAGACCTGCTAAACTGTCTGTCTGAATTGACAAAATCACTATACAGCAGATGCAGTTTTCAAAAGACAGATTGAAACTTCAATCTCAAGGCACAAAAAGGTCAAAATTGCCAGGCAAACGCATTATCAGGATAATCTGCCAAGGAGATTTTCTATAATACCACGAAGACAGTCATAAAACTTTCAAAAATAAAATCTTTCCGGCAAACCAAGGTTGTCAAAACCAGACCGGGCTTGTTTTAAGCTGACCAGATTGGGAACAAGTCTGGATACAGGCATACAGCCCAACTGACCCCTCAAACCCAGAGTTGGTCAGACACATTGAAGAGCCAGGTAACCTGTCCGAAAGAGGCAAAAACAGGTCACGATATGGTTAAAGATCGAGAAATGACCAATTTGTGAAGTTACAATTTGGATTAACTGTGAAAAGTTTTTTTCCATGTACACCCCTAGTTGCTTGCACTTTGATCCTTAGTTACCTCTAAAAACTTGCAAAATTAACCTTTTTCTGATTTTGTAGATCATTCACTATATTTAAACGTTCTACTTCGAAATCCCAATTTAAGTTGAGTTGAACCTCCAGCATTAACCCGCTCTCTTTTGAAATTCCTTACCTAGGCAAAACTTGAAACCTTGCTATAGCCTCCAATTAGAAACCAAAGAATTTCCAAAAAACACAAACTACTTCTATTCAAACTAAAAAGGGCTTAAAGAGAAATTGTCCAAACATAAACTATAGACAAATGACTGCATGATGCATGCTCACCTTAGTTTCATATGCAGATATGGTACCTCGTATCATACCAGCAACTTCATCGAGAGAATGATTAGAGTACCTCCCATCTCCAATCTTTTCCTTGCTTTTAGTTGCTGAAGCATTAACATTTGATTCAGCAGAAACTTGGGAAGACTGAAAAAATAAGATCCAGAAAATCAAAATGAAGGCTGAAATTAACTAGAACAGAAAAAATGAACAGATCTTCATTTAATCTCAAAAGGGAATTAAAAAGATAGATAAACCAAGACAATAATTTTGATACATGGCTTTTGTCGCTGCATTATCAAGGCTAAGAGAGATGATAATTTTTAATCCCTTATTTTACATTTTTAAAAGCTTCAAGCTGGGCTGCAAGCACTTGTTCCAAAAGTACGGAGATGTCAATGCCTGCATCTTAGCAACAAAGCCACTAATCTCATGAGTGCAAGGAAAAACAAGGTTGTCGAGGAAGAATATTATAATAGTGCAATATTCAGTAAGCCTCTAAAAAAAGCTACTTTCAGTTTTTTAGAGTGACTCCTCAACCTTTTCTGATTATTCTAATTTATCAATATAACATTGATGCTGCAACATTAAGCGCCGCTATTAATGGTTGCTCTGCACCTGCTAATAAACAAAATCACAAAGAGCCTGAAGATATTGACAAGGACTAGGGGTGAGCAAAAAAACCGGAAAACCGATTAAACCGAGAAAACCGAAAAAAAATAATCGAAAAAACCGAACCGAAAAAAAAACCGATTAAACCGGTTAAATTTTTGAAAAAACCAGCCGGTTCGGTTCGGTTCGGTTCGGTTTCGGTTTTATAAGCAAAAAACCGAAAAAACCGAACCGAACCGAAACCGACAAAAAACCGGAAAAAAAACCGAGCCAAACCAGAAAAACCGAGCCAAAACCGAGAAAACCGAGCCAAAACAGGAAAAACCGAGCCAAACCGGTTTGAACCGGTTTTTGCCCTAAAAAACCGAACCGAACCGAAACCGGTCGGTTTGACCCAGTTTTGGTTCGGTTTCGGTTTTTTTTTTCAAAAAAAAATTAATTTCGGTTTGGTTACTTTTTTTTATAAAAACCGAACCGAACCGAAAATGATCACCCCTAACAAGGACTACACGTCATAACCAAAAGTATTAACCTAAATATTGGCTTATTCAGCTTCTCCCTGTCTGTCCAACATTCCAGTAGCTGATACATTAGAAGATCCAGATCAATTCTTAATGATAAAGGTACCATGATAAAAGAATGGTTGATAGAACTGAAGTTTCAGTATGAACCAGATGCATAAAAGCCGCATGTTCCATTTTTAATTAATTTTTAAAAAGTATTTATGGAAGACAATTAAAGTTCATAATGCAAGTTAAAATCTAAGAAGAAAGACAATGTCCAAAATACCTTTGCAAATTTCCCACTGAAAACAGAGAGAGCAACTTTCCAAAAAGCTGGTATGTGATGTGTAATCACAGCAGTCAACCTTCTGATAAACTTTCCTCTAAGAGCATCAACTTCTTCACCAGTCAAATCAACTGGCTGGGAATCTACTGACAGAGGGATGTTCCCCAGGGTGAGATAGTTCACATCTGACTGAAAGTAATAAGAGATATACAAAGTAAAATCATCGTTTAGCAAACCAATGGGCCAGTACATAAATGTAACAGAATAATTTGCGATGATTGCACGTACAGATTGATTCACATTTTGTTGAATTTGCCTCCACTTTGCATCAGAGAAAGCTCTTTCACGCATCTCATTATGCAAAGTTTCCATTCTTGCTTCTTGATCTAAGGTGCACTTCTCAAGCAATCCTCGAATTCTGTGATTCTGCCAAAGGGACAAAGCTTAAGAATCCATAAATCAGCCTTCCAATTGTGTTTAAATCAGAAGCTAATAGAAAACCCATATATTTTCTGTTAATCTATTTTTTTATGAATTCATTCTTTAAATATTTATGTGTCAAAGCAAAACGAATTACATGCATGGCATGTCTTATTAAGATTAGTTTATGAATTCACTGACCTGCACATTAAAATAATGCCACACAGGATCCGACTCAGGGTCCAGCTCCAACAACAGTCTCACTGTGTTCTCAAGCTAAATAAACAGGACAAATACTTTAGTAGACACAACAAAAAAAAAATGGCAACAATTAATTTCAAACAGACGAGAAGTTCCACTCAGACACTGTATGATCTGTTTACTGCTTATGCATAACTGCACCAGCCATACCAACCATAACCCACCAAGTACATTGGTATCGGAAGCTAAGGCAACATGTCCACTTGAATTGTTTCACTTAAATGCACTTCTATTGAACAACTACAGAAGTCTGTAAGCTTAGTGGTCAAGGGTGTGGATGTCATCGTGTACAAGATTATAATGTAACATTCTATTGCACAATGGTTTTTCCAACATATGATTGTTTTTCTCCAACCACAGTGAGGCACAAAAGCAAACAAACCATTCCAATATAGTGTTTTTTTTTTCCTCCACTCAGAGAGAGACAAAAACAAACAAACTATTATCTTATACATTAACATGAGAATGTTTATATTAGTGGGTAATCCCTATTACCATATTACAGTCTCAATAAACTAGGAAAAACAAAGCCTTAGATCATTGTTGATTTTGTAATTTCCTGTACAGAAATGGACTTTGCAGTGTAAAATTAGTAACCTTACATTTGTAAGATCTATTTGTGGATCTTCCATAGACTTGTAAAGTGTGCCTTTGAACTCATTTACCACCTTTTCAACCTCTTCAAGAACACGTTTTAGTACGTTTACCTGAAATTGACATAAAACAGTAAGCATGCATCTGTAAGAAAAAAAAAGTGAGGAAAAGAATAGTGTTCTGCAACTGATCCAAAAGAACAGGGAAATTTAGACATTGTTTTAAATATGTTCTGCCAAAAAACACATGCTGTGGGACTTAGCTGTATCTAAGCTTTTTGATGATGCAAAGTAGTACATAAGGACATATTTAGATATTATGGAGTGAGGTACTGTTATTGATATGGGAAATCACAAGGCAAAAAGGAGAGGACGTTTCATGTTTAAACATGGATGTCAAGAACAGTCTCACCATATTCATTTAATTTTCTCACCCAAAAGAGGCTCAACCTTATAGACCCTATCCCACTTGAAGAATAACCTTCCAACAATAAGGCCAAAGCACTCGGATATCAGATATTTCTTACAGTTTATAAATGGAATCAAATAAACCCATGGATTTTCATTCAACATTAACACGCATCACAATGATGACCAAAATTTCCTGATTTTGCTAGGTAGTTCATACAAAGCAAGTTTGGACAGAAATGCCGCAAGAAGACTGGCTGGGGCTGACTATGCTCTACCATACCAAATGGGAAAGACCATGGAAAAGACCATCCATGACTGGCAATTGCCAGAGGAATGCAGAAAAGTCATTTTTATGATGATCACTGCATCTACAACAAATGAGGTTTAGGAATATCAAATTAGATATAAAACGGTAGAGCATGCTCCATATCAAAAAGTCTTGACAGTCAAGCCTCAGCATTAGCACAGGTCAGAAGAAAAATAAGCATGTATGGGCAAAGTTCAACAATAAAACCCTTAAAACCTAAAGATTATACTTTGATGCATCTGCCTCAACCAAACAATATGACAGTAAATTAACTATTGATTCTTGCATACGTGAGAGGGTAGAGCAATTGACTTCGCCTTCTTGTATTCCCTAACCGCCAAGTCATATTCGCCCTTACCAATGCTCCCACGAATTGTACTAGGCAAGTTAAACAGTGTTCGGAATCTCTGAAGCATTCCTTGCACGGATCTTATCTTCTCAGTTTGGGCCTGGTTTCAGAAACAAAATGAGCTAAGTGACCTTTGATGCATAAAAAGGTATCAACTTCAAACAAGATATAAAATGTTATTTCCCACAAACCTGTCTCTCAAATAGAGGCTCAAAAGCACGATTGGCCAGCAAGCTTACTCCTTGCATGCAGTTAAACAGGTGAGAAGTCCCAGAACCTTCAGGATCTTCTTCAATCCGTCTCAGTTTTGATTCTATATCTGTAAATGAATAGTTGGTTCCAACATCAAGATCAATACAGCACTAAGCATATAACTATTGGGTGCAATTCCAGTAAGCCTTGCATAGCAAAAACCATGCCCAATGAAAGCTGTGTGTAATCCAAATCTCCAGCTCACTTGCCACAGTTAACGAGTAAATCTAGCAAGCCAAGTGACATGATGATTGCATACCATCAATTGTAGTCTTGCAAGAGACAAAACAGTCAAAATTGTCTTTAACCAACTGTTTTCTCTGTTGAGTCCGTCCTTTGAGATCAGTTTTCAAAGCAAGTGTGCCAGCCTCCAAGTCTGCTGCGCTTGTATCTTGATGTATTCGGGATAGGAATAGCTTTGAGTCAAAGTTTTCAGAGAAATACAACAGCTTCTCTGCATATATAAACATTAAAAATTGTAGTCAGCCATAATAACCACCAATATAAATAGCTTCCAAAAGTAGACAACTATTTCTTCCTAGTGAATTAATTCTATCTTCTCATATAGTCTTATTCACAACTTATGGCACCAGTGTTGACTTCTGCACAATCAAGAGTCAAAAAGCAGGCGGCTAATACCCCCAATGGATTAATTCAATGGGAGTATCATTGCTGAAGGATAAATTCTATCAACGAAACTCCTAAGGATCTTAGGATCTTGCCACTTCTCTCATGGTTTTGAGAATGTCATTTCATTTATCTATTGCTGACAGATGAAAAACATGAAGATCAGAGCTGAATTTAAATAAAGCTCTTATGATTGTTAGTTTTGAAAAGTGAATACTCCTAAAATAACAAGGATTTATGGATATCTCTTATGGCATTACACGCAAGAGCATGCTAGTGATATGCAGACTTAATGGTTTTGCTCTAATTTAACTAGTATTTGGCTCTTGATGATATCGCATGATACCAGAATGAGGAAGAAAAAAATTATTTGGCAATTCAGAAATGTATTTTATTGAATGCAATGACATGTAATTATATGAAATGAAACTAATAGTTAACTACGTTGAATGGAGGGAAAATGCGAGGGGGTGGAGAAATACCACGAAGGTTATTGTCCAAATGATCTTTATCAGATTTTGATGGAGAGCTTTCTGATGAATCAGCGATCAACCTCAATGATTTGTTATCTATAATCCTGTGAATGCACAATAAACTCAGGTGAACACTTACCACAAGTAATGTTAAAAGGCGAACATCAAGGAAACACATACTTCAGTCTCCTATAGGAGCACATTTTATGGTTCTAGATTATAGAGGGAATCAATTAACAGTTCCACTTTTGAAATATCATAAATTCTTGTTTCTTCAAGCTATCACAAATGTCTAGAAAGCTGAAATCCTCAAAATAATATCAACTAGCACAATCCATGAGCCAAATCAAGCCTCGGAAACTGAAAAACGTTGCTTATCAACGAAAAATACATATGAGAAGCTTACCCTAACCCAAGTGGATCAATGCATTCCATGCCACGGGGAAATGATTGCAGAGTGATAAGCCCCTTTCTAGCCACTGCCGAAGGCTTCCGCTCAAACTTTTGAGCCACTGGTACAGTTCTCGACTCTCGCATGTCACGAACCCTACGAGAAAGCTGTCATAAGAGCACAACTTCAGCACCTTCAATAAACTAACTATTTAAAACTAAATTGCACATGATTCTTCCTGAATCATCAGTAATGCCTAATATATCATTCTCCGAAACAAAAGAAATCAACTCGACACTGTATAATTACCAGAGGTTTCTATCATTATTCCCACCTATAATACATATATATGTACACACACATCGATAAAAATTGAAGAGAGTTTTGTGCATACCTCAGCTTCATCAACTCTTTTCCAACAATCAGGCTCTTCTCCATCCCACCCACTCTCCTCCTCCCTCCCTCCGCTGCCACGTCCAGCTCTCCCTCTCTCTGCCGCACCTCCTTCACCGCCACGATCCTTACTAACCTCCTCATCTCCGCTCGATATGCTCAGCATTTCCACCTCCGAATCATCCTCCTCCTCCACCGCTCTCCTGTTCTTCGGCTGCTGCGGCTGATTCGCCATGTTCGTCGTCGAAGACGGCCTCTGCGGTGGAGGCTGTTGCCTCGGTTGCTGGAGGAAATTGACCACCGGCTTGCGCTGATTCGACGACGGTCCCTGGTAGTTGAGATCGCGTTGAGCTTGTTCCTTTAACGCCATCTGGAGAAGCTCGTCGTCATCGTCGCTATCGCTTGACATTTTCGTAAATTAAGGGAGTTTTTGGGGGTTTCGGTTTTCAATTTCGGGATAGACCAGGTCTGTTATGCTGATTATTTGGTTTTAACCTGAGGCAAATGTCAGGGGAGGGATTTTTTTGGGTGTAATTTTATGGTTTTGGTATGAATGAGTGGATTTTAAAGCAAGTGGCGCTTGAGAAGGATTGTTTCTATTGGTTAGTTTTTTTTTTCCTTTCCTTTTCTATTGGTATTTTATATTTATTGTACAGGGTAAGGTTATTTATTTTTATAATGCGTTATTATTATTATTTTTTTAAGTGTGGAGTAGTGATTAAAAGTTTGTTAGGAAGAGATATAGATAGCTCTTTTGGCGGGTGTAATTAAGAGCGTGTAACATTGTGTTTGTGTGTGTGTTCTCGCGAGGAATAAAAGCGAAGACAGAGATACGATTATGAGAATTTTTACTATTCCCATCTACCTGGAAACTGTGTATATGTATTTGCGTTAAAAATAGATTTAAAAAAAATACCATTCGATTTGCCACGTGCGAGCTAGTACGTTGGTTGTTTCTCTTGGTTTTTCCAGTTTTGGGCGCGCTTGAAACTACCAAAGATCTTTATAGTTTCGTAGGTGTCATTAAAGAGAAGGAGAAGGGCGTGCCATATTTTTCCAGCATGGAAAAATTCACGTGGTCATGTATTGCATCCTTTCTCATTATTCTAATATCAGCCAACTGGTTTGTTTATCCCATCAATGAACACATCAGAAGAACATCATGAAAACACGTTATCTAATGAATAGATAGATGATTAGAAGTAGGTCAGATGCCCACAGACAGAAGTGTTACGAGTTCTATAAGACAGTGGTAATAACAACCCCTGCTCGGCATTGCGCTAATTTTGACACGGTAGCCCCGTTGACCACAGAGTGGTGCAGAGCCATACCAAACAGAGCCACAGCATAGGTGTTTATGCTTTCTTCTCTTCAGCGGCATAGAGTGCTTTGATTTCCTCAACCTCATCATAGCTTCCAAGAAATATAGGAGAGCGCTCATGTATCTTCGTCGGAAGTAGGTCCAGTGCCTGCCGAGGTAAATGATTACATCAGATACTAGCTATAGAAAAAGCCCTTTAATCACACTGGTCATTCCTTTTTTCTGCTCAAATACTATTTACTCGCATGAAGAAACTAGCTTGGATCTTGTCACTGCATATACACTTAATATGCTACCAATTCCATGAGCTTCAACTATAATCTACCACTATAACCTTATAGGAGATCAGAAAACAACGTCCGTATCACATTTAAATCATTACATAATAGGGTTCAAGCACCTTTATACAAGGGCAGGACAAACAAGGAAACAGCTCAATAACTTTAGGTAGAAGCACATCTTTTTTTTTTAAATAATAATAATAAGGGTAGAAGCACATCTTTCAATACAAAGCTTTCATAAATCCAAGTAGTTAGACAGCTCAACAATAAAAACAATGAAGAAGTTAATACCCGTTGCTTGCCAGTAAAAGCCTGACCTCCTGCTTGTTCCATCAAAAAGGACATCGGGAAGACTTCATATAGAACACTAGTTTGCGCAAATACAATCACACAATGAGTCCCGAAATAAAACCAGTAGAGACAAAAGGACATGTTAGCAGGCTTAATAAAAAAAATTAGGAGAAATACCAGCACTAAGAGTGCGTTTACATACCGCAGTTTCCCGTTGGGGCTCTTTTTATCGGCAGGGTACAAAAATATACCCCCATAAAGTAATGTGCGATGGACATCAGCTACCATGCTGAGTGTCATACAGAAATGTCATAAAAAACTATGAAGCTCAAATTGAAGACAGCAAAGACATGTAAAAAAGATAGGGATATTGTCAGTTTTCTATATGCAGAAAATAATCACACTGGAATATTTGATTTCATGTTGAATAACAATGACATTCAATGAAACCCAGTGATCAACAATTTAAGAACTCCTATAAAATAGCTGGCGGGATATATGATCCGAATAATCAATGGTTTGAAGGAGGCTGGAGCAGTAGCCCCTAACTTAACAAAGCGACTACAATATTTCCGCCCTTTTAATCCTGTTCCTTACCACTTTGATTGCACTGTGGTGGGATGAAATTCAGATGTGGGGTGTGGACTAAAGGATTTCTAACATATAAAGCCACATGATTCATTTTCATTAAATTTTAAGACTGTTTTGTTGGGAGTAGATATCCTCAAAAGGTAACTGCAACTAAATTAGAAGTGTTCATGGATATAGTGGGGGTCAGGTTTTGACCTATAATTGTATCCAACCCAACTTCTGATGTTTTACAAAATATAAACCCGACTCGTTCAAATTTTTTTAGCCCAAACAGGTTAAATATATCGGGTTGGGCTAAAAGTTTTGTGAATATTACAGATTGTGCATATTAATTCACTTATTCTTCAACGATTCTAAAAACAATATTGGGTTGCAACTGTTGGAACTAGATAAGATCCCTAGAATGCATATATTAGGAACAACATAAAAACTATCACAATTTCTACATAAAAACAAAACAAAATAAAAATCATAGTCAAAAACATTTTATCAAATAGTTAGGGTGTAATATGATACAAAAACAGATTGGCAAAAGGAGACAAAAGTGCTTTTAGATTTGTGATTTGATTAAGAAAATAAAATTTCCATATGGATTCTTGAAATTTTCATTTGTTTTCTAATGGTCTCTTGGTTACCAAATAGAAAAGATTGGAATTGTAAAATGCATTGTCACTTCATCAAATTAAACAAAAAAAACTATAATTTTTGTGAAAGTAAAGAATATAGAGAAGAGAAAGAGACTAAAAAAATAAGAGGCGGTTGTGAGGGTGAACATGAGAGATGAAAAAATGATGAGAGAGAAGGGAAAATATTATTTATACCAAGAACTCAAGGTACTTACATTGAGTTATACAGGTTGAGTCGGGTTATAAAAATCCCAACCCGTGATATCTATTTATTAGGTTGTTTGACTCACTATTATCCGTAATATCCATATTATCCGATTTTAACAAGTTGAGTTGGGTCAGATATTGCAAATATTACTTATGAGAAGGTTTTTTTAAACGCCCCTAGACCAAATGTGGTTGATTAAAAAAACCAGAAAATTGTAGTTGCTAGAATGAGGATCAAGGATACCTTCCAATATATCTTAGAGATTTTGCTGAGGAACCATCCTGGGGAAACTTGCATTTTTCAACATACCTAAAGTCATAAAATACAACCTTAGATCATAATCACTAAAAAGGTAATAGACTATCATAAAGTATACCACATACTTGGCTGTTGGACCATCCCAGTTCCTCACATTTCCTTCATTCACTGAATAAATCTTTCCTTTCTTTGGAATCTGTCCAGAAAGAAATGTGAGAAACAAATATCAGATACTCCACATTAAACTCAAAATTTATGTACAGAGATTAAAAGCATCCTTGGACATGCAAATGTAATTTTAAATAGCAGCTTTCTACTATTTAAAAAGAAGAGATATGGTAGTCCTCAAGCCTGTCAAAAACCACAAGCATTACTTAACTGCAGTTCTATGGATAAGCATGCAGTCCCCGCACTTAAAGAGGATGGATTGAATTCCTTGTATGTGAAACTAACTACAACGTGTAATCATGCAGTTTAACTGATTTCAATTCCACAATTTACTACTGAAAACTGAATTTACCTTTATGTCAGGGTGTGTGAGTATGAACTCTCCGAGGGATGGATCCAGGGTGAAACCATTAACACCAGTTCCAGTGCTCAAAACAAACTGCCAAATCATATATTGATTAGTAAGAGCATGATACAACGAAGTGCAAGTCACAATGGCAGACAAAGAACCGTGGACCACTATCTTCGTACCCCCATAAAAAAAGTCAAATTTGAAATTAAACATAAAAAGACACTTCTCAAATGAATAAGGTGATGTCAAGGGATTGACAATTGTCATCTTGATAATTCCAAACCACAAAAAAAAAAAAGATGGAGCCATTTAAATACAGGAAAGGTGATCCATCATACCGTGCAAGAGCTTCCATACATGCAATAGCCAGCTGCAAGCATATTTTTCCCAGGTTGCAACACATCATCTAGAGTTGGTTCATGGTCATCTTTCACCATGTAAATTCCAAAAATCTAGATGAAAGAGAAGGCATTCAATATATAACTGCAATGTCAAGTTATTCTGGAACAACAGTCACTCTTCATCATGTCAGTTAAGGATTTGAATTAAAAAAAAAAAACAACAATGTCATGTTTCATAATGAGAGATCATACCGTTCCAATAGAAACACCACAATCAATGTTGGAGGATCCATCCAATGGATCAAACACAACACAGTACCTGCTCATATATCAAACCGATACCCTGTGTTAGTCTAAAGAATCCAAAACAGAGCAGGCCGTAACCATAACAAATAGTGAACAGACAAGAACATTTGCAGATACCTTCCACGCCTGGAAGGCTCCACAAATGTTGCTTCTTCATCTTCTTCTGAGACAAGGATGCACTACCACAAGATCCAAATCTTAAACAAAATTCCAACAAATAAATTTCACATCAACATATAGATTACCCCGTAACTTACTGTTCGGCCACTGCTTACTAAAGCCTTGATGAACACTTCATTTGAAAGGACATCAAGTTTCTTTTGCTCTTCACCCTTTTTCCAAAAAGAGAAATATAATCGAATTAACCATTGTATTTATATAACAACGAATAGCTCATTCAAAACATTAACAGGAAACAAAAAGAAAAAAACATGGAATTTGGACCCGGCACTCAACAACTTGCCTGAACATTAGTCTCCCCAGCAAGTCCAATAATTTTGGCTAGACCCGCCTGCACAAGTAAAAAATTGGAGATAAATTGGCTTCCTCGTTGGCTTTTCAGTTTTTCTTCGATAATATATACAGCCACCACAGGTGACTTACGACAATAACCTAGATTACTATTTTAAGTGAAGTTCTATTTTTGAAACTCGACTGAAAGTCGTGATTAAAATTCTACATGGATTCGCATTTAAAAATTGAACGAAGAGAAAAAGATTTCATCTTCCGCGGAGCACCAAACCGAGGCCAAGAAATCACCAAGATTAGGTAGTTAGAATTTTCATTGAACTTCAAAGAAAAAATTGTCACTTTTGGTTTGCTCTGGATTGGAAATAGCATAGGAAGAGGATTTTGATTCTAATTCCAAATAAAACTCAAAATTTTGACTTTCATTTAAAAATCAAATCCATTTACAGACAATTGTTATTGCTTAGTAAGTGGAATAAGAGAGAATTCTCATTTCATTTCCAATTCTTAGGCGAACAAAGATGGGTAATTAAAGAAGAAGCCATGCTTACATATTTAGTTAATAAGGAGGCGAACGCAGACATGGACCTACCTTGTTAACGACAGAGCAAACGAACTTGCAGCCAAGAACAATGTGATTTAGCAGAATAGAGAAATCACCACGCGACTCAGGATATTTGGATTGCTCGTTCAACACGAACCTCGTTATGGTCATCAGGTCCGTCCTGTGAGCATCTGCTGCGTGATCCATCTCTCTCTCTCTCTCTCTCAAAAACTTGTTCGAATCCGGTTTGTAATATAATTTGAGTATTTTTTTTTATTGACGAGAATGCGTGTTGGTCAGTTCGAGAGGAGAAGATAAATATGAAAGCGATGAGAGGGAGGGGATGGGGCTATCTGGTGTAAACGGAAGTTTCGGAGGACACGTGGAGACAAGAGAGTGAGAGACTGAGGTGTGTGGCCGTCGCTGCAGATAACACCTTCCGTCGTTTATCTCTGATTGGACGGTTATGAGGTTTCTGTTTTGGTTCTGTTCGTGTTTTGAGGATGACGAGATGGTGGTGTACTTCGAGGTCGTTTTATACCTGCTGGTATCTGCTGTGCTTGTAATGTGTTTGTTTTAAAAGTAAAATAATATTATTTTAATATATTTTTAAATAAAAAATAACTGTTACTACACTAGTTATTTTCTCAAGCACCTTCTTGTCTTATTTTATTTTATTTTTATGTAGTGATTTTTATTGTGGAGCCGACCATTCGGTTTTTTTCTTCCTTTTTACTCTTATCTTGTGAATAACATTCAACGGCTGACATGTGGATGTGCTGCCGTCGTTATCCATCCAAATATCAACTTGATTTCCCGTATTCTTTTATCTTTAGCAAATCCTGGATTCTCGGTGGCTTGCGGAGGAAATTAACAAAGTGCTTTCTTTTTCCTCTTTTTTTTCTCCAAGTGGTGGTTACATTTTCAACTTATTCTAGATGATTGCTTGTGATATGTCGTGGGTTAAATTAAATTTTTCTTGAATATAAATATATTTTTTAATATTGTTATTTTTTTTTTTTTGTGTAAAAACATCAAATCACGAGAGAGTTTACTTAATATAATTCGGTTGACATTACTGCTAAAAGAAACCATACAACATGTAAAAACAAATTTTAACTAAACAAAATTTCAAGATAATATCTTTTTTTAATATTAAAATAACAACATATTAGATTGACCTTGGACAACCCGAGTTAACGTGTCAAATTCATGACTCGAGTTATGAGACTATGATAACCCTATAGAAAGTAAATCAAAATAAATTATTAAGTCTAATTCTTAATTAACCCAATATTGAATGATAAAATTAAAAAAATCAATTAAAAAAGGGTCTAAAAAAACAACCCGGGTTAACATGTCAAACTTGCAACCCGAGTCATAAGACCAAGATAATCCCGTGAAAAGCAAATCGAAACAAATTACAAATTTCAATATCTAACCAGCCCAATATTGAAAGATGAGATTAAAAAAACAATTAAAAAATATTAAAAAACAACATGAGTCAATCCACCAAACTCGTGACCCGGGTCATCAGACTGAGATAACCTTATAAAAAAAATAATTTGATTTAACCCGGGTTAACATGTCAAATCTGCGATTTTGGTCTTGAGATTGAGATAACCTCATAGAGAGAAAGTCAAAACAAATTATAAAGTTCAATTCTCAATTGTCTCTGTCGGACCTAATGTTGAACGATGAAAATTGTAAAAATCTTAATTAAAGCCAAGTTAACCCGAGTTAACTTTTAAACACTATTACTGAGTCATGAGACCATGATAACCTAATAAAAAACAAACCAAAATAAATTATGAAGCCTAATTTTCAATTAAACATAATATTAATTAATGAATTGAGAAAAAAAAAGTCAATTAAAAAAGAGAAAAAAAAAAGAAGTCAATTAGGTTAACTCACGACTCGGGTTATGAAACAGGGATAACCTAATAAAAAACAAGTTCATTGTTGAAGGACTCGTGACTCGGGTAATAATACCAATATAACCTTTTAGAAAGAAAATATAAAATAATGACCTGATTTAACCAAGGTTAAAATGTCAAAACCCCTGACATTGATCTTAAGACCAGGATATTCTTATACAAAAAATCAAAATAGATTATGAAGCTCAATTCTCAACCGATCCAATGTTGAATGATAAAATTGAAAAATAAATAAATAAATAAATAAAAGACACAAAAAACAACTCGAGTTAACTGGAATTAATTTGTTAAGCATTATTTTCGTGCATGAGATCGGGATAATCTAATGAAAAGTAAACAAAACAAATCATGAAGTTTAATTTTCAATCAAATCAATATTAAAGGATAAAATTGAAAGAAAAAAACTAATTAAGAAAAAAAAAATCTAAGTCAACTGGGTTAACACGTCAAACCTGGGATCCATGTCATGAGAGTGTGATAACTAAATAGAAAAAAAATATAATATTAAAGAATGAAATTAAACAAAAAAAATTAATTGAAAAGAAAAAAACAAAGCAAAAAATCAAAGCAAAGCAAAAAAAATAAAATAAAAACAAAACAAAGCATTATTCCAATGAATAGTGCTTTGTGATGAGGGATACAGTAAAACCCCCTCCTCTTTTAGTTTATAGTTAATAATAACTATATTTTTTAAATAATTTTAAAGTAATACATTGGTAATCCTCTAAAAGATGTGGGGATTTATTGTACAAATTACACTGTGAATCCCCTTAAAAAATATTGTGAATTCATTGTTCATAATATTTTTTCTAGTCCTGATTTTATTTTCAATTTCACCCTTATAAAACTAAATTGTAGGCTGATTTCAATTAATTTCTTATAAAATGGTTAGATTAGAGTGTGATAACTAAATAGAAAAAAAATATAATATTAAAGAATGAAATTAAACAAAAAAAAATTAATTGAAAAGAAAAAAACAAAGCAAAAAAGCAAAGCAAAGCAAAAAAAATAAAATAAAAACAAAACAAAGCATTATTCCAATGGCTTTGTGATGAGGGGTACAGTAAAACCCCCTCCTCTTTTAGTTTATAGTTAATAATAACTATATTTTTTAAATAATTTTAAAGTAATACATTGGTAATCCTCTAAAAGATGTGGGGATTTATTGTACAAATTACACTGTGAATCCTCTTAAAAAATATTGTGAATTCATTGTTCATAATATTTTTTCTAGTCCTGATTTTATTTTCAATTTCACCCTTATAGAACTAAATTATAGGCTGATTTCAATTAATTTCTTATAAAATGGTTAGATTAAACGATAAGGGATCAAAGTGAGAGAAACTCAGGAAATGGATGGCTTTTGGACTTTATGAGACATGTTCATCGTAGACTTCATACTTTTCAAATTATAAGTATCGTGTCCCTCTAATTTTAAAAATTCCAAAAAAAGATCAATTTTAGTCCAAAACGTTATATTTTTTTGTTTTTAAATCCATAGTTTGAAAAGAAGAGAGAAAGTCACCAAATTTCAAAGGTAGATAGAAAAAAACAGTGTTAAGATCGATTTCAACCACCAAGATGGTTGATATTGGTGTAAAGGAGTTCTATTTGGTGAGAAGAGTTCCACTTAAGTGCCTTTTCACTTTTAAATTACCTGAAAAATCAATTTTAAGATCAGGAAAATTTTTGGTTCCGTGTTGATTTTGGATTTTTGTGTGGTTTTTTATGGCAAATGGCAATTAATGGGTTTGTCAAATGTCTAGAGTGTTTTAAGGTATTTTTGGTCAAAATTGATTGAAAAATCGGTTTGTAGATAAAAAGAAATATCATTTTTGATTTATTGGCCACCATAGTAGCCAAAATCTAAGGAAAACAAATGACATGTCGTCTACCTCAACAAACGATGCGTCATTTGACCTTATTTTTTTCAAAAAAAAAATATGAAGCATACACATGTTAGGCGCAACAGAGCCTAACCTCTTTTTCTTTTTTCTAATTTTATTTTTTTAATTGATACATGTTTTTAATATGTATTTTTAAAATACTTTTTACATTTAAATTAGCACCCCTCCTCTCTAGTTTTTTATTTTGTTTATTTAACATTTTTTAAATAGCAAATGATATTAATTATTTTGTATGTATTTAATTTTTAAAAAGATTATTCTAATTCATCTATAATTTTTTATGTTTTATATAAATAAATGTTTTTAAAAAATAAAAAAACATCTAGTTTTAGATAATATTTCTAATATGTGCAATCTTGCATAATATTTTTTTTTTCCTCTAGTTTTATTCAATCAACTTCATGTATATGCGATTTCTATTATCATATGATTAAATAAAAATTAATTTTAATAAATAAAATCATTAAACACAACTTGATAAATGACTCATGTTACGAGATCTAATATTTTGATGTACATTTGTCTCTTAGTTTTTCTAATTTTATCCATAGCTATCATTAATGATTTTCTTAGACATAGATGGATCTTGATTTATTTAATTAAATGCACACATAAAATTGTTGTACTTGAGATTTTTTTATATAAAAATCACATAAAAAAGATGTATATTCAGTTTTTTTTAGAAAAAAAATATCCAAACCACTGCAATGCACGTGAACAATACTAACTGGGTATAAAAATGCTACATCTTTAATAAATCACGACACCTGATATTATTATTAATTATTAACAAATATGCTAATATATAATGGACATTCACTATTCACTCCCTATAGAAATGACAATTTCGTAATTTTTGTAAGTTTTGAGGTTTGTTGACAATATCATGTTTTAGGTTTTATAAAGTTTTGATTATGCATTTAATGCACTTTATTTGTCTGTTTTACATCTTTCCTTTCATCCATTTTGTTGTGTTATTTTCTTTTTCTTTCAATACTTATAGTTTATAACTCTAATTCTTATCGTTTATGCACACTAACCCAATATCAACAATTGTCTTCTTCTTCTTTGCTCCAACTCTTATGGGATTACGTGGCTTCTCTGCTATAATGTATTTTTAGTTTATTTCTTTCTTTTTCTTTGCTCTAGAACTTATTGTTTTCTTTTTTTATATTTTGTAGTTTTTTTTCCTCAGACTACACTTCATTCAAGCTTTAAATCTTTATTTTTCTCTCTCCATTGTCCAGTGTCTCTTCCCATGTCACCTTTTCTGAAATCTCCTTTAAAGAATATTTTGAATGTGGATGGAAAGATAAATGAGTTTTAGCATTTTCCAACATTATTACCCTTTTATGATGAATCACTTTTGGTGGGCATTTTAATTTCTAAAAATAAATGTTAGTAGCAAAGATTAAAAAATATTCTCAAACACTCCCTCACGTGTTTACTCTAAAATTAATGTCTCTCCTCTCGTGTTTTACATAATTTTTATAGGCTTTTCATTCAAATATACTCACTACAACTTTTACCTCTCAATCCATAACTTTCAGTTCTTAAAAGTAATTGGCATAATAATCAAATAAATCAACTAAGCAAAGTAGAAAATTTTAATTAATTATTGACTTGAGAAGCAAATATTTAACTAAAAACTAGCAAATTGATGAAACTATAAATGCAAATTTTAAGAGTAACAATGCAAGTTTCATACAAGATATATGACGATATGAAGACAAGATTAAAATTATAGAATTAAAAAAAATCAAGACAATTAAGAAAATCAAGAAACTAAAGATTTTTTATACTAAACCTGAGAACTAAAGGAATTAATACCAACCCAATAAGATTTCATGAATCAAATCAAAATAACTCAAAGATCAGTTTTTTTCCTCTAAACTTTCAATCAAATCAACAAATCTCAATTTCTTATCCTTTTTTTTTCTTATTCAGCAAACTCAAAATAAATCAAGAACTAACTTTTATATATATATATATATATATATATACTTTTGCTCTAGTAATCGGCAATCCACAAAACACAAACTAGGTTTTTTTTATGCTAACAATCAGCAAACTAAGAAAACACAAGAGCGAGGATTTTCTTTTAAACTAGTCGAAACTAAGGCATAGAGAATTAAAGCAAAATTAAAGAACACGAATTGAAAAGATATAACCTAAAATTAGAGCAAGCTTTGATACCAATTGATGCGAACTTTACGGATATAAGGATTCATGAACCCATAAACAAATTGATTTCTTCCCAAGAAAGATAAGATCAAGTTTAAATTTAAGCTTGACCTAGCATAAACCTTTTCCCAAATAACCAAGACTTTAAGGAAGACCACCTCCATCCTATGCCTATATCAAGATGCGATGAGAAGTATAGAATACACCATAAAGATTGGTTAATCCTTTGATAAGTTTGAGTAATTCAGTTAAAAACTAAAGTATGAGAATCACTCACAACAAACAGAGCACACACAACATGTATCAACTTTGTTATTATTGTCAACCTAAATAAAATCCTTACATAAGAATATTTATATGTAAACCCCGAAACTAATCGGTCCGATATGCACCTAATTTAAATAAAGCCCAAAATAATTAGAATTAGGTTTAAAATAATACAAATAAATAAAAAAAAATAGTCTAAGATTGATTTTTACCATTTTCTGTATATGATAGTGAGAAATGCCTAAGATAAATAATTATTAAAGAATCCTTGTTGAACAAAAATGTAATACCTTATAAAATAAGAATTAATTTCTGACAAATTATTTCTTCTTGTTTGATATGAAATTCTTACAAAATAAGTAAGATAAAAGCTGCCATATAAATTCTCAATAACATTAAGGGCTCATTGTAATGAATGAAATCCATAACTCTTAAAGAAATAATGTTTATTTATTTATTTATTTGCACTTTGCTAGCATATTCTAAGCTCAACTTGAAACATGTATGTTTCTCTTTCAGATGAATTAGTGGGCCTACTATATATAATTATAAAAATACATATGTCTAGTTCTCAACCTAAGTATAATCGCATCCAAACTCATCCTGGGACTCTATATATGAACCAAAAAGTACACAAAGATCCAGAGTGGTAGATCTAAACCTTTTTAACCCAAACTTCTTGACTTAGCTCAATGAACTCCTCTTGCATCCACTTCATTTTAGGCCTCATAATAGACCCAATAAAAACTCCTAATGGATCATTTGATGTCATAGCCAAGATCACATCATCCAAGAGAGCAAGTTGATAAATCATCAAGGGGAATATGATTAAAGCCTATATTCAAAGAATTGTCATTATGGAAATCCAACCTAATTGTTTGGAGATCCCAAAATATAAGTTCAAAGGGACAACCAAATCATGTGTCAATTCAGTAGTAGCACTTTTACCCATTTTATATGATGAAAAGTGTTATTTGCAGCAAAAACCATGATAAACTAAGCTTTTAATGATTCTTATTGCTTGAGAAATTCAAGTGGGATATTGTAGGATACTCTTAATAAAACTCACTTATGTAAGTGTAAAACGAGGCAAATTCTATGAGAAATGAAAAAAGACTAAATTCTTTAAAGCACTCTCTAAAACCAGGATGTGTTCGGGGCTAAAATGAACATAACTGTGAGAATCAAAATTGTAAGAAGAGGAGCTATGTGATTTCTATTGTCTGGGTTTACATAAAAGGCTAAATAACTCAAGACATCATGTTCACTAGTTAGCTTAGTGAATCCAATAGTTTTTCATTAGAAAAGTTTCAAGGTCAAAAGTTAGCTTACCTGATGCAGACTTTTCGTTGTTACTCTCAAATTTTTGTGTCTACTTTGTATTTTCTTTTAATCAAACATTTTTCATTCACATGGGGGATTGTTAGGGTGAATGAAAAGTTACATCTAATGAATGAAGAATTGTGTTCTTCTAAAATGGATTAACGTTAATTTAATTGTATCCTTGTAAAGATATGTCTGTTTATTTTAAATAAAAATAACATTAATTTAATTGTTAGAATTTGCTTATAAAAAAAGACAACCCTAACATGGTTTTTATTATTCAAAATATTTTTAGTCTTTCTAAAACTTACCCCTTCTACATTCTCTCTACCAAAATCCCTCTGCTCATTTCTTACTTTCTTATAGAAAGTAACATATATTTTTTTTGTTTGCTGTTTATTCTCGATTGTGCTGCTAATAATAAGAGATTATGTAAGTCTGAAAAATAATATTGCAATCACACTGCTAGCACCATAGAGCAAACAATAAATCATTTTAAGGTTAGAGGATTGATCTTTGCCTCAATCTATCTCTTCGAGTTTATTTTTTATCAACAAGTACTGTAAGTTATTTTACTTTTATATGTTGATATGCATTTATATGTTTTGTAGAAACCAGATTATAGGAACTACAATTATAACCTTTAAAGTGCCTTGGATACACCATGTTAGCTCCCATCTTTCTATTCAGAACCCAATTTTCATGTCTAGTTTCGAGACTCCACCAAAAACATTATTTTGAAAGTTTGAACGGGTAAAAGATTTAGATGGCTAGATTCGATTTTATGACATTTGTGTTGATGAAAAATATGAAATTGGGGTTGATTTTGTATTGCACAAAAAGTGTTTGATGAAATACTATTTTTTGGTTATTTTCCAATTTTTGATAAAGTTTTAATATTAGTTTGGTGTTGAAGTTGTGATATCAATACTTATGATGTTATCATTTTTATTACATTTTAGGAGCTTTTTAGTTATTAAATAAAAAATAATAGTTATCCTATAAATAATCAGATATTTTTTTTAATTTTTTGCGATGATGTTAAGTGTTAGCACGCGTACAAAGTCCAGGATGTAAATAGTATTTTTTAAAAACTAGAATGGATAATTGCAATATGAAACAAACTACAAAATGTTAAGAGTAATTTTCTCTTTTTAAAATTTGGTTTAAGTTAGTTTTTAACTTAAATTTTAAAAAAGTTATAAATATATTTGGCTAGGAATACATTTTAGTTCAAATAATTAATCTATTACAAAATTGAGTTAGAATTTAATTTAATTTAATAAAAAATAAAAATTTTATCTGAATGATAATTTATATTATCTGTATTATCTAAAAATGTTGTTTTGAGTTTTTTTTATATTAAATATACTTCCAACTTAAAACTATTTTAAGTCATTTTTTATATAAATTATTTATGAAAAATAACTTTTGAACTATAAATTAAAGTAAAAAAAATCATTTTTCATAAACCATTATAATGCAATCTCAATTTATGTTTTCATCTTTGAGAGTTTTTTTTTCTTTTTCTAAACTGTCAGTGATCTTTTTATGAGCTCATCCTAGTGAGGTGGATGGCAACCAAGAGTTCTAGCTTTTGGAGTATTGGATCAAAAGATTTGCTGACAAGTGATAATAATAGATCCATCATCTATGATTCCAAGGGCCTAGCCTTTAATGTCTCCCTCAAGTCTTTAAAGAGGATGACTTGAAGCGGTAGCCAGTGGTGGCATAAAAGAAGATGTTATTTAGAATAGTTAAATTGATAATATGGTTTTTTGAATAATATAAATATAACTTTTTTTTATATGCACTCTATTGGTAAAAAGTATTTTAGAAGAGTCAATTGTGTTTTAATATATTTGTTATTAATAAAACTATTTATTAATTGTAACTACGTAACACAACTCCAATCAAAATCTTTATTTTGCATAAAAATATATTTAACAAACTTTTAACACTTTTAATCAATCTGTCAGTACTATAGCCCCGATCATGGCTACTAATAAAATCAGACTAGGAACCAAAAACCAGACTAAATTGAATGACTCTCCAACATAAAATTGCTATTTTGGCTCTCCAATGTAGCTCTTTCCTTAAAGTTGAAAGCTAATTTTGTTTTTATTTTTGTTTTTTTACTTTTTATTTGGCTCTGAGATGTGTGAAAAACTGCTATATCATGTAGGCCTTGTTAAAATGGACATGCCAAGTTTATTCATGAGCGTAAACGCTTCCTCCTTCCTTCTCTCAATCTTAAACATCTTTTCTTTTTATTTCCGAGAGAAAAAAAAGAAGCTCAAGTCCATTTTACAAGTTACAATCATACGATCTTAATCTAACACACCAATCCCTTATTTTCAACACAAAGAGTGTTTGTTTTTGCAATATAACATGTTTTTTAAAGTGTTTTTTTAATTGTTTTTATTTAAAAAACATTAAAATAATTTTTTTAGATGATTTTGATATCCTAATGTAAAAAAATATTATGAAAAAACATTATTATATATATATTTTCAATTAAAAAATATTTTTAAAAAATATCATATAATATCAAATACACACAAAACAAAATATTTACATGAAAAGCCCACTTTGGACTTTTTTTCACTTCTAGGACCCGAGGACCCGAGTCCACACACTAACCACATATCTAATGTTTCAATCAACATCAAACGCTTATCCTCGAAGACACAACATCCCATAGTTGGAAATTCATCATGAATATAAATTCAACAATAAACCAAAAAACACTATACCAAATCTCACCTTTCTATTCTGGCAAAGATTCTCTTTGGACACCAAAAATAAAGCGCTTTGCTCTCTGAAAAAGAAAAGAATTAGGGGGTGTTTGGAACTGTTGATGTATTATATATTTTTTAAAAAAATTAATTTTTTTAGTTTTAAATTATTTTATTTTATGATTTGGATTGTTTTGATTTGTTAATATTAAAAATAAAATTAAAAAATATTTTAAAATAAAAAATACACGGCCCTTAAAAAAAAAAAAACAGTTAACCGTCAGGTCACTAAACTATACTCTTTAATTAAAGATAAATCACATGCTCTTAATTTCCTCAACTACCCTAGCCTTTCCATCAAACACGCCCATAACTTGAACTCCATAACAAGGTGAAACATGTCATTTCATTAAGGGTAATTAACCATCGACTCACTGTTTATAAAGTACACGACATCGTTCGGGCCCGGCAACTTCCTTTTCAGATAATCTTCTTTCACTTTTTAACCCTATGTAGACTTGAAAATCCCAATCCTACCTTCATTCTTCTTTGTTGAAAATCGAATGCCCAAATGAAATCCAAATCCATTCACGTTCTAAACCAGAAATTCCAAACCCTAATAAATTAGGGTTTTTATAATCGCAATCATTTTTTATCTCGTCATCTTTAAATCAAATCCAATCCAATCCTGTTATTAATTTTAATTACTGAATTCAAACGACCTGTAAATAAACACATGAAACCCTAAATTCGCTTAATTACAAGCCTCTTTCGATCTGCGATTCTGATTCTTATTTTTCTTCGTCAATGGCGGATCAAGAAGAAGACGACTTGAGAACGGCTCTTAGAATGAGCATGCAAAACTCGCCACCTGAACCTAAGCGGAGCAAGCCGAGGGACGCTGGAGCTCCTGTGGCATCGCCGGAGGATTTGAGGCGGATGAAGCGCGAGCTCATGGCAGCGGCTGCTGAGAAGCGGCTTCTCGAGACGAGAGTTGACTCCCCTTCTCCTTCCCAGTCGCTTTCGCCTTCAAAAGCAACAGTTGATAGAAGCCCTGGTAAAAGTACAGATTTTGTTAGAAAGGAGGTAGATTTTGGTTTGAAGGAGGGGAGTTCGGGAAAGGAATTATCGAGTGAGGAAGCTAATGAGTTGTTTTCGATGGTGTTTGGGAGCGGTGTTTCTAATGACATTCTTGCTCAGTGGAGTAACCAGGGCATAAGGTATTGAATAATTTGGTAACTTTCATATTGCAAATGGTTTTGCATGTTTAGTTATGACATGATTCTCTGGGGTCATGATAGTGAATTTTAGCAATTTGATTCATGTTCAGCAATTTCCAGTGGAGAAGAGTGGAATTTGTGTCAATGTAGTGATGAAAGGGAAAAGATGTATATTCATAAGAGTCTGTTTGATAGTTTGTAGAATTAGTTGTTGCACAACGTTTTTGAGATCTGGTTCGTTATGAAAATCATGATGTTACTGTAGTTCCATACTTCCATTGGCATGCCCATTATTGTCTAATATCATGTTGAACGTTCCTATAGGTTTAGTCCTGATCCAGAAACATCTATGGGACTAGTGCAGCATGAAGGTGGGCCCTGTGGCGTCTTAGCAACTATACAAGTAATCCCTCGATTTCTAATTATGCTGTTTTTTCTGTTTTTGTTAGTATGTTTAATCAATTTTTATATTATGCGTGTTCTATGGACAAGTCAAGGTTTTTTTTTTTTTTTTTTGTGTTATGGGAATTGGAACCGGGTGGGGTGGATGTGGTCCCTAAATGGATCGTTGACCATGGTATCATGTTGAAGAAATGAGCTTTCTTTTGCCAGGCTACTTGGATGTCAACCTGCAGTTTCATCATGGATGTTTTAATTTCATCTTTTTTTTTTGTTTCACTCTTTAGGCTACCATCTAGTCATTCATAGAATTGATTTTCAAATGGATGTCTATGCCATTCATTTCTAGATTTATTTGTAACTGATAGTGGAATTTATGGGGCTTGTGACAATTTGAAGCCATGGTTATGTGAAAGAATTTAATTAATCTTCAAAGAAGCCAAATGCAGGGTGAGGATGCTACATTTACTGTTGTGGGTATCACAGAGATTAGAAAAAATGCTTTGAATTGAACTCAAACATGGTTTATCTCAGTAGCAGTTACTAGAAATTTTGCTTGAGGTCAACTATACAACAGGAGCCCTTGCTAGCTGCCAAACTACTAGCTCTTCAATCTATTGATGTTAATTTTTGTGCAATGAAGACTTGGAGACTTATTGACGCTGAAGATTGATTCAACTAGTAGTTAGTATGCACAATGGAGAAAAGTTGACCAAGGTGGCATTTGGTATGAGTTTAAAAATTGCGAGTGGATTATTACAAGAGTAATCTTTTAGGGTGTAAAAATAGTTTTTAAGGATGTTTGGTGTGTCAATAAATAGAAGGGTAGATTGTTAGTGGAAAGAGATAGGAAGTAATTAAATTATTAGTAATGATTTGTGTGTGAGAGAGAAATTATTTGGTGTGTGTTTTCAGAAAAAAAGGAGGGGAGGGAGTATAAAAAATTAGTGTTGCTTGAAGGGTGAATATTTCCCTCCATGACTTTTAGGTTATGTTTGATCAGGGGGTTGATGGGGGTTAAAATTTATTATTGTGAAATTTAAGTTTGCTTGGTTAAATTTTGGGAAAGGTGAATTGTTAAGGGGGGTAATGATTACCGTCCAAAAACTTTAACCCCCATCAACACCCTGCCGAACATAACCTAAAAGTCATTTGGTTGCCAATAACTTACAGGAAGTTTGGCCTTAATAGAATCAGAATATAGAAAGATGACTTGTGTGATTGACCACAACTATTCTGGGTTTGCTAAGTTGATTTAATGTATTGCTGTTATACGTCCATCCCCTATGATATTCTTTGAAACCACTAGCTAACACATACATAATTTGGACAATTTGTTGTACATCAGATGTTTATTTTAAATATTTGAAATAATTGTTATATATTGACTTTGTGGTGATTGCAAAAACTTTTAGGCAATGACCTTTGCAAAATTTGTTTTATATATGTATGTATATGTTTTCGAATCATCGGACTCGGCATTAAGGGTTTAGAGAAATAGAGGATACCACAAACTCAAGGTCCAATAGGCCATAATGAACCAAAGGAAATTTTCTTTTTCTTCATAATAATATTGAGCCACTGACCTGATCACTTTACATTATTATGGCTGTTTTTTGAATTGCTCCAAAATGGAGGAGGTTAAAGGTTGATATCTGGCTTGGAAGTGGGTAGCCTGTGATTTTGTACAAGGTAGTTATTGAAGTCTAAAAGTTATACAATTGTATCAATCATCGTTTCTTTGCACCAGACATTGCTTGCAGTATAAGTGTGTATATTTAGCTCTTTATCTCCTTATCATTTCATCTTGTTTTTAGTTTTCTTGGTGCTCTACTGATTTACAATATTTATAGCTTCAGTTCAAAATCGCTATTGATTTTCTTACAATATTTTGTGTGGTTGTGCAGGCATTTGTTCTCAAACACCTTCTTTTCTTTCCGAATGAAATAGGCAAAGTTACATCAAATGTGCCACAAAATTTGGGCTCTGGAGGATTGTCTAAAAGTCAATATGTTGCATCGGATAATTTCAGTTCTCTTACTGAAGATGCAAAAGCAAGGTGATTATAAGCCATCTGTTTTACTCATGGATTCACATAATATTACTCATGCTATAGATGACCTTTTTTTTCCCAGTTGCATTTAAATCTTGGTACTTGATTCTTTATTTGCTTTCAATCTATGTTATTGTTTATGATCCTTTGATTTATGAACAAAGAGGAATTATTGAACTCATTGCTTAGATGTGCTTAGTTGCTTTTTAAGTGTTGTGAACTGTTCTATTTTTAACTTGTGATAGTGTAATGACTTCATATCTTAGGTTTTTCCATTGGCCTTCTGTGAGTTATTTTCTGCAATTATATTCTTTATATGTATGGTTGATTTATTACAAGTTGCGAGGTTGGTGGAATCAAGTTATTGATTCAATTTTCCTTGAATTTGTGCTGAAAGAGATGCGTGGATGTCTGGTCATGGATTCCATATAAAGTGTAATTTTTTTCCTATTTATGGCACTTGATCTTTTTTAGGATAAGCAAAACCACTTTGATCTTCTATTTGCATGCCATGCGCAACCCGGTTCTAGTGAAAATTTAACTTTTATACCTTATGTCCCTGTACTTAAGGTTTTTAAATAATTTGCCACTGCATATATTTAGGTCAGTGGGCAAGGTTTAACAGTTAGTAGTGGCTTGAAACCTTCTTATGATCTTGATCAACTATCATTTATGTGTTACGTGCATAGTTTTGAAACCCAACCCGGTGGTCGACCCGGTCTAATGATCGGGTCACGGGTCACATGGGTTGACCCGGGTCAACAAAAAAAAAAAAAAAATCACGGTCAGAGGCTCGTGTTTTTGACAAATCAAATAAAGACTTCTAATAGAAGTCTTCTATAGTACAATTCCCCTCTCTTATCCCTCTCTCGTCAATTCGTTTTCCAACCACAAATAAGTGCTTATGCAAATAACAAGAAAACAACAGCAATGTAAAGAGGAAAAGAAAATCATAAAGAGAGAGGGAAAACACATGGGCATCGAAACAAAAAACAATAGCAATCGTGTCTTGATGCAGGATCTGATCTAAATCGGGGATGCTGTCTTCAATGGAATCTACAGAACCGTTGACAACTACCTGCTTGTCTGTGGGCACTACAGGGTCCCATTCCTTCTCAACCTTCCAGACGCTACCAAGTCTCACCTGGTCACCAGCGAGTTATACGCTGTGTCGAGGCAGGGGTTGTCCAGGCTCGATGAATTGGAGGGAACAAGTGGGATCACTACAAGAGACTGCCGATAAGGGTAGAGCCCATTGACAGAGGGGACGCCGTGTTTGAGGTGGAGACGTATTACGGGCATAGGAGCTATGGATTGAAATTGCTTTTCTTTAGTTAGGTTATCTCTGTATGGCGTCTACAATTCTGCAGCGTTGGTCTTCGTCGTTTCATGGCTATGTATAAAAAAAAAAAGACCGGGTCTCAACTGGGTTTGCCCGGGTCGCCTGGGTTCCGGGTTTCACTGGGTCAACTCCAAGGCGGGTTTTTACTTAGACTCGGACCGGTCTCAGGCCCGGGTCCCGGGTCGACCCGCCGGGCCGGTCCGGGTTTCAAAACTATGGTTACGTGTGTTCTTTGTGTTTCAGGTTGATAGGAATGTTGGGATGCCTTGAAAAATTTATGGTTCATGATCATTCTTTTTATAGAATCTCATGTATCTTTACTCACATTGCAATTTTCATTTCATGTCTTTAAACTTTTTCCCATTCACAGAGCCCTAGTTAAAAGCATGGGTGAGATATTGTTTATGTGCGGAGACAATAAAAGAGCTGTGATTGCTACTTTGAATGCTGTTGGCCTTGACACTGAGGGCTTTGCAAAGAACGAGGTAAGTTGCTTTAGGTTTGATATCAATGTACTGTTAAATATTAGTTTGGAATGGAAACCTTGTGATTATAATAGCTATTTTTGCACAGCTGTTTTGGATATTTTAGCTGCTAACAGGGATTGTCTTCTATCTTGCAGATCATTGCAAAAGCACTTGAGGGCCTTACAATTGAATCTGCATCTGATTTGCAAAAAATTCTAAGAATCGACACGTATACATCACAAACAACTGCATTGCAGAAACTCCATACAGCACTTCCTGTTTTCCAATCTCGTATGGGGGCACTACTGTTCCTTATTTCCGCCTTACTGTCCCGAGGATTGGTATGCTTAAAAAGCCATCTTTTCATTTATATGCCCTTTTATATTTTCCATGTGAGAGTGTGACCTAATCAGCATCGATTTTAGCTTGGAGGGGGGGGGGGGGTACTGCTAGTCCATGTCAAAACCTATTCTTTTTCTGGAAGAAGGGGTAGGGTGGGGGTGAGGAGTCAAAAATATTAATTTCCAAATCTATCTTAATTCGAGCTTGTCCAATGGTGAGCTGTTTTATAGGAGGGGGGGGGGGGGGGTTATGTTACATTGTTAGAAACAAAGATTGCTTCATCTTTCTGCATTGCTTGTGCTGTTAAGTGCCCAGAGCCTTATGAAGTTTCCTTTGTGAATTGTAAATCATGGATTTTGGGGAGCAGTCTTGGTGTTCCATTTATACAAGCTCCAGAAAATTGTTATTCTTTCAGGATTAAATGGCCTTTTGATTGTTAGAATTGTGTATATTAGTGGCACTCCACTTTAAAATTGGATGTTTATGCCTCTTATGCCTGCAAAATGTTACCTTTTTTTTAGGACTCAATTCAAGCTGACAGGGACGATCCCAACCTTCCCCTAGTCACTGCACCTTTTGGGCATGCTTCACAGGTCTGATATCCACAGATTAATCTATGACGTGCTATTTTGTCCCTCTCCACTTTGATATGTATCTGTCCTTTTACTTTCTATTGGTGAATCTTTGGATTAATGATTGGGTTTTTCTGAGATAATATAATTTCATTTGAACATTATACAGGAAATTGTGAACCTTCTGCTCTGTGGACAGGCTGTCCCTAACGTGTTTGATGGTAGGATGGACTTCGGTGGAGGCATGTTTCTAAAGGGCATATCCATGAGTGTGGAAGTTGGATTTCTCACACTATTAGAATCTCTCAATTTTTGTAAGGTTGGCCAGCATTTAAAATGCCCGAAATGGCCAATATGGGTTGTTGGTAGCGAATCTCATTATACAGTTCTATTTGCTCTCGACACCTCGGTTCAGGACGAGAATGAACTGGAAGAAAGAGAGTCGCAGATTCGGAGGGCATTTGATGCACAAGATCAGAGTGGTGGTGGTGGCTTTATCAGTGTTGAAGGCTTCCATCAAGTCCTTAGGGAAGTGGGTATTAGACTTCCATCTGAGAAACTCGATCACCTTTGCAGCACTGGCTTTATTGTATGGAGTGAATTCTGGCAGGTTATTTTGGATCTAGACAAAAGTCTGGGAGGCCTTAAGGATTCAAGTGGGTTGATGGGTAAGAAGGTGTTTGATCTTTGCCATTTTAATGGGATTGCAAAATCTGATATAAATGGAAGCCACGCAACCTCTGGGGGTGAAACAATGGTTCAGAGACCTAGACTCACAAAACTGAGGGTTTCAGTTCCACCAAGGTGGACTCCCGAGGAATTCATGGCAGATGTGGTAGTGACGTCTGGCCCTGGTGGGAAGGAATCAAGTGGTAAAGACACTGAGGTGACCAAACCCGAGCCTTCTCAGCATGCACCATTAGTGGACTGTATTAGAACTCGCTGGTCTCGTGCAGTTTGCAATTGGGTGGGGGATCCGCCTAGTATAGTGTGAATGTTTATCCTTGCTGGGATCGTTCAGTGTGCTCTTATCGTTGGAAACACAGATGGCATATAATCCAAAATCAATCACGAACAAATCAGTACATTGTACCTTAAGCAAAATGGTTGTTTCATGGTTTGTCTTTCTCAAGTATGTGCAACACCCAATTTCTGCTGTGGATTGTTGTACCTTTGCTCATTCTAATTCGATTTTGATAATGTTAGATACTCGGAGAGAAAGGTTCCCGGCCATGCTTGTTGGCAACCCATTGTGTAAAATTCATTTGTATTGCTCTGTCTTGATTAGGGAAGCCTTTGGCCAGGGAATGTAGGAATGCCTAAATAATGATACATGTCCTCTGGTTGAATATGTTGTAACAGTTAAACTCTGCCCTGGAGGAAAGCGAATGGGCACCGGAAAACAGTTCTTATTGAAGAGTTTGTAGGCGATTGATAGACTTTGTTTTGTCGCATGTTTATTTTTTATAAGCAATATTTAACCATGAATTGCAACAAAGAGAACGAATGATTACTAGTTTCACATCAACTCCATGCAACCAGGCGTGGCATAGATGGGGTGGGCCGTTATAACCTTTCCTATAAATATGTTTTTTTTAAAAAATTTATTTTATTTTTATTTAATATGTTTTTGATATTTTCATATTATTTTGATGTGCTCATATTAAAAATAAATTTTTTAAAATAAAAAAATATTATTTTAATATGTTTTGAAATGAAAAACACTTTAAAAAATATTATTTTAAAAGCACTTTAAAAAGTAATCGTTACTATATTCTCAAACACTCTCATAATATATAGTAATGGTTGCCCACCCACCCCAAAATAAATATCTAACTATATATCATATATAGTAATATTTGTTTATGCTAATGACTATTAATATAAAACAAATAATGAGATAATTACATCAACCCTCTTGGTTGATTTTCACTCTCTCTTGGATTGGAAAATCACATTTTCCCTCTTCATCTTCTTGTTTTGGCAGAAAAAATTAGTAAAAAAAAAAATCTTATTATTTATAAGTTTGTTTATATTCAATTTAATCATTAAAGTGCCCTAACCATTGATTATTATTTTGAAATCTATTCATTGCCACAATGTTTGAATATTTACAAAAATAACACTAAATTAATGTTTATAACAAATTGAACATCATTTCATCACCATTTCAACCCTAAAAAAAAAACATCAAATTCAAGAACATATTTCTTCAGAGTTATTCACCATTTCAACCCAACAAAAACAACAAATTTTAAAGTATTAATTACACAAATTTCTCCAAGATCCTCACCATTTCAACTCAATAAAAACATCAAATTCTAGAACAGATCTCTTCAAAGATTTTCACAATTTCAATCTAACAAAAACAACAAATTCTAGAGCATTAATTACACAAATTTCCAACAACAATTCCATAAAATTGCAGCATCAACAACAATTCTTCATCATCTTCGACCATAATTCTACATTGCTCGAAATTACCACTAGAACTAACAACAACCCAAATCACACAAACAAACTGGAAAAAATAGCCAAAAACTTGCATCACACACATTTGAATTAATGTCGTCATATTCATCAAATGTTAATAGTTTTCAAACTTGCAACAGCTTGGATGTACTAAAGTTTAAGAATTGAAAGTGCATGGAATGTGAAGAAATAGTAGTTGTTAGGATATCAGAAACAGATGCAAGTAAAAACAAGCTATTCTATAAATGCGATGACAAGTCATGCGAGAATACATTCATTGATTGGTGAAAACCTTACTATATAAACGGGCAACTTCACTATAAGCTTTCCCGAAAGTTTCAACATTATAATATGCATGACACAAGTCTTTTATGTCAAGTATCTTGTGATGCACACAAGAAACCACATACTTTCAAAGTATGTCTGTCATCTTCCATTCACCACATAAAACTTTATTTTTTCCAAATCAACATAAACTTTTGTTTGGCCATCAAAAACTTGATATTCATTTGAACTGACTGTCATCATTCTCATATGTCTAGACTTCTCAATAGATCTATATAGTAGCTCCCTAACATAAGGTGTGGTATGTGTTTCTCAACTTGCAACATAGATATATCTATCATGAAACCTAAACATAAGTTTCAATCTAATCTTTTATAGTAACAAAATAATAGGCATACTTCTACATTTTCCAACTCAACTATTCAATGACTCAGCCAATTTGAATGTCACTTTTTCAACCTTAATCTCATTATCAAACAAATGTCTAGCCCATGTTTCAGCATTGATGTTATTTAACCAACTTAGAGCTGCTTTGTCCATATCTATAATATCCTTCAAATATGACTTGTATTGGAGATTTGTATAAGCTTTTGCTGCTCCACAAAATCCAATTTTCATCTCCAAACCATGAAACCCTTTGTTATTTAGATTATCATAGATATGCCTTGTACAATGTTTATGAGTAGCATCCTAAAATATTTCGGCCACTACCTCTAGTAGACTATAATGCGTGCTAAAATAGCTAACCCAAGTATGTTGTACAAGGTGTACAATAATGGTGGATGATAAAGATTTACCTAAGAAGATCAATGAATGGATTTGTTCCACCTAGAAAAGGTTTTATGACATTCCTTTTTGCTAATAAATAGAGTGGCATAGTGAGAAAAAGAGGGGAAAAGCTTAAAGAGAGAAATACCAAAATTTAAACGAGATAATGGAGAAGAAGATTGGAGCTTAAACCAACTGGTCCAGAGGGTATAAAGAAACTTCTTTTTAACATAAAAGCTTTTTCCCCTCTAAACATAAAAAAGACCTTTCCTTTCATAGGAAAAAAGAGTGTTGGTCTCTGCGATGTCAGGTGCGACATCTATGTCAAATCCATATATTTTTTTTTTTACTTATATTTCCTTTTTTCTCATCATCACAATCATTAATACTCTCAGAACAATCACTACCTTCAATATCTCTATCATCATCATCATCATCACTACTTAGTTTCCATTCATTATCAAAATCTGAAAAATTATTTAATGATTTACTAAAACAAAGATCACATTGTAAGTTGTCAATCCATTCATCTTAAGTTTCATTAAAAAAACTCATATCATTCCTCATAAAAAGGATATAATCATCATATTCTGACTATTCATTATCATCATCATCACCACCACCACCACAACAATCACCATCCTTACTTCCACAAAAAGTCCTAACTTTAACACTATCACTATCCATGTTATCACCAGTAACACCCACAACCCAACTAAGATCAACACCATCATCCACAACAGAACTACCATCAACACCAACACTTATAACACCAATAACATTAGCACACCTATAACCATCTAGGTGGTGGCCCAGTGGTAAGAGTTTGGAACCAAGAGGTTTGCTTCCTCTGTGGTCTCAGGTTCGAGCCCTGTGGTTGCTCATATGATGGCCACTGGAGGCTTACATGGTCGTTAACTTCAGGGCCCGTGGGATTAGTCGAGGTGCGCGTAAGCTGGCTCGGACACCCACGTTAAACTAAAAAAAAAATAACATTAGCACAACACCCATAACACCACTAACATCACCACTACAATCAACATCCAAATCATCACCCATAACACCTCTAACAACTCCTTTTACATTACTATAAACATCAACATTAGCACCCATATCACCACTAACAACACTATCCACAATATAAACATCAACATCACAATTAATAGCATCTATATCACCACACAAATCAACACCTGCATCAAAATCATCTTTATTTAAATTCAAATCTTGTTCCTTAACAACTAATATCACTTTATTGTTGTTTTCAACATCATCATCATGTCCTTTAAAATATTCAGTTCCAGGTGACCTACTATCATTGGGTTTGCCTAAATAACACATTGACATTCTTAGGGTTAGAGGAGAAGCATCAATATCAGCATCAACATATATATGAATTTCTTCTTCCCCTTCTTGTTCATGCGTACTCAATATATTGTACATCGAGGCATCATAACAATACATTACATTCCCTCTATCATCCTATGATTGATATTTCATAATTTTTTAGTTAGTTTGAGTTTTGCACTAAAAACCTCTATCATCCTATGATTGATATTTCATAATTTCATTCCCTCTATCATTCAATTCTTGTATTGTTCACTTAATTTGGCCTAAAAGCAATCAACAACAAAGATTAAATGCACATTTTAAATACAAACCCAAAGAAGCATTCTTTCACCCGTCAAACACTCAAAATGCTTTAAGCACATGATTCCAATAGTCTATAAAATATGAACCCTTTTCCAATAAGTTAAAGGGTATGCATCTACCTAAGTAAACAAAAGTAACAATCTAAATAGTAACTTAACATGTATTCTTGCCATCTAGTGCTTAAACATACTAATTCTATATACGAGATGAAATGAGCTTAAATACCAAGAAATAATAAACCCCTTTATAAATAGAAAGATAGAAAGAAAAGAGATAACATATATATACTATAAAAGTTTTTGTAGGGTTTCCAAAAATAATAATAATTAGGTTCAACAATGGTTAAAATTTTAAAAAAATATGGGTTAAACATTAATTAAACATGTTTTATACAAATATTATTAAAATTATGTGAATAGTAGCCCTAATCTTCAATTTAGGGTTTTTTTAGGGTATAAAGAAAAATAGTACTAATTGTTTTCCCACTACTAAAAATATGTTTTAGATTTTGATTATTGTCGATTCAACAAAAAAAAGAGAATTATTTAGTATATTTCTAGTTTCGAGATTAAAGTTTCAGCATTGATACCCTTTTAATTTTTTTCTAGTTTCATTGAGTAAAAACAACCACTAAACAATTGAATTAACAATGTTTAACAAAAAGAAAATGCACTTTCAATGATTTACAATGTCACGATAAAAAATAATAATAATGGGAACATACTCGTTTATTGCTGAGTTATAAATACAAGACTTGCGAGAAACTAATAGTGATGCGCAAGAAACTAATAGTGATGCGCAAGAAGATAAATTGACACCTTACACAAAAGAAAAATTGATAGTTTTTGAATTTGATTTTGATTAATTTTTATGGACGAGAAAGAGAGGAACGTCGCTCGAAGAGAAATAAATTAATTTGTCGTTTCTATCCTCTTTCTTTTATAGGCGTGTTTGAAAATGTGGTTGTGATTATTTTTTAAAGTATTTTTTATTCAGAAATATATTAAAATAATATTTTTTTATTTTTAAAAATTATTTTTGAACATTAAAATAATTTGAAAACACTAAAAAAATATTAATTTAAAATAAAAATAATAAAAAATTTAAATTTTTTCAAAAATATTTTTAAAATATAAAAACAAATAGGACATTAATATATACGAGGGTATTATGATCAAATCGTTAAATTTAAAATTTTTTTGTTGATAAAGGATGCAATGTTAATTTTTCAAATTATAACCAATAATTACAATATGTACTAAACTACAAAATATTAAATATTAAATGTAATTTTTTCAAACTAGAATAATCCAGGAAAAAGAAGAATTAAGAAAGCAATAGCAATCATAAAAAGTTGCAAAAATAAAAACATAATAAGAGGGTATAAACAAAGATAAACCAAACCAAGACTCGACATCAAAAGGCAGGCAGGCAGGCAGAGTGAAGTCTGAAGTCTGAACTCTGAACTCTGAAGCCAGGGAAGGGAAGTGGTTTCATCAACGCCATGTTTGTCAACAACCTAAACCGTTGCAGTCACAATCACAACTCTCCATCATCATCATCATCAATCTTTTATTATCTCCATCGAAACTTCTCACTCTGGTCCATGAAAAAAGACCCGGATCTGGAGTCTGCTCTCTCGCGAAACCGTAGATGGATAGTAAATAATCAAATAAAAAACATTATCCTTAGATACCCCAACCAGGATGCACCGGTCAAGTTTCTTCAGAAAAAGTTCAAGACTTTAGACCTTCAAGGTAAAGCTCTTAACTGGCTTAAAAAATACCCTTGTTGTTTCGATGTTTATCTACAAAACGATGAGTATCATTGTAAATTATCAAAGAGAATGTTGTTCTTAGTGGAGGAGGAAGAGTCTGTTAAAGAAACGCAAGAACCTGTCTTTGTTGAGAGATTAAGTAAGTTGTTGATGTTGAGTGTGAATCATAGGCTTAATGTTGTTAAACTTAACGAGTTAAAGAGAAATCTTGGATTCCCTGATGATTATTTGATTAGGATTTTGCCTAAATACCCAGATACGTTTAGGTTTGTTAATCATAGTGGGAGAAGGAGTTCAATGGAGATTGAACTTTTATCATGGAACCCAGATTTGGCAATTTCTGCTGTTGAAGTTTCGGCTAGAAAACAGGGTTCTTCTAAGCCTTGTTTTAGTTGTTCTTTGCCATCAACTTGGGTTAAATCATGGGAAAGGTTTAATGAATTCAATGCTACTCCTTATATTTCTCCTTATGTGGATTCAAGAGGTTTATTGGAAGGTTCAAAGGAGATGGAGAAAAGAATAGTGGGTTTAGTGCACGAGTTGCTGTCATTGACATTATGGAAGAAGATGTCAATTGTGAAAATGGGTCATTTTAAACGAGAGTTTAATTTACCTGAGAAACTAAATATTCTGCTTCTTAAGCATCCAGGCATATTTTATGTGTCGAATAAGTATCAGATTTATACTGTTCTTCTTAGAGAAGGCTATAATGGCTCAGAATTGATTGATAAGGATCCACTTGTTGTTGTGAAGGATAAATTTGGAGAGTTGATGCAGGAAGGGCTCCATGAATATAACCGGAGGCGCTATGAAGTGAATCTAGAAAAGCAGAGGAAGAAAGGCATTGTTTCTGTAAGAAAAGAGAAAAGGAAGGAAGGAAGCACAGAAATGACTGAACAAGATGATAGTGGTGATAAGCTGGGTGGTTTGTTCGACCCTGAAGAAAGGAAACGGTTTTATAAAGTTCTTTTTGATGATGATGCCCCATGAGATTGTAAGGTATTTATGTTTTTATTCTTCTTTTCACTTTACTTCTGTTAGAGATTGCTCCAAGTTGTATTGTTTCTTCATTTAGTGTTTCACTTGCATCCTTTCTGATGCATATTCTTAGTTCTTAGCTAGAAATTTTATCCACAACACTTGTTGAGTGCTTTATATTTGTGGAGTACAAGAAATGAGTTTAGGATGATTGCATTATACACTTCGGAACTGAAGTTGGGAGTAGATTTTGATATATCTTGATTGTTTGGTAGTGTAATGGACCAAGTCCTCTTTGAGATTTACACGTGAATTGCCCTCACAGTGGTTTGCGCCTAGAGATTGGTGCCCAGGTTTGAAGTTTTTGACTTTGTGAAGCATTGTCCATGCACTGTTTGAAGAATGTAATGGTTACAAAATTTTCTTTATGAACCTTGATATTGGCTGCGAGGAAACGAAGTTCCATCTCAATCATTGCTTTTGTTTGTTTCTTAGTTCTTGATGTAGCTAATGGTTCTACTGGTGGTGTTATTTACTTTTTAGTTCTATTGAGAGTATCATATCAAGATTTTCATCCTACAATCTTCAGCACCTGTTAAATACCCTTAAAAGGTTCCTTTTGAAATCCATGAACAGCTCGCTGACTTTCAATTTCTAGTTGGCTGTCAGTGGATTGAGCCTCTCGCTGACAAATAAGAGTCTATATAGGGAGTTATGCCACTCGGACAAAAAGCTTCGATTGGATGGCCAAAAAGCTTGTAGTGCATGAATTTTAAACATAACTTCTCATGTGCTCAAAGTCATTTAAAATATCGCAGCTTATATGAATACCATGTCCTGCAGAGCAAACAATTCAGTGGCCTTGGGTGCTCCAACAAGACTGGTAAAATCCCTTTTTGAGACTGCTGGAGGACGAAAGCATAACAATCCCTTGTGCGTGTAGGTTGATGCAAGGGATTATTGAGCAGGATCTAAAGCAATTGAAAGAGTGTGCAAATCCCTCGTTTGAGTGAGACAGGAGGAAGCTGTGTATGAATGCAAGGCCCAATGACACCAAAAGACTCAAGCCAGAATTTTGGGTGATTGGTTGCATCCCTGACCAAAAAGTCCTAGTTGGAGTCGCTTTGGAGTCGGATCTTCTCCCTTGTTTCCAGTGTAGGATTGGGACATGAAAAAGAGTAGCAGGAGAGCATGTTTTTATCAATCTGTGCAATCTGAGGCAAACGTGTGCACTAGTTTCGTCCCTAGGTGTGGACCTGCCTTCGGCATGCGGACAGTAACACTAAAAGCCTTGTCATTTGTACGGATCTAATCTCAACATTTTGTGCCAACAACAAGGACTGCACCTGGGTTGTAGTTTCCATGAGTAGCTTAACTCGGGAGACTTTGTATTGTCAAATTAGTGCATTAAGCAGAGTTGCTAGTATAGTAGGACTTGGTTCAATGCTTGCTACTATTTATTTTCTCTTGTTTCATTTTGTTTATGGCCCTTGGCGTACCAAGGCACATTTCAGAAATGGAGATGGAGAAAGCATTCCAAATGGGTTGTACTCTCTACTTTGGATTCATATATATATATATATTCTTTCGTTAACACAGTTTTTCACATACACGAAAAAAGAAAGAAAAAAGATGAGTAAGAAAACTGAGGGAGAGATATTACATTTGTGGGCCCATCAGAAATTCATTAAACATAAAAAAAAAACCAAGTTATTTTATGAACTATTGAAATAAATAAATAAATAAGAAACCTGATAATTCCCAAAATAAATAAATAAAAAAAATCAAAGGAATTACTGTGAACTGAAGTGGGTCAAATCAGGCTCGTTAATGTAGAAGGTTTATAGTCCATCCAGGACAGGCCCATTAGTCCTCTCAGGCTCAGGTCATAGATCTCTCTAGAAAAGTAAATCCCAGAGAACCAGCAGTCGCTTTGCCTGCGTCAATCACCCGGTTTTCGTGTCCCCAACTCCCAACCAAGGTGAGATTCCGTTCATTTACTTCTCTTTATCTGCTATTTCAATCTCCCATCGTCGATCCTTTATTTTCACAACTCTTGCTAACCTCACTGTTAATTTCCTATATATATATATATATATATATATATATATATATATATATATATATTATTTTAATTCGAAAAGCACCTTCTCCAATATTTTAGGTCTTCTTCCTTGTTCTTTGGATGTCGTTAGTGATTAAATTAACTGGTTTCAAATAATTGCAGAGAAGTCTCCAATTTGTCTCACCGTACTTTTTAGTTCTAATATATGTGAGTATTCCGTCCTTCTTAATTTACTGCTACTCAAATGTGCTTATAGCAAGCTTTACTGATTTATTTATTGAATCTTATTTTTAGTCTGCCATGGTGTGTGATTGTATATTGGTGAACTAATCCATGGAAATGAAAGGTAGGTTTTTGGATTTTACGATGGAGTAAAAAGTTATTGTGTTGTGGACTAGAACACGCAGATCAATAGTGGATTATACCAATTTAAAGGGTATATTTGTGATAAACTGGGGCTTTAGTCAAAATTGTTATTATTATTATTATTATTATTATTATTATTATTATTATTATTATTTTATGTGGGGAGGCGAGGTTGAAAAAGGAAGGTTCGTATCCCTGCTGTTTAAAGTAAATGAAATAAATATAGGTACATGTCTGTCCTGCTTTTCTATTTTGTAAATACATTAGAAAGCACACATAAGAATGTCTCACCTTTTCTGGTTTAGGTACTTTGTCTTAGGGCCATGAACCATGATCATGGCGCCGTCTTCCTTACCAGTGGAATGTCTGACAACATCGTGTAGCGCCATTTGGAACAATTATGCTTAGAACCATTAAAAACTACCGGTTTAGATATTTTGTATTGCAGATATCAACTGTTGGTTTAGTTTGAAGCAGGAACTTTCTTTTCCTGTTTGTTAAACTACATTGCACTTATATTTGGAGAGATGTTTTACATGCATTTGCTCTGTTTCAATTAAATTTAGGGCGGACGAGGAACCTGTAGATCCAAAGAAGTATCTTGAGGAAGCTTGCAAGCCTAAGTGTGTGAGGCCATTGCTTGAATATCAGGTAAAGCGTTTTCGGATTTCGACTTGTTTATAGAATGCATGAGTGAAAATCTTGGATTGCGTACATGTAGTTCTTTTGTTTGTCATTAAGGTTTTTCCTGTATCTTGATATTGAATGAATGGGATGTTTGTTCAATAAAAAAGAAAAGAAAGAAAAAAATGGGTTCCATGGAAGTTACAGACTTGGATTACTATATGATCCTTTTTCCTGTCTTCCCTGGGCTCAATAAGGAAATAGTTGTCATATGTGTATTTTCTTAAATGTGCACAAACATACTCCGCTATTTTAGAAAGCAATTAAAAATGTGAAGATCTTGATCTTGGATTGTCTAAATAATGTCTGTCATAAGATTTCTAAATTGAGGACAAGTATTTGCATTGCACATTGAATATGTCAGCTTTAAAACCATCCAGGTTCTGTGAGGCTGAGTACCAAATGCTTTTTTTTCCTTAAAGCTTTGGAGGTTTTATTAATGTGTTAATTTATGAAAGTAAATGAAACAAAGAGCCAAATCTAGAGAATTCATCTGAAGCTTAGCTGAGTTTACCAGCAATCACCAAAGCACTAAAGCTACATTGGGTTTGTTGCAGTGATGTTCTTCCTTGTATTCATTTGTTTATTTTCTGTCTGCTATCTGGAGAAAATGAACTCAATAGTCTAATAAAACCTTGGCTTCAGAAGTGAAAGGCAAATAAACACACCAGTTTCACTAGTTAAGATCTTTTATTCAACTTGTTACCATTCTTTCACTGCGCATACCCTAAAACTTTAAATCTACTTGTTCACTCCCTGCACCATTGACCTTGTGCGAAACTGTTGCCCTTCCTGAGACTAAAAAGCACTGATTTTACTTCATCTTCAATCTTTTGCTGCTTGATAAGAGAAGATTGTTCTTGATAATTTGTTAGTGAAGTGTGGACATGCTCTCTGTTGGTGCCAGCATTTCTGGCTCAACAAATTTTTGAAATCATTTCTTTGGTAGTTATAGGTAAAAGAAATCATTTCTTTTATTGGTTTCTACTGAATGGATATTTCTTCAGCTCAAGGATATGATTTTGTGGCTGAGAGCGCATAACTCTGTGGTACTTGTTACAGGCATGTGTTAAGAGAATTCAAGGCGATGAGAGCGGGCACAAACATTGTACAGGGCAGTACTTTGATTACTGGTCCTGTGTTGATAAATGTGTAAGTTCTCTTTCACCTTTTCAAAGTTCATCTAGATTTTTGGTTTGGGTCATCAACTGAATTTGGCATTTTCAAATGCAGGTTGCACCAAAGCTGTTTACGAAACTGAAGTAGTAGGGATGTGTCAGGGCACCTCCGTTTCCTACCGAATCCTTCTAAATGTCAGATCTTGTGCTTATTTCACTCATTTGGGGCAATCTCCTTTCATTTTGATCAGCAAACATTTTTTGAATTAGAATAATGGAACATGTCTTGGATTTATTGCATTGCAACTTGCAAGAAGTTGAAGGTGATATCATGCGAGGTCATGTTGAAAATTTTAAAGATGGAGACTATATATTGCTTAAAGCATAACCATATGCTTATACCTTTCTATTTTATGAGAGACGATGCTTTCCATGATGCTTGTTTGTATACTGCTGTGTTGATTGATATTTGCATGTCCAGTTCACTTCCTAGTTTTTGTTCATAGATTAAAAGAACCATATGACAAATCTGCCATGTGTTCTGTCATCTGATATGATAAATGTAGTTCAGGTTTCACTTCATAGCAGATCCTGTCTAAATTGGTTAACTGATCGGACGGAATTCCTTGTTTTTCCTTCATGGCAATCATCTCAGCATTCCACAGTCGTGCAGGATCCCTGCTCATGTGAGGTTGTTTTTGCCTATAGTTAGCTTTGACTATTGATGGTCTAATAATCGCTTTGACTGGGGAACAATTTTTTTTTTAATAGAAAATGCTAATGAAATTGGAATCGGAAATGAATTTGATCGAAATAGAAAACGCGAAGGACCCAACAGCCACGATTACTGAAACCATAGAATTCAGTTTGATTGAAAATCGGGGATCTCTTGTGTGTTTGGGAATGCGTGTAAATCATGTTTTTTTCAGATTAAAATATATTAAAATAATTTTTAAAAACTAATTTTTTATTTTAATATAATTTTAAATAAAAAACACTTTAAATCGCCATTACCATCCTAATTTCAAATACATCCTGGGCAGCTACACCGTGAACCCTCCACCACCTAAACAAATTGCAAATCAGTCCCAAGTCCGTCCTAACCCTCTAAAATTTCCAGATGCGAAATACTCGGACAACGTCTTCTGTAAAAATGAGCCCATTCATGGCCCAACAAGAACGGGCCCAGTCCAGGCCAGAATCTCCTGCAGAAACTAGCAAACTGAGATCAGGAGAGGCATTATTTTCAAAATCGAACAACGAACAATCACGCCGCCGATCTCTGTTATCTATCTCTCTCCCCCACTAACACTAACCAGAGGTACGCTTCTTTAGCTCTCATTCATTCATTCAAATCTCTTTTGTGTTTCATTCAATTTCTTTCTCCGATTCTTATTTACAATAAATAAATAAATCAGCATTTCTAAAATTCTAAGGTCTGGCTATTAATCTCCGTATCTAAAATAAATAAATAAATCATTTGCCGTCTTTTACAGAGGGAACACCGCGAATTGTCATATCTTAGTTCTAATACATGTAAGTATTTGGCCCCACTTTTCGTGCCTTTAAGTTACCGCTAAGTGTGTTATAATTTTGATGTGCTTTTACCTCACCTTTTGTGTTTGTGCACATTTCTGAAATTGAACCACCGTGGAGACAGCCGTTCAGTGCCGGTGTCTTGATCTCAGGTTTAAGGTTGTTTATATGGATAAATGCTGTAGGGAAACAAATTGCTGTCATCCTTTGTATGGTGCCCGATATAGTTTAACTGCCATAAACTGGGATTTTTTGGACCTATAAAAATTCTTTTTTTTTTATTAACAAACTATTAAAGACTGGTTCATGCATTTAAGTATTTTCACACTGGTTTAAATGTATAGTTTTGAAGATATAATTTCATTTGTTTTTAACCAAGAATTTCATCTGTAATTGGATGTTGCATGGGCCAAAATTATGTTCTCATACAAAATGACACGGATGCTAAATTCACGAGCATGCTTTTACCTGTGCTGCTAGAGTCAATAATGAGCTTTATCTACTCGCATAGCTCTTTGTGTTGCATTTCAAAGTTTTCTCATGTCTTACCCTTTGCATGTGCTTGTTGTTCTCATTTATTTATGTTTAGGGCGGACGAAGAACTCGTTGATCAAAAGAAGTATCTTGAGGACTCTTGCAAGCCTAAGTGTGTGAAGCCTCTACTTGAATATGAGGTGAAGCACTTTCACATTTTAACTTATTTCCTTTTGCCTGCCTTCTCTCTCTCTCTCTCTCTCTCTCTCTCTCTCTCTCTCTCTTGTTCCTTTGTCTTCTTATCTAATGTATATGATGCTTGGTCCTGTGTCTTCAGGCCACCAGCATGATATCCAATACTCTCCAAGGCTCTTAGATGTTATACTTCCTGAAACTTCCCTAACGCAACTGTTTTATGCATTACACAATTACTGAAAACTATGTCAGGAACTAATAGAAATGACGCTTCTGAATTGTTTTATATGTCAGTTCACTAATTCTGGGTCATGATTTGTAGCTACATACATGCATACATATAAGAACTTTGGGCCATAAAACTAACTGTTTTAACTACTGTTCAAGCTTTTGCTGCTTGACAAGAGAGATAATTTTTTTGTTTTTTTGTTGGTGGTAATGGTCATGTGGATACGCTGTACAGCGAACCCTGTGGGTGCTAGCTTGTTTCTGGCAGTATATAATCAAGATTCAATGTTCAAGCTTTTGCTGCTTAACAAGAGAGATAATTTTTTTTTTTTGTTGGTGGTGATGGTCATGTGGATACGCTGTACAGTGAACCCTGTGGGTGCTAGCTTGTTTCTGGCAGTATATGATCAAGATTCAATGGTCACTACTGTATTGACATGCTATTGGTTGGATGTTTTTCAGCTTGAGTATATGTTTTGCCACCTCAAGTATGATTATGTTCCACTTATTACAGGCATGTGTTAAGAGAGTTGAAGGAGATGACACCAGCCAGAAACATTGTACAGGGCAGTACTTTGACTACTGGTTCTGTATTGATAAATGCGTAAGTTTTTCTTTTCATTTCGTAATGCTTTCTTGGATTATTATTGGTCTGGTTCATATGCAGAATTCAACATTTTGGAATATGCAGGTTGCACCAAAGCTACTCTCTAAACTGAAGTGATATGGAATGCTCTCAGGACACCACTTTCATTTCCTATCCGTATGTTTTGCTTTGCTACCCTAGTTGACATTTCTCAGATGTTATTTGGCTGATTCGTGCCAACCCTTCCTCGTTTTGATGAGGAAAACCTTTTGAATTGGAATAACAGAGGATGCTTTTAGATGGACTTGGAAGACTGCATAAAAATGTTAATAAAAGGAGTGATCCTGCCCTGCTGTAACTACGGGCAATCATGTTTGGAACAATAATGTTTTATTCTTGTCAGCTAGGGTTTAGGGTTTCAAAGCAGCAATTCTTGCTTCATTGATGTTTGCCCTAATATTATTTTCACTTGAAAATACCTTTCAACAAATTCCAAAAGCCAGTTATTATTATTATTTTTTTGGGATAAATGAATATTTCATTAGAGAAAAAAAGGAACTAAGTAGGATAATATACTGTTTAATGGATTAATTTATCTTCTTGCCTGCGCTCCTACGGCAATTAGTTCAAAGTCCTCTAGTGAAATTAAATAATATATTACAATTTTTATATGTGAATAAAATTTTAAATTACAAAATTTAATTTAATTTTATTATTTAAAATACTTGTGAAAATGAATTGAATTAGCAATTGGCTATTTTATTCTTAAATTATTATTTTTTGTTAGAAAAAAAACATTTAAGTGGACAAGCCCCTATTGTTTTCTTTGGTTTTTTCCCCCTTCATTTCTTTCCTTGTCCATAACATAATGGGGTCCTTTACCTATATACTGTACGTCTTCCTTAGCCAACATATGGCGGCAGAAAAGTAAAAAGGTATGAATTTTATAACTGTAAAAGATGAACGAATTGTCAACAATATGTTTTATTTTATTTTATTTTGACATAGAATAATATAATAGATTGTACATACTTCGGATATAAAAATGCAACCAAGCATCTTTCACCGAAAAAAAGGAATGAAAGTATCACACAAGAAAAAGTATAGAAATTAAGAAAAATTATAATCATGGGTCAAAACGAATAATATAATCTTCAAGTACGTACAAGTATTCCATAGTTGGACAAACAATTAGGCAAAAATGATCACAATTATCGTTGCTCTCTCATGAACAATTAGCATTCATTATTCCCAAATGAGCATTTGATTTTTTTTTTATTTTTTTTTTTTGTAAAAAGCTGATGATTTTCTAGGTTCCCAAATGAGCATTAGTCCTCTGATATTATGTGCCTTTTTTTTTCCACACATGTTGGTAGTCCGTTATGCATTGATGAGGGGATTTATTAAGATTGGCCGTATTCTGCTATCGAGCATAACAAGCTACCTCTGTTGATTATGCTTGGAGAGGCCAGAATGTGGCCGTTAAGGTATTCCTAATAAGAATTACACGGATTCTATTTGTTACCTTAGACATCCTGCAATTGCTGTTTTTCATGAACTTTTGTGCTTCACACGCTAGAGTTTATCTTACAGAGGAGCAGCAAAGAAGGTATGGCAGGTATTTTGAAAATGATCATGAACTTGTCTGCCCCATTTCAAGAATATAACGTACAGTATTTAATTCTAGTTCCATCATAATTCATGCCCGTCCGAACTCTATAAGTCCAGGATGATCTGTATAATCAGGATTGGCACTTGATTATTAGACTGAGAACCTTTTCCAGGTACAGTAGGCTTAGGCGGATGCCATTCCGCTGGCAACTCAAGCACACATTCCAGCAACTCAAATGCATCAAAGCTACATGTAGAGCTTGATTACTTGATTCGAGCACCTGCTTTCATCTCCTCCTCCACCGCCAAAATAAAAACTATATCTCTGGTACTCACCCTTGTGGGAATTATCTCCAGCTTTGTAGCATCTCGTTTTCCAAACTTCTATTGGTTGCCATAAATTTAGAGCTATGGATTTCACCGTCGTCCCCATTTCACATTTGTGGCACTTTTTGTGTGCTACTATAAACCATATATTCCTCCCCGTCGAAGAACATCTGCACTATCTTTCAGATTGGTGAATAGTTTGCTCGGCCAGTACCAAACTTCTCCACCACTTTCTCCATACCAAAGCAACCAGTTCTCGGTTGATTTATCATCCTGCAGCGAAATGGCAATCACAGTGAGTAAGAAAGTCGTATAATAATTAGTTATATCCGAATTCCTATCAATATTAACAAAAAATAATGCAGGTTTTCCTTCTACTAATTTGTTTATTTATTTTTGGCAATTCCAGTACTCACCGAGGCTAATTGATTGTGTCTGACACACGAAATTTGTTGTAGAACATTTAAAAAATCTCTTATAAATGTTACATTTTACAATTCGCACACGAATGGAAATGGATGAGGATCTCAAAGGAAAATAATGCCATTTTAACATTCAAAATGTCGAGTAAAACTGATGATTTTTTTTTCCTGTTCTAAATATTGAAAAGGCGGCATCGTTTGGCATTAAGTTTGTAACTGTGTTTTATTAAATTTTGAATTTTTTTTTTTTTTGATATAGTATTGTGGTCCACGAACAGCAGAAACTGGCCCAAGGACCTTATCAAGTGGTATGATGGGATTTGTTTGTACAAAACCAGAACAATGAATGAGTGCAAAACCGTGATAGAAAACAGGCCGGATGCATTAACAAAACTCTAAATGTAGCCACGCCACTTAAGCCGGCTGTGATCCATGTTAACATGCAGAAAAAACATGCATGGAATTATTTTCCTGCCTTCTTCGAGAATAGGAGGAACAAGAGTATTTAATTTGAAAGGTCAAATCACAAATGTAGGGATCAAATGATAATTAAGAAAGAAGGGTGTTGGAGGACATATATACCATATGATCATCCATCAATTGAAATCAGATGCACTAAATTGGCCAGGTCCAGCCGTTGGATTGCTTATAGTAATGAATCCTGCTGCTCCATGGTATTTAATTTGAACCGTAGCAATTCCTGCAAATTAAGTTGATATGCACATTTTTTATATAATACTTTTCAAAACTATATATGCCTTAATTAATTAGTTCAGTACTTTGCTACAAATATATCTTTAGGCATGCTATGAAATGGGCACACTTTTGCAAGTCTTAACGGCAATATATTAAATTCACCATAGGAAAATAAATAACCAGCCAGCAACTTGAAAAAAAAAAACATAGTAATTCATTATTGCAAGCATTAGGATGCAGCTCGGATCTATTTTATTTAATATAAAAAGAAACTTTTAGGTGTTGTTAATGTATTTTTAATAAAAAAAATTTAAATTATATTAGAATTATTTTGATGTAACTCGGTTAACTTGACAAGTTCAAAAATAACTCAAATGATCAGTAAAAATATAGTTTAACAAAAAAAAATTTAATTTAAATAGTGCTTTGTAAAGTAATAAATGATAAAAACACCAATTATTTTAGTTTTCGTTGTAATAGTAATAAAAAATTCAATAGCATTTCCAAGTATCATGGTTTGCATTAAAGAAAAGGTAGTTAATAAGCGTGGTATATATAATAATGTTCAATCAGTGTTTTTTTCATGTTATAATTTGCTTTTCAAAATACTTTTTAAATTATTTCTTGCCTAAAAAAATATTAAATTGATGATTTTTAGATATTTTTAAATGATTTTGATGTGATGATATAAAATAAAATAATATATATATATATATATATTTTTTAATAAATCTTTAATTGAAAAACACTTTTAAAAAGCATCCTTCACCAATAATAAACACAAGTTCTATGCCACCATCATTTACAGGATAAGAACCTTGAAAATAATTTGTGAAATTGGTTTTTTAGCTCAGATGTTTTTTATATACACAAATATACTTCAAAAAATAAATAAAATTAAAATCAAACACTTAGATTTGATTTGTGTGTGTTTGAGAGTGCTTATGTTTTTGCTTTTCAGTGCTTTAAAAAGTATTTTTTCAGTATTTTATGATGATTTTGATGTACTTATATTAAAAATAAATAAATAATTTGAAAACAAAACTCAATTTTGTACGTACATCTTCAAATGAAAAGCTTAAATCGGGTTTTTTTTTTTGTCTTTTTCTACTGTTAATTTATTTTTAAAATTATTTACTATCATTGTATTTTTTGTTCATATTTTTTGAATTATTCAAGTTGAAAAAAGCTTGTTTTTTTTTTTTAAAAAAGCTTCCCTCATCTTAGTATTTTTTTTATATTGAAAACAAATATAGGTAAACCAGCGAGATATTGAGAGCTCCTAATTTAATTCAAAGCTAAGCTAAAAGGGATTCTACATGGTCAATTAAACTATTAGCGGAGGGAAAAATATCAAATGTACAACTCTACTATTAAGATAGTCTCCATTATATATTTTAATTTTTTTATGTTAATTATGTCATCATAATAATTTTATTTCTCAATTGTATCATTTTATTAAATATAATTAACGACATGTGGCATCGAAATTTGTGAGCACTCTTAAATAATTTGATGATAAATATGAAATTCATCCTAAAGTATAGATAAGAAATGTATATAAATAAAACAAGTTAAGCATACATAAACCATTAACCGATGTTAGATTTTACTTGATTGGAGAAAACAAATTAAGATATTCAAGTGATGACAGTTCTATATATAATTAACTTGGGTTTTGTGATCTTTCAGCAAAGGATGGTCGAAAGCAGGCTGTTTATGTAGATCCACGCAGTCGTAAATGTTCCCATGTAGTCTGCTACAACATTTTTTCCATGTGATCAAACCTCCTCCTCCTCCTCCTCCTCCTCCTCCTCCTCTTCTTCTTATTATTATTATTATTATAACATCAAATTGCTTACAATCTTAAGCCTCTAGTTAACAAAAGGCAGGGGAAAAAAACCGAAAATTAAAATGTCTAAAATGCTGAAACCACTCATAATTGAATGGTGCTATGTACCTTGATGGACATGACAACTACGTACCTTCTTCAAATTAAGAGTTCAGATTGACATCTGATATTCTCTCCAAAGTTTCTACGGAAGACAAGGATGATTGAAAAAGAAAGATGAAAAATGACAAATCTAAGCACTTTGTAAGTACCCATGAATGGAATTTAATTAATTAGCAGACCCTCTAGGCCCCCCCACCCTCTCCGCTACAAGTATACATAGCTCAAGCCTCAGTGCCTAACGTACAGTAATGGCAGGCCATATCATCTATAAGGGTAAAATTGTAAAAATACTATTTCAATGAATAATATTTTTACTCGCAAACTACAATAGAATCCCTTTTATATATATATATATATATATATATATATATATATATATATATATATATATATATATATATATATATATATATATATAGTTTTGGTTAATTTATGAGGGCGTTTTTATTGCGTTAATTAATAAATGAGTACAAAGTTTATATCCCCTTCGACGTCTTAAAAGTCTATAAATTTTGTGACTTTTTTCTTTTCAGGAATTAATATAGCCTCTACTTCAATCCCCATTTCACTTTAAATGATCTCAATTAATCCTCCATTTAGTCCTTGATCATGTCTACCAACCCTTCATTGTCCTAATATGGTAACATTGGAAGTTGGCTTGAGATTTGATAATTAAGAAAATATTTTCTCTTTTTAATTAGTTGTCAAGATTTAAATCCAAGGTTTTTACCACTTGGATTGTATTTTTATTGAATCAGACCTTTCATATATCCAGGAAATATAAACAATTCTATTTTGATTAATTTTAGAAAATGAAAATAACTTTCATGTCACCCCGACAAAGCTGATTTAGTTAATTCGATATAATAAACAATCCAGAAAGGCTCAAGTGTATTGTATATTGGTTTAATAAACAATCTAATAAACAAGAATTGGTTATTGTTTATTGGTTTAATCCAATTATCAACTGATAATTAGCTGGTCACACCTTTTTTTTGTGTGGTTGCTGTATTTAACATTTTAACTAGATATTTAGTCGAACCCACCATGCACAGAGCTAGATACTAGCTAGGTTTATGAAGCTAACCCACCTTGGCTTCTAATTAATCCTTAATGTTACACCAAACCCACCTTTACTTCCCATGTGTCACAACGTCCGTCTAGATAAAAAGAAAAAGAAAGGAAGAACAGAAAGCCAAAGATCAGCTATAGTCAATTGCTATTTATATTTTTATTTTCTGAATAGGTTTCGAGTTCGCATCTTTCTATTTAAAAAAACAAAAATAACAAACAACATAAGAAAATTACTTTCACAAAAAGAAATAAAAACGACAAGGGGGTGTGTGTGTTGCAAATTCACAGTCCACTTGATCCAATTAACCTGGTTAGACCAAAGGTGATGGCCATAGCCAGCCATCCTCCGACCAAAACCCTAAGTGATGACCTAACAGCCGGTGCTTTGCCCAACACAGCCCCTAACCACCCGAAGATCATCAAAGCCAAGGTTACTGCCGCAACCACGACTCCCAGCCTCACCTTGTACTCCCTTATGAAGGAAGCAGCTAGCAATGGCACTAATGCACCAACTGAAAAGGCAAGAGCTGAAGCTGCAGCTGCCAGCAATGGGTTTGGCAAACTCTCATTCTCTCCCTCTTCTTTTTCTTCCGTGTCTTTTCTTTGTCTGTCTCTTTTCATTTGGGCCAACTCAATATCTAGTTGTGAGTGGACAGACACAAACTCACCTATTGCCATGCTACAAGCGCCAGCTACCAAACCGGCAAACCCAGTCAGTATCATGACCTTAAGGTCTTGTTTCACAGCCCCCACCCCCATCATCAATGATGCTGTGGAGACCAAACCATCATTGGCTCCGAGCACTGCAGCTCGTAGCCATTGTGCTCGTTTTGAGTAGTCAAAGTCCTCGGTTTCAATCTCTAAAGCTGCTTGTTGCTCAACATCACTAACAGGGAGAGAAAATTTGGCATCATTGAGGGATGTTTGGTTGCTAGCCATGGAAGAAAAGTAGATTGAAAATGAAGAAGATTTTATTAGAATAATGTGATAGGAAAGAGGAGAAGGTTGGAGAAGTGTGGAGGACACACGCCATGAAGAGTGGTATATATAGAGGAAAATCTTTGCTATTGTGGAAGACAAGGCAAAAGTGGGGAATGTCCACTAACAATAGAAAATGCTTTAATCTAACAGAAGATTATTGTAGTTGCCAATTAAATATATTCTCACAACTATGGGTTATGTTGGTATGTATATATTTCAGGAAAACGTATGGCAATGCTTTACCATACTTAATATATTAGTAATTCTCTAGAAAAATTAAATTACCAGTAAGAGATATTTGCTGAAACTTTCATAAAAAAATTGAAAAAGAAAATTGAACTTCATATATAATTAGTCGATCGTATAAAGTAATTTGATGTATTATATAGTTTCCATATATAGGACTATATATATTAATGGTTGGGTTTTTCCCGTATAAAGTAATTTGATGTATTACCCTCAATGGCCTTCAAAGTATATCCTTATAAATCACCATAACCGGATCTCATCGATATCAAGCAAGGAAAAATGCATGTGCCCTAAGAACCACCACGTACGGAAACCATGTAAGACTCAATGCCCGTGACTCGTGAAAAAATTTAAATAAAAGAAAGAAGATCTTGATTCAGGATTAATCATAAACTGTACTCGTGAAAGAAGGATAAGTAAAAAGATTAAAGAAAATAAGTAACAAATTGATTATATCCCAGAAAATTCAAATAGGTTAAAAGCAAAATTTATATGTTGAATAATCGGTTAATTTTTTAGTTCAAACAATCTGATCAATTCTCTCTAATTAAGGTAGATAGTGTCTAGTGTCTGATAAGATAAGGTGGAAGATAGCTGTAAAATATCTTTTTCGGTAGATTAAAGGACTTTTTAATGCTTAAGTGAGTATTTTTTTTTTAGAGAAAAAATACAATGATATTTTATGGAGACAGACTCTAAAAATATGTATACTAAAAAAATTAAAAATGAAAAGATTATGAACCTTGAACTTGGTGGATTTATGAAGTATTTATAGCTAATGAGTTTTGTTTTTTTGTAGAAAAAATAGGCTGAAGAGTTATTTCACCTCTATAAATTAATATAGTGTTTTGAGTTATATTCCACTTAAAATAATATGTATTGGATCAATATAAAATATTAAATGACCTGCATGGAATATGAAAGAAAAATAAGGGAGTGTTGGGTCAAGACAATATCTAAACCCATTTTTATTTTTTTGGACTGTTGACTACCTGGATTTATTTATTTTACAATTAAAAAGTTTTTGAACCGTTAAATTAACATTCATGAAAAATAAAGAAATTAATGTTGTATCTATTTGCAAGAGAGAAAAGAATAACTCTAGTAATCCTTTCTACGTACCATAGAAGAGGAGGTTGCACTTCAAGGCAGATATACCAGACTAGAAGTCATGACTAATTAAAGCATGACTATTGAAACAACGAAGACAAAAAAAAAAAAAAAAAAAAAAAACAATGTTATTTCATTTCTAAAAAGTTAATGACTTGACTCGGATTTAAAACTTTAGTTCTCTCTTTATTACTTGAACTATTTTATTGAGATCTTTATATTCATAAAAGAAATAATATAAATAATGGTCTTAAAGATGAGGCGACCAAAAACGAGCATAATTCACCGAAACAAAACATCTTTAATTAAAAAAAGGCAAGTGCTTATGAAAAACAATTATATAGCCTTTTAACTTATTGTAACATTTTTATAAAGCGGCATTTATCTTGATTAAGGCGACTGACTCATCTTGAACGCTGTTTTGTCTCATCCCTCTAAGTTCGATCTCTAGCTACCTTAATTATTGCTATTCCCTTTTTTTTCTATTACTTGTGTTTACACGACATTTCTGCTCAGAAAATATCATAATAACACGGTGTTTGTTTTTATATTTTAAAAAAAATTAAATTTTTTTAATTTTTTTTATTTTAAATTAATAGTTTTTTAATATTTTAGATCATTTTGATCCACTGATATAAAACATAATTTTTAAAATTAAAAAAATATTATTTTAATATATTTCTAAGTAAAAAATACTTTAATATGTGAATTTTGCACAGGGAATACCCAAATGGTCCCTGAATCCTAAGAACTGAACAATTGTAGTTAGTACTCTTAACAAAATTTTATTTATTATGATTATAATTAATTGAAACCAAGATAGCTATCGTTGGGATATCTAGATCATGGTAAAGAAATCATAAATTATTTTTATGATAATATAATTAAAAATACTAATTGGTATTTAATTTGTAAGAAGTTGGTTATATTAAAAAGAAGATGAAAATTATCTTAAAATATTTTATCTATGATAAAATGTATTGTTATTTGATTTTAATTAAAAAAATACATGTTGCTTATACATTCTAATATTTCATCTAAACTAAATACATATATTTATTAGAGGTAAAAACTCATATACCAGTAATTTAAAATTTAGACTTGACAACAAAGTCTAATCTTTTTTTTATATATAGGGCAAGATTTCAAAAATAAATAAATTAATAAAGACTCGAGTTTTATTTTGATTTATTTCTTTTCGTTACGTAATTTATATTAACCCACCATAGCAATCATAACAATTTTTATCATATAACATAACAATTCACGAATGTAACAAGATCTTTTAAGAAATTTTAAAGTAGAAATGAATAATCCCCATTATAGATTTTTGGCAGATGAAAATCAGATTGCAAGAACCAATTAAAGCGAACCTTCATCCCAAGCATCATCTACACACAACCCACATTGCAAAAAGCCATGCCTAATCGCCAATCCAAACAAGTTTTTTTGGCAAGTGAATTCTTTGTTTGTCTAGGCAACCAAACAAAAGAGAAGAAAACGACAATATGACATTGAAGGATTCGATGCAACGGTGATCTTGTCATTTCCTTTCGTCATAACAATTTTTTCTTGATCTGTAAATAGACGAGGGAGGTTCAGCTAGAGAAACGGTCAAGATGAGTAGAATGTGAATAATTCTCTGAGTAGACGTGCAAAGAGGAGAGGAGAGAGGGTAGAAGGGGAAAAAAGAAGTGTGGATTGTGTTGTGCATTTGTTTAAAATATTAAAAGAGTTAATTAAAGTTGCCTAGTAGTTGAATAAAAAAAATATGTAAAAGAATCATCTCAATTTAATAGTTTAAATTTTTAGATGAGATTCTAGGATATGATTTATATTATTCTCTAACATATCTCCTCAAGTGAAAGCTATTTGGGCTTGAAACTTGTATAAATTCATATTATTTTATGTTTAATTTTTATCAAATAAATAGAATGGTGAAATTCAAACTCGTGATTGCTTGGTCATAAAGGCTCTGATACCATGTTAAAGAATCATCTCAACCCAATAGTTTAAGTTGTTAAATGAGGTTTCAAAATATGATTATAAATAAAAATTCAAGGTTATCCAAGGTGCCTTATCTGTATAACTTTTTTTTCAAATTTTATCCTTTGGACCCAAAACCAAAAGGAGGCTAAGAATATAATGGAAGATCATGGGGTCCAAAAATCATAAATCCTATCCAATATTGTCACCACTTGAAAAGAAAAGAAAAGAGTCTGCTTCATCAATTGTCCATATATGCGATATTACACCAAGTAAGATGAATTCAATAGATGTAACAAATCATACTCGTAGACAAGATTTCTTCCTAGCACGTAACATACTAAAAAAACAATGGATTGCTGAATCGGAGAGCACTCTGTATAGCTGAAAGATACAAGTCATGATAATATTAGTAAATGAAAGGAGTGTGCATTCCACACGAATGCCACCTCTCTCATTATTTTATAATTAACCAGTAAAAAACTGCTCCTATTGGGAGTCCATCGTCGTCCCTTTTCAACGTTCCACTGAAGCAGATTCCTGCTATCATCGTGCTTTCCATCTTCTTCAATGGACTTTTATCCGTAACTAGTTTATCGGCTTTTGTCTATCTTCATGAAGAACTGGCCTCTGAGCAATAAAAACGTAGCAAAGAAAGGTCCCGTCAACGGATCCTTTTGTAGCGTAGCAGTCCTCGATCAATATTGTATGATCAGCATGTTTCTGGGAAAAAAGTATAAGAATCTGTGTCTTTTGATAAAATTACTACTACAAAATGTCGTAAATCAGCACCCCAGATGGATAATGTCTGCCATTAAAAATCCTACACAACTTTTTCGGTGGGGGGGGCACTCTTTAGAACCATACGTGGTAGCTTTCTCAGAGATCCTCAATTAAGCCCACTAAATAAATATTCCTGGTGCAAAATTAATTGAAGTTAGAATTTTGAAATTTATACTCTATATTTATTAACTTTGTATCATTCTACTTAACTAGGAGCACTCGGAAATTAACAAAAAAAAATAATCTTCTTTTTAATTTCGGGGTAATATGCCTAATCAGTACTGTATTAGTGGGGCCATATAAAACGAGAAGTCCTTCCTGTGGGCATTTATGGCTACATTAGTGGGCATGATGTGGAACATTAATAAATGATGGTGGGATGAGAATAGGGGCCGACATCATGTTCGATTTGGACAGATCAAACAACAGTACTTCCTTGCCTTCCATGGTATCAAAAGAGTGCTATGTGGGCATCCATTACCTTCTAAAAAGCCCAGATCAGACAGTGGTGTGTTCTACAGGATAGGCCCGAATCTATTTCTTGTCTGGTTGGTTTTGGGATCTTCGGGATTACTATTATTACTTATTATTTAGTAGCCTTTTTATTTTTATGTTTTAAAAGTATTTTTTTAAAAAATATTTTTTTATTTTAAATTAATATTTTTTAGTGTTTTTAGATAATTTTAATGTGGTGATGTCAAAAATAATTTTTAAAAAATAAAAAAAATATTATTTTAATACATTTCCAAGCGAAAAGCACTTTGAAAAACAATTATAATCACACTCTCAAACACCCCATGGATGCACTAAAACGCCAGTTATTTCACTGCAACTCCACCGACCATTTTTTCCCTCCTTGATATTTTTTCTTAATTGCATTATTCTAAGCATAAATTGATAATCAAACAGTCAAAATTTATTCAAGATGGAAAAAATAAAAAATGAGAGGAATAACATGTAAGAAACAGAGAAATCTCATGTTTAATCTAAATTTTATGGGACAAGTTTATTTTAGTCCCTCTAATTTCTCTTTTCTTCCTTAAAAGTCCATGTAGTTTTTGTGAATTCACTTTTGATTTAAAAGTTTATTTTCCTTATTTTCTAGTTCCTGAATTTGAGAGAGAAGAGAAAGTCATCGGATTTCAATAAGAAAAGAGAAAATCATCGATTGTCACCAATTTTGGATGCTAAAAATGTTGATTTTTATGTCAATGAGTTTCATTTGATGAGACGAGTTCGATGGTGGTTGTTTCAAAACTCTATATTTTTTGAAAAAATAGATTGAGGTCGAGAAATAAAAAATTTACTTGGATTGATTTTGTATTATTTTTTTGGTTTTTTATTTGATAAATTGGTTTTATGATCTTCTAAGAGTATTTATTAGATGTTTTTAAGTGAAAAATAAATTGAAAAATAAATTTTTAGAGCAAAATCCTTTATTTTTCAGCCACCATTAAGGCGGCTAAAATTTGAGTAAAAAGATGATATTTTATCTGTTTTTTTCTTAAAGGTTGTTTAAATAAAAATGGGTGCAGTGTATCAACAACTACCCATGTGTGTAAGCGGTCAAAGTGATGAACCCATGCGGGTTTGGATCCCCGTGTCCATGTTTGGCCAATTTTTTTTTTATTTTGTTTTTAAATATTTTAATAAATTGACTCGGATTGATATTTTAACTTGTTATTAAATAAAAAATTAATTCAAAATACACAAAGTTAGATAAAGAGTTTTTAATCACAAATTTAATGATAATATCAAACAGTTTTTTATTACCTTGATATTATCTTTTACATTTAAAAAAATTTGATCCGACGAAAAGTAACCTAGTACACACTAAATTGATACGAGACTTGTAGCCTGGAAGTTGGAATGACTGAACGAGCCGCGTCTTTGGGGGGACAAGTCTAGGATGCTCTCTGTCTCAAGCCATAGTATTCCAATAATTGAGAGATGAAAAGTACCAATGTCTATTTCCATCCCATCAGACATTTCTCTAGCTTTTTCAAGAAAAAATTATGTCCGATTCTGCATAAATACTTCTTTCGTTTCAAAAATATTTTTAAAAAAATTTAATTTTTTTAATTAATATTTTTATACCATTTTAATATATTGATATCAAAAATATTTTTAAAAAAATATAAAAAAAATATTTTAATATATTTTTAATTACAAAATATTTTAAAAAATAACCAAAACTTTTTTTTTTTTCACGTTTTTAAACCTTAATTGTTTGCTGGCTCTAAGACAACTGGATGAGTAACTAGGCCCAGGTTTTGAGGAGTACCAATAAGCCTTGAAAAAACAACGGCATAATACAATTGGAACCAGCCCAAGAGTGGCAAAATCTTTTTTCATTTTTTTTAATTAATTGTATTCTCTAAGTTAAGACTTATTTGATTGGAATATATATGCTGCTTCCCATAAATCATATACTATCTCCATGACTTTGCCTTGGTTATTCTATTTTTATTTTACCTTAATTGTGTTTTCATGTTGATATGTTAATCTGAAATTATAGTTCCATTAATTATGATATTATCAAACAACTCACTTAATTAAATATAAAAATAATTTGGTAAATCAATTTCACCGAAAGTAAAAAAGGAACATGGCTTTTGCGATTCTAAACAGGTTTGAGACCCTTTTTTTCCATCTAGTTAGACAAGATTTTATTTTTCCGAGTAGTTTTAATTAATCTTAATTCTTTGAATAGGGAAGTTTTAATTTTATTTCTCAAGACGAGGTATTTTTCGCCACATACACAGCCAACTAATATGACTTCGATTCCATGGAAGGTTGTGTTTAAAAAAATTGAAATTTTAAACATCAAATAAAATAAAAAGACTCAAAGCCAGGAACTATGACCTGGGAAAAACAACACCAGAACTATATATCACCAAGCAGCAGGGGTTGCAGACCAATAGGAGGAACATGCCAAGCACGAAAACCTTCAGCTGCCATGGCTCCTAGTATGCTATGAGATTTCGCACTGTGATTGCATTCACACACACAAAAAAAACAAAAAACAAAAACAAGTAGTATCTGTATGAATTCAAAACTGTTAGATCCATCCCAAAACATGACAATTCCTCTCGCTTTACTGTAGAAGATATTGAAGACTATGAATGTAACTAGGCTAGAGTCCAAGCAGGAGGAAAACTTGAAAGATTCATTGTCTAACCTTTTTGATGATATATCGATAACAGTTCTTTCTACGTTGGATGACTGACTGTGATCGTATCTCTTGTTCAAGTTTCTGCTTTATGACAACTCTTGGTGGTCAAATCCCTGTTCGGTGATTCAAAACCGTCTGTGTGCTGGTTTCTAATTTTAGTTCCAATTAAATAGTCTCCATCTTTTAACTAGTTTTACTGTGCACTCTTTCATGCAACAAACAGTAACGTGATTGGTTTGTGGAATATAAGACCCCCTTCATTTACCTGGATAACATAGACAAGTGTTCATGTAGAAGGAGACTGTTTGGAGGTTAAGGACATCTAAAATGGGGTTTTTTTTGTCCAATTAGCATAGTAAATGTAAGAAGTTGACGAATAATTAACATCGTTTGAAATTTTTTGTAAAATAACACTTTTACTTTACTAAATGATATTATTTTTAAGCGCGAGAAGAAGATAGTTGTCATGTTTAAAAATAGCAGTATTTAGTAAATGTTATGCTCCAGAAGTGTGACAAGGTGAAAGTCCAATCATCTGGTTCAACTAGTCGACTCACTAAATAGATTACGTGAATGGCCTAACAAATACATTTATAAACCAATAAGATAGGTCTAGGTTCAAGAGAAGGTTTGGTTGCGACAGACCAAAACAACGAAGCAAAAAAAACAATTAGTTTGGGGTCTTTTTCTTATTTCTTTATTTATCTATCACCTCTCCTCGTGTGCAACTTATTTTATATTTTTTTTATATCATAATTATGAATTAATAGTGACAAGCTTAAATGTCATGTTTTTAAACCGCGACATGCACAAACTATGATATTTCGACAATTTTATTTTTTAACTGCGTTATTTTATCTATATTTAAAAAAAAAAAAAAAACATGTTAATAAGCAAAAATAACCCCCTTTTAATAATGCTATTATTTTTACAGGACATTATTTTATCTGCCAACAGATAGCTTCATTTATTGTAAGGGGGGTATTGCAGAAAGGTAATTTTAACCAGAAGAAATTGGTACGATAATTGAAAGTAACTAGATACTTTCTTTTGACGGCAAGAAGAACAAAAACACTGCGATGAATGAGAGCTTCTGGTTCCTGTAATGAATCATACTGGGATCCCGCCATTCAAAGAACTAGTTGATCAACTCATGATCGTGCCATGACTTTCCTTCACTTGATTACATTAGTGGAAGAACTATGTGTTGAGATGACATGCCAAGAATAAAATATCATCAAACATGATCCTTAAGTTTCACGAGTAATTAATCCAATTTTTTTTCTCTTCCAATAGTGCTGTTGTTAAAGCAGCATCTAGTACAAGAAAATTGGAGAATGTCAACCAAATATTCTGTCGATATTTAAAAAGAATTTTATTGGTATTAGAAATTATTGGGGGGAATTGCCGACGGCATACCTCGTCAAAAAGTAACTTGTAATCATCAATGAAGTACTCTATCAGCATTAGAAATTGCCAATGGAATAGGAAAATTTTAAAAATTAGAATATTCTTTACTCCATGATTTATTTTTTTTTTTTTTTTTGTGGACAATCAATCCTTAAAGCCCAACAGAAGCAAAAACATGACAGACCTACAACTAAATATCTGAGGGACAGAGCAGAGTCACCTCCAGTCACAAAATCATGAGCAGAAAGGTATAATCCATTATCAGAGCAATATGCAACAGCAGAATCAACATGACAACAAAGAAATAAAGCAAGGCTAAAACTATAGAGATATTTCAGTCATGCAAGTAATACGAAGATGCATGAAGACCCCGTAAACCTGTAATGGTTTAAGGAGGCAACCACAAATGATCGGAGCTCGGCACTAGCTTGAGCGATAAAGAAAACTAAATAAACAACTGATCTCTCGCCTGCTCCAGTTCTGTCTTGCCATATCACTCCATGAACTACGAGGATATGTGACCCGAGAGGATACTTGAATGTATTTGTGTTCCTGAATAAGCCAATATATACAGATAACATTTGTAAATTCCAACTAGTAAAGGTAACAATTAAAAGGAACGTAAATTTCATAACAACAATTATCGAAGGAATATCCATAACTCTAGAAGCCAAGCATAAGCATAATTGATGATGATTTGTGGGGTGGCAATGCGCAGGTCTAGTATCCGTTCATATAATGCTCCAGTGGACTCCAAGGTATCAAAATTCGATTTTCCTTAATTTTCAACTAAACCATAAGATTAATAATAAATAATCTCGGTACCTAACTTCCTAGTATTTATTAAATTTAAAAAATAAATAACATCAATTAATATCCTAATTATTATCAATTACACATCACTTTAATTTCCTCTAAATTTTCAACAAGACCCTAAGAAGAAGAGAAAAATTTGTTGAGTTATGAAAGAGTTGGCAGGTTTAATGTTCTTTCAAAATCATTGATGAAATTTCCATAGGTGATTTGACACGTTAAAAATATCAGTGAAATTTTTTTATTTCATCATAATTTTTGTTGAAAATTATTGATGAAAATTTTTCATTATATTTTCCATCAGCATTTCTTATGTTTTTTTTTTTTAATCTAATTTTCTGGTAGTCACAGCAAAGAGTCACATAAACAATCATGATGGATGCTGTGTGTGGCTTTCATGTCTTTTGAAACAACAAGGAGCTAGAAAAATGGCAGCCGCAATACATTACAGGAGCCCAAAGAAAGAGATAGGGCATGTTGGAAATCATTTGCTAAATGTCAAGATGACGAGATGCAAGTGAGAATGACTGATACACTTCATGGAGACAAGTTAAAAAGTGCTCAGTTCATAGTGCTTGAGCTTTTGTCATGTAAAATGGCCACCATTTTCCCACCTTGTAATTAGTTCCCTGACTTTGTTTCGAATACCGAGAGGTAGGTGCATACGTGCCTCCATGTATCCTAACGTCCAGCTGACCTGGAATAATATTACTTATATAATATAGGGCAAAGTACACGAGCCCTTTCTTTTAATTAAATTATGCTATCGTCTCTATGGGTCAACTTTTGCAAAATTATTTTTAGAGTACCACGATTATTTTTAGAGTATCACGAGTAAATTTATACATATCTTAATTAATTTTACAGATTTTAAAATTAATAATTATATAAGTTTTTATTGATCTTGAAATTTGTAAAACTCAAACCAGTAACATCTGAAAAGCAAGCTCAGAATATGATCAGTTAAGCTACACTTCTCAAGGTTTAATTTTTGCAATTCTTAATTCTGAAGAATATAGTTTAATTGGTTAGATTTTGGATTTGTTGTCCAAAAATTACCAGTTTGAGTGTTATAAATTTCATGGCTACTAGAGAGTACTTACATGGTCGTTAACTTTAGAGTCTCGAAGGATTAGTCGAGATATGTATAAACTGATCCAGAAATCTCCAGCTAACCAAAAATAAATAAATTTGCGACCCTTGATTTTTAGGGGTTTTAACACCATTTTCATCGAGTCCTTGACCAGCGAGGATTCATCGAGTGCTTCGCAAGGTGCTCCAAAGAGTCTTTCATTTAATTATGAGTAGATAAGCCTGCTTTGTTAGCTGTCACTAAACACTTGTTTTAATTTCATAATCATCATTACATTATATAATTTCCAGTGCTGCAAGTTTATGCTCCATAAAATATGCAAATCCCATGTGCTACCATGTGTGAAGATGCCTTGCTTTGGCCGTAGTTCAGGTGTTGAATTATTATTTGGATAATTTGCCAAATGGTATGAGTTTCTTTGATAATTACGTACTCCAAACTCCAAAAAAACTTTACTTCCTCTTTTATTTTTATTTTTTTTTAGTTTAATGTAGGTGTTCGGGTCAGCTTGCGCGCGCCTCGACTAATCCCACGGGCCCTGAAGTTAACGACCATGTAAGCCTCCAGTGGCCATCATATAAGCAACCACAAGGCTCGAACCTGAGACCACAGAGAGAACAAACCTCTTGATCCCAAGCTTTTTACCACTTGACCACCACCTAGATGGTTACTTTCTCTTATTTTGAATCATTTGTAAGTGTATAAATTAGTTCATGTATATTTACTTGTAAGAGTTTTTACTAAATAAACTATTTAAATATTTATACCCCATTCTTTAAGTTTTAGTATCCAAATGAGTATCAATTATCTTAATATTATTTATTATGCAACATAAAATAAAATTATATATATAGATATAGTTTAGCTTAAATTAAAATCTTGCATTTTTTCAAAAATCAAAACAAGAAAGATGACTTACAGGTTTCTAATAATATAATGAATAACCTTGATAAATTAATAACATTAATATTTTTATTTGATTCTATTTAAAATTTAAAATTTAAATAATATTTTAATTAATTAATTAATTAATTAATTTTCTAATTTATAAAGGCTAAATATATACCTCCGTGGGCTATAAGAACCACCGAGTTCACAGGAGACGGCATTTGAGAAGATAAGTGGATTTGGCGTGAAGAATCCATGTTATCTTTGACCAAACAAAGAGTGTTTTTTCTGACAGAATAGTGTCGCTGTACAAATTAACCAGTGACCACTCTTTTTTTTTTTTTTTAGAGTTGGTGTTTGGTATTATAGTATAATTATGGTTTTTGTTTAAAAATATAATAAAATAATATTTTTTTAATTTTTATTATTAGCATGTCAAAAAAGTTAAAAACAATTAATTTAAAGTTTTTATTAATTTAAAAATCTAAAAAAATTCAATCCAACCAATAAATATAACATACATTATTGTCACTGCCATTCTAATAAACATTATGACCTTATTAGTGTAGCCGCTAAATTCAACGTAAATACATAGTTATGATTTGTTGTGTACTCTACAAACAATTCCCGACACCAACGATATTCAACTTGTCTTCTCAACCTCTTTAACTGCTAACCACCAGCACTAATGGTAGAACTGTCTAACTACTAACAACTAGAACGCGGTGACAATTGAACAACTTTTTTTTTTTTTTTTGTAATGAAAATATTTTTTCAATAAATATCTCTCTCAATAAGCTTTAGTTTCAATATGTTTTTTTTTTAATCTTAAAAGAAAATTGTAAATAAAAAAAACAAACGGATGCCGATGTGAATAAAAAAAAAAGTGTGAAAGGGATTTTTTTTAATATAAAAAATATAAATAAATTGTTTAAAATTTAATTAAAAAAATAATTACACTAGAAAAGATATCACCGCAACAAAGCAAGAGTAGAGTCGGTTGGAGGGCAGAGTTACTTAAGATCAAATACTGTGTGTAATCACGGTAAATGGTGAAAAAGTTGAAACCGAGGTAACAAAACAATGTCCAGTCTCCAAACAACCCCCCTCCCTCCCTCCCTCCCGTCTGAAGTGGAGCAGTGTATGACTATATATAATAATTACTATAACAAAATTCAATCTTTGCATTTCACCCACCAGCAAAACCACCGCTAACAATGGAACCTACCAAGTTCAGAGGGGAGCAGCCGATGATAGTGGACATAGAGCAGATGCCTGAGACACCTCACCGTGGAAACCACCACCGAAGGGCCCACTCCGACACTTCTTTCCGCTTCGACGACCTCCTCATCTTTGATGCTTCTGACTTCGACCTCCCCCCTCTCGACGACCTTCCTACTCCCAACACCACCACTCACCCTCCACCTGCCGCTCCCGTGGCTGTTGACTCCTTGTCCGATGACTCCACATCCAACGGTCAGAATCAGAAGCCCAAACCCGTCAATCACCTCCGGAGCTTGTCTATGGACTCCGAATTTTTTGATGGCTTGAGTCTCGGGGCTGCCGGCGGTGGAGATGAGAAGTTGGGTGGGAAAGCGGTTGCGGGAGAAAAGAGGGCTGCGGACCACCACAGGCATAGTTATTCCATGGACGGGTCATTTGAGGCAGAGTCTCTCATGATAGATGGTGTCAAGAAAGCTATGGCTCCTGATAGACTTGCAGAGCTATCTTTGATTGATCCCAAAAGAGCTAAAAGGTTTGGCCTTTTCTTTTTCTTTGTCTAATTAATCTCTAATGATTAATTTTAACTGTTTTTAATTTTCTTCTTAAGCTATATCTTATATGTTTTAACTATTGCATTTTTACAGTAGAAAGATAGAAAAATACTTATGTGTTGTTATTAGTTTTGTAATCTCTAAAGGCTTTTCTTTTTGCTGTTCAAATTGTCATTTTGCTCAGTAAAATGAAGAGTGATGAGGATTTCTTAATGAAATGTCTCTGTTTTGTAGGATTCTTGCCAACAGGCAATCTGCTGCTCGGTCGAAAGAGAGGAAAATCAAATACACTAGTGAGTTAGAGAGGAAGGTGCAGACGCTTCAGACTGAAGCAACCACTCTCTCCGCACAGGTCACGATGCTGCAGGTATAAGTGGATTTTGTTTTTGTTTAATGACTTTATCTAACTCATTTGATAAATATAATTAGATTTGGTTTCTTTCGCTGAAATTGTGTTATGATTTTTTGTATGGGAATGCATGGACCTGCAATATTTTGTTTGTTACGTCTTACGTGTAACTAATCATTGGATCCCTTGATTAATGACTCTGATCTCTTGATGGAGTGATTAACGACTTTGATCTCTTGATTGCAAGTTCATTTGATACCATTTTGAGAGATGTATTAGAGTATAATTGGATGGAAAAGTATAGAAGCTACGGTACTTTATGATTGGGCTGTGTTGAGGCATTTGCCTCAACATGCTGCCTTATTTGTTTTTCAACTGTGTCCATTCCATAATAGGAAGTTTACGTCCGATCACATTTTTTGCATTTGTGAACAGTTTTTCATGACCGTGATCTCATGGGTTGATTTGATGAAAAGAAGTTACCTGGCTTTGCCAAGTTGGGGTCAGCCAAAATGGCTGCTTGTGTTATCATACAACAGATATCTGTATTAATAAAAACAATGGTTACTGGCCAAAATTTTACAGGACTTAAAAATCCTGTTCATACCGTGCACGCACTCGGGAATGATTTCATAGAAAAAGATTGAGCAAGAAATCTGTTTTCCAGCCAAAGTGGGGAAGAATTGTGTGATTAATCGATCATTTCAAAACTTTTAGCCAAAACTGTGAGTTCAATGCTCACTAGCCTGACTCAATACTATCTGCTTAAGCATGTTCCCTGCTGTCATTCCAAGATACTGCATATCGTAGTTCTTGTGCTACCACACGTGTACATGCATAGTACATGTGGATCCAAATGAAATTTCAATAGATATGAACTATAAATATAACTATGCACCGCCCTGTTTCTGCATGCCCATAAATGCCCCCCATGGAAGTATTTATCAGCCTTAGCTCCCGAGACATGCCCCTGGAAACTTTACTGAAAGGTTAGCTGGAATTTTTTTAACATTTATTGTCAAACGTACTGAACCTGTGTGAGATTTCAAATCATCTTGACTTCCATTATGTCTGTCCATAATCTATCAGTTGGAACCAATAGTGAAGATACTAGTTATCTTAGATGATTTTGTCCCTTGGGCATTGTTTTGAGGACATGAAATTAAATCCTGCATTCGCCATGCATAGAAAGTAGCGTTTCAAAGCTCTGTTTCAAGTTTTTTAATACATCTAAATTTAGCGTAAAATTGGAGCCTACACTAACACCTCCCTGAATCTGGATTGTTTTTCTTAAAATATCTTAAGATAAACTTCTCTGTTTGGAAAGTTATCTAAGTCGCAGACAAGATTCCATTGTCAAGTTGATTAGTGTGCTTCTAAAATCTTTGTTATTTACAGCTTTATTTAGGATTCTTGTTTGCACTCTTATCTAGTTATTAATCTTCAGAACAATATTTGTGTTGTCTAATATCGATTGTGCATTCATCGATACCTTAAAGTATTTTGACAAATATGTACTATTCTTTGTATTAGACAGGTATATGACTTTTCCTAAAATGATGGGTTTCCTATTTTCAAACTGGCAAATACTTTCCATATCTGTGGATTTCCTGTAAGATGCAATGATATTTATTGAACATATATAAATTGTGGACTGTGCTCAGGTTCTATATAGTTCTAGTAAATGTTGCAATATTTCTTGTTCCATTTGCATGTGCTTTTTTGAAATTGATTTTATATGATATGGATTTCTTGTTCAAAATTGTGCTAATTTATGCAGAATTGTCTTATATCCTTCCAGTCACCTGGTGGCACACTATTTTACAATCTATAGAGACCACATTAGTTAGTACTTGCAAAAAAACCTAGTCAGGAAAAACACATACGGAAAAATATGGAGGTAAGCTAATGTTAGTGTATATTTTTTTCTTATTGATGCAGAGAGACACTAATGGGTTGACGGTTGAGAATAAGGAACTGAAACTGCGATTACAGGCTATGGAGCAACAAGCACACCTTAGAGATGGTACGCATTTCGAACAAGAGTGCTTTCTTTTTTGGAGGCATATAGGGGCTACATAAATAAAATAATCACATTTTTCTAATTGTTTGACATTGAAATATACTTGGACATAGACTAAGCTCTCCACGTGGTATGCAAACTTATTCCTCTTTCAGCAATTGATTGATGTAATATCCCATAATTGGCCAATCTTAAAGAGAGTGCCGGTGGGTTTGGGTGGAGGTGTGTTTGTATCTCGGCATCATTTAACCAAAAGCATTATGTTGATACCATGCTTTGAGATTTTTCTTAAAATGGGAGAAATTTTAAATTTGTTTAGGAGAAATACCTTCTATTATTTCCATATGAACAAATTTATTTTGCTATTGCACGCTGCCAAAATGCTCTTGTTTATTTATTTTAAACACGTTCACTTTCTAATTTCTTATCGGTAGTTTTAGGGGACGAATCTAGGGTAGTGATGAATTGGTGTTTTATGCATTTCCATGGTGTGCAGCTCTGAATGAAGCATTAAGGGAAGAGGTGCAGCGGCTTAAGATAGCAACTGGTCAGATTACAGCTGTCAATGGAAACCCTTTCAATAGAGGTCTGGCTCCTCAATTTCCCTCTCACCAGATCACCCTTTGGCAACCAGCAAACTCAGCAGCACCACCAACAGCAGCAGATGCGCATGCCGCAGTCATCCACCGCTGGACAGACTCTTAACGGGCAGCCCTGCCCTAGCTTCCCAAACTTTAGCCAGAGGGTCTAATGTCACTGGGGAACTTTATCTGCTGGAATTTAATGTTGCAAAATAGAAATTAATTCGACCGAAGTAGGCATCTTGTATATGTAAGCATGTATATTGTTTGCAGGCAAATGTTGTGAAAGAGTACGTGCTCATGGCTCCCGTCACAGCAGGCTATGTTATCCTTAGGACAGATTTTATTCACCACATGTTGCATAGAAATTAGGACACTTCATGAGACAATCGGGTGGATGACTATTGTAATCTTCCATGTGCAGAATAATTAGCCTTTGGCATTGTAGGACTAAACACCACATATCTTCCTCTGAAATATATTTTTTCCTTGCCTGGTTTCAACCAGCTACAAGTACACCTTGGTCTGAGATTATCCTCTAATCCATGCACAGTTAGAATGGCAAAAGAGCATGCAATTTTTTAAGCCATCAATAAAATCCTTGAGGGTAGCTATATTTTATTCCGCCAGTTCTCTTTTAGTCTTTTCCTTCTAAAGAAGAAAAGTTTTGGTGGCGGGTGGTGGAAATATTTTGCAGGGTTCTTTGGTACAACTCATTGCAGTTCTTGATGGAGAGTATCTTTTCCAGTTCTTTCTTTTCTCTCATCTCCTGATCACTCGACAGTTAACAATCAAAGAGTTGAGTTAGAGAATGCAAACAATTTAACGTGGGATCTTTATAATATTGTATTTGAGTGCTTATTCGTTTCTGGACACCAAATGAAGCCGTCATGTTGGAGATTAGTAGCTTCATTTTTTCTCTTTTTTTTGGTGATAGATGAAGAAGGTTACAATGATGTTAAATTAATGCTTGTTTTCGTGGTTGAACATGCTTTGTAAAGTGCTCTGCAGACTTTTTTTTGTATGAAAAGACATTGATTTTGTAGTTTAACTTGTTTTTTTTTAAAGTATTTTTTAAATTGTTTTTTTTTGTTTTAAAAACATTAAATTAATTATTTTAAATATTTTTTAATGGTTTTGATATCCTAATATAAAAAATATAAAATATAAAAATATATTATTTTTATTAAAAAAAACTTTTAAAAAACCACAGCTTTTCCAACTTGAAAAGGATAACAAACAGACAACTTTTCAAAAAGAAATTATTTGCTTTATGGAATTTTAAAAAAAAAAAGTCTCAAACCTCTCTATATAAAGAGGCTTTTCCCAAATTTTAGAGCAGAAGTACATATCGAATCCATGAAAACAGCCTGTCTTGTTGACCAGCGTCGTCGAGGGGATGGGAATGATCCATTCCTTGAGGCTGATCGACGTGAAAGAGCAAGAAAAGAAGCTGCTGCTAAAAGGGCACATCCAACTTTGCATCATCTGTCAAAGTCATCAAATACTCTCCTTTGATAATTCCTTGTAACTTTCTATATTCTCATCTAATATCATCTAAACAAATCTTCTATATTTCTGGTTACAAATCAAATAATATATATATATATATATATATATATATATATATATATATATATATATATATATATATATGTATATATGTATGTATGTATTAAAGTATCCTGTCATTTCTAGACTTGTCTTTTCATTTTATTTTAAAATAAAGTGTATCAGCTAAAAATCTATAACCAGATCTTTAAATTATATTTTAAAGTGTGACAACACCACATACTTATTTTTATTATTTATTTTTATATTTTTATTATCTGTTTTTTTTAGAGTATCCATTTCCCATTGATAAGAACAATAATAAAACAAGTACGCATATTTGATAGTACAAGAGATTTGAAATTCAAAGTAACTATAGATGAGTAGAGATTTCGCATATAGGTAGTTGCTGCAGAATTCCTAGTAGTATCTTTGGAATCCTCTCCTGATCTTTTGTGGTTGTTATGTCAGCTAACACTCTGACAGCGAATACTGAATCAGAAACAAGCAGGCAGCAATTATGGTATAATTTGGAACAACAGAAGAATATCAGAGAGAAATGCATATCAAGACGCTTTCAAAGGATAAGAAATATGTGACTGACCACCATCACATCTTGTATCCTTCATTGTTCCACAGAAGGCAACAGCTAGGCAGATAAGCTATACATTCTCCCATGATTCCTCTTCTTGCTCTAACATGAGCTTATGGTAGTTTTGAAACTCCCAGAGATTCCATAGCTAATGAACTGCAGGCAATCAGAAGTGATGAAAAGAAGAACACAGACCGAATAAGTCACCATTTGAGACTGTAGTGCCCCTCCAGTCATCCTTGGTTAAGTTTATGCTGTCTTTGTTTTGCTCAACAATGGAATGTGTTGAAAACAACGGGTGGTTATTTTTTTGCCTTGATTAGTAAGGGAGATCAAGAACTTGCTCGGATGGTTGGATGCACTGGCGGACCAAAAAACTACCCAGAAAAAGGCAGTTAGTGAGCGCCCAGTTTCCGCAGCCTGCTCTTATCACCATGAAGCTCCTGTGATCCTAACAAGTGTTCCATATGAATGGCGATTTTGACTTGTGCCGCAATTTGACATCAGTAGATAAGAAAACAAGGAAATAAAGAAACATAGTAAAACAGGGAAAACCCTCAAAAACATATCTAAATTCCAAAAACAATAACTGTGCTCTTACATAATGAAACAACTACAATAGAGTGGATTAATTCTCACTCATGATAATATACTTAACTTGTGCAAAGCACAAGCACAATTCTCACAACCTACATCTGCTGCAATACAAGGAGGCTGAACTCCTCCATCCCGATACCAGATTGAACGTTTTTCAACTAATTCATTCAAGAAATCATCCAGCTTCTCAATTGTGACACTAGGCATAACCACAACATGGGCAATATTTCCTTGGCAAGCGAGCTGCCACCTGCGAACAAATTCCTCATCTAGAGGCCGCTCAAATACAACTGTGCTGCTGAGCTCGTTCAACATAGCACTTATCCCAGCATCATGCAGTCGGTCCTTCAAGTAATGAGCATTTCTGAGACACTTCTGTACTTCTTTCTGGAACCCTTTATATCCTTTTCTGTTAAGCGTGTACCAAAGGAAGATAGGAGCATGGCCGTTGCGGCTTCCCATGATTGTTGCATCCCTTGAAGCAAGGTACTCAACATTTCTCGAGAGAACATCAATGTGCTCCATCCTTGTTATCTGAACACCACATGGCATTGGGCATCCCACAAACTTGTGGCCAGAAACACTAACGCTTCCAATGGGCTTTTTGAAAGTAACCTTTGGTGCCTGTTTACCACCAACAAAAATGAACAACGCAGAGAAAACCAGGACCACAACACTAACAACAAAAGTAATTCTACAAGACCCTAATGCAGAAAATTGGAATATGTGACAGCAACATACTTAAAAGCTACAGGGGAGACAACAGGGACACCATGACATCATGATGTCACACTAGCAAAATGAAATGTGGCCATTTCTTGTTCCCTGCAAGTTGTGGCATGAACATAATGTTTTGCTTCTTCCATTTCCATCAATGATTTCCATAATGTTCAACAACTTTATTTATCAACATATCAAATATACCGCCAGCAAAGAGAAAGGGCTCCAGAATTAAAATGACCATAAATGTAATAAAAGATTTTAAATTGTTCCAAGTGCACTGGGGCTTGTGACGCCCCAGAAACATTTAAACTAGGTGATTCAGTGAAGCAGAACAACTGGAGTCATGATGTTCCGAGAGTCTTCAGGAATACACAACAAATCACACCTTCCTATGCTCAATCAAATCATCTTCTACCTGGAGTCAATAAAATCACTTACACGTTTGACAAAAGGCATCATGAGTCCAAATAAAGCTCCATCGCAGTGAATGTAGAATCGATCTTGCGAAAATCCACTTTCTTCAAGGGTTTGTATCACAAGATCAAGATCATCAACTGCTCCTTTGACAGTTGTGCCTGCAATAAGAATGGTTCATTAAAACAAATTAATAATGCTAAGCATATAGACACAGGCATGAGTATGCATAAGTGTATGTATAGGCATGTCGGTATGTAAGAGAGAGATGGATACCTATGTTAACGTTAATAATGGCTGGTTTGTCCTTGTTAGCAAGTAGTTTAGCTTTAAAATCAGCACAGTCAATCTCGCCAGAGATCAGACAATCAACCTTCTCACAATCCATTCTATACATACGAGCAGCTTTGAAAACAGAATAATGTGACTCTCGTGAAGCATAAAGAACTCCATCGGGAAACACTTCCCTCCTGCACAATTGAGATGTGTTGCCAATTCACTCTTTTCTAGCACTTAATTCAACTCCTTAAACATTCCGAAAGAAACACGACAAAACTACTTACCCAACTAGAATCCCATGAAGATTGCCTTCTGTACCACAATTAGTTATGTAACCCCAGTATTCATTTTTCTCAATCTCCCAAAGACGTGCAAACCAGTCTAGAACACCAACTTCAAACTGTCTTGAATGGACACCGTAGTTACTCTCAATGAATGGGTCGCCCAGATTGTTGATGGAGAAATGTTGCAACTGCCCCAAAGCACCATAATCGAAGTCCAAATTATAAGGATAACCTATAACAGATTTTTTTAAAGAAAAAAAATGAATGTTAGAACTCAAAATAATTACATTCCATAGTAGCCACAGAAACAAGCAGGCTCTCCCAGCAACCAGCACCATAGTTTAGGCAATAACTCAAAAAAAAAAAAACATAACAATTTTTTTTTAAAAAAAAAAGAATACACCAATCATTTATGTCTACAAAGCATAAACATGAAACTAATGTTTTATTAGATCCAGTTTTCCCATAAAAAAAAAGGAAACAATAAATTAATAGCAAGCAAGATTCTGGAATTGAAACATTAACATAAGCTATTAAAAAGTAGCGTAGTCATAACAAGTAGTATCACTAATTATGTTACAAAATAAATAAATCAATTAATTACCTAAATGATATTTGGTCCTTTCCATTAAGTTCTTTCGGTAGCGAGCCAAAACGCTAGCCATATACGCTTCTTTGTCTCCGGTAAATTCATCATTAGCCTCGGGTTCCGTGACTTCGAGGCACGTGGTGTGCACGTTCTTCCCTAACACTATCTCCCTGCCATTTTGCTTATCTCCATTTTCCGCCGCCACAATCGGAGGCAAAGGCTCCGGTTGAACCACAGCCGAGATATCGAAATCCTCGATCTCAGCCTTCCCGTTAACGTGAACAGACACTGCATCAACAACTTCCATGGTTTCTACTAGTGCAAAAATAGACGTTAAAAAAATGAGAGAGGATGATTGAAGTATTAGTTGTTTGCGTTAACGAGGGATGATTCTTATGTAACTGTAGATCTGTGTGAGAGAGAGAGAGAGGTGGCTGAATGCTTGCTTGGAAGAAGCGAGTTTAATTAAAGAGAAGGAAATAGACAGTGATTGGTTGGTTATTTATATAGCATAGACTTTTGTAGTAGTTTAGTTACTTTCTCCAGAAGAAATAGAAATAAAAATATAAAAGAAATGTATTTAGTTGTAAAAACAAATATAGTGATTTAAAATAATTATATCTTGAGTATAGTTTTAAAATAAATTTTTATATTTTTAAAACAAAAGGCATAAAGAGACATGCAAATGTATCTTTAAAATTGTTTTAAAATGATTTTTTATATTTTCAAAATATAAAATAAATAGAACATATTTATAATGTTTTTTGTTTTTTCAATTATAATACAATAATCTAACAATAATATTTAAACATGATGCAAACAATTACTCCCCGTATAATTAGGGTCTAAATTAAATTATCCTTCAAGATTTTTGTGTAATTATGATAGATTTTTTTTTTTTATGATTTGAGATAGAATTCGAGCACAAATGAATAGCATAACCTATTAAAGTTATGTTTGTTGTCTCTTATTTAAGTTATTTTTTATTTTTAGCTAGACAGATTATAGGTATGTTTGGTTAAAATTAAATTTTGACTTAAATAAATAAATAAAAATTTGATTTAATCATAATTTTTAACTTAATTATTATGACTTATACCATATTTCTTATTAAAAAAAAGTTGTGTGAGTCATTTTTATCGAATATAGTCTTAAATTAAAGTTATTATAACTTATTTTTATTATAAATTATTGATAAAAAGAATTTTTTTTATTATAATTTAAATTAAATAGTTAAGAGCATGTTTGGTATTATAGTAATAATTATTTTTCAAAGTATTTTTTACTCAAAAATATATCAGAATAATATTTTTTATTTTTAAAAATTTATTTTTAATATCAATATATTTAATCTAAAAATATTAAATTTTAATTTTAAATAAAAAAAATTAATTTTTTATCCAACAAGCTGCTATAACCTCATTGAGAGTGTATTCGAGAGTGTGGTAGCGGTTGCTTTTCAAAGTGTTTTTCATTTAAAAAACATATTAAAATAATTTTTTTTATTTTTTAAAAAATATTTTTAATATCAGTAAATTAAAATAATTTAAAAATATCAAAAAAATATTAATTTAAGATAAAAAAATTAAAACATTTTAATTTTTTAAATGCACTAATAAACCAGATTTAAAATTAAAGACCGTAGATACCAGAGAGCGCGCGCACGTCAATGGAAAACAGGAGCAGTAACCGTGACCTTTACTAACTTTTTTTTTTTAAAAAAAAAATGGAGAATCTTTTCAGCCTTTTGGCCAAGCATAGGGTTGCTCTTGTAATCTTATACGTTAACAATGCATTCTTTTGCCGCTAATATAACAATAATTAATTCATAAATCTTATTTTAATATAAAGCGCAACACAATTAATTTATAAAAGAAACAAAATGGAAAGCAATAACTCTAAGATCCTTCATTGCTTTGACTAAAAAAAAATGACAGCACTCCAAGCTTAGTGACGACGAAAAAATAGTAGTAATAAATAAATAACAAACAAAAACCAGCTACTGCAAGCCACATGGGCAGATATATTTTTTCGAGGGCTAACGTCATCGACCACCAATTTCTGAGGCCGCTCGATTGTGTGTCTATCTCATCGTGGAAAGTGGACACGATCATTGAGACAGCGGGCGGAAGGAGCGATCTCGTTTCGTACTGTGAGACGTCGTTTATTGTTGGATTAGATCGTCATCATTGGATTGTTGAGATTCGAAATGGGCCCACATAGTAGGTGCTGGAGATCGGGGTAGGAATGAGTGCTGATTGGTGAATTAATAAGGAATCACGTTTATTGTCGTTTCATTCCAAAAATTCAAAACAATATCCATTTTTTTAATATTAAGATTGTAATATTTTGGATACGTGTGAATTTAAATTAATCTGTTAGATTTGTGACTTATATAGTGAGATCATTATAATTTTATATAAAATAAATTATAAAACTCAATTTTTAATTAATTCAATTATAAAGTATAAAATTTTAAAAAAATCAATTAAATAAAAGCATAAAAAACGATATAATTCAACTCAAGTTAACATGCTAAATCCACGACTTGAGTCATGAGACTAGTATAACCCCATAAAAAATAAATTAAAACAAATTATGAAGATCAATTCTCAATTAATCCAATGTTGAAGGATGAAATTGAAAAAAAAATCAATTAAAGAAATAACACAAAAAAAAACCTGAGTCAATCTAGGTTAACCTGCTAAACTCATCATCTGAGTCATAAGACTGTGATAACATCATAGAAAGCAAACCAAAAAAATGACTTGGGTCAACCATACACTGCCAAACTTGTGACTCGGCTCATGAGACTAAGATACTTTCATACAAAGTAAATTGAAACAAATTATGATGTATAATTTTCAATCAACTCATTGTTGAAGAATAAAATTAAAAAAATAATCAATCTAAACAAAACACAATAAAACAACGCAAGTTAACCTCATAGAAAGCAAACAAAAAAAATGACTTGGGTCAACCATACACCGCCAAACTTGTGACTCGGCTCATAAGACTGAGATAATTTCATACAAAGTAAATTGAAACAAATTATGATGTATAATTTTCAATCAACTCATTGTTGAAGAACGAAATTAAAAAAATAATCAATCTAAACAAAAACACAATAAAATAACTCAAGTTAACCTAAGTTAACCTGTAAAACTCGTCATCTGGGTCATGAGGTTGCGATAACCTTATAAAAAATAAATTAAAACAAATCATAAAACATAATTCATAATCAAACTAATGTTGAAGGATGAAATTGAAAAAAATATTATTAATAAAAAGGAAAAAAAAATCTCAAGTCAACCGAGTTAATATCTCAAACCCACAACACAGGTCATGAGTTTTAGAATAACCATGTAAAAAATAAACAATGAATCATAAAGATAAATCTCTAATAAACTAAATGTTAAAGGATAAAAAAAATATAAATTAAAAAAAATTATTGCAATAAATAATGTTTTGCAAGATAGTACATAGTAAAAACACCACTTCTTTTAGTTTTTTTTTTTATATCAATAATTGGTTTGTTCACGAAGGTCCACGATAGCATGCCACTTTAGAACATTGTTGTTTCTCTCTTTGTATCTTACAATTAAATTTACTTATATTATTTTTTAACTTTTATTTTCTTAAAAAAATTATAAGTATGTTAGATTTAAAAATAATCATTTACAAATTAAAAATTTATTATAAAATTTAGTCAAATATTAATTTAATTAAGAGATAAATTTTTTATTTTATAATTTATAATTTATAAATTATACTTAAACTACATTATTTTTAAAAAAGGTTATTTTGAATCGTTTTTATAAAATATATTTCTAATTATAAATATACTTAAACTACATTTTTTTTTCACATTTCAAAAAATTTAGGTCTGCAAAAAAAATGCATGCAATAAAATAGTATTATCACTAAACCCAACTAAGACTATGTTTGTTTTCTGGAATTCACTTTCTGGAAAACCACTTTCCAAACTTTCGTATGTTTGTTTGCTATTAGAAAAATTAGTCAATGAAAAACACTTTCCAGTCAAAGAAAAATTTGGTTTGGTTTCCAGGAAAGTGTTTTCCTGAAAAATTTGGTCGGAAAACACTTTATAGAAGTTGTAAAAAATTTAGAAATGTCATATTATTTGCTGATTATATCAAATTTGATCCTCAAACTTTTGATTGCTATATATATTTTGTTTTGAATATTTATTTTTCAATTTCATCTCTTAAAATTTAATTTTTATATTAACTTTGGTCCTCATTTTTATAATTGTTATTTGCTTTTTCCTTATCATTTTTTTATTGAAATTTTTTATGTATCAAATTTGGTCCTCATTCTTTTGATTGTTACTTATTTTATTTGAAATAATTTATGAAATGTTAATTATTATTATTTTAATTTCTTCATCTTTTATTTTTTTTATTTTTTAGATTTGATCTCTATTATTTTGATTATTATTTATTTTATTTGAGATAATTTATGAAATTATATTTTTTTTCAATTTCATTCTCATTCAACTTTTTAATTTGTAAGATTTGTTCCTTATTATTTTAATAAACTTGAAAAAAATAAAACATTAATAAATTATTTTCCAACTCATTTTTCATGACATAACCAAACATTGAAAATTGTTTTCCAATTTATTTTTCATTATACTACCAAACATCAGAAAATAATTTACTTTCTTGGAATTCAATTTCTCAAAATTCATTTTTAAAAAAAAAATACTTTTCAGCAAACAAACGGGGTATAACTTAACATTTGTGCAGATGCTCAACCTTCCGTCTTTAACAAATCATTGCCAATCAAATCTCCAACATTTTGAGCACCAAGCCCAAAAGCTAGCAGAATATAGTTCTGGGCTTAAAACTGGACCCATCAAACTACCTGGCCCATCACCAACTTTAGTCTTGACTCTTTCAGCAGTCAACAAAAGCATTGCATGTGGCCCTGCCTCCAACTGTACTTTAACAACAAAACAAAACAAAAATCTCCACCATATCCCTTGCCTGTCATCTTCTCTTCTTCCCTACCTCCCGATTCTCTGCGTCACCGGTTCACCTGAAACCATGGACGCCTCACCGATCAACCGTCTACCACAAGACACACTCAACCAGATCTTCTCCTCTCTCCCACTTCGTCAAATCATGATTTGCAGATCTGTCTGCAAGTTCTTCAATCAAATGTTGACCTCACCATCCTTCATGGACCTAATCTCCACTCAAACCCCTCTCCGCTTCCTCGCTCTCCGCCCTCCACATCACCACCACCACCATCAAAGACATAATAGTCACGTCTCCTCTCTACCTTACCTCCACGTGTTCGATCCAGACCAGAATCAATGGCTAAGATTTAGTCTCAGCTTTTTACCTTTCAGGTCACCTCAACCTGTCGCCTCAGCGAGTGGACTCGTTTACCTCTGGGGTGAATCACCCAACTCGCTCGAGTCAAACAGATCACTCGTTGTCTGCAACCCCTTGACTCGCCAATTTCAGGTGCTCCCCCAGCTTGGCTCGGCCTGGTCACGACACGGATCTGTCCTGGTTGACTCAGTGAACCACCGAGTCATGGTATTAACTGAACTCGCTGCTTTATATTTCTCAAACACAAATAAAACAAACTCGTGGTTAACTTTCTCTGCGAATTTACCATCAAAACCCAGAAGCCCTATTTTAATATCGGACTCGGTTTTCGCTTTATGTGATGTTGGGTCTCGATGGAGATCTCAATGGAAGCTCTTTACATGTACACTGACGAATCTTAACAATAGTTATAACAATTGGGTTTGTTTGGGAAGGCTTGAATGGGGAGATATCTTTGATATTATCAAACGACCACGTTTGGTTCGTGGAAAGGGGAATAAATTGTTGATGATTGGAGTGTTAAAGTCAAATTTTTCTTTGAATCCATCGTGTTCGACGATATTGATATTGAGGTTGGATTTGGCGAGAATGGAGTGGGAGGAGGCAGGACGGATGCCATCGGAGATGTATAAGAGTTTTCAGGAATCGAGTAAGTTTAAGATTTTTGGTGGTGGGGATAGGGTCTGTTTATCTGCGAAGAGAGTGGGGAAGTTGGCTTTGTGGGATGACTGTGATGGTGTGGTTTGGAGGTGGATTGAAGGAGTGCCCGGAGGTGGTGATGGGCTTTGTCGAGGGTTTGTGTTCGAGGCTAGTCTCACTGCATTGTCTTGAACTGTTATGTTTGGTTATTGAATTTGAGTTTAGGTGTATTCGAGTTGGATTTGTATCACTATTGTTGTGTTTGAGAAACTTGTTGGCTTGGTTCTGTTGTACTACTTTGTATTTGGTTTATCAATGAAATGTTAACAAAATGTTCCAAATGGTTCAGTTGCATACGATATTCTCTGGTTGCCCTGCTTTTACTTTGTTTTTTCAACTGAACTTAGTTTGTGCCTTTAGGCTTGACTCTTGAAGCCCTGCATTAGTTCAGATTTGATAGGGATACAGTTCTGAGTAAGAAAATGCTATTATGAGCATTATGCTGACGGGAACGTGCTAATTGCATTTATTGGGAATGTGAAAGCAATTCTTCTGATCAAACTAGTAGCAGTGCTTTCATTTCTTGTTCTGGCTACCTTAGTAATTTCTCCATTATTTTTTCCTTTGGGATGAATTGTGCTTATGGCAGAGCCTTTTGCTGTCTATTTCATTTATCGTGTTCACCGTATATATATATGGTTCATTTATTGCTGACAGGATATGATTTGTACTTTCTTTCTTAGGTGAGTGTTTGGGATTCCTGTAACTTCTGTCTTTCGATGTTTTTCTCTTTAATTTTTTTTAATGTTTTTGATATGATGTTTTTAAATAAAAAATATTTTTAAAAATATTTTGCACAGATATTTATTATTTATTCTTCAAATATTGGGATTGCAAAATTGTCGTCGTCATTGTGAGTTACGTTCACTTCATCTTTTATAAGAGGACATCAATAGGCATGCAAATGCCCTATCAGGACTCACTCGTGTTGTGAATTAATAGCGGGGTGCAATTCAGAATCAAACCATCTAAAATCTTGAGTTTTAATGAGTGTAAAGAATGGATCGATTAAATGTTTGTTGGAGAAGCTTTCAGCTCGCAAAACTCCCCTTGGTTGATTCACCTGTTTCTTGAGAACTGTACATGTGCTTGATTCAAGGGGAGATGAGGTCCTATTGGAATTGCAATTGCAGCTCTTTGCAACCTCATATAACCTTAAGGTCCATAATTTTGAAATTTTAGCCAATCCCTCCAACTACAACCCATAGTAATTGAACACCCATCTCTTGCTTGAGTGTAATTCACACCGATTCACATGTATTGTCGAGCCAAAAATAACCCTTTAAATTTATTTTCTATTTTGAAAGAAAGATTTTTTATATTGGACAAGTGCAACTCATCTGGTTACTTTTGGATTCTGATGGTGGCTATACAAGTAGCCTTTTCTTTACTTTCTTCGATTATTTATGAACTCAAAGCCTGTACCTACCATCTAATTCTTGACATTTTGTTTAATTGTTTGCATTTATCTCTTTTGCGTTTACTTGATACAAGGATGCACCAGTGGTTTGATTTCTTTCGTGGTTTTCAATTATCTGTTTATTTGTACTTTGGTTTGTTCTTTTGCTGCTGAAATGTTACTGAACTATTTATGGAGCATTGAAGCTAGAAGACAGTGACTGCTTATTCCAGAAACTGTTGCTTTGGAATATTGATCACCATGATGGAAACAAAGTTCGCTACAATTGTTAAAGAAATTAAGTGCTAATCGAGACTTCTGGGATATTTTATACCCCTGAGAACTTGCAACTTTCTGGAAACTTATCTTGGATCATTCATCTAGTCCCATCCTTTGTTTTCCAAAGGAGTAGATACTAGAATATAAATTCCTCCACTCTTTTCCGAGGAAGAGTGATATAGAAGAAGAGGGTGATCAGGGGTTATGAAAACAACATATGTTAGAATTATGTAGGGAGATGAAGATGCACTTCTGTATGACCGGCTCGGTACGACACCCTTTATGAAATTTATTATCTATACCAACTGGAATGAGAAATCAATCTCAGCGTACAATACTGAGAAGAGTTACTTGTTTGTGCAAGTTCCCCTTCGTTATGCTAAGCCTGTCACGCTATTTTATTGCGTTCAAATTCAGAATCTCCATTGGTCTTTCTCAATGCCGACTTCCTAGAGCATGTCTAGGAATCCAAGAGGAAGCAGTTGTTAGAGGCCTTGATTTCCAACACAAAGACAACCTTGAATTTTCATTTTGCACCCAGTACCCTATACCAAGGAGACCTGACAATTGCTTGGCTTGAGAAACATTGGTGGCACTCATGGGGATTGGTTTGAAATTCTTCAGCAAAGAAAAGCTTTCCTCCCACGACATTTTCTCTTCTCTCCCAATCGGAAAACTCCTTACACTATCCATAATCCTAAGCCCCATGGTCTCCTTTTGAAATAGTTCAAACCCCACTCTTCCGTAGCTATATTGTAGAGAATCAGAAAGTGCAGTGTAATGTTGGATCGCCTCGCGAAAAAACTCTACAAAGGACACAGATGAAACCTTAAGAAAATTTAAGAGTTCTTCTTCAACCAAAACCACCAGTTTTGGGGATAGTCTACTCACGCCACTCAAGAAATTCTTCACAACCAAAAGGTTCCTGTCAGTCATGTGAAGCTGATGGATCATGCAGTTTGCTATCAGTGTATGGCCCCCTTCAATTTTTTCAAAGTCCTCTTCTTTCTCGATAGTCATTTGGTCAAACTTGAACGTTTGACCTACTGATTCTGCAAACTCGACCAGTCTTCTGCCCGTATGTTGTACAAGAGCTGCTTTCTCTGGGTCGCCAACAATTGCAGTTATTCTCAGAGAAACATTATTCCTCTGTGCAAGATCTGCCATTAGTGGTGGCCATTGAATTCCATCCATGATGTCAAGATCCAGGATATGAACCTCATTTTCCTCTCTGGTTGCCTCAAGGATCGCTTGGTTTGCAGTGAATTGTGCAAACCTCACATATGGGGAGAGCTCTTTGAGCATCTGGAAGTGAGACATGGTTTCATTCTGTGCATGAACAATCTCATGTAATGCTAATGCTGGAGTATCTCTGCATTTGTAGGAGAGCCCTTGAGTGAAATAAAAAACCATATCACTGAACAGATTCTCGTCAGTTTGGCTTAGAAGTAATTCGCTGATTCCTGCGATTATATTTGAAGCAAGATGCCAGTTTGATACTTCAACAGCCTGGGCTCCTGTCAACAGAAAATCAGTGAAGGTATTGCTACCATTACTCTCCTGAAAGCCGACAAAATGCACAGTTTCATCTATGGAAGTAACCAAGCTGCCACTTTCTTGATTCACAGAACTAGTTGATGTGTGGCTGCCACATCTGTTATTAATACCGGCTTCATCCATGCCATCAGCTTCCATTTGAAGTAAGCTTTCGATAAACTGATCGGTGTCCAGGTTGTCCTTTTCTGTTGGGAAAGCTGAAGCAATTTCGAGGTTGCATTGCAGTTCAGTATTGTAGTAGATAAGAGGAGCTTGCTCACAGTTCATGGCACTAACGGGGATGGCTAATTAAAGACTGAAAACCAAGATCTTTAAAGAGTAGTGAAAAACTTGGGCCGCGAAGACTCCATGTATAAATACCTCGTTCATTGCTTGGTATTTGGATAATGTAGCGTGCCAAGTAGAGATGTCCCGTTTGAAGAAAAGAAAACTAAAGAACATGAAAGCAATAGCTCACATGTCTGTATGTTATTTTTATATGAGCTAATTCCTATTAGCCTACTAGAGTGGAGAACGCTTCTTCTTCATCATCAACCATCACACACATGGTGTAGACTAGAGAGGGTGGATCCCTTGAAAGATTCCTTAACCCCTTCGTTTTCTTACATGTCGTTTTGCAGAGTATTGAATAAAAATTGATCGAGATCATCTCATCTTCGGCGCCGCAAATGTTCCAGCGCTTGCTAACTTAGCTAGTATTAGCCTGTCAGGTTGTGACAGTGTAGGGAGTAGGTGCAGTCTGTGAATCACATGTTTCTTTATAAAGGACAAATTACGAGGTTGGTATAGATTATGAACAGTTTGGTGGGCTCCGTAAATTTTAATTTCTTTTTATTTTTTATATATTTTTTAATGTATTAATATTTAAAATAAATTAAAAAAATATATTATTACATCCCAGAGAGGACTCAAAGATACAGATTCATGCAAGAACACTCGACGGCAAATCATAAGCTAGCGTTCAAAGGAAGGCTCACCGTCCAATGATGAATCACGAGTTTATGGCGAGAATTTATGCTCTTAATTCATCCCCTTCGCATGTTTGGGAACGCGATATAAACCGTATTTTTAAAAATTTAAATTTTTTTTTTACTAAAATTTAATATAGTTTATACGTTTTAGATTGTTTTGATGTACTAATATCAAAAATAATTTTTAAAAAATAAAAAAACATCATTGACATGCATTTCAATACAAAAAATTATTTAAAAAGAAAACATTAAAACACTGCAAAACATCCTTTTAATCACTGCTTATGCAAGTTTTGTCTTCTTATCATGACAATTATTTCGAACAAAGCACTCAACAATGTCCCAATGCCACTCCTTGCTGAGTCACATGGGAATCCCCAGCACACGCTCCTAGTGAATTCTTCACGTGCATTGTAAGGGTATTTTTAATCGTAAAAGCTATATAAAAGAATTAAATTTTTGATACATCATTTTGATTTAGATTACTGTGTTCATGTACTGTTATTAAAACAGGCGGTGTTATTAGAAAGGGTAAAAATTGAATCAAGAAACATTTTTTTTTCATTTTTGTAAATTTATAGATTATATAAAAAAAAATGTGTGTTTACAATTTGACACGCATAATTTTTATAATCCGTAGTTTCGAACACGTGGTACTTTTAATCAAGTAATGTATCCTAAATAATTATTATACTCAACTTAATCATTTATACTAAAAAAATAAAAAAAAATAGCATAAATACAAGATGAACTAGGAGAATAATACAAGAACGCAATAACCCAATGGATATGGTGTACATAAACACATGCGTTATCGGATCGAGATGCGGTGGACCTTGGAAAATAAAATCGCAGTCTTTATTTGATTAAAGTACGTATGCCATGCACATGCCTAAATATATAGTGATTACGAGAGAAGCTGCGAAAAGAAATTACAATAAGATTAGGAAACTAATTAAGCACGTTTAGCACGATTAACAAGCAACGTAACCATTAATTTGATCTTGATTATGCTTTAATTTTTTGTCGTTGCTTTCGAGTCTTCCGTGAGTTGTTTTTGTTTCCTCGAGACGGTGGCACCGGGAGCTGAAAGAATTGAAGAAATCGAAACCCTAGCATTCTTGAAAAGGTAGCAGTGAAAGAAAGCCTCAGGCCAGGCATTTCTCTTCGCTCGTTCATGTGCGTTGGCTGTCCACGAGTTACACCGAAAGGCTACAGCCCCCGATAAAAGGAAAGAAACGGATGCCTGTGACTGTGAGGATTATGACAGCAGTTAAACCAGTAATATATCAAAAAATCATCAATCGACACTATTATTTAAGTTTTTTTTATTAAATAAATAAAAATAATAAAATTCAAACTCATAACTATTTATTATCACGCTATCATATTAAAAAATCATTTCAATTTAATAACTAAAACTATTAATTAAAATTCTAAGATATATTTTATATTATTTTATGCATCCTCCATCAAAGCACTTAAATCATAAACACAGGCATTCTAGACTAGCCCCTGTTGTGTTGCAAAGAAGTCACCTCCTGTGAAGTAAAGCTACTTATCGCTCCTCTTTAATGGACTCTTTTGTACACCCCACTTTGAACATTCGCTTATTTTCCGAAGTTGTGTTCTGGTCTAAAACCACCATAGCTTTTGTGCAGGATTCCTCCACTTAGATGTGTTTTTTTTTCCTTTCAATGGAGCTGGAATTAGAGCATTACACACACACACACACACACAATTCCAGGTATTTTACACCGAGAGAATTATAATTAAAAATGATAAAATAAAAAAATAACATGTTATTGTTACATACAATATTACTAATAAAATAAACTTGTCACTAATATTCGTTTATAATTTTTTAGTTATAACCTGGCAATCGACCCCTTCTCTCCCCCTCCCCCGTTCTTCTTTTTCTTCCATTCTTTCTTGCAAAAAAAAAAAACATCAAACAACCAACTCCCCCCATTTAATCACAAATCAAGCTCATATCGTTACAAATTCAGTTACCTTAGCACTCATTTTGACAACATCACTAATTTAGATTAATTTTTTATTTCCTACATCAAGTAAGCAAAACTACCTATTTTTTATTGTAACTTATTTTTTAAATGTTAATTTATTTAATTTCTGTATTTTGATATAATATATGTAGTTTGTTTGTATGTTTACTTGTTTTATAGCTTGTTTTCATAAAAATTTGTTTTATCAATGTATAATTTGTACATGTTAGAGTTTATTTGAGATTTTAAAAATTATATTAATTTATAACTTGATGAAATTGAGTTTGATTTTGTTACTAGAGTGTTTTATAGTAAAATAAATAATATTTTATTTAATAAGTATGTTTTATATTTTATTAATTTTATTATAAAGATAGAAAATTATAAAAAATTATTGAGTGTAGATACCCAATTGTTTTCAAGAGAACAAAATCAAGATTATACTCATTTGTCTAAGTCTGGCCTGAAACAACCCCAGTGACAAAATGCACACGTGACATTTCCTAAGAGTTTATGAACAAAATAATAATAATAATAATTAATTAAGCTAGCTGCAAACTGGTTCTGGTTTCACACAAGAACCAGTTTGTGCCGCACAAATCAACCAATAAGCAGCGCTTGCTATTTTTTTATTATAAACAAGAGAAAATTTCCAAGCACAAAATAATCATGTGTGCCGCCCAGCTCACCAATGACTGGGCAGCACACATGATGATAAATAGGGAGGTTGGTAAGCAATAAATAAGTGTTAAGAGGATGTGATAGCTGTTATAATTTAAAGTATATTTTATTTAAAATATATTAAAATAATATTTTTTATTTTTTAAATATTATTTATTATATTAAATATTAAAATAATTTGAAAATATAAAATAATATTTTTTAATAAAAAATTCAAAATTTTAAAAAACATGATTCACACCTTCCCAAGTAGATTAAAAGAAAAAGGTTAACAAGAAAAAAAAAATAGGTGTGGTTGTGATTGCTTTTTAAAGTGTTTTTCATTTAAAAATATATTAAAATAATATTTTTTATTTTTTAAAAATTATTTTTGATATAAGCCTATCAAAATAATATAAAAACACCGAAAAAATATTAATTTAAAATAAAAAATAAATAAATTAAATTAAAATTTTTTTAAATCATTTTTAAAATACAAAAACATACAGAAAACATATCGGGGTTTGTTATAAAATTAAAGAAAAGGTCCTTGGGTTAGGGCAGAGCAAAAGCATTTTATTTTGAAAAAAAAACGGAAGGAATTGAAAAATACTTTTACTCCGCCCTGGTTTTTGGCTTAGTTAACAAGACTAAATATACCAAAGAAGTTCAGGTATATAATTCTACATTTCTTTTGTTTCCAATTAGTACTTCTTTCTCTGCTATTATATATCATTCACTAATCTTGTTTATATGTGATTTAATCAAGTTCTTTGATAAAAAAAAAGAACAAAATAAAAAAAAGGGGAGACAAATGGAGATGTGATGGATAAAAAAAAATGTGAACTAAATACTCTATGTATGTTCTTGTTATTTGAATGGAGACCTGGACTACAAGGATAATTATTATACAAATTACATATCTTGTCCGTCCCAACTATAACTTCTAATCTTACATTCTATTTTTTTATTATTCTATTTTATTTTTTATTTATTTAATATGTGTTTTCATAACCCATTTCTGAGTTATTTCCTAAATTCATATTTTTTCTCCAAAATAAAAAAAAATAAAAATAAATAAAGATTGACAACGTGAAGAAAACAGGTCGAGAAGGATTCCAAAATAAAAAACATAAAAGTCAAGCTGCAATTTTGGAGGAAATTCGAGGCCTAATTGTATCCTATTATACCTAAGAATGAAGAAATAATACAGATTCAAGGTCGAATTAAATGATTATTTGACGAATCTGCATAAGAAATTAAGTCTAAGGGCATAATTAAATTTTTAATAGGTCAATTTGATTTAAACATGGATCAAATTAAAAGTCAAATCATGTTTAAGAATTAATTTGGGTCCAATTAAAGGATTTAATTAGGTGCAATGACTTAATTATACTTTTAAAAGAGTCAAATTAATTTTATTAGGGGCTTAATTGGTAAAACATTAAGTTTGGGAGCCCAATTTGGGCTTAATTAAGAAGATTGAAATTTTAAGAGACTAAATTTAATTTTTACCAAGTTAATTGATTGAAATCAGGGATAAATCGCAAGAAAATTGAAGTTTTGAGGTCAATTAGGGGTTAAATTCAAAAATTTCACAGTTAAGAACTATTTTGCAAAAGACACTGAACTACAGGGTCCTAATTTATTGAAAACAGGAATAAAATTGAAGAGATTGAAAGTAATGATGTGTGTATAAAATTTTTATCTAACCCGATTGATCAGTCAAGTTAGAGTGAATTCAGTTTTGCTTTATATATTACAATATTAACATATATTCCAAGAAATCATCATTAATTTCCATCCAAACGAGAATTCCACTACGTATTCTAGATATATTTCTCCCAATACTTTTCCATGCGCCCTAAATTTCCACGCATCCAAGAATTTGGGGTGCCAAAGAACAGTCTACCTAATTAATTAGTAATTGCCACACTTCAATTAATTGTATATACACCATGGCAATTGAATATTAAACTTGTGTCTGACTCCCATATGAAACGACTTGCACAATTGAATATTAAACATATTGCATTTTCACACAACCGACTCTGGAAATGCCTTGAAAGAATTGGAAGGAAATTAAAGGTATACGGCTCACCCACGTTACATACACAACAAGAAACCCAGCAACTGCCAGCCAGCTTAAATGGTTGACCCCAAAATTCATTCCGATGAAGACAATGTGAACATGGTTGCAGCCACATAGAATATGTTCTGTATCATTAAATGATTTTGAGAGAAGACTGGCTTATAAACCCGTGCTATACTGCCGGTTATATAAAAAAAAATCAAGAAAAAAATTTAAAAAAGTGCTTCTAGAGGCTAAGTTCATGAAGAAATTGAAGGGGGTGATAAATATATAAAGCAAAACTGAATTCACTCTATCTTGACTGATCAATCAAAATAACATGTTAATTGATGATGTGTGCGTATAAAATGGAAAAGAACTATTGTAATAGGATAAGGAGATTTGTTTTATAAGATTATTAGTGGAGAGATTTCAACTTTTAGCCTTGTTTAGAATTGCATTTCAAATGAGGATTAAGTAAAATTTGATTATTTTTTTGTTTAATGTTTTTGGATTGTTTTGATATTTTAATATCAAAAATAATTTTTTAAAAATAAAAATAAATATTATTTTGATGCATTTCAAAGTGAAAAACATAGTTACGAGACCCGACCCGGGAATTGACCCGATCAAGGAGCCGGGTCTCGGGTTACACGGGTCAACTCGAAAAATTAAAAAATATATTTTGAATTTTAATATTTCATATAAAAAAAGAAATAATCCATGTGAATATAGACTATACATGTTATAAATAATGAAGTTTAAAAGATTATTTCAAAATATTTTTTATCCCACATTAAAAAAATACTATATTAGTATATTATCCTTTTAAGTTGAAGTATTTAAACTAAAATTTTTTTTTATCCCACATCGAACAAATATAATTTTTTCCTTGTGAATATAGAGTATATATATTAAAGAGTTTCAAATCTCACATTGAAAAAATAAAACATTCTTGTAGCATTTATATAATGAACTTTGAAAATGATTAATAACCAATTAAAAAATATATATAAAAAATCTCTGGTTAGAAGAAAAAACACATTTGAAAAAAAAAACAGGTCTCAAATAGGTTTTGTTGGGTTGCCAGGGTCATGAGATAACCGAGTTTTTGCTCATCCCGGTCTTTTGCCTTATCAAAACTGGTCCAGTTATTGGGTCGACCCGCCAGGCAGATCTGAGTTTAATAATTTTGATGGAACGCTACCACATTATCAAATACCTTCATAATCTTAACAGTGCTGGAGATTAATTGACATTATAGTTGTTTTAATTACATAATTTCATCGTTGTTAGTTATATTCCAAGTTCAATGTTTTTCCAATCAATTCCTATTTTCTTTGCATCACACACACTCCAAAATGACAAAAACGTAGCACCAAATTAACCTCAAAACATCTGGCTATCCTCGCATGTCTCACGTTTCAACTATGAAAGTTTCGCATCGAAGACGTCTAATCTTGGTTCCCACCAAAAAGCTCGAAAACTTTGTGGCTTATATTGCCTCCCCTCTTTCCTTTCGAAAAAAATAAAATAAAATCCACCGTGTCCCAAGTATCCGGCGAGGCTCCAGTGGTGATCAGTTAGATCGTGTCACATCACTATTATGTCCTCCTTTGAGCGAAGGAGAATTTATTGAAGAAGACATGAGCAGCAGAAAATGGCCCCCTCGTATCTTACAAAGGAAAGAAATCCATTCATGAGAATAAAATCTTAATCATGTCTTAGTGTAGATTTAAGCTCCATTACCTGACATCTTTACGAATTTCAGTATTTTTGAATATTTTTTATTTTTTTAAATTTACTTTTATCCCTTAAACATTCTCAAGAACTTACAAACATTTGATTATTTTTTTAAAAGAGTTAATTTGTCGAATCGATAAAAACACAGTCATTTTAATCGTTTTTTTGTAGGCTTATCTACAGTCATAAAACGTAAAATAGTGCCTTGATCTTGATTTTTACTGGTAAATTGGATCCTCATTGTTTTTAGGATTACTGTCATAGTCTTAATTCTTGTGTTGGTTGATCAAAGACTCAAAAGGTATCCATTTTGGGATTATATGATCTATTATAATTTTAATTCTCATAACCATACCTATAAAAAAACAAGGATGCTCTTTTTTTTTTTTTAAAAGGAACACACCCTTTTAAACGGGGTATTGGAAGCGCGGTCCAACCATATTTTTAGTTTAGTTTTGTTATAAATTAAATTTTTAGTGTTTTTAGATCGTTTTTATGTGTTGATGTTAAAAATAAATTTTAAAAAATAAAAAAATATTATTTAAATATATTTCTAAACAAAAAACACTTTAAAAAATAATTTTGCCGGTATCGCAACTCCCAGTAAGTTAATTCCCTCAATTAATCATACTCGATAATAAGTGTTCTCTCTATCGTTGGTTAAACAACTCACTTGAAAAAAAAAAAACCAAATAATAAGGCAATATATAAAGGATAGAGATGCTCATCAACTATGGGATTGTTCCAAACGAAAAGGGGAATCGTCATAATAAAAAGATTAGGGAATAAGATTAAGGACCAAGGAGGAATTGTTTTAGTTGTCTAGAACAGCTCCAAGCTAGTATAGCTACGTGTGAAAGTGTTATAATTTTTGTTTTAAAAATATATTTTATTTATAAAAATTTCAAATTAATCTTTTTTAGTATTTTTTGATGATTTTGATATGTTAATATTAAAAATAAAAAAATATAAAAAAATAATATATTTCAAAATATACTTTTAAAAAACATTTTGCACTAAAATACTAAACATGCAATTATTACCGAAAGAGATGCTCGAATTATTCCCCAAGACGGCTTTAACCGGGAAGACTTTAGAGATGGACGACCGCATGCATTGTTTTTCTACTATTTTTTTGTGTGGTATATTCCTTTTTGAAAAAGCTTGGATTCCATGGCCGGAATTACATCATTTGAATTATAAATTGTTGAGGGTAGGAGGGGAGACAATTCGGTGACAAGGAAACAAGGCACGTTATAAAATGAATGCAAATTGCATCATGGACGTGACATGTACTATCGGGCATGTAAGTGCACTGTTTTTCAAAATGCCGTTTAGGATTAAAAAAAAATCAACTGGGATTAGATGTAAGCAATATTTAAATATCTAGATAGTTGATCAAATGTCTTCCTACACAAAATCCAGGAGCACTCGTATGATTCCAATGCCATCCCTTTCTTTCGTGTCTTGACAATTCCAATCTCACCACAATTCTGCCTCCGAAATTGCAAGAAAAATCATCCATTCTTCTTCGTTTAGTCAATTTTAGGAATTTAATTTAACCCACCCGTCACTTTACCATAACCTTTCCTGTTTAAAACGCGTATGGCGTGTTCCAACCACCTGTTGCTGCCCAGCCCTGCCCCGCCAGCTCCCCTTTTGGTACGACAATGGCATTTTTGCGATTTGCTCGAATACAAGGACCAGCGCTAAGAACCCGTAAATTCTGCAAATCGTCAAGAGCATTCTAGTAATTCCATAACTTTATCCACTTCCCTTGAAGTTTATATATAGAAAAGTTGATGGTACCACCACTGAGAAGAAATGAATAAAGGCCAAAAACCTGACCCGAACTTCTTTCCCTCTCTCTCTGCTCAGTGCTCAGTTCTTCTAGGCGTTGAATTTGAGTCTCCGTTTTCTGCTACGGCTTCTTTCTCGTAGGACGAAATTGCCCTTGGTTTACCTTCAAAACCCCAAACCTAACCCTGTTTCGTGTGTCCTTTCAGATTCTACCATCCGTCAAAGATCCTATCCTCTCTCCTCAAAAAATCTCCCCTCTCCATGGAACCAGTAGGAGCAGAGGAAGTTTGCTTATAGTGCAAAAACAGAAAAAAAAAAAAGACAAGCTAAAGGAAGAAAATCGAATGGATTTAACGGAAGGAGTTGGAGAGAGCTCTTCACCGCCGAGAAGCTTTGGTAGTGTTAGCAACTACGATGTGCGGAGCGACGTGTATAATCGCTTCATAGAAAGTGGTCACGAAGAAGCTGTTTCAAATCCTGAGTTGTTTCGCGAACTCCTCGACTCTCACTTCAATCGCTTGCCTGCTAGGTTTTTTTTTTTTGAATTTTATTCACATCATATTTGATTTTCTGTATTTTTATTTTAATTTGCGATAGAGTGTGAATCTTTAATTTATTTCTACAACTTAATTTTTGCTTGTTTGGTACTGTTATTTTCAGTTATGGACTGGATGTTAACATGGATAGAATAGAAGATGTTTTGCTACATCGAAAACTTCTCGCTATGGCGAAGGATCCAGCGAGACGTCCTGTTTACCATATCCGTTTCTTAGAGGTACTGCCCTGTTCTTCATCTTCTCTTGGTTAGTACCACTAGCTTTGGCTGTTGATGCTTTTTATTTGTTGAATCACTTTGTTAGCTAAGCTTTACAATTTCTACGGAACTTTGCTGAAGGAGAATTATCTGAAAATGAAGCGTGATATGAAACATTGGTAAGGTAGCCTAAGATAACTGACATTGCTGAAAATATTAATGACATTGTACCAGTCATATGGTAAATTGAGTGCTAGAGTGATTAACCGAGTTTCTTAGGTTTACAGGGATTGAGATCAACCGTGCTTTGTGGGATACTTCGGGTTCTAGTTTCTATGGTCGATATTGTTAATGCGTATAGTTTCAAAACGATGAATTTGACTCTATATTTCTAGTATGGAATTTTTATATTCCACAGACAGCACTCTGATGTTATATTTTCCCTTTGATATCATATAAAATTTATTTTACGCCTCAATGCCTCTTGTCTAGTTTACACTAATACATCAGCATCCTTGGACTTTTTTTTGTTAGCTATCATTTGGGTTCTTTGTGGTTTAGGGTTAACAAAACACATGAGTATTTGGACTATAGATCACTTGCGCACAGTGCTCTACAGGTTAATCAGGCTGTTTGACTTTTAGTTTTAGAATTTATTTGCTGGAATGCTTTATCTTGTAGCAAATATTAAAGGTCATCCTTCTAGTACCAAATCCTAAAATTGATTCTGAACTACTAAAGAAACTTATGATATATTTAAAATGACGGTACACTTATGATTTTGTCCTACTATTTTGTTTCAGTAACGCATCTTACATTCTATGCTCTGTCTGCTTATTTTCTCCTTTTGCTTCTGGGAAGAACCTTTGCACTAAAACAGAGGGCAATGGCGACCAACAGTTTATTAGTATGACTCCTTTCCCAAGGCCAGCGTGTGATATAGATGATGGAGTTGTGCCATCACAAAAGAGGTATTGCATCCATATAGATCTTATTTGTATGTGCATAGCCATGAGCTTTTAACTTTATTTTTGTTCATTTAGTGAGCATGTAAATGTAATGATTGTACTTTATTGTTGGTTTGTCAATGCATTTTTATTTATTTGTTATTTATGCCATTTCGGTAAGTAGAATCAGGGATTGTACGATTGAAGGTGAACCTTTGTCTAAGCTTGAGGATCTGAATTTGGATGTTAGAAAGAGCTCCAAGGACATGGAGGAGAAGTATCATCCAGAGGATGTATCCAGAAGGTACTTCCTCAATGAAGAATTGTTTCTTTTGTGACTTTTTTTTTTATCATGAAGAGTGAAGCATTATTATTTTTTAACTTAGTTATGAATGGAAAATTTTTTGTAACTGGGGAATTTCAAGAGTTTGCTTTTAGTGCAGGGGGTTCACTCTGTATGTTTAGTGTAATTGCCAATATTTGTATCTGTTTTGGTTTCTTTGTTCTTCTTTGGGGTTGGAATTAGAATGTTTCCCTCATTATCAAGCGATGTAATTTAAATGACAAGCCTAAATGGAAGTGGCAGCAATGCTCTATGTTATTCCACATTGCATGTCAAATTCAAATAGCTGTTATTTTCTTTTTGATCTTATCCTTTACCGTAACATTCCAAGGTTTTTAAAAAGGAGTACAAGTTTTATACTTTTAATCATGATAAACTTAATTTTCTCTCCTTTTCTTTGGATGCATTTTTTAAAATTAGTTAAAATAAGATGTCTCTGTTCTATTTGTAAATGGAAGACAGGTTTGTTGTAAAGTCATGGATCTGTTTGCTATATTTATGAAATTGAGATTAGCTTAAATTATACCTATATGCGTATAAAAAAGATGAAGTGTGTTTGACCACTAATATATTCTTTATATTGCTTTTCTATATTGGAATTAAGTTGGTTGCTTGGAAACTTAATGCAGGCAAGAAGTTTCACATGTCCCGATTCATGAAGTAATATTTTCTACTGTAGACAAGCCCAAGCTTCTTAGTCAGGTTTGTTTGGGAAGACTCATGCTTTTTTTTTGTTGAATGTTTTATTAATCTTTTGAGTTTTACCAAGTCCGTTTCCATGGTCATAATCCTTCATTAACATGAATGACACAATTTTTTGGCATTCACATGTTTAGAAGTTGAGTTCAAATTTAATCCTATTAAATTGTATTGCATTCATTGTAATGTGTTTGAGTGGATGTAAGATTACCTCAGCATAAGGGGGAAAAGAGAAGAAACCAAGCTTGAAGTTTGCCTTTGGTATTTATTTCTCCATAAGAGTAAAACCAGGCTTGAAGTTAGTTGCATTGTTTTTCTGCTTCTGTATTAAAAAACTAACCATAATTGGACGTGGGTTGTTCAAATTTAATGAAAAGAGCATTTCATTGCCATGGTTTTATTTTCCATTGCAGCTTTTGAAAATTTTATGGGTCCCTTTGCTTTATATTCATCAGCTTTTGGATTCACTGTGTATGCTATGGATAGGACTTCCACTTGTGCAGCCTGTTGGTACTTGTTATTAGATGCAGTTTGCCAAGCAAAATCTGCAGCCCGTTGGTATTCACCATTATCCTTCACTGGGAAGGAAAGCATGACCATAACTCCTTAGATTTACCTGTAGACCCTTAAGTTATGATGTTCTCAACACACCTCTTCCGAGATTTTATTGAGCTTTGGTAATGCATCTTAAGGTCTTATTTTCCAATCTAAAGCATATTAATAGAATGGAATTTATAAATTTTGTAAGCTTATGATGTTCAGATATGTGCTTAACTACAAGGTAAAACCCCTGCTAAACTCAGTTGAACCAATAAAACAATAAGGCTTGGTTAAGTTTGGTGGTTTGAAATGAGTAATGTGAATTTCTTCTGATGACATGTTTTCTTTTAGCTTTCTGCTTTGCTTTCAGATATAGGGCTTAACATCCGTGAAGCTCATGTGTTTTCAACTACTGATTGCTACTCTCTGGATGTATTTGTGGTGGATGGGTGGCCTATTGAGGTACTTGATACTCATTAAGATTTGTGTTCATATTCCCAATATATTTTGTTTTTGTACTAAGAGATTTAGTATAACTCATTAGTACTATTGAAGGATCTTAATGATATGGGAGTTATTCGTTTACTCCTGTTGCTCATCTTTAAATTAATCTCTCATGCCTTGCATCATAATAATCACACTGATGAGTTCTGTACTTTTTACCTGAATTTCAAATGAAATGATTAATAAGCTTGAATTTTCTTTAAAACTACTATGTTATCTTTTTTGTTTAGAAAATTTGCAAATTTGTTTCTTAAACAAAACAAACTGTGCTTATCCCCGGACAGTGGCCTCATATTATATTAAGGAGCATTGTGATTATATCTCTTTATGACAGGGTTCTGTGCTGAGTCCAAATGTTGCTGACTTTGCAATGTTGTGGCCAGGATACAGATGGTTTGTATAAGGCTATGGAAGAAGCAATTGCTAGAAGCGAGGTAATTTGTGTCTCAGTATAATCCTATTGTTTGTTTTTTGGGTCACTGTTTTGCTTTAATCACGCTGATGTCCAGCAGAAGTATTGGTCAATAATGAAAGAATCAGAGAATATATATTTTTATATTTATCACATCATTTTTTTTAGATTTACTATACCTTTTTAAAGAGTAGACGAAAAAAAAGAAAAAAGAAGAGGGATCCTGAGAATTGTGTATTCTATTTTCACCTTTTTTGCTGCTTTTGAATTTACCTGTCATACCTAGCAGAAGAAATCCATGCATACCATGGAAGAGAATTTAGCTGTCTCTCTGGTAATGGAGGACATATAAAAATGAAAAGCATATGAGAGTTGCGAAGGGTTATAGGCTGTGAACAGAATTTTAGAAATTTTTTCTCATCTAGCTGGGGTAGTTCCAATTCGTGATGCTTAATTTATAGTTCTCTGCTGTATCTTCTGGAAGAAGACTGGATATTTTGGGTAAGAGTTTGTCTTTTGTGTGCAATTTTCTTTTTCATTCCCCAACTACAAATAATTTGGAGCAATTTGAGCACCCATTGCACGCCATAGTGTATACATCAACGAAGCCTCTGTATATTAATTCAGCATATATCTCATCTTTTAATTGCACAGAACTGTTCAGATCGCTTGAAGCATATTCACTTTCTTGTGAATACTGTCAATTTCAGTGTCAGGTGTGGTTTGTGTGTGTCTCCGCTTAATTTTTGTTCAAGAGATAAAACATATGTTCTGATGAGCTTTGTGATGCATGATCAATGCATTGTTCCAGCAGGCAATCCTTTATAAACAACTACCTTTGGGCCTTGTTTGTTCAGCCTTGTGGTGTCCTCTTAAGAAAATGTGGCACCTCTCAATTCTTGGATGCCGACTTCTGATATACTTCTTACCACTGCTGATGCATGTAGTTTTAATTTATGATGGAACTAAATGTCTTAGTCCATAACCTGCAATCTGACAGTCGGATGAAGTTGCTGGCTGTCACTAATAATTCATAAATTAGAAGTTCTGTTGATTTACTATATTGAAGGTTAATGCATATTGAGGTTAGAGAAGCTTAGTTTAGTACTTCTCTTTTCATTGCTTGTAGACATTAAAACAACCTAAATTCATGTCAATGGAGTTTTTAAAATTAAATCCTTTCTGTCACTCCATGCCTGACTTATTGAGGAGATCTTGCCCCTGTTCTTGACTTTAAGCTTTTGATCGGGACATGTTTATCACTGTTGTCTTCTTTAGATTCTCCCAAGTCTTAAAGTTGATCGACCCTCTTCTTGCATGGGCTCCTATTCTTGGCTTCTTTTTTTTTCACTAAACAAAGAATAAAATGTTCTGACTATTCTCTCTGGAAATACAGGGGTCGTGGTCCGGTTCTTCACATTGTCATTCATCTGTAGGTAAAGCTGTAGCAGCTCAAGCAAAATCTGGAGATTGGGAAATAGATAGAAGGTTATTGAAGATAGGAGAAAGAATTGCATCTGGATCTTGTGGAGATCTGTGAGTTGGGCTTTTCAAATTTGCTACTTTTCTTCAACTTCATTTTTGGCTGTCCTCCATTATCGTTCTCATCTGCCAACTTCTGTTAATCTGAAGGTATCGTGGTGTTTACTTTGGTGAAGATGTTGCCATTAAAATTCTTAGATCTGAGCAATTAAACGGCACTCAAGAAGAAGAGTTTGCTCAAGAAGTGACAATTCTAAGGTGAATAGTTTGAAATGAAGTTCACTTCCTACATCTTTAAATTGATTCATGCTAAACTAATCATGCAAAAATGTTTAAGCATTTGACTTCACATTTCAATCATGCCACTAATTATCTTCTTCAGAGATTCTTTTAACAAGTTTTATTAATAGAGGAAGTGAAAGTTATTGGAACTTTGTTGTATGAGCTGTCTGCTCTCACATGAACTCCCCATGTATCTCTGTCATGTTGGCCTTGATATGCGCAAGGATCCCTGAGAGTATGATCTGAGACTGTAATGAATCTGGGTAATGATATTACTTTTGGTTTTATGTGATGTGCTTGACTGTATGATTTGACTTAAGTGACACTTGAAATATCTATTTCCTGGAAAAACCTGTACTTTCTACTAACTGGTTTGACTCTATAACATAAAAGGCAATTTTTTTTCCTTGGGAGACGATTTTTGCCAGAATTGACTATCTGCTATAGCTAGCTTTTGGAACCTAAAAATTCCGTATCCTTTGTTAAGGGGTTTGAGATTGTGTTTGTCTACATTAGTCTCTTTTAAACTTTATTTTCATTGTATGCATTCTTTTTTCTCATACAAAGGGCTATTCATATCCTTCTCCTCAAAATGCTGTATTTATTTTTGAATTAAAACAAATTATACTATAAAGCATTGGTTCAATTCAGGGATTTGGAAACCCCTCACCTTTTTTTGTCTAATATCTGTCATTTGATTAACCTGAATTAATCTGTCCTTCAAGCAGCCATGAAGTAGACTTTTATTTGATTAACCTGTGTTATGTTTTCTTTATTAATTCGTACCGTTTTATATGATTTTAAAAGTATTGCAGAAAACCATGAAAAAGAGGGATGGTATTCAATCCTCTTTGGTGTCCAAAGACATGCCCTTATTTATACATCCATATGGAAGTAAAGAATTCCTCTTTTCTTCAGAGTGGAAATCTCTTCCCTTTTTGGTTTAGCAATGATGTCATTTAGCACTGTAATCTGAAGGTCCAGGCACTTAATTGAGCATGGATTTCCTTTCCACTATTCCATTTGAGCTGTTAATATTCTGGTTGCTCCACTTTGCCATGATTCTAAGCATTTTTATTGTTTAGTAGTTTTTCATTTGTACCTGAATTTGTCCATTTTTCTTGATACAGGGAAGTCCAACATAGAAATGTTGTTCGTTTTGTTGGTGCATGCACTAAATTTCCACATTTGTGCATAGTTACAGGTACAGAACTCTACAGGAAGCAAAATCTTTCTTTTCATTGTTCTTTCTTTTTGCACTGTTTTATTTTATCAGAATGAACAGACTGCACTTCCCTAAAGAGAACTTAAGGCTTTGCTCTTCTATTTAATGTTGTGCTTTTTTGTGGGGCTCTCTCTGTTCAGTAACTGATAAGAATTTCGCTCTCCTGATTTTGTTTTTCAAATTAAAAACTGGAATGGAAACCTCTGGGGCTTATTGTGAGTATCAACGCAAATCAATTTATGACTATTTGTGGCTGATGATCATGAAGATTTATTGGATCATGGAGCATTTGCTTTTGTGGCTTGCTGTCGTATTATGTGTTCCCGTGAAATTATTTTAGATTTTGTAGGGTTTTAACTTCCCCAAGTTGTTTTGGCCAGGATTTGTTTTTACCATCATTTTGATCAAGTTAATATCTAACACATTGCCTTCTGTACCCATCTCTCTTTGCATTAATCTACCAAAGTTGAAAATCATGCTCGTACTTGTGTTAATGCTTTAATATGGCATACAAAATTTCCATTTTCATATTTATTTTGTTAATATGAATTCCAAGTAGGTATAATTGGTTCCTGGCTTCCTTTTTGTAATTTATTTAATTTCAAATGTATTTGATTCTGTACTTGTTTGCTTGCCTGTCTTCTGTTTCATTGAAATCCTCTATAAGGATATGGTGTTCTTGCTTGCAGAGTTTATGCATGGAGGAAGTCTCTATGATTACTTGCATAAGAACCATAATGTATTGAAGCTCCCTCAATTGCTGAAGTTTGCGATTGATGTTTGCAAAGGAATGGAGTATTTGCATCAAAACAACATCATCCATAGAGATTTGAAGACAGCAAATTTGCTCATGGATACTCAAAATGTAAGAGTTTTTATTTTGATTGATTGAAGTGACATTTGTATTTGCTGACCTCATAGACTTGATAAGTTATTTAAAAATATTCCACATTTTCTGATGCTTCCTTTCTGTTTGGCTGCATGGTTGATGAGCTGGCTTTTCTATCATCATTTATGTCTCCTTTCAATGATTTTGAGTTTTTAAGCAATTTTTTTAATCTGTATGTGGCTTCTGTTATAAGCTCTTTTTATGTAATGATCCATGTCATGGGTCACTCAATTAATGTATGGAGCATGAAGATCCAACATTCTTGTATTTTCTTTTGCTTAGTAGTGGCTTGTTTGAGTTATAAATCATCAATGTGGTTGACTATGAATGTGGTAGGCTGTCCTTCCATTTCATATCTGTATTTAACTTGTATTGTTCAGAATAGATTGACGAAGTCTTATGCCAATTCATTAAAAAAAATCTTAATTAAGTTAATAGTCATTTTTGCCTCAAGGTTGTTAAGGTAGCAGATTTTGGGGTTGCTCGGTTCCAGAATCAAGGGGGAGTAATGACAGCAGAGACGGGAACCTACAGATGGATGGCACCTGAGGTTTGGATTTTTTTAGTTCCACTGTGTAGTTATGTGTTTCTTGCTTCTTTACTATAAAGAGGTACTAGCTTTCTGTTATCCCAAGTTAAGGATCTTTGTGATGATTCAAATCAACTCGATTGATCAGCTGCCTTCTAGAAAAAACTCTCACAATCCATGTTTCTTTGGTAGAGATCTTGTGTTATAATCTCTCTTTAGATGAATTGTTGAGCATTCAGACTTGATAATCTTACAGCCATAATTATAGATAGCCTTTTCCCTTCGAGGAAGAAAGATGATGTTTGTTTTCTAAGCTTTTCAGTTATTGTACTCTTGCTCCTCTGCTGTACTCAACTTTGATGAATTGAGAAAATATACATCCAATAGTTTCATCCTCATTTAAGACGAAAAAGAAATGGACCTGGATTTTGTATGTGTTTGCCATGTTCGTTTTGAGCTTTCAACTTCTGGGCAACATCATGTGTTCTAGTCTCTTTGAACTTGCATCCAATTATCTTATATTATAATTTGTTTGATTCAAGGTCATCAACCATCAGCCATATGATCAGAAAGCAGATATATTCAGCTTTGCCATTGTATTGTGGGAGCTAGTAACTGCAAAGGTATTTCCTAAAAGCAAACCCAGCACTTGAGCTTTTATGAAAATAATCATTGTTACAAATATTTAAAAAAAAAAAAAAAAAAAATCACTAGCGAAGTAATCCTGAAGTGACATTTTTATTGTTGTGCTAGATTCCATATGATAGCATGACTCCACTACAAGCTGCCCTGGGAGTGAGACAGGTTTGTATTTCTATGTAATGGTTTATATTGTGATATATTAAGACTAGTTTGGCTTCGAATTGGATTCAGAAAGGCACAATAGTCTTCTTTGCCTCCTTGTTTTGTTATATGTCGTGTGCATTTTTACTTTGTATCTGCAACCGCAAGTGTTGGTGTTCTGGGAAGGAGTGTGGCATTAAAATCCTTTTGCATTGGATAACAGGTTCGCTGCATTCAATTGTAGTAGTAAGATGAAAGCTGCTTCTCAGTGTTTATGACATGTTATTTTGAAGTTTGGTTACAAACTTGAGACATTTTCATGATCAGTGTTTGTGCCAGATAGATGGTGCTTTCTCGATTGCATTTTGAAAGCATTCTAGGGTTGACATGAGACGAGCTAATTTAGTCAATAGTTTCACTGATTTTACTTGAATATTTTCCAGGGGCTGCGTCCTGATCTCCCTCACAGTGCACATCCAAAACTTTTAGACTTGATGCAAAGATGCTGGGAAACAGTTCCTGACAGGCGGCCATCCTTCTCTGAGATAACAGTTGAACTTCAAACACTTCTGCAAGAAAGTCAGGTGGATTTCTGAACACTTCTTTTCCTCGTTGATCGATGCAGAAGACGAATGTCTAACTCAATGATTGACCTGTCAGGAAATTATGGAAGCGGTCAATGGGAACTGACAATTTCTGTATGCAACAATCTAACGCCCGTTTTGATGATTTGCCTTCTGTTCTTTCAACATAGTTGTGTTAAAAAAGAAAAACATAGTTATATAGAGGTTTTATTGTACAACCTAGGGAAAAGGATTTTAGGCTTGTCCGTTACAACACTAAAGAAACAAAGAGCAAGGTCTTTTTTTACTTGTGAGATTTCAAAGCTTTTTAGTATCAAGACGTGTATACTTTCCTACAAAGATCAGTCACGCTTGAAATTTGTTGTAATTATGATGACACTCTATTTGTTTTCGAAGGTTTTTATTTATTTTCCAAAATATGAATTTCGAACACTGTAGCCATCTGTTTTTGAAGGATTCTTAGTCGTCCTTGATTACAAACCTGGGAGCTTCTGGCAGATGTAACTGGAAGAGAGAGAGAATCCTCTGCCTGCAACGACAAGTCGTGCATCTATTTATGAAAGACTTAAACATCTCAAATGCATAATGACGAGTAATGTCAAAATAATTCAAGTCTCTACATTTCATCATGTATCTATTTATAAAGAATCAAACGCATATATCCTGCAATGCTTTGGGCCACATGGTTTGAAGATGGCTAGTGTGCGAAACGAGGATGGTATGAAAGGTTCTAATTGGGGGCAAGGCTTGATCCATTTTGTTGTCTGTTGAGTGTTGACGTATCGCCCTTTTCTTCCCAATTTGTAGGTGATCTGCTTGAAGCCGAGGCCATCCAGCCCATTGTTATACACGAGTGAGAGCTATATGATCGTCAGGCCCACTCTTGGGCTTTTCTCATTGAACTGAGGTGCATGAGTAAAAGTAATAAATTTATTTTGTTTGCTTAAATCCGGATATAGTATATCCTTCGTTGGCTATGCTAATCTATTATTTTTCTCCCATTTGAATTAATAATGATGTAATTATACATATTTTAAGTCTTAAGAATCAAATTATATTTATTTAATTATTCGAAGATTGCATGGGCAAAAATAACAAGATGGTAGCATTTTTTATTTTTTTAAGCATGATTGTAGAAGTTTAGGATCAAAATATACTCATTTGCTGCGTAGAAGGAATCTGTATTAGAAGTGTGTGTGTGACTATCATTTTCCTAAACAAAAATGCTTTACATGCTTCTTCTTCTTCTTATTCTTTTTATGAAAAGGTGAAGTAACTCATTTTCCTAATCAAATTTTGAGACTAAATTCACCATTTTCATGGGTTTAAAGTAGGCTGTCGGAAAACAATATAGAACATCTACACCGAAGCAGGAAATCTTCCTAGTGGTAACTAGGAGGGAATATATAAATCCAAGTGACACGATGTTAGTTTGGTGTTTTGAAATGGTGCTATTCATATGATTAGGACACAGCATGTTTTTGTACATGCTATTATTCATGATGATTCATTAATTTCCATCTTCCGGATAAGAAAAAGTTAATTGATTAATCTAATATATTATATATTGGGTTTTTGGATCCTCTCGTGTTGTTTTAAGAATATGATCAGTCATGTTCCAAACACCATCATTGATTTTAAACTCAATAATCTAGATTAAGTAAAAGAAATAAAATAATGAGGAGTTAGGTTATCTATCCATTCAATTTGAATTAAATTAATTAAATTTAATGAATATAAGAGAATTCCAGTCAATGTCTTTCTTGAAAAATATTCACTTAATCTAGATAAAAAAAAATGATGACTTATTAACTCCTCATTATTGTATTTCTTTTACTTAATCTAGATTATTGAATTTAAAATCAATGATGGGATTTGTAACATGACAGATCATATTCTTAAAACAATTTTATCCATTCTCTTAAAAAATAATTTTTGATAGTTAATTTAATGACCATTTTTATCCGAAAAATAGATAAACAGTATATGAAAGAAACATAAATATATAAAAGTGCATGAGAGTGAGACAATACATAAAAAAAAAAAAAAACTATATATAAAATAGATAGATTCGTTAACAAAAATAAAATAAAATAAATGTTATAAGTGACGCGGAATGTTGAAAAACTTTTGAGGGGCCATTGAAAACCCATCCCTAACCCCGAGGGTCTCACTCTATCTGTCAGTTTCCCTGTTTGTAATTTATATTTTATGTTTTGATTGTATAATTAATTAAATGTGTCTGTTACTTTATATTGTAGATACAGGTGCCATTTCAACGGAGACTATGGACAGCAGTAAGACACTTGTATATGGGAGCCAGTTCACTGATAATAACATGTTGCAAGGAATGTATTTTGACTCTTTTTTTTTACATTAATATTGATGTTCGGGGTAGTTTGTATATACCTTGATTAATTTTACAAGTTCTAAAATTAATGACTATATAAACCTCTAGTGACTATGAGAGAACTTGAATTCATGACCATTAAGAAGCAAACCCAAGATTTGACCAGTTGAGCTTCCTCTCATGGTTGTATTTTAATGACTATTATTAGCTTGAGATATTAATCATAAGTTAATTATATCGGTAGTTTTATTTTTTTAAAAAAAAATTATTTAAAATTAACTTAATTAATTTTTAATTGGATTTTACTAAATCAACCAAATCATTCAAAACTCATTGAAATTAATCAAGTTTTACAAGATTAATTTTCTTTTCAGTTTGCTCCGAATTCCTACGTCAATGTTTGTGCCTATATAGCACGAATTTCATGCAAGATAATCCACAGTAATTTAATCAAAAACTACTTTCTTGTGAGGTATTGACCTTGAGCTGGAGGACCAAGAGCAGAATCTCGAGCTACCCAACCCACGTTACAATCTAATCGAATAATAGATCTTGTAAGGAATTAATTAAACAATAGATTGTTGAATGTGCTGCATTGCAGGGCTGCCAAGAGAATAATTGTATCGTCTGGCATATTCTTCCGCCAAGGAGAGAATCCCAGGCCTTCATTACGCCGGGCAAATTAACCTTAAATTGGATTAAAAGATTTTAATTGAGTTTTTCGTTCGAACTCCTTACAAAATTAAATGAAATCATTAACTAAATTATATATGCGGCTTGGACTAATTAATAGCTTCGTAAATTAATTTCCATGCAGGTGCATATTTTTGCCTTGCTATTGTACAATCATCTTAATTAATTTTTTTTTATATTTTGAATCGTTTTGATGCGTTGATCTCAAAAATAATTTTAAAAAAATAAAAAAAAACATCATTATAATGCATTTTGAAACAAAAAGTACTTTGAAAAGCAATCGCAACCACACTTCAAAACATGAGAATATTTATAGAAAAAAAAAAGAATAAATATAAATTCAAACGAGAGGGCAATTATATCATAATTTCTCGATTGACTTGAGAATAAGATCTATGTGAATACTTGAGGGAGGGTTAGTGAGATTAATTTGTCGCTATTTAAGTGCAATAATAAGATGATAATATAAAGTAAAGATAAAGCAGAAGAGAACATAAAATTGGGGCCGGGCCGGGGACCTCTACAAAGAGTTTTCGTCAAATATGACAACCGGCACTGAATTAAAATCGTACATGATGAGATGGAGAGACACTGGCATTCAATTAGTTTTCTATAATCTAAGTATTTATTTATTTATTTATTTCTAGATCCATTGTTTTTTCTTCATATTTCCAGGATTTTGCTTTTAGGTGAGGAAACCAGAAATACAACCCTTCCCTTCTTCGGTGGAAATTATAGCCATGATGTGTTTTCTCGTGTACACATGCCTTTTTTTATTACTATTACTATTATTATTATTATTATTATTATTATTGCAAGTTGGTGACGAAAGCAACTTGCAATAATAATAATTAGTTTGTTCTTATATGCACATAAATATATCTTTGCATACATGCCATTGGATTTTTCTTGATAATTAATGAAAGCAACAAACTCATTGAATTTCTTGCAATAATAATAATTAGTTTGTTCTTATATGCACATAAATATATCTTTGCATACATGCCATTGGATTTTTCTTGATAATGAAAGCAACAAGCTCAATGAATTTCTTTTTTACGTAGAATTGTCAAACTCTTAAAGAGTATTCTGTCTCTAAAATGTTGGAAAATTATTAGTTTGTTCTTATAATAAGGTGAGTTTTATATATATATATATATATATATATATATATATAATTAAGTTATTTTTATTCTTATAAAATGCCTTATGTTCTAATTTATTTTCTAAATCTTTTTAAACGTAAATAAAATTGTTTAGTCATTGTTAACGTTTTTTCTATCAGAAAAAAAATTATGTAGGAGTTGATTTAATATAACCTGGTCATCTTGGCAAGTAAAAAGACTACTTAGACGATCGATACAAATATTGCTTGACTTAAAAACTCAAAACGATATCTTTTTTAAAAAAACAAAATTAGACGGAAATATATTAGATCAACCTCAGTTAACTTGTCATATCTGCAATCATATTCATAAGACCATAATAACTCTATAAAAAATAAATTGAAACAAATTATAAAATATATTTTCCAATTAATCCAATGTTAAAGAATACAATTAAAAAAAAATTAATTAAAAAATAACTAAAAAAGCAGTCCGAGTCAACCTGTCAAACTCGCGACTTGAATTATAAGACCGAGATAACCCTATAAAAAGTAAATTGAAACAAATTATAAAACTCAATTCTCAATCAACTCAATGTTTAAGAATAAGATTTTTTTTAAAAATAAATTAAAAAAAGGATACAAATAACAACCGTTGTCAACCCAGTTTAAATATATTAATTTGTTAGTCTCTTCATTCTCTGCTACTCAAGCCTGCCGATTTTACGAGATAGACGATGATTGCTGCACTTGATCCAAACCATAGTACATAATATTTGTAACCAAAATAAAATAATTAATTCCTTACAAGAAGAGAAAAGAAATGCATAAACCTTTTGTTTTGGTGAAAGAAGATATTATTTTATTACTCCATATGAAATTAACAGCCATGCATGCATAGCACAACAGGTTGAAAACTACATACGCATAAGCTACTTTTCAACAGAGCAGATTAACCGGTGACTACAGCTTTCTAATAATACACTAAACGAGGAAGCTGATCTTTTCTTCTACATGTCTCTCTTTATTCATCATATAAATAAAACACAGAGCTCCACTAATGCATGCAGTAGCTTGATTCCTTAGTTTCCTTCCTTGCAGAAGCTCCTGCACCCATCCTTTTCCTTATTACATGCATGACACTCTTCCCTTTAATTACCTGTCAAAACACACATAAATTGGATCTCTGTCAATATATATACTGGTGCATATTGGCAATATTTACTAATATTTATTTTATGTGGGAAGAAAGTGAATAATTTAATGCAATGCTGCACCAACATATTTTGGCCTGACATTATATTTTCAGATTTTTGTTAATTAAGATATATATACTTAGCATTGTCAAGATAATCGTTCTTGCATATATAATTGGGTTTACCTTGAAACTATATATGATAGCCGTATTCTAGTAATGGTGAGGTGGAGGGGGTGATGCGTAAATGTAATGGGGTGGTGGTGGTGACTTGTGTACTGGTGGTGGTGGGGGAGGAGACTTATATTTATAAACTGGAGTAGGAGGTGGGGGAGGAGACTTGTATTTGTATGGCTTCTTGGGAGGAGGTGGTGGAGGAGACTTGTGTACTGGTGGTGGTGGGGGAGGAGACTTGTATTTATAAACTGGAGTAGGGGGTGGTGGGGGAGACTTGTATTTGTAAGGCTTCTTGGGAGGAGGTGGTGGAGGAGACTTGTAAACTGGAGGAGGTGGTGGGGGAGACTTGTACTTGTATGGCTTCTCGGGAGGAGGAGGTGGTGACTTGTAAACTGGTGGTGGAGGAGGAGGAGACTTGTAAATTGGAGGTGGTGGGGGAGACTTATACTTGTACGGCTTCTTGGGTGGTGGGGGAGGTGACTTGTAAACTGGCGGAGGTGGAGGAGGAGACTTGTATTTGTAAACTGGTGGAGGAGGTGGTGGAGACTTGTACTTGTAAGGATGTGATGGTGGTGGTGGAGAATGAACCGGAGGAGGCGGTGGTGACTTGTACTTGTAGGGCTTTTTGGGTGGTGGTGGAGACTTATGCACCGGTGGAGGAGGTGGGGGGGACTTGTACTTGTAAGGGTGTGGTGGTGGTGGAGGAGAATGCACTGGAGGAGGTGGTGGTGGGGACTTGTAATGGTAAGGAGGAGGTGGTGATGGAGGCGATTTCTTAGGAGGTGGAGGAGAGGAGTATTCGTAGTTTGCTGTGGTTTGTGATGGCAAGCTGAGAGAGATTGCTACCAGTAGAAGAGTAGCAGTAAGAGAGGCCATTGAAGACCTCATTTTTGCCAACTTTGCTTTGGTTCTGCTTCTTAGGCAATCCTCACTTCCCTTTATATAGATTCGATACTTTACCCTTGAACACGTAAACCAATCATGGTAAAATGGACTTCGGAGAAGTTTTTAAACTTGGTGAAAAGGCATAGAAATAAAATAATTAATTTGAAACAATGTGACTTTTAAATAGTTGATTTGCCTTGATTGAGTCTGCAAACTCAGCAGGAATCGAGTACTAATTAAGACTATATATCCATGCATGTCCTTTGTTTTTTAGCTTTTGTAATTTCTTAATCAGTTGCTCAAGCGGGAAGTCATCCTCATTTATTTATTTATTTCTTCTTTTTTTAAAATAAAAAAACCATTTATTTCTGCATACAGAGCTAGTTTTGAAAAAGTTAAAAATATATAGAAAGCAAGGGCCTAACTTCCTATGACTTTTTTCCCCCGAGGGACCAGGCGGCTACGACTTCGACGTCTCTCTCTCGCAACCACTGTGTTGCTTCCCTCGAGTGCCTAGTTGCGTTCACTTTCAATTCGCCTTCACACTGTGCTAAATTCCAATTTATCTAGAAGTCAGCTTCTAATATCCTTAAAGGGTAAATTCAAAGGTAAGATCTGGTTTGGATTAATTAAAAAAAAAACATAATAAAACACTATTATAGATATATTTTCCTGTTCATCGGAAAAGTTCGCTTTTACCATTAAAAAAAAAACTACAGAAACTTTCAATTGTTTATAAAATCATCCTTTTCTTTTGATTCATTAGTTATTGTAAAATTAATTAAAAATAAATTAATTAGGATATCTTTTTTATCATAGTAAAATAACTAAATAATATTAGGCTTTCGGTTAAGGGTTTTTTCTGTTTTTTTTTAAATCACGATAAAATTATGGTCATACTCTTAGAAAAAAAATGAACATGCACAAAGAAACTTTTTTATTATTTTTTATTTTTTTAATAGTTAAATTACATAATTACTTTTGAAATCTAAAAAAAATTAAAGTTAATTTCAAGAGCATTTTAGTCTTTTCATTCTTCTACGTTCGTAAAGGGTAAATTCACATAAAAAAGTATTAATGAAACTATTGCAATCAATTACGGATGCATGCAAAACTTCTAGCTATGACCATGCTCAAGAATGATATAAGAAGTAAAAAAAAAGCATTGTTGAATATTTTAGTCACCGACTCTTAAAATACTACACCAAATACCTCTGCAACACTAAAAAATACAACTTGGATTAGAATAATTACCAATTATAACAATTTTAAGAGAGCAAATTCAATGACAAAGACTCCTCTAGTTGAACTTATCTTTTAAATAACAACGAGATGCAATTTTTGAGCTCCTCCTTTTTCAACTTTTTTTTTTCCTTGCAATATAGGTAGTACAGCTTGATGAAACTTAGAATATTATGCATGCATTAAAGTCGGCCATGTATCTGTGTGATGGTCCTTCATGAAGAAAGTCATTAATCTGCACGACTTCATCTCAAGTTGCCTTTGAGCAAGCAATCACAGTATCAGTACGGCACAGGAGTAGGTGAAGACTCAACCAACTTCAATCTCTTTTAGCTTGGAGAAAGACGACGTAAAAGAAGCATAAAACTTTGTCTTTGAATTTTTCTCTAGCTTTAATTACTATATATGTGTAGAAAGAGCTATCTAGACAAATACATCTACCCATCTAGTTATCTCAAATTTTCCAACAGCTGAAATTTCAAAGTTGGCTTGTCTTTTGAAACTTTCTATCCTTTTTATTTTATTTTATTTTGTTCAGCATTATTATAGGAAATTAAACAACATAGGATAGCATATGTGTAATCAAGAAATATTGATAGGCTTAATGATCTTGTATTGTAATCTCTACATTAACTATTATACATTGCCTTACATATATAGATAGAAAAGGTTGGCTGATTAATTGGTCAAGCCTCTTGTTCTTCTCAACTTTGTATCAGAGCCTTCACATATTAAAATTCTCTTTCCCTCTCCAAATGAACTCTTCCCTCACTGTCGTTTCTTCCCGCAACAGATTGGTGTTCCAGCTCCTACACCACAGGCTGGCGTTTCTTCTCAATCGATGCATACTCCTTCTTTTTCCCTTGCTTTGGAATCTTCCCCTGCTACTGATGCTACCGTGAATCTTCTCCTCATGAAGGCTTCAATTACAACGATTGTTCCCCTATCTAATACTCATCAAGTTATTTCTTTAAAATTTACAAACAACAATTATATTTATTAGCGAATGCAGATGAAGCCGTATCTTATTGGACAAGTTATTTTTCATTTTTTTGATGGCTCATTGTTGTGTCCTCCTTTTCATATGCTTTTTGCTGATGGTTCTTCTCTTTAGACTAATCATTTTTTTCTTCATTAGAAGCAGTATGATCAACTTATTTTCAGTGCACTGCTTTCTTCTCTTTCAATGGAAGTATTGCATCTTGTTGTCGATTGCAAAACCTCGCAATGTGTTTGGTGTACTTTTGACTAAGCCCTCATTTCCCCGTCTAATTCTTGTGTTATACAACTTTATGGGTCTTTACAAGATCTTCGTTAGGGTGATAATTCGATCATTATATATATGCAGAAGGTAAAAACATTTTTTAATGAATTACAGTTGTTGGCCAACCAGTTTCTTTATAGGATTTCAATTTGTATGTGTTTCATAGTCTTCACGGTGAGTTCAAAGACTTGGTAACAAACCTCGTGACCAAGGCAAAACCTCTTTCGTATGCAGATCTTCATAGTCATCTCCTTACTCATGAGTTCCTCCACAAGACCTCCCTTCAATTCATGATGGTTACTCCTCCTTTACTTCTCACGCCAGCTCAGCCATCGTCATCTAATGTTGCACACAATCAGTTCTCAAGTTCGTATAACAACAATCCTAATTTCAGTCATGGCAAACCAAGGTAACCACTTGCTTAATTTTCTTAATTCACCATTTTTTCCCTCCCTTATACCTATAGCCTCTCCACCACCCATATTGCCTATCATTTCTGCCACCATCAGACATCCCATCATCCCTGCCTTTTATGTCACCATCTGCTTGTTTATCTAATTATCATTCTCCACATCATATCCCTACTAACCACTAGCTTAATTTTTTTAATTTGCTATTTTTTCCCTCCCCTATACCTACAACCTCTCCACCACCCATACTGCCTATCGTTTCTGCCACCATCAGACATCCCATCATCCCTGCCTTTATGTCATCATCTGCTTGTTTATCTAATAATCATTTTCCACATCATATCCCTACTAACCACTAGCTTAATTTTTTTAATTCACCATTTTTTCCCCTCCCCTATACCTACAACCTTTCCACCACCCATAGTGCCTATCGTTTCTGCCACCATCAGACATCCCATAATCCCTGCCTTTATGTCATCATCTGCTTGTTTATTTAATGATCATTCTCCACATCATATCCCTACTAACCATTAGTTTAATTTTCTTAATTCATCATTTTTTCCCTCCCTTATACTTATAACCTCTCTACCACCCATACTACCTATCGTTTCTGCCACCATCAGACATCCCATCATCACTGTCCTTATGTCACCATCTACTTGTTTATCTAATGATCATTCTCTAGGTACATGTTCTTCTCCTTCAGAGTTGCTATTTTCTAGGTTTGTCGTCGTTGGTTCTGCTGCTGGGTCACTTGGTTTGTTGCTGCTAGTCTAGCATCTAGATCTGAATCTCCAGTTAGGTTGAATTTGGTTGTTGACCTCTCCTCATATCCTCTACAATAGCATACAGGTTCGAGCTTACCTACCTCTAGTTTTGTGGTTCGTCGGCATTATATGGTTCTTCATCCATAACTGCCAAAAACAGCAAGTCTGATGGTTTCTTCAATTTTGTTTACCAACCCTATCTCTCCTCCTACTTATGAACCGAGTGCATTTATGATGCTGACATATATGAGGCTTGGAACGATGCTATAAAGGATGAAATTTAGGCGCTGCATTCCAATGACACTTGGTCTCTGGTTCCTTTTCATCATTCGATGAATGTTGTTGGTAATTGTTGGGTGTATAAGATAAAGCATCATGCAAATGGCAATATTAAGCGCTATAAGGCTCGATTGGTTGCTAGAGGTTTTACTCAGCAAGAAGGTATTGGTTATCCTGAGATTTATAGTCCTGTCATTAAGCAAGTGACAGTTTGGTTGGTTTTCTCCATTACGGTTTTATGTGGTTAGAAGATTAATCAACTCGATATACATAATGTCTTTTTCAATGGGACACTTACCGAAGAGGTGTACATGTAGCAACCTCAAGGTTTTGTTAATTCTACTTTTTCCTTTCATATGTGTCGATCACATAAGTCTTTATATGACTTAAAACAAGCTCATCGAGCATGGTGCACTCGCTTGAGTGATTATCTTTTCTCTATTGGCTTTCAAGCTTCTAAGGTTGACACTTTACTATTCATCTTGTCTATGACTGTTGATATCTATTATGTTCTAGTTTAAGTTGATGATATTTTGCTTACAGGAAGCAATTCAATCTTGCTTCACCGATTGATACAGTTGCTGAGTTTAGAGTTTAAGTTTCGGGATTTAGAAGCCACTCATTATTTTTTTGGGGATTGAGGTTCATTTTACTAGTGTGAGTCTTATGTTTCAACAAGATAAGTATATTCTTGACATACGTTTTCTTTTGGCTTATATATCACTCATAGCTCTTCCTTTGATTTACATGGTTTTATGGATGTTGATTACGCTGATAGTGTTGATGATCGTAAGTCTACGAGTGGATATCTTATCTTTTTTTAGTAAAACACTGATTTCTTGAAAATCTAGCAAACAATGCATGGTTGCTAGCTCGTTTTTCTATTGAGGCTGAGTATAAAGCCTTAACCGATGGCACTGCTAAGGTTATCTAGCTTCCGTATTTATTGTCAAATATGCAGATTACTCATACTTCTATGCCTACACTTTGGTGTGATAATTTGGGTGCTATTTATTTGTCTGTGAATCATATCTTCCATGATCGTACTAAATGTATTGAGGTTGATTATCATTTTGTACGTGACAGGGTTGTCAAGATGGACATTCAGATTCACTTTATCTCTTCCAAGGATCAATTTACTGATGTTCTTACTAAGCCACTTCCTACTATTTTTTTACTGATCTTCAGTTCAAGTTTCGGGTTGATCCTTTACCCTCAGCTTGAAGGGGCGTATTATAGAAAATTACACAATATAGAATGTATATAATTAGAAAAAAATTAATAGGTTTAATCTTGTGTTGTAATCTCTACATGTATAAATAAAAAAGATTAACTAACTAATTATTCAAGCCTTGTATTCTTCTCAACCAGGATTGAATTCAAAAGTAGCTGGGGTTATTGATAATCAGAAAACGTTTAAAATAAAAATATCAGTTAGCTCATGCAATCAAACAAATCAAGTCCACACAAGTTTGGATGAATGATGTGTAAAGTTTAGATGGTGCCACGAAAATAATGATTGTCTTTTGTTTGACAAATGTGATTAATTTCACTGCAATCGAAAGTGAGACGGACTTGTAAATAAATAAAACCTAAATCGAGTTTTAGCTTTTAATCTGTTCATATACATATATACATGGTGATCATTGACATGAGTTCATCATCAACGAAAATAATATATAGTTCTTACCATTCAAATGGGCTTCTAATTAATCAGTTCACACACACGGAAGCACGAGCACGGAAGATTGAAATTCATATATTCATATATATATATATATATATATATATATATATATATATATATATATATATATATATATATATATATATATATCAGATTATTCATATTTTTATGGAGCCTATCTACATGGCACAACCTAAGATCCAAATCCATGCGTGAGAAAGATTTACAGCACATGACGTCTTGTGAAAAAGGAAGAAGAAGGTGAAAGACCCCATTGATGAAAGTGTATTTTTGCACATGTTCGTCTGCTGGGAAGATGAAGAGCAGGTTAATTATCCCAAACTTAAAAAAAGAAATAAAATATTTTCCCAGGATAAAACGACTGTACATTTCTCCATGCCGATCCAATTGGTGTGTATGTGAAACTAAATAATTGTGGTACCAAGTAATTTGGAATCAAATTCCAAGTCATTTGCCTGTTCGAGATTTTCATTTTCATTTTTATTATGTGTTTGTGAGTATGGGATAAAAGTAATATGTGAGATAAAACCTTTTCTTTTCTGGACAACAGTGGATCTTCATTGGATAGCCATCACTCAGTGAGCTTTCCGAGCTTTTTTTTTTTTTCACTGTGGTGGTTATTTATTTGAAAATTTATTAAAAAAATATTTTTTTAATATCAACCCATCAAAACAATTTAAAAATATAAAAAATTTAATTTAAAACAAAACAAATTAATTATTTTTAAATAACAATATGACAGCAATACCGAACACACTCTCTTTTTATTTGCCTTCGTGCTCTTGTTTTTAGCAGCTGCGTGTCTTCCGTCCTGCAGCAGCTTGTATGCCGACACTTTCTTCTTCTTCTTCTTCTATTTCCGTTGTTGACAAAAACGTCAAGACTTTCACTCGTTATTGAATGAATCAGCATTCCTTTTCAAAGAATTAATGTAATTTCATCTTAATCCTGCAGCTTTATACACATTGAAACTGTTAATCACTGGTTTTCCGTACATTACCAAAACCATGGCTTCTTCGTAATGGCGAGCGATCATTTTCTAAAGAGCTAGCTTCTCTTCCATTAACAATATTTATCCAAGACTTTAGATTGAGAAAAACAAACCCATTCATGCCAATCTTTTTTTTTCCCAGAAAATAATTCCACAGTTTCCCAGAAAATAGTACATTAATTAAGAGGTTGGTCTTAATTTTAAGGGATATTCTATCTTTTTAATTATCGATAATAACGCCGGCGCCTAACATGAGGTGAGGATATCACCTAACCATAAAACCACAAAATATAGACAGATAGATTTCTTAAATCTTGTCTTTGATTGTAAATAGGCTGCTTAATTTGAACGGTGGTTTTAAAGCAAGAATATTCAGACCTGCCTAACTACAAGAAAAGAAAATTCGTAAGAACGACAAATTTTAATTAAAGAGAGAATAAAACACCAGATCTTCTCTTTCCCTCTACAACGTGTTAGTTGTTCGCTGCACCTGAACAAACAAAACAGCCTGGAGATAGTGTATCTAGTCCATGCTTGGTATTATGGTTAAGATAGAAGTTTGCAAAATTTTAAATAATTTTTTAATGTATTTATATATAAAAAAATACTTTAAAATATAATCACTATCACATTCTTAAATATCTTGTTAGAAACCAATTTAAAATGACAAATTCCAAATTTGCACAGCAAAGGATCGGTCGTACGTAGAAATTAAACCCTATGAAAATGTTAATGTCCTATTAATTGAAAATCTTAAGTAATTTAAAATATCCATAGTCAAATTAATTAATTATAGTGAAAATTACAATACAAAATACGATGACCTAGCCAACATGATGAGAGCGATATATGGTGACTTTGTGTGCAATTCAGTCCACAACATAGCCTTTTTAGGGCCTGTTTGTTTCTGCGTTTCAAAAGCGTTTTTGACAAAATTTGAAAAAATTTTATTTTTTTATTAACTTCAAATTAATATGTTTTTAGTGTTTTCAAATCATTTTGATGTGCTGATGTCAAAAATGATTTTTAAAAAATAAAAAAACATCATTGGCATGCATTTTGACACGAAAAGCTATTTGAAAAGCAACCACAACCACACTGCCAAACAAACCCTTAATGGGGATCGATGTCTGGTTTGGTGATGATGCTCTTTTATTGCTGAAGATCAAAGGTCAAATTTCTCCATCCCTTGTAATAGGACTTAATCTTACAATTACAATGTCCTAAAAACGAGGTGATGAAGAGTAAAATCAAGTGTAGGGAAGTGCAGAAAATATTCCCATGATAAAAGGATGAAAAATCCTTGAGAAATTTGTATATTTCTTTGTTTTATCAGCTAGGAAACTTTTTATTGATTAATGTGTAGAATTTCTCATCTTATAAAACAAGTATCTTTCTTCTTCTGAAAAAACAAAACTATATGATGGAACTTCCTTGCTATTTTACCCTTTAAAGATAGAAAAATAAACCAAGCAAAAGAAAGAAAATTATGATTCTCCATTTTAAGTAAATGAGGTTTGCAATTTCTTGTTTAGAGAGATGAGGGACCATTCCTGTTTATTTTTGTATTTCAATAACGTTTTTAAAAAATTTAAATTTTTTTTATTTTTTTATTTCAAATCCCAAACACTAACTTATTAATTTTATCCACCAAGAACACAACAAATCAAAGTCATTTCACCATCTTTTTTTTCTCATAATAAAAACTTATCAGTTGATGCAACGCATAAATTAATATTCGGTTTTAAGTATATATCTTGTAGTTTGATTAATCAATTGATGGAACACCTGGTTAGGCATATGCTTTTGAAAAAAATGAAGACTCCACGCATAGATGGAAATGTCTTTATATAGTTATATTATTTCTTTAAATTATTTTTACAAGTTGTGGCTTGAAGATGAGATTTAATCTTAGCTAAAAATATTTTTTGTCATCAAATAAAAATCCTTGCAAGGTAGATGGTTAGTTAATTGCTCAGATTTGAATAAACCTTGTATGTTTGAAATTATGATAACAATTGTAATTTAGAGTGTTTTTTATTTAGAAATACATTAAAATAATATTTTTTTATTTTTAAAAAAATTATTTTTAAGATTAACATATCAAAACGATTTAAAAACATTAAAATAAACTTAAAAAAAATTTAAATTTAAGGGAACACGTTTTAATCGCGTTTCCAAAATGCCTTTTTAGAACTGTGTTCCAAACTAAGTTTCACTAAATTATTTTAAAAAATATATTTTACAGGAGGATGTTAGCATTGAATTACTCCATCACCACCGGATGCAAAATGTTAGCCGTTAAACAAACTACAATGGGAACCGGAGGAGGTTTCCGTTTTACAGGAGGGGGAAAAAGACGTGCACAGGCCGTCCAAGGAAAGATCGTGAGCTCGTAATCCACAAGAAAAACGAAAGGGAAAGAGAGCGAGCGTACCGTGTTCGGAACGGGGTCGTTTTAGCATGCAACTGGAAGGGAGATGGGAGGCTCTAGCCGGTTCCAGTAACCGGCTGCCATTTTAACCGGCTGCCAAAGAGTTGAAGTGTTTAAAAAGCAGAATTTATTTTTATTTATGGAGACAGTTCAATTAGAGCAATGGCCAATCCCCGATTCTACTTTACATACGAGACAAAAATCATGAATGTCTCATAATGTTGATCTTCTGGTCCAGCGCTCGATTACGAATTGTACTTGTAGAGCAAGATTTACTTTAACCCAATCAGTCATCAATGATGATGATACAAGAAAAAATAAATTTTCCTATAACAAAAAAATTATTTTTCCAAGCCGCGCCTAGAAATTGTTTATTGTCTTGCCATCTTTTTCTTTGTTCAATTCCACCCTTCTTTTGAGTTCTTTTATTTATTCTACTCACTTTTATTTGCATAATAATTTAATTTCCACTCATACAAGGAGAATTGAGAGGCGAGTTCACAGAGAAAGAAATAAATATGAGATGCAAATCAATGCCTTCACGATTCCCAATTTATTATTCATGTCTAGTGTTTTGCGTGAAAATTTATATTTATTTTTGTGTTTTAAAAATAGTTTTTAAAAAAATTAGAATTTATATTTATTCCTTCACGGGCCCTTGTATCCCCGTGGATATGGTATGCCGTGAGTCCATTGGATGCAAAATTAGTGCTTTCGAAATTTGATTTCCAACTGGTCTTTGCAGCAGTGAGTGCACTATTTATGATTTTCACGTGAACGTGCCAGCTCTTGATCATAGAGATTTGAGCTTGAAAGATAGCATAATCACTGTGGCTTCAGTGGCCAATTTTAGTGCGGTTTTTCTTGGGATCTTGGTAGAAGAGGAATCATGCTGGCGCTCTCTCTGCAACTCGGTCGTTTTGCATCCAGTTTCTTTCTTTTCGTCTTCTTCAATAGCTTCAAGTGCTTTGAAAATTATCCGTGGTGTGGGAAACACCTTCAGATGCACAGTTGGAGCAGATTTTCAAGTTTCATAAAAATAAAAACGATGCAAATCTTCAAGCCCGAAGAAAATGATAAATATCGAAGATCAGGACGACCAGCTGTGGCTTGCATGCCCCTTCATTGACTTGATATTTCCTACATTTTTTTTTTGTTTTTTTTTTTTTAAAAAAAAAAGCAAGGAAGAAAAAAGAAACGTCAAGCCCATATCACGGCCCAACTTCATTAACTGCGTTAAAACACTTTTTTTATTTTTTTTTCCTCGTGGATGAGACATGGCAGCAAATCTTTTTCCTTGGGTAATGCTGGATAGACTATGGGCAGAACAAAATGTGTATAATTATTAACTTATGAATCGCTAAGTTCAGGTAAAAGAAAAATGGTTGGGGTTCTTAACAACAATGGAAACCTAAACGTAACTCTTAACGTATTACTTCATTATTAAATGAATTTCAAACCTTTTAATTTCATTAATTACATTTTAATTAATGTCAAACAATATTATCCTTTCATCCATTTTATTGTAAGTAGAAGTTAAGAGATTTCGTCCAATTTGTACATATTTACTGAGTGTTTCCATTCAAGATGTCAAATGTTAGCTTACTCTAAAGGATAATTTTGACATCAAATCGTAGTGAAGTGGAGAAAAGTTTGCTGTGAATCAATTTTAAAATTGTCCTTTAGAATAGAATGAGGTTTAATTTGACAAGCCTTTGGATAAAATCACTTAAAGAAATATATGTAAATTGGACCCAAAAAAAATTATTGCTAACGGTGTTAGATAAATAAATAGATGGATGATATTGTCTAATTTTGATTAGATCTAGAAAAATTTTTTATAAAATCAAAAAATTTATAACTCTATAATTGGACTGGATAGTATGGCAATTGATTTTACTTTATGCATGTTAAAAAATAATATAAATTATATTTTTGAGGTTTATTTGGGTTGAGATAGTTATTTAACATAGTATTATTAGAGCTTTGATCATGACCAAATGTTCACGAGTTCAAATCTCAACACCCTCCTTCTCTCTTCTAATAAAAATTAATTAATTACACAATGTAGTGTATGCATGTGCAAGTCTTGAAAGGGTGTGTTAGAAAATAATATAAATCATATATCGGAGTCTTATAACCTAACAACTTAAGTTTTTAAATTTGTATCTTGAACTTTACCTAATAGCTTAAATTTTTAGATTAAAATGGTTATGAGGTCAAATTTCACCATTTTCATTCTAATTAATAAAATTAAATATAAAACAATATGAGTCTGTGTAAGTTTTTAGTGCAAAAAACTTTCACTTAAAAAGGTATATTAATGAATAATATAAATTATATTTTGAAATTCTACCCACTAACTTAAACTTTGTTTTACAATATAGTGTAGCATTCTAGTTTATATACACTACACGGATAGTTGATATGAGGTGTTTTATTTTAAGTTACAAGAAACAAATGAGTTGTTTTAATTTATTTTATCTTTTGTTGGGAAAGGGGAGGAAAATGGCTATGAGTAAGTTAATCTCTAACTTGAAGTTGTAATGCTTTTCGACAATATTGGAATAACAAGTCACACTACATATCATCATTGATGATGACAAGTATTATCCATAATGTGATGAATGGCAATGGCAGCACCATGTGCCTCTTAAAAGTGCAGAAAACCACCCATGGTTCCGAGCAGTGAGTAGTCAAGGTATCCATGTCTCCGATGAAGTAGACATGACAAATCTTCGGGCCCTGGATGGTGCGTTAACATATTGGGCATGGCCCCTTTTCTTTTTATTTTTTGTTTTCTTCAATCTACTGCTAAATATGGCAACATCTTCCTCGCCTGAGCACGAGCTGCTATAATAAATTTTATAGAGATTTGAGGGTGGGTTCAGGCTAGCATGGAAGGAGAATTTTTGTTTTACATTCCCTGTGTTGATAAAGGAGAGGTTTTTATGATTCAAGGTTTTCACTTGTTGCTTAATTATGGTCATCCATTGAAAGAAGAAAAAGTGAAAGTGCTAAAAGAAGGATAAAAAGAAGAGAGGGAGAAGTATACCGGAGCAAGATATTAATGAAATTTGATGTTTCAAATCCTTTTTAAGGGTTAAAAATTAAATTTCAAATGAAATTTAATATTTAAAAATATTTAAAAAATAAATTAAAAAACTAAGTCTACAAGAAAATTAAATGTTAAAAATCACTTGATAATACACATGTCAATATTCACCTATTACTACTGAATTGAATTATTATTTGGAAACGGTATTAATATTAATTTTTTTATTTTGTATTTATGTTAAAAATAAATTTTAAAATAAAAATATATTATTTTAATATATTTATAAATAAAAATACTTTAAAAAACAACCAACAAACCAACACAATATAAAACACCGGCTAATAAAAGGGAAAGAAACAGACCAGCAAAATTAAACCATTCTCAATGTCAGAGCTCAATAAAGAGACCCAACCCCACTATTAGACCTTAAGATGCGAATGGCCCCATATGCGAAACAAGAGGCCGACCAGGCGAGGCAGGTTGCGTAATTGTATCAAATCAAGCGGTCCCTCGCTTTACAATTTTGGCTTCTTGTCCACAAAGTTAGCCTTTGGAAGTATAGCCTTCTCTTGTTCAACTCCCTCTCTCTCATCATTTGTGCTTCATTTCACTGGCCTCTAGATCCCCACTGTACTTTCCTCCCCCCAATCAAAACCATAGTAGCTATAAGGCGGCTTTCAAGGTCTTCATTGCATTTGCTATTACATTATGTTCATCATTACTAGTTCAGCACCATTAATCTAATCACTGCTCCAATGCATCAATCATTGCTGTGTTGAGAACACACAGAAAGCCGGTGAAATGGGATCGTTTCTATGGAAAAATATACAACGTGCTTCTGATGCAGCATAAAGCAACAAGTAGCTTACATACAAAACATAAGATGAATCATATCTAGCTAAGATGTTTAATCCGGGAATCATATCTTGCTAGTTGATGGAGCTGGTGCCATTGAATTAGGTTAACAACTGAATGCGAAATGTGACTGTGGTGGACGTTGATTCCCAACCACGCCAAGGACTGCAGCGGTTGGCAGTACAGGTGGGATCGATGGAATTTATTTTTATAGTTGATTGATGATTGCCTAGTTCTAAATCCAACCTCCTGATGTGAGATAATTCCTTATTGCTGTTCTTGACGAGTCTCGTTTCGTTCAGGATGACAAGGAGTACGTACGCCTCTCTGATTTTAAATCCTTTCAGTTTTCTTGAATACTAACGCCAATAATCCAGTCTTACCATCGACGATCGATGATAAAAGTGGGAGTTCTGTGGCCCCAAATTTAACTCTGCAATTAATCTGGGCAGATTATACTGTCATCATCACTGTAGATGGCGAGACAATGGTTTTCCTGCCGTATATTAGCACTTCCTCCAATATGAAAGCTGAATTTCCAACCATTAATAATAATAATAATAATAATAAAAGAATTCGGGAGTCAAAAAAAGAAAAGAAAAATCCAACCATTAAGAAAAATCCTAAGTGCTGATGGCATAGTCAAATTTGCAACAAAACATCGAGAGGATCAGTGCTGATGGCATCCTAAGTTGCCCGCTGCTGTGTTTTGATCAAGTACTTCCGTCCTTCATTAGAAAGAAAGATAACAAGGTTGGAACTTCGCTGCGCAGATTTGACAATTGCCCATACCACGCGGTCGTTGACCCCAAACCTAATTATTATTATATCAAAATTAAGCCTAGTTTGTTGATCGAAAAATAGTTTTTTTAAAACAATATATATAGTTTTTACAGAAAATAAATAATTAAAAAGTAAATTATTTTTTAATATTTGATAGAAAATAAGTTTGAAAATAATTTCTAGTATTTGACTATGTCATGAAAAATGAGTTGCAAAATTATTATTTTTTTCAAGTTTATTAAAAGAATGAGTACAAATTATAAAAGATAAAAAAGTTAGAAAAAAATCTATTTTCATAAATTATTTCAAATAAAAAAATAGTAATTAAAAGATGGTGAAATTGAAAAACAAAAATCAATTTCATAAATTATTTCAAATAAAACAAATAACAATTAAAAGATTGAGGATCAAATCTGATAAAGAAAAAATCTCAATTAAGAAAAGGATGAGAGAAAAAAAATAACAATAAAAAAAATAAAGATCAAAATTGGTATAAAAATAAAATTAAATCAAATTCTACGGAATGAAATTTTAAAAAAAAATTATAACAATCAAAAGATTGAGGACCAAATTTGATATAATTAACAAAAAACAAGATATTTTTTTTCAACTTTTGAAAAGTGTTTTCCAACCAAAATAAAAATAAAAAAAACACTTTCCTGAAAACTAAGCTAAATTGTTTTTTAGTTAAATTTATTTTCATTAATTAACTTTTCTAATAATAAAAAAACAAAGTTTGAAAAGTGATTTTCAGAAAATTATTTTTCATGAATCAAATGAAATGAAGTCTTAGGGATAATAATTTTTCCTTGATCCATTGTATATTTAGCATCACCTAGTTTACTAATTGAGTCAAGTGAAAATCAAAGAGTTGGAGAGAGATTTACCCATCTATCACTTGACACGTATTCAGCCTAGTAGTTTTATTATTATTAATTTTAAAATGTATGTATAAATTTTATCATGCATTTGATTTTTAGATTTTAGTAGTTTTGTTGGCCGCGCTCCCGCTGTAAATAAAGATTTGAGATGTTAGTAAATTCTTTGTAAGCATTTTTTTTTTTTTGTAAACAATAGACGTAATCTCATAACATATAAAACTAACCTGGTCGAAACCCGATATTACTAAAAAAAAATTCAAAAAACAATGTTACGCAAGGTTTTGTTTAAAATAAAATTCTAAGTGAAATTGTTTTCTTAAAAGTAAAAAAATAATAATTTGAGCACACGATGAAGAACTCTTTAGAAACGTCATTAAACCTGATTTTAGGGGTTAACTATAAAACCTTCTAACCTGATTGTTTGCATTGTTCAAGCTTTAAATTAATTTTTAGAGGTTCCCACAACATGATTAAGTTGATTTGGTAATGTCAAAAATAACATGAACGGTTGATAACAATGTGGGTTAGCTTTAAAAGAAATTAGAAAGATATATTTTTTTTATTTTAATATTGAGATGGAAACATATTAGATTATTCTCGGTCAATCTATGTTAAATACTAAATTCATGACTCAGGTTACGAGTTTGATCACAATTCGCTAACCTGATAGGTCAGTTGTTCTTTTCTTTTTTCTTCTCTTATTTTCTCCCTCGATTGGGCTTTTATTGGGCTTAGGTCGGATGGAAATTCCAACCTAAATTGAATATTTATAAGATAATCATAAACTAAATGAAAAGAAAATGGCTTGGGCTCTATGCAATGAAACTAAAGACTTGAGTGAAGGGTTATTATAAAAGTAGGGACTAATTTGAACAAAGCAAAAAAAAAAAAGTATCTAGCAAGTTGAGAACATGTGTCATCATGTGAGAGGACTTGCCTGAATGTTGTGGCGCATGCAACTTCCTTTAGCCTTCAAAAATGACTTTTTTTTTTTATGTCTTTAGAAGCGTTTCGACGAGGGCTTCCATTGTAGGTGGCTTTCCTTCAATTATAGTCCCTTGAGTTTTAATCTCTCGGAAAATAAAACACCCAAGCAATCTTTTGCAAAATTATGTATGAGGTAAATGGCAGAATGTTTTTTCCCCTCTATGAATTCACAGTGAGCTAATCGAAATAAACTATCATAGTCAAACATGAATAATATAAATATGGAAGAGTCAAATTAAAAAAAAAAAATTCAAGTAAAAAAAAACAAAAAAAATGGCGCTGTGTGAAACCACAATGTCAATGAGTTTGCAATTCACAATAAATGCAACTTTAAAAATCCCAGGTGCGTTAGTTTTTCTTACTTTAATGGTTTTATTTAAAGATTTTATTTCATGGGGTTTTCATTTTAAGGATGGAGTTTTAATAATTTGTATGCTTTAACTATCCAGGATGTATTTTTTAATGATGATTTTTTTTTTTTTTTTCAGGATAAGGTTGGATTCCTGAAATACCAAGATTTCGTTTGAAAACGCGGTAGAAACTATATTTTCTTAAATTTTGAATTGTTTTTGTTAAAAATTATTATTTTATATTTTTAAATCGTTTTGATGTGATGATGACTATTCAGAACAAAGAAAATGCACAGTAATCTTAATCTTTTTTCATTAGTGTATTTTACTAATTATTTAAAAAGATTTATGGAAATGTCACCATCCCTCGAAGCTTTGATATGGGCAGGAATTAAAATGATGATCCACACATGGGTTTTTGTCACTTTTTGTTTCATTCTAGTGTTCCCTTGACTCGCAAGCTTAATCATCTCTTTACAATCAAGTGTTGTTTTGTTGAATCGTTGTAGTCAAGCAAACAACCAAGAATCGATCGTCCCTCGCAATATTTGATTATTCGATCAATAATCTTGATCTGATTTCTTTTTCTTTGAAAACCCATTTGATTTTTATAACAATCTGCCAAATACCTAGAGTTAATTAGCAATTAGAGATTCAAATCTCATCATTCCTTTATTTTTATTATTTTTTTAATTCACGCAAGTTGATGTGTGGATGTAATTTCCAAGTATATTCATATCATTTTTATTCTTTTTTATTTTAAATACATACTTTGTAAATATGTTGTTTACTTATTAATTTATTCTCTAAATCCAAAAAATATCTCAAAAAATTACAAATAAAAAAATTAGTTTGACAGTAATGATTCAACTTTATTATGTAAATATAGATAAAAATCATATAAACCTTATAATATATAATTGTTAATTAATACATATGATTTAATTTAAGTAGATGATATATGAAGTGCACAGTATTTTTAAAGTACTTTTACAATAACAACAATAATAAAATCATGTACCATTTCACCTGAATGTTTTCTTGACGTATTGTTAAAAATCATGGTGTGCCTCGGGTGCTAAATTAAACTCAAACCTTCTTCTTTCTTTGCTTATATGCTGCTCAGTAAATAATGTAACAATTTTTGATCGAGTGTAGATTTTATAGGCATACTCGACATAAATCTAAAACTAGTAAAAAAAAATTGTTGTCGCACATAAAAACTTAAATGCTTTCTAATTACTTCTAAATTATAAAATATTATTTTTTTTAAAGATTGTTGAGTATATGATATGATATCATTTGTATGATATACTAGATGGAGTCATGAGACACCCTTTTCATGGTGAAGCCTGAAAACATTTTAATAAGATGCATTCTTAATTTTTAATAGAACCACGAAACATATATATTGAGTTATGTACAGACGAATTTAATACATTAAGGTCATTTGGAATGATATTTCTTAAAAAATTATTTTTTTTATATTTTTAGATCGTTCTGATGAGGTGATGTTAAAAATAATTTTTTTAAAAATAAAAAATATTATTTTAATATATTTTTAAATAAACAAATATTTTAAAAAACAACAGTTATCAAACACCATTATCTTTGTTAACCTAACCACCTTCTTGATTCCGTTTTAACACCCGACAAGGAATCCTTAATTTTCTACTCATGGGGCAAATCCATAAGACCCCAGATTTTAGGCGCAACCTAAATATCGTGAATTTGCCATGGTCCCTAGATTTCATGAAAAAATTCAACTTCCCAATTCACTAAAAATCCCAAAAGATTTCAGGGAGGCATTTGGTTTCTCGTAAGCAATACATTCTCCTCGTCCGTATCCAAAAATCTGAGCGGGATAAACGGCCCTTCTCTCTCGCTGCCTCCACGCAAAGTCTTTACTCTCTCTTTCATCGAAATGGAAGTTACCTACCCTACCCCTGCGCTTGCGTTCGACTAAAAGTACACCCCGCCGCTTTCTTTACATCACACGCATTTATTTTCGTCGTCAGAAAGTGTTTAGAATTATATCAGTTTTTTATTTTAAAATTATTTTAAAATAATATTTTTATTATTTTAAATTTATTGTTAATATATTATATTAAAACAAACTAAAATCAAGAAAAAAATTAATTTAAAAAAAACTTTAAAATTTTGAAAAGCATGTTTTAAAGCAAAAACAAACATAGCGGGGCCAAAGCAAACCTTAATCTCCGCAATACGCCACGTGTTAGTTGCCTTAACACCTCATCCTCCCCTCCCTCAGCCCCAAAGCAGCAGAAGTACAGCATAACTCAAGAGCGTTAACTCTTCACAACTCCCGAAAACTAGGAGCTGTTTGGCTACCTCTCAATTCCTTTCTTCCCTTGTTTTTAAGAGTATAGTTTAGTTTTCTTTAAATCTCGACAACGTGGAGCATATATTATCATTATAAATTTTAGTTCAAGAGTTACCACCAATTAATTTTTTATATTATGATGATAGGAACATCTTTCTCAACATTCCCCTAAAATATTCATTTGGACCCGTGCTCAGGAATAATCAACCCGAAATGAATTGGGAGGGTACCAAACAATCCTTAAGAAAAGTAAAAGTAAGAAATAGTTATATTTAATTTGAATATTATTGTATACTTTTCTAATAAATCGAGAGTAGTGGAGCTTAGCCTTTTCATTTATTTCTCTTTTTTCTCAAAATCTCTTCAGGAGAATTCATGCTCTCTGACCCTCACCATCTAAAACCTTCACCTTTTCTTTTTTATTTAATTTATTTTTTAATAATAAGTTCCCTTTTTGTTTTCCGAGCTTTGACTCTCTCCGTGCTTTATTTTATTTTTACAAATACATCTAAAGAGAGCCTGTCTTCCTTCTCTCCCCTCCCGTTTCTCTCTGTGACACCACCACTTCCTCTCGCCGGAATCCTCTCAATCCTCCACAAAACCGACTTCATCGACCTTGAAGACCGCTCTTTGCTCTTTAGCCTTCTTCTTCAACAGTGATGATCACCGGCTTTGACTTAGTTTTTTTGGTGGTTTTAGAGAGAATTATAGATCTGTAAAGAGCTGGTTTTTTGGTTAGAGAGACAGAGTGAGAGTGAGGGGTATTGATGTGAAGAGGAAGTAGATGGTATATGATGAACGGAGCTCCGGTGAGCGATCGGAGAGGGAGGTGGTGTTTTCGTAAATATCTTCACATGGAATGGCAGATCTTGTTAGCTACGGTAATGCCGAACGTGACATCGAGCAGGTACCTTCTTCTCCCTTTACCCACGCATGAATTTAATTTGTGTCCATGTTCGTTTTTTTTTTTTTTGTTTGAAAATTTTCGGGTCTAATTTTTGCTGCTGTTTTATTTTAGGTAGGAAATGCCATAGTTTTTTTTTTTTTTTTTTTTTTGTGAATCTCTTCTTTTTAAATTTTCTTTGGATGCCTATTTGGAGAAATGAAATGGAATCATGTTGCCCTTTTTAATGTTTTGACAAATTTGTACAGAAAAAGTGGTTAACTTGTTGCAAGGTTTGTTGAATTCAATGTAAAAAATTGCATAGAATCATGATGCCCTATTTGAAAGAAAGAGAAAATAAAGGAAATTGCTTCTCTCGTTTTTAGTTATGCATTATCCGAGTTAAATTAGGCCACATATTTGTTTTTGTTATGTTTGGAGTACAGTCATAATGGGCCATAAAATGCCTTATATTTCATTACCATTTTTCTTTTGGGAACCTTTTAGTTGGCTGCGGCTATTTTTAGCAATTGAAGTGGGGTTTGAAGGTGCATTTTAGAATTTAGAGGGAACACACAATAGGGAAGAGTAGTGCATTTGTCTCAGCTTAATACCAAAACTCTATGTGTTATGCCAAGAACAATATTGACCATTGATTTTGGATTCACGATGGGATTAATAAACAATATATTTCATTACATGTATTGAACCAAATCAGAAATACTTTCAATGTCATTGGGTTGATTCGTTCATTTTGTTTTGCAAACTTGTAAAGGATAAGTTCAATTTATAAGACAGGTTGTGGAATAGTATCTCCGCCGAGGAGATTCAATAATGAGTTAGGAAAACAAGCAATAATATGCCTCTGAAAATTCTACTTGATAATCTTAACAAGCAGTTGTGCCAAAATATGTGTAAAACAATTAACTAAATTCAAAGATGACACCTTTTTTCTTTTTGGTTGTCTTAGTAACATATCGTCCACATGCCAATTGTATCACGCCAATGGTTCATCTTCTGTGTTTTGCAGGCATTAATTGCTTTGAAGAAGGGCTCTCAACTTTTGAAATATGGTCGCAAGGGAAAGCCAAAGTTTTGTCCGTTTAGACTTTCTAATGTAAGTTTGATTCTTGAGAATTTGAGTAGGGACACTTCCAGTTTCTGCTTTACTCATTTTCAGTTTAACTGTTTATGGTTAAAATCACAGGATGAAACAACTTTGATCTGGATTTCAAGTGGTGGTGAAAGAAGTTTGAAGTTAGCCTCAATCTCTAAAATTATTCCAGGACAAAGAACTGTGAGATTTGTTTTTCTCTTCTGTATCTGTTTTTTTTTTCCCTGTTAGCATAGCATATTTAATGATTCTGCTCTTGTATATTGTGGATAAATTTGTTGTATTTATTCCTCTTAAATGTGCTACCAGGCTGTTTTCCAAAGATATCTTCGCCCTGAAAAGGACTATTTATCATTTTCTCTTATATACAACAACGGGAAGCGGTCCCTCGATCTGGTTGGTGATGAAATTGTGAAGTTGTGTTTTGCTGCTTCTATATCTCTTAAATTGTGAATCTTATATGACCTTGCCTTTAGATTTGCAAGGACAAAGTTGAGGCGGAGGTGTGGATTGCAGGCTTAAAGGCATTAATATCCTCTAGTCAAGGTGGGCGCTCCAAAATTGATGGATGGAGTGATGGAGGCCTCTACCTTGATGTAATTCTACCTACTTAAACTTTAGTTAATTTTCACCTCATACTTCCTCCTCTTCCTCTTTCTCTTCCCCACACCCTATCTGGAATTGGAGTTGTTCTGTTTCCTTTTTTTTATTACGTTAGTGATGTTATGTTCTTGTTTCAGTGCAAAATACAATAACTATGAATATTGTTCCTGATAGTGCTGCTGTGTATTGCCTGACGTGAAAATATCTGATTTCAGGATGGCAGAGATTTAACATCAAATAGTGCTAGTGACAGTTCTGTTAGTATTTCGCGTGATATTAGCTCTCCAGAGATTTCTGTCAGTTTGAACCCAAATACATCTCCGAAGAATTTTTGGCCTGAGAGTTCTCTGCATTCTGATCGGTCACATGTAGCATCAGAAAACACAAATATGCAAGTCAAAGGATCTGGTTCAGATGCTTTTAGAGTTAGTGTTTCCAGTGCTCCCAGCACTTCCAGTCATGGTTCTGCACCTGATGATTGTGATGCTTTAGGTGATGTATACATATGGGGTGAGGTCTTATGTTCTGTTAAGGTTGGGGCTGATAAGAACACCAGTTATTTAAGCACTAGAGCTGATGTGCTTCTTCCCAGGCCTTTAGAATCTAATGTAGTTTTAGATGTACATCATATAGCCTGTGGAGTCAGACATGCTGCCATGGTCACAAGGCAGGGTGAAGTTTTTACATGGGGTGAAGAATCTGGTGGAAGGCTTGGCCATGGTGCTGGGAAAGATGTTATTCAACCTTGCTTGGTTGAATCTTTGGCAGCGACTACTGTTGACTTTGTAGCATGTGGAGAATTCCATTCTTGTGCTGTTACAATGGCTGGGGAACTCTATACATGGGGAGATGGGACGCACAATGCTGGGCTTCTTGGTCATGGCACTGATGTCAGTCACTGGATACCCAAGAGAATCTCTGGTCCTCTTGAGGGTCTTCAAGTTGCTTCTGTAACATGTGGTCCATGGCATACAGCTTTGGTGACATCAATGGGGCAGCTTTTTACATTTGGTGATGGAACATTCGGTGTCTTAGGCCATGGCAACAGAGAAAATGTTGCATATCCTAGAGAAGTAGAATCACTCGCTGGGTTGAGGACAATTGCTGTTGCTTGTGGAGTGTGGCATACTGCTGCTGTAGTGGAGGTTATTGTCGCTCAATCAAGTTCCAGTGCTTCGTCTGGAAAATTGTTTACCTGGGGTGACGGAGACAAAAATCGTCTTGGACATGGTGACAAAGAACCTCGACTTGAACCCACATGCGTGCCAGCATTGATTGATTACAATTTTCACAAAATTGCTTGTGGACATAGTTTAACTGTTGGCTTGACCACGGCAGGACATGTTTTCACAATGGGCAGTACTGTTTATGGTCAGCTTGGGAATCCTTGTGCTGATGGGAAGGTGCCTTGCTTGGTAGAAGATAAACTTTATGGAGAATCTGTTGAAGAAATTGCCTGTGGTGCATATCATGTAGCAGCTTTGACATCCAGGAACGAGGTTTATACCTGGGGAAAGGGTGCCAATGGCAGGTTGGGCCATGGAGACGGTGAAGATCGAAAAACACCTACTATAGTTGAAGCTTTGAAGGATAGACATGTGAAATATATTGCATGCGGTGCGAACTATTCTGCAGCTATATGCTTCCATAAATGGGTATCCGGTTCTGAGCAGTCCCAGTGTTCGTCCTGCAGACAGGCTTTTGGATTTACTCGGAAAAGGCACAACTGCTACAATTGTGGACTTGTTCACTGCCATTCATGCAGTTCCAGAAAAGCAACAAGAGCAGCCTTAGCTCCTAACCCCAGCAAACCATATCGTGTCTGTGATTCCTGTTTTGTCAAACTAAATAAGATGTCAGAACCTAGTAACACTAACAGGAGAAATGCTGGACCTCGCCTTTCCGGTGAAAACAAAGACAGGTTGGACAAGGCTGATTTAAGGTTGTCGAAGTCTACACCGCCTTCAAACCTGGATTTGATTAAGCAACTAGATAGCAAAGCAGCCAAACAAGGAAAGAAGGCGGATACATTTTCTCTTGTCCGGTCATCTCAAGCACCTTCTTTGTTACAGCTGAAAGATGTTGTTTTGTCCAGTGCTATTGATCTGCGACCAAAGGTTTCCAAACCTGTTCTTACGCCATCCGGAGTAAGTTCCAGGTCTGTGTCACCTTTTTCAAGGAGACCTAGCCCTCCACGTTCAGCAACACCTGTTCCAACGATGTCAGGACTTTCCTTCACCAAAAGTATAGCTGATAGTCTGAAGAAAACAAATGAACTTTTGAATCAAGAAGCGCTTAAGTTGCGTACACAGGTATGCTGGCTGAAATTCCCACATTAATTAATCACACATTTCTGAATGAATTAAGTTAGGTTTTCTTTTGGGTTGGCTCAATCATTGTTTGGTTTGGATGGAATTTAATTTTGATGGTATGGATCTTGTTTAGGTTGAGAGCCTGAGACAGAGATGTGAATTCCAAGAATTAGAACTTCAGAAATCTGCGAAGAAGATACAAGAAGCTATGGCAGTAGCTGCTGAAGAGTCAGCTAAGTCTAAAGCTGCAAAAGATGTTATAAAATCACTTACTGCACAGGTACTTCTGCTTTACTAACTGTTCATTGCTTCCCTGTTAATGAATTTTCAAACTTCTCTATGATAGTCTCAGCACCTTGATGGCACGTGTCACAATATGTATCTGCCTTGGCAAATCTCTAAGAATTTGATGGAACAGAATCTGTAAAACTTGAAAACACTGATTGCCATTAATTTAGTTAGCTTTCCAATTTGTAGTGATCAGAGAATATACTTGTTTTTTGTTATTAGTGTCATTAGAATTTTTCATATATTTTCTTAATTTTTGTGTTGTATTTATGATTCTACACTATTAATTCCAGCTCAAGGATATGGCTGAGAGGCTGCCGCCTGGGGTCTATGATACTGAGAGCATGAAACTGTCTTACCTACCAAATGGTTTGGAGACAAATGGCATTCATTATCCTGATACAAATGGAGGGCGGCATTCAAGATCCGATTCTATAAGAGGAACTTCTTTGGCTTCCCCGACAAGAAGCGACTCCACTTCAATAAATGGAACTCTAAGTATCGCTCAATCATTCCGGGATTCACCTGGAACCAATGGGAGGGATGACCATCTGGCTGCTAGACTGTCCAATGGTGGTGGAGGGGTTCAGCCAAGTGGTAATAGTATGTCAGAGGCGATTGATGGGAAGGAACCTTGGTCCCCTCAAGATGGTGATAATGGTATGAAATCTAGGGATTCATCATTGGTTGCTAACGGGAATCAAGTTGAGGCTGAGTGGATTGAACAGTATGAGCCGGGAGTGTATATTACTCTTGTTGCCCTGCGTGATGGAACTAGAGATCTCAAACGAGTGCGCTTCAGGTACTTCCTTATTTCATTTTATTTTAAATACTAATGGCTCACTCATTTTGTGGCTTAGAAGCAGAATAAAATCTAAACAACTGGTTAACATGATGTTGATGATGGGCATTTTTTATAAAATCCCTGTCTGGATTTTTTATAAACAATCACAGACCATTTTGAACATGAGCACAGATTGTTATATGGGTTTGAAATCATTTCATTTACATCAGTTACTATTAATTTATCTGCAGTCGGAGAAGATTTGGGGAGCACCAAGCAGAAACTTGGTGGTCGGAGAATCGTGAAAAAGTGTATGAGAAGTACAATGTTAAAGGTTCAGACAAATCATCAGTTACTGGCCAGGCAGCACGTAGATCAGAGGGAGGCATGTCCTCTTCTTCTATACCTTAGCAGCTAAATGTGGGAGGGAGGGAGTCTCGTAACACATTTTCTACCTTCAACAAAGAAGGTTTTAAGGTTAATCAAAGATGAAGAAAGTCAATAGCCCGCTTTCTATCCTCTTCTCTTTTTGATGTTATCCTCCCCACCTCTCCCCTTAATTATTTCCTTCTTCCATTTAATTTCTTCGGGGGGTATCAACCCTTTACATATCTGCTGTATTGTAGTGTATATAAAAGCATCAATTATGACAATCTAGGCAAGAAAGTTTTTGTCCCTGGCTTTCCAGCCATCCACACTGAGCTCTTGGGTCCCATGTTCTCTTTATCATGCGCTCTTGTTATGCGTTGATTTGTTTGCAGGAGCTTTCCTCGATGCCTTGCCCTGCATTTCATTGTTTTAGATTGTTCAAACCAGATCATAGGCAACACAGAAAATCTCAATCAGCTGTAGTTATCAGAGTTATAAGAGCTTCGAATTGTGGTTTTGGTCATGGAATACCGAGCATTAGGTAGTTAAAGTAAAATCTATTGAGTAATGTTCATCCCTTTTATCTCGCATATGACTTGTGTTAACAAGTTTCACAGAACATCATCTCTAGTATCATCCCGGATGTAGCTTTATTGCTGTCCTTTTTAACCTCTGGAATTCTTGTCGGTCGAACCACTTCACGCATCCTAGCCAGATCTCACATGGTTGTAACAGTATGCTTGTGAATCAAAGCTTGTGTGGCCGATCGGTACTGCGATCGGTACTGCTGACAGCTTTTTTCAACAGTTTCGTGTGGGTTTCAACGGCGAACGGGTATCATAAATGCACAGAGCAGTACCTTAGTACGTTGTTTATGCTTCTGTCGTCCCCGTGAAAAAGTTTAACTCTAAGGTCATGCTAGCCATGATGGATGAATAGGAGGAAGGATGGATTGGATAAAATGAGAGGATGAGCAGAGACGAAATTGAAAGTTTTGCAAACCGTCCTTTCTCCAATCCCTCCTGGTAAACGCTCTAGTCTTTCCTTGTAGGCCTCGTAACCATATTTTACATATAGTATGAAAGCAGGCAACAATTTCCAAAAGTGGGGCTGGTTGAATTTACACACATACACCAGAACAAGTTCATGACACAAGATGAAAGAAGGTTAAACAAGAGCACGCACACACATCGTCACACCACTATTTTGTAATGCGATTGACCTAGAACCGCCATGGAAGATAAAACAAACAATTCTAGAAGGGTGCGCGTGTTTCAATGAGGTTTGATTATTCACTGGCTAGCAATACATCTACTACATTTAACACGAGACTGAAGTCAGATCATATATTTTATACAAACACTGGCATGATATCTTGTATGAACTCTCTCAAGAGGAGTTTTGTGAAGGGGAAAAAAGTGGCAAGCTTTATGTCATTAATCAGCCCACCAAATAGCACGTTGATATCCCTCTACCAAGGAAAGTTTAAAGATTCAGCAAGGGTCCTCCTCCTTGTTTAACCAAACCCACTTGAAATTTCCCTCCTTCAGTATCCAAATTTCATTTTTTTTGTAACGACCATTGACTACAGGCTTTCTTCGACGATGACCATTTTCACATGGCCCCTCCAATTCTCCCTCAATTAGGTCATAATAACATGATCGTTGTTTTTTATTTTTTTTCCAACTAGCATAAACAAATCCATTTTGACCTTTTCTTCTACAAATGTCACCTTTGATAGAGATCCATGTCTATTATGTCATCTTCGAGCTGGATAGTCAAGAATGTCTGGTGCTATATTTACCGCTTAAATCTTTGATCTGCTTCTACAAACACTATCTCATTCTTTGACGTTGTAATAGGTTAATATGATGCCAAATAGATTATAAAATTTGACCAATGAAAATTTACAAAGATGTATAAATGAGAGCATATCCTGATAACTACGAAAAAGGAGTTGTTTGAGTATTATACATGGTCTAGAAAGCGGAGTACATCTTTGCGGGTTGTAGTAGGTATAGAAGTGTAATGGAGATACGTGCATATAAATCCATATATTAACCTACTTTGAAAATTGAGGAACAGCAGGAGTACTCTTTGATAGACCAGTGTAGGAGGATAGCTAGGTATGCAGCAGCACCTCAGAAAAGAAATCTTTTCCATCAATTGATTGTTATATCAGATCACTCAAAACGAACATAAAATTACGTCACCTTTACATAACCCTTGAGCGTGTAAGGAAGGTCAATTTGATCAACTGTTCATATCAGCAATGCAATATTAAAATTAATTGATTATGAGAATCAGCGAGCTCATCAATTACACAGCACGATCACTGCTGTAATAATAAATATAAAAATAGCAGTGCCAACTTTGTAAAATGGGGTGGATACATGACGGAAGAACAACTACATCCTATCCATGATGAACCAAGAGTAAATAAATAATCAAGCTCAATGTTTGAGAATTCTAGTTAGCAAAACAAGAAGAAGCAAGGCAAGCATGAAGAAAAGAAAAGAAAAAAACATACTGCAAGTTTGTTACAAATATTTATATTAAGTGTTTACAAAAAATATTTCCAGTCAGTTTTGAGTTATCATTCTATTCCACCCAGGAACAATATATGTAATTGCGAGAGCTATCTTAAAATATATCCTCCGAGAGAAGGAGGGTTCACACTACATGATGCCCCTGTAGATATACAAGCTTGAGCAATTAATCTTTGCTTTCTCATGATCTTAACAATACTAGCTATAACTTCTCCCACGAGATGCGGCCAAACAAAAGAGAAATGCCGACAAGTTGAACAAATAACCCCACCAGTCCCCGTATACTGATATACATACCTTGCTTCTATGAGTAGTGAAAGGATTAAAAGACTGATCAAGTGATCACTTGATTAGTCATGGAGTCTCATTCATGGAAACGACTTCGAACTTTGTAAGCCGATGTCATTGTGCCTCTTTGAAGGACCAGATGGTGGGATCGGCATTCCTTTTGGCAAGAAACCCATAAAAGTACTCGGTGATGAATTCTGAGAATTGGGCTTCATCATCTTGAAAATTTGACTCTGCCGCGCGCCATATGTATGACTAGCTGAAGATGTAATCAAGAGCAACCATAGAGCTAGAACTAGATGACTCCTCCTGCCCATTTCACCAATCCAAGAGGGAAAAAAGAAAAAAGTGTGTGAGAGAGAGGGGGGGGGGGGGATTTGGTAAGCTAAAAGGTTTAAAGTGGAGATGACTGATAACTACAAAAACTCATGCATAGGATATACTAGTAATAAATAATGAGTGTGGTATGTTGGTGATATTGAGAGGGGGGGTGGTGGCTTGTTTGCGAAGGAAATGGATGAAATGTTAAACAAAGAGGAAACAAAGAGGAAATGTGGAAACATGAGGAAGTAAATGCTGGGTCGTCATGTGCTGATAGATTAACCTATTCGGCTGTGCTCTGTTTAGTGTATTCGGAGATTGATGACTAACGTACACGACCAAGTGAAATAAATAAATTGTGCTAATAATACTCTGCATATTAAATTTGTGCTGAGAGGGCCTCGGATTGAACGGGTCCTTAGGAAGTGTGTCTTGAAAGAGAATGCATTTGATGAAACATCAAAGGCCAAAATGGAAGAAAAAAGATTTGGAGAAAAAGAGGGATTTGTCTAGCACAGTTAGGTGTCTGCGTGGGGCCATGCCATGCTTTAATGGCCGACTACAGACATGAACTGTTGTGTTAGGTTCCCCTACAAAAACAACATGGAAATCTGTCCCTTTGCTAATCCGCCAGGACCCTTCATAAACCTTTCCAGTAGAGGGTCTTCACGACATAATTTAAAGGAGTGTCCTCCCCATCGCCGCACGTAGTGTACTGTGAGTAATACCAAATCTTTTGTTTTCTTTAATTCATATGATATTCCACTTTCTTCAGTGACATTATTGAAGTGTTCTTTGATCTCAATTTGTGAAACAGGGAGGGGAAGGATACTGATCAATATACATAGCGCAATCAGCAAATTGACTTGAGGATATTCATTACTGTGGAATAGAAAAAAAGGATTCCAATAATGGGTTCTCCTAGCGTTCTTTTTTTTTTTTTTCTTGTTGTGAAATTTAGGAAAATGTGCATGAAGATTTATCTCTTAAAGATGAATAATTACCAATAAACTCTATCTATGGTATTCTTGTTAGATCAATAAGTTCATGTCTTCTTATATTTTCACCAAAAATCCTTAAAATGCATTTTATATAACTTTTTATTTATCCTTTTGCTATTATAAAATGCTCCACAACAAGTTTATCATGTAACATTTAAAATTATATTCTTTTGTGATTCTTTTTCCTAAAAACGTTTTTAGATTTTTTTAAGATTGAGGATTTATTATCATATAATCTATTATTGTTAATTTCTATAATTATCATATGAAAAAAAAGGCTAAAATAAGAGGAGCAAATCTAAAATCTAAATAAATCAAATTGAAAAAATCAAAATAAGAGGAGCAAATCTAAAATAAAAAAAGGCTAAAAAATATCATTAATTATCAATTTGAAAAAAACAAAACAAACAATATTTCACAAAAAAACTCAAATTACAAAAACCCAAAATCAAAAGAAAGAGGAGTAAATCTAAAATCAAAATAAAATAAGAGAAAAATTAACATTTCAATGTCTGGGGATGAAATTAAAAACAATTGAATTTGATAAAAGCCCCCCCAAAAAAATATAGTAATATAAAAAAATAAGAACCAAATACTAAATAAAAAATTGAGGAAAATAACATTAATTGATTCAAAGATAAAATTAAAAAAAATCAAATATTTCAAAAAAAATAATAAAAAACCCGAAATCAAAATAAAGATGATTAGACATTTGATTGAGGGATAACCAAGTAAATTTATTATTCATTTTCAAATTAAAAAACAAACCCGCCCTGTCTTGACTTGAAAATTACAAAAAAATACTAAAAGAGAAGGATGAATAAGCCCTCTAACCAAAGTTAAAATATAATTGTTTCAAGGGACAACAAAGTAAATTTAATCGGTTTTATATACAAAAAGACAAAATCTCCCCTACATCAAAGAAATTTTTTGTTTGTATTTTAATGGCATATCAGTCATTACACTCTATAATTAGAAAGAGATAGACATCCTATACCCCAATTAAAATGATAATTACAAGTTCGTCCCTGTGAAATTGCAATTGTACCCTAGAAGCTATTAGAGGGAAAAAATAGCAATTACACTATTCTCGTCCACAGTTCACTAAATCTTTGGCCACAATGATTTCTCCATCTTTTTTAGTTTTTGTTTTTAATAGGGATAATAAATGGGTGCACTAAGATGGCTCCACATGTTGTAGAGGGAGATGGCTTTGGCCCTATTTATTTATGTGGTGGCAATATGCTTTTGCAAAAAAATAATTTTTTTTGGTTATTAAATTATTTTGATATACTGATATTAAAATTAAATTTAAAAAAAATAAAAAAATTATTTTAATATATTTCCAAATAAAAAATATTATAAAAAATAATCGCTATTATAATATCAAATTAGCAGATAAAACCAAGGGACAAAAGTGATTTTAAAGACAAGATTGATGGGCAGTATTCTTGTTAAAGCTTCAGGCTAAGGTTGTGAGTTTTTCTCTAAACTTAGTAATGTGTTAGAAATTGTTTTTCGTTTAAAAAATCATCAAAATAATAATTTTTTTAAAAAAATATTTTTAATATCAGCACATCAAAACGATTAAAAAAAATAATTTAAAAATATTTTTTTTTTAAATACAGTTAAACCACATTAGCAAACACCCACCACGTTGGAAGGGAGATTAGGGGGCAAGTTTTCTTAGGATTGAAAGTTTTGAGTGACTATTCTATGCATGTGTAACATCTTCTGAACACCAGCTAACGTTGTGGAGGCAAGTGATTCTCTAATTGAGGCTTTTTCTCAACTGACGGGTGTTTTTGTCAATGTTATTGTAGCACTTCACCGTTAAACCCTTCTCAAATTAATTTGTCGATTATTCAAACTAGTGTCATTTTGCATGCAACCCCTAGACTACAATATGCACGTCACTTGAAACGTAATGTGCTCTCTAGAAGTAGAACTCTTCAGAATTGAATCAAGAACATATTCCTTTCTTTTGATGCCTTTCAAGACCTCCAAAACACTTTTTTTGTGTGTATTTTTGACCTTTTGCATTGCCTTTCAATATGTTTGGCAACACCTGCCTTGAAAGACTAAAAATACACCTTCGTCTTTTGTGGTTGGGACTACGCCATGTGTAGGTTGGGTTTTTTTAGATACAATCTCTATAAAGCATATGGACTGTTCAACTTGCTAATTTCTGCATGACTTTTCTTCATTGACTGGTGATTTTGATACAAAATAGCACTACTTTGCATCATCGGCAATTTTGAGCTCAGGCAATGCCTAGGCCGTCGTCATACCGTGATATATCAGTACCTACCCATGCTTATATAAGCTCAACATTTGTTGCCGGGAACTAAAGACCGGTGGCATCCACGAGGGAGATGGATGAATTTCTAGAATATCGGGCGTGAGGTTAGGGAGTTAAGATTCAAAGGAGGTTGAGGCTCTAGAGAATATATTGGGCTTGTTGCTATGCTAGCTCACATAACAGTGACCTAGCTAAGTATAGATTGAAAATCAAAATAAACTAGCTACTTGGAATTAATGAAAGGACCACTTCCTACTTGGAATGTCAGTTTTCACGTTGCTTCCGTTAAGATCCTTTTCATACAACAAGATTCAATTTTCACCACATATATATATATATATATATATATATATATATATATATATTTTAATTAATGTTGGTATTCAAACCAATGTATACATCTCAATTAATTTCACGCGTCTTAAAATTAATAATTATATAAATTTTCAGTAATTCTGAGATTTGTGAAACTTGAACTAGTGATATTTAAAAAACAAACTTGTAACTTAACCATTACTGCACCTCTTAGAATTAATATATATTTTTTTATATAACTGTAGTGTTAAAATAATGATCTATTTATGCCTCTTTTAGTATTGATTAATAAAATAATATTTTTCATTCTAAAAAACTATTTATTAATTTAATAAAGTCTTACTTTAGCATTCATGTATTAAAATTTAATAACTGAAAGTCCCTTTTCTTCGTTTTTCTTTTCTTCCAAAATTGGTAAAAAAAAAAAAATTAAATTATTTCTCGTAAAAGAAAAAATGTAAATGCATCCAAAATCAAGTTTCGTTTATGTTTTGTTTGCAATTTCACACTAAGTAGAACGGTAAAACCATACGGATTCCATCATAAGATTTGATTTCCATCAATTATACACACACACACACACACACACACACACACTAAAAAAAATAAAATCCTCAGGGGGTTGTCGTGGTGATTATGAAAGTTTACTCTCGTTTTAACTTTTCTGTTCAAACCTTGAGATAATTAATTAGATATTCTTATGAATACACAACAAGAACAATCTCAAAAATGCATTTTTAAGATTGTCCATATGAATAAACTTACAAAAAATTATAACGTTAGAGGACTGATATTAACAAGTAAAAAAAAAAAAAAAAAACAGAGAAGGGCAAGAGCTAGCGGATGTGAAACTCGGTCATTGAAGTGCAAATCAGCCACACCCCACAAGGTAGTTCTTAACTCTTTCCTCGTAAAGAAAACGAACAGAATAAATACATATATAATTACGTATGAAAGCATCCAGGGTTGTTTGATAGCTTGGATCTGAAGTCGAAGGGCTGCCCAGCTATTTCATTAGCATCCACAGCTGGAAATCCGCCATTTTTTGTAGCTTCTACCTGGCGCTATTCCATAATATTTACCTTGAGCAACTTGATGATCCAAGAGACTAGCTAGAGAGGCGATTTTCACAACTGATTAGATCATTTATTTTGACTCGTAATATCAGAGCACAAAAGTGGGGTCACGGTGGCCGGCTCTGATGACTAACCAGCTGAAATCTCCATTAATTAATTGGGTGAAAACGTAGAGAAAAACGACATGGTAAAAGAGAGAAAGTCTCTAAATAATTGCTGCTGTAATATTAGCTTATTGACATGGGGTCACCTTTTCATGAAGTCAAATAAATAGAGATGGGGACATAGCAGAGAAAATTAAGAGCACCAACAGCCTGATCAAAAGAGTCGTGGTGGCGATTGCAGGGATTGAAGAAAATCACAGGTTTAGGTGATAAGTCAAGAGTCAACAAGGCATGCTGCTAGTCTATCCCTGTATTATTGCAGATGCGTTTTCTTGTTAAGTTGTATTCAAGGTTTCAAACACAGACCACCCGTTTCCTTAGTTATAGCTTTCTTTTGAGTTGAAACTTTTGTGGTGTCCATATTCTTCAAACATCCATTATTGTATTCACTTGTTAACTATAAATTAAAGAGGGGGGTGGTTTACTTTACCCCTCAATCACTATTCATTGGAAATAGTACGTATTTTGATTTATTTATTCATATTTATTTAAATTCAATCTTTAATGTTATGTTTTTTTTTTTGACTTATCATACTCTCGTAACTCGAATTATAAGTTTAGTAGGTTAACCTGGTTGACTCAAGTTTTTTTTTTAATTATTTTTTTTAAATTTTATTTTTTAATATTTGGATTGTTTGAAAATTAGACTTCATGATTTATTTTATTTATTTTTTATTATGTTATTTCAGTCTCATAACCTGAGAATAGTGTTTAAGGGGTTAACCCAAGTAAACTCGAATTGTTTTTTATGTCTCATTTTTAATAGATTTTTTTTTCAATTTCATTTTACAACACTAGATCGATTGATAATTAAGTTTCATAATCTGTTTTGATTTGCTTTTTATGATGATATCTTTGTCTCATGATCAAGGTCACTGATTTTGACATTTTAATCCTTATTAAATCAAGTTTTTTTTTTTTCTTCTAAGAGGTTATCTCGGTTTCATGATTCAGGTCATAAATCCTTTAAAATTTGATTTTATTTTTATTGGGTTGCTCTCGTCTCATGATCTGGTCACAGGTTTGACAAGTTAATCTAACTGACTTTTTTTTTCTTTTTTTAATTGACTTTTTACTTAATTTCATCATTTAATATTGTGTTTGATTGAGAATTAAGTTTCATAATTTGTTTTAATTTACTTTTTATTAGTTTATTTCGGCTTCATTACTCGAGAACAATGCTTAATAGGTTAACTCAGATTTACTTGACTAATTTTTTATGTCATTCTCTTAATTAAAATTTTTACAAATTTTATCATTTAATATTAAACCCGACATGAGTGATTGGGAATTGAGTTTGATAATTTGTTTTGATTTGCTCTTTATAGGTTAACCCGGGTTAAATCAAGTTATTTTTTTATTTTTTTCTATGAGGTTATTTCGATCTGATGACCCAGGTCATGAGTTTGGTGGATTAACTCGAATTGTTTTTTATGTTCTTTTTTAATTAATTTATTTTTATTCGATTTGTTTTCCATATGATATCTCAGGTTATGTTAACCCGGGTCACTTTTTTAAGTCCAATTTTAATTGATTTGTTTTTCAATTTTATCTTTCAATATTGGTTTGATTAAGAATTAGACTTGATAATTTATTTTGATTTGCTTTTTATATGGTTATCATAATCTATAATCTTAGTCGCAGATTTGACATATTAGCTTGAGTTGATCCAAATCAATCCAATATGTTGTTATTTTAATATTAAAAATAGATCTCATCTTGAATTTTAATTTTTAATTAAACTATGTTTTTATGAGTTGTATGAATTGTTTTTAAACCTATAAATTCAACCAAGTTATATCGAGTCAACCCTTACATGATTAAAAAAATATTTTGCTAAAAAAAATAATTTGTAATATCTAAATATTTTTTTTTCATTTAAAAAAAGTATACCCTATCCCAGCATAGCTCGGGTAAATAATACAGTAACTGTATTAGTTAATATGCTTATTTGTACAAAAATTAATAAATAAACAAACGCATATGATAATGAGAACAGTACCATCCTGGACTCGTAGCAATAGTTGATCAAGTACAGATTTTGATATGGCAAATGAAGGCAAAAAAGTCTACGTACCCCTGTCCTCATAATGAAATAAACAATCTTTTGAGTAGGCGTACATATTAATCTGTGATAAAGCCTTCTTTGCCGGTGCTGTCCAAGCATAGATTAATAAAAATTTATTTATTTAAAATTATTATTTATTTATTTTCAGATTATTTTAACGAGTTGATATAAAATTAAAATTTTAAAAATAAAAAAATATCATTTAATATATTTTAAAATAAAAAATACTTAAAAAATAATTATTATCACACCTCTAAATTAAAAAAACACCTCTTTGTATTCTTTTATAACAAATGGAGGAACCGGTAAAATATTTGAGATCATGTCTTAAAAGAATAGTAGTAAAGCTTGACTAATTCTATCCAACCGTGTCAAAAAAAAAAAAAAAAAGGGTTAAAATCCTTGAAACATTGAAAATACCTTCAAATAAAATTATTATATACTACTATACAAAAAAAAATAAAAAAAAATAAATAAAAAAACATTGAAGGGAGAAAAATAGCTTGGACTTGGAGACTTGAAGGTGGTAGGGGACCACCGAAAGGAGAAGAGTTCCACCACTTATCCGCAACCTGCTCCCTCTTCCACGTCTGTTCAATTCCCCACTTCCATCCTTTTTATTAAAAGAATTGGCCATGCCAAGAAAACAACGACGTTACCCTTTGACTCCTTCTTCCCCTACAATTAAATCCCCTCTTCCCTCTCCTCCAATCTTTGCATCTCTCTCTTTCTTTTTCTCTAAAGAAACAAAAATGGGGAGAGACGAACTCTGCATAACCGTACCCAGTCTTTTTCACTGTCCGATTTCTCTCGACGTAATGAACTCTCCCGTGAGTCTCTGCACCGGCGTCTCATACGATCGCTCCAGTATCCAACACTGGCTCGACTCCGGTCACGACACCTGTCCTGCCACCATGCAAGTCCTCTCCTCCAAGGACTTTGTTCCTAACCTCACTCTCCGCCGCCTTATCAACCTCTGGACCTCCTCGAACTCCTCGAACTCCTCTCCCTCTACTGCAGATTTGGAAGAGAAGGTTATGGCTTGGATTGAAGAAATTAACAACGCAAAACCCGAGAGGTGTTTGGGTTCGATTGTGGAATTTGCTAGTCGTGGAGAGGTGAACCGAAGTCTTTTGGCAAGTTTTGATGGTTTTTTGGAGACTATCGTTGGTGTTTTGAGCATAAATGGCATGCAAATTCGTGTTTTGGAGTCGGTTGTCAGGATCTTAAGTTTAATTTTGCTTGAAAACGGAGTCAACGAAAAATTGCACAAACTAATCCTCAAATCATCTTCGAACTCGAGTTGTTTACCTTCATTTATTTCTATTCTGCGAAATGGGAGTTTAGAGTCCAAGATGGCATGCTTCACTGTTTTAGAATCAGTTACTACAAACAACGAATCAAAGCGATTCATTGCAGGAGTGGAGAACAACTTCTTGCCTGTTATAATTCATCTCATCAAAATAGATAACGACAACCAAGAGTTACACGACGTGGTTTTATCGTTCTTGATTGCGGTTTCTGTGGCTCGCTCCATCAAGTCACAGCTGGTTCAACTCGGAATCGTCGAAGTTTTATCTAACATGATGTCGAGCAAAAACGCTGCCATTTCTGTCGTGGAGAAGTCACTGAAGATATTGTCAATGGTTTGCACGTGTGCGGATGGACAGTCAGCGCTAAGCGGTGACCAGAAATGTGCGGGGGCAATAGTGGAGAGACTAATGAAGGTCTCAAAAACGGCAACGGAGGATGCCGTGGTGGTGCTGTGGAGCATGTGTTGTTTGTTCAGGGATGAGAAGGTGGTGGAGAAAGTGGCGAGGAGCAACGGAGTGACAAAAGTATTGCTGGTTATGCAAAGTGAAGTAGGGGAAGGGAATTATGTAAGGAGGATGTGTGGTGACTTGATCAAGGTTTTGAGGTTTGGGTGTAAGAATGTCGGTGGATTTAGTGGGGCGGTGAGCTATGAGACCAAAACTACACATATCATGCCTTGTTAAATCTTGATATGCTGACTATGTTGTTGATCTCTGGGGGTTTTGTGGATTATGTGTAATTGGGAGTTTTTCTCTCGACATTATCAAACACATGAACAGATAAAAGACTCGATTTTCCCCCTTTTTTCTAGAATTTGAACTTGTAGCTTTAGCTTCGTGTCTAATGAAAAAATTTACTCAGTTACATGACTTTATGGAATATTTTTCTAGCTCCAATACCCTTTTCAGATCAGATAATATATATACCATCTAATTGATACAGTGTGGAAACAGAACAAAAGAAAGAAGGGATAACACCATATCGAGTAGTTCCATCCCATATTTTGCAACTGCTTGGCTTAATTAAGATGCCTGGAGAAAGAAAGCACTTTATGCTTTTTTTTTTTTTTCTTATTAACAACTTATCCTTTGTTTTCCAATAATTATTTTGAGAAAGCATTTGCGGCTTCCTTTCTTTCACTGGTGTTTTTTTTTTTTTTTTCAATTTGAAGTTGTTGCTTGGTATCATTGTGATGGTTTACTGGGCGAAGAAAACTAATAATCAAGAACTTGTTGAAACTGTTTCTACAATTATTTGGACGAAGATTGATTTGCGTTTTTCTTTCTTGACTAAAAGATTATTTATCAACCAAAGTATTGTGGGTTTCCAATGATGCACTCTGTCTGAGTGTTTGGGAAGGAGGATTCGTAGAAGGAAAATGATTTCCAAATAAATAAATCATTCTAAAAGTCTGTGAAAACTGATCTTACAAGTGACAATCAATGAATTATAGATCCCCCAGGAGTATTAAGTAATTGATGGGAAATGATGGTTTTGAATATCATCCACGTAGTCAAAATAATAAAATGAATTTATTTGTAATTTTTTAAGATAATGTTAGATAAATATAAAATTATTTAGAGATTTATTATCTAAATATTTAATCTTCTTTACTTTGAATAATTCTTTAAAAATTGGATTGTCACAAACAATAAATCGTTTAATTGTCCGGTCTCTAGTGATAATCCACACCACCAATGAGAAATCTTCTAAACTCTTATTTAAGAAAGAGAGATTGCTATGCCTAGAGTGTTAGCTCTTTATTTTGTAACTAGCTTTTGCAACGACCAAGTTAACTGGATTATATTGGAAAAACTCTTACACTGTTTAATTTTAAACCCGATCCAAGCTAAGAGTCGGATCGAGATGTTTTTTTTTGTTTGTTAATTTCATCAATTTTTTGTTAATTTCACTCTCCTAATTTTCTTACTGGCCGGCCAAGTCGATTAGGTTATGTTAGGACAACTCCCACATAATTTAATTTTAAATTCAGGCTAGACAAGAGTTGAGTTGGAAGGTCTTTTATGCCAATTTCATCATTTTTTCTCAATTTCATCCTTATATTTTTTTTTATAGTCCTTCGGAATGTCTTGAGATCGATAAAGTCAATTAGATCATATTAAAATAACTCCCACATGATTTAATATTAAACCTGAACTAAACAATGAGTCAAGTAAGATGATTTCAAGGTTGATCTGCTAGGCTGGACTCAATAAAAACACATAATCATTCATAACAATTTTTTTATATATTTTTGTATCCAACCCAGCATTGTAGTGTGAAAACTAGTTTGTTTTTTATGACTTGGACTTGCTCAATTAATATCAGTGAAACCTTAGATGGAAAAACAGTAAGCGAAACCTTTTATAGTAGAGGTATGAATGATGGCATGCTTCTTCTTCTTCTTCTTCTTTGCCAAAGTTGTAAAGTATTGGCAAAGACCATTCATTGGTACTTTTTCCAAAAGGGTGTTGGGTACATGTATACATGCTAAAAACAATTTATGTTTGAATGTCAAAATGATCACATGCATGCATCAAGTAATACATGCATGTCTTGGTGAAAGATGAAAAGAAAATGGTAGCAATAAAATCTCATCGAGCATTTCATATTCTCACATTTATGTTGCACATACATGCATGTTATATTAGGTAAGCATCATGTCGAAGATGCATGGGCATGTAAGAGATAAAATGGAGACATAAATAAACAAATCATCTTATCTCCTTCATTATCTGGGAAACATGACGACTTTTGTTTGGGTTTCCACACACGAGGCTGCATTATTTTCTTAGCCTCTAAAAAAGTTAATGGGTCTCCTCTTTGATGGGTTGGGAGGCATGGAGGCTGAGTAATTGAATGTGATTGTTGACCTTCGACTTCTTGGATCCTTACAAAAAAAGTCCACTTGTAGGAGGAGGATCAAGGGACTTCTGATATAAGTTAGCATTAATGAAGGAGGAGGAAAATCTTTTGAAGGTGTATTCTAGGTATCTCTCTTTTCATATGCTTATTTAAATTAGCTCAGTGCGGTTGACGGGCATTAGTTATAATTACTTTGTGAGGTGATTATTTATAGAAGAAAATCAGAAGCCTTTAACGCCTCCTTGGAAAGGGAAAATGTAAGGTGTCATCCATGAACTAACGGACATTTCTATTCCAATATGAACACTCGAAGGCCCAAAATTAGAAATCCTGAGTCGTGGCATGACTCCTGAGCCCAAGGTGTGATCCCCAAGCCTAAGAAGACAGGCATATGTCCGCGGAGCTGTCCTCCTACTACTACAAGTAGACTTGGGAACGGGCTTGCCTGCACTTATTCATATTTATCGAACCCGGTTTGGAAGTTAATGATTTGGTTAAGGAAATCCCAAGTTACATAAGATCATCCTAGTCACCCGGGTTAATTTAAAAAATTTTAAAAAATATTAAAGATTTTAATATTTTATATGAAAAAATTAAGAAGCAATCTATGTAGATATAGGCTATATATGTTGTAAATAATGTAGTTTAAAAAATTATTTCAAAAGATTTTTTATTCCACATTGAAAAGATACTACTATCTTATTATTCTGACTTGAAGTATTTAAACCAAATTTTTTAAAAAAACAATATAAATTTAGATTTTTATGACGTGTTTTTGTATATAAAAAAATCTCAAATGGAATTCAAAAAGTTCATGCATATATCTAATTAAATAAACCGAGAACTATTTATGCAACAAAAAATTATCAAGCCTAATCCCTACCTAACCAAAATTAATCAGCCAAACCTGTGACCCAGGTAATGGACTAAATTGGATTCAATAATTTTTTTTATATAATTTTCAATCTAAAATAAACAACAATAAAATCAAGAAGCAAGAAAATATCAAATTGATTGGAAAAAATCAAATTGAAACAAATTACGTTGCTCACTTAATAATCAACCAAATATTAAGTGATAAAATTAAAAAACAAAACATATGTAATTGATAAAAATGAAAAAATAAGAAAGAAAGAAAAAATAAAAATAGGTCCAGTCTCTCGAGCTAGGAAGACCCAGAGTTCCTGGGCCTCTAGAAAAAGGCCCAGGTTTGCGGGCCTGGAGCAGCCCAAACACCTAGGCCTTGTTTTTTGTTTATTTTTCTTAAGGGGCGGACGATTGGTCGTCCACTCTTTAATGCTTTGAAAAAAATAGTAGGCGGCACGTTGCCTGCACTACTCTGATTTTAGCAACCTCTAGTTACTGAAAAATTAAATTGGTCTATTTCGGATCAAGAAAAGCTTATTTTCAACCATATTTTGACCCAGAAAAACCAAAAAAACACTCTAAACACTTTGTTAAACATATCTATAACCTCTAATAGCTTAGAAATTAACTCTAAAACGCACAATCAACCTGAAATAAAAAAAAATACCTTGTATAAACTTTTCCCATTAAAAGAAACACATTGAGTCCAAAACCACATGTTTTCTTGGTTGGAATTTGTATTAGCTAAGACTTTCTCTCTCCTCTCTTAAATAAGGAACCAAAAAATAAGAAAAATGATATTTGGAATCAAATTGAATCTCATAAATTGTTAATGATTGAAAGTTTATAATTCTAAAAATTGGAGGACCAAAGTATACATTTAGCCTTAAGTTTAGAAAAACCATATCTTTTTGATGTTTTTTTTTTTCATTTTAGCACCCTATCTTTAAATCTTGCCTTTCATTAATAAATGTGCTTTAATTGACCATTATGTGGGATATAAAGGTGTAATAAAAAAAATAAACAGGCTTAAAAAATGAAGACAAATCATTATGGCAATCTAGAATGAATTGTTCCTTAGTAAACAATGACATGAGAAACAATATTTTCCCCATGTATTTTAGAATATTCCTTAATGAATGAGTGGGGTTACAAAAATAATGGTTTAATGACATTAAAAGTCTATCTAGTATCAATTTATATAAAAAAACACTTTTTCTTCCTGTTTTAAGCTATTAAATTTTTATGATTTGGTTTGTTGGGTAGTAAACACAGTTATTAAATTCAACCTGGGCCAACCTGAGGTTGACCTGGCCAAGGAGTTAGGTCTCGGATCACACTAGTTGACTTAGAATAATAAAATAAAAAATTATGTTAGAGGTTTTAATATCTCACATTGTAAATTTTTACAACAATACATGTGAATGCAGGCTATAAAAAATATGAGGCATGCAATATAATATGGTTATTTCATATCGAAAAGTTAAGAAACAATCCATATGGATGTAAGTTATATAAAAAAAAATTTAGTATAGCTATCCCATATCGAAAAATTAAGAAACAATTCATTTGAATGTAGGCTATGTATAATTATCCCACATCAAAAAATTATATGAGACATGAAGTGTAGTATAGTTATCTCATTTCAAAAAGTTAAGAAATAATTCATGTGGATGTAGATTATTAAAATAAAAATATAAGACTAAATACTCATAAATTATATATATATATATATATATATATATATATATATATATATATATATATATATAAAGTCCAGTCTCACCTAGGCGATACTAGGCCACTTGGATTTGACTCTAGGTTACACTAGGGCTCCTTAAGGTTTTTATTGTTTAAGACCCGGCCAAATTCCTTAATTACATGGGTATCGCATTAATCTGTCAGGTCAAACTGAATTTTATAAATATGAAAGTAAATGTTCTTTTATTTATAGTCAATTTAATTTTAAGTTAATCTTGATTTAAAAAAAAAAGATATACATGAGCTTCTTAGTGGTTCTAATTTTAGAAAGAAGAAAAATTGAATAAAATTTTAAAAATTGTTATTTTAACAACTTTTTATTTATTTATTTTTCTATGTTTAATTTGTTTTTGGGGAAATTTGGGTTAGATTTAAAAAATTTCGTGAGCAACCACGCCACGAAAACCCTAATCAACGATTTTTAAATTTTGTCCCCACAACAAGTCAGCAACTTCCTGGATAGTTCTACAAATGAATTCCCCCTATCTTCAATCTCAGCTTTCTACAGCTTAATCTACGTGCAGGGAAAGGGAACCTAAAAGACATTGATACCTTGTGGCCAAGCATTATTTGTCTCCAACTTGTTGAAGTAAATATCATTTCAAGAGAAAACGATCAAGCCATCTTCAGTTCATCATTCACAAAGCCATTAAGCTCTGCTTTGAATAGCTCATTGCCACAACTTACACTGCAAGTTACCATCTTCTATCCAAGAAGGAAGCCAATGAGCTAGCAAACATTTGGCCTTGCTAAACGATCCAAAACATATAAAATATATTAATTTTTTTTTTAAAAATTTAATTTTTTTAAAAACGCGGTGCAGTCTCTAAATCTATTCATTGTTGTTGAACTGCCAACCAATTAGTTTCTTGACGCAGCTATCGATTTTTATCAACACAACTTTAAATGTCTAGTGCTGCTGCCAACCATAATCATAATAGATAATAAGAGTATAGAGAACAAATCATATTGAATATAATTTCATCATCTTGATAGAAAATTTAACAAGTTAATTTGAATTGACTCGAATAATTATTTTTATTAGTTGTTTTTTTTAATTTTATTATTTAATATTAAATTTATTAAAAATTATACATCATAATTTATTAAATTATGCAACTCCAAACCCCAAAATTTCAAGCAGCAAGAAATTGCCATGCAAGGGTAAAATGACAGCGGATCTAGGAAAATAATTGATGTGCATCTACAACCCTATAAGCTCAGCCTCTTGGACCGGCTCATCCCCGCTACTTGTGCCGCACTTACGATTTTCTACTCCCAAGACTGAAGCCAATAATTTTGACATCATCCAAACCTCGGCTCATTTACAGACTTCCCTCTCAGAAACGCTTAATCTCCTCTATCCATTTTCAGGTAGGGTGAGAGATAACATCTATATTGACTGCTTTGATGAAGGTGTGCCGTTTGTGGAAGCCCGAGACCTTCTTGCCATGTCTGAATTTTTTGAACATCCAGAAATCGAGGAGTCGAACAAATTCATTTCATGCTGTTCCTTCTCCAAGGAACCAGGGGATGAGGTACCCCTGTTAGCTTTCAAGTGAACACATTTTTATGCGGCAGAACGGTAATTGGCGGGCGTATATCTCGAAGTCCACGCCCTGATTATCCTTGGGTGGAATGTGGGCTGCGATTATCCGTGGGGGCATAAAATAGAACAGTCCATCCTGATTTTGCCAGGACATCATCCATCTTTCCACCAACAGATTCTTTCATAAAAAGTAGGATTCTACAGTTGAGGCGAGAACGTCTTAAGAAGATCTTTGTTTGATCACAATTCACTTGCCACACTGAGGCAAATGGCAAAAGGGAATTGTGACGAGCACTGTCTTATTTCATCTGGAAACATTTCATGGCTGCATTTAGAGCTACAACAGGCTCCTCAAGGCCATCCGTTGTATGACAAGCAATGAACATGCAGCAGCTGACAAGGTCCATTTGCCAATACGGAGATGGACATAGGGTTGCATGAACTGACCGACATATTAAGTGAAGCTATTGCGAAACTTGATCAATGGTTACTTGAAAAGTCACAAGGAGACGAAGGAATTCAAGATGTTTCAAAAAGCATAGACATGCTAGAAGATGTGCTTATTGAGGAAAAATTAGATAGGCACTCCATCACAATTTGGACTAATATTGGTGTTGATAATGTTAGTCTTGGAGCCTTGAAGCCTGTTTGGATTGGGGCTTTTGGGAAAGTTGGTGCTGCGCTTATGAATTTCACTATTTTGATTGAAACAAAAGGGAGTAGAGGATTTGAGACATGGATCACATAAGATAAAAAAAAGAGGCTATATGGAGGACGATCCTGAATTCCTAGAATATGCAACTCCGAACCCCAAAATTTCAAGCAGCAGAAATTGCCATGCAAGGGTAATTTGACAGCGGATCTAGGAAAATAATTGATGTGCATTTAATAAAAAGGTAATGTTGAAAGCCAAAAAAAGAAGACGACGAGGACGACGACAATAATAATAATAAAGGGAAATATTATTAGGCAAGCCAGACAAGGCATTGGTTTTCTTTTCTTAGTCTCCATGTTTGTATGTGAAATATGTAGTCGGATTCAAATGTTTTCTTATGCAAAATACAAAAAAGAAGTTAACTCCATTTTCATACAAGATAATGACCAACTGCAAAGAACAACACCATTCTCTAATCTTAAACCCTAGTTAGCACAAAGTAGAAAAATGATCCTTATTACTGATGGTAACATCTCAAAAAAGAAGCAGCAACACCATTGGATGTTTTTCTATGGTTGATTTACTGTAACAAAACAGTCAGTGCAACTCTGAATGGTAGAGTCTGAATAAGTTGCTGAATTTCTCATAAAGAAAAAGATCAATTTAGCCGTATGAAGATAAAGATGTGCATCTAATAAAAGTAATCCCCACACTCCAGATGATTGGCTTTCTTCTAGTTACTGCTGCTTCTATGTGATTTGACAAGCTTCCAATTCTGTGAGTTATAATTAGAGAGTAAAATAAAACCATTCTTAGGGTCTCACCTTACAGCTTAATTTGTGCAAATGTTAGTTATAAGACATTTTATAAATAAAGCAATCGTCATTTGGTATGCTTAAAGAAAGACTTCATTTTCTATTCTCACATTTGCTCAAATCTTTTCATTAAAAAAATAAATCAATAAATGCATATAACCACACAATCTCTATTCAGGTTATCCACTATAAAACAAAGAGAAACAAATTAATCAAACAATGTGTAAGTAAAGTTGCCTAAAGCATTCCTTTCTAGTTTCTAGCAACTAATAGTAAGAAAAAAGCATAAGTAAACTGCCCAAAGCTATTCCTTTCTAGTTTCTAGCAACTACATTCCACAGTGTGTTTCCATACGGAACATCTTGCTATTGCAATTAGATTCAGCCGGTAGCTCGGGTTCCACTAAAAATTATCATTGGAATAAAATGAAGTTTAAAAAGGAACAGCGTGCTCAACTAAATCACAGGTATTTGAGTGAAAAACTAACAAAACGAGAATAATAATAAAAAATAGTTAGGTAGGGGTCCTGTACAGTAAGTAGCTGATGGTAACAAAACAGTATCTTCCATTGTATCTTCAAATTTTACATGCATTCCAGTGGTCAATTGATAAATCACCAGCAATAAAACTTAATGACATTATTATCAGACTGTGAGCATATGTGGCAATCAATTAAGAAAATAAGTCAACAAACAATGAAAGTGGATTCACTGGAACTCATGCGAGAATTTTAAATCAGTATTGCAAGCACAATATCTTTCATGCTAATAATAAGAGACCAACCATGTTGAATTTTCTTATTCCAAGTGCGTACAAATGCAGAAACGAAAATTAGTTTACAACCATTTCACCAATAGAAAAAGCAACCAACGAGAAAAACAAGGGACAAGAATTACCAGCAGCAATGACAATCAATCCCCAATTCACAGCCACCAATCAAGTAGGAGCAGCATCCAACTCGCGCAACTCCTTGTGCCTCAAGTACCGATGCAAGATAGTAAGCCTTGCCGTCTCAAATGCAAAGTATCCCAAAGCCGAAAAGCAAGCACTATGAACCACTCTAGGACCCATTCCCCTAGTAAAACCTACCCACCCTTCCTCCGTCAAAATCTGCTTCACTGTCGCCGAAACACCACTATACATTACAGCTGCAGCCTTATCCACAACGTCCTTATTCATTTGGGTCATCAACCTGGTCTTAACCACATCAAGTGGTGTGGTTAAAGACGCTGAAATAGCCCCAGCCAGTGCCCCACAGCTCACACTTTCAATTGGCAGCAAACTGTTCTTTTTAGTCTTAGTCAAAACAGCAGCTTTTAAATACTCGAATGAAGAATAACTCAGAACACCAGCAGGCAAATTCCTTAACAAAGTAGCAGAATACCCTGCATAAAGACCCAAGATACCATCTTTTTCCAAAATTCTCAGCAAAACTTCCCAAGATCTCCCCTTTGCACCAGCTTGCATTTGCTGCGTAATCAATTCTTTAGGCACCATTATTGCTGATGACACAATATTGCCCATTGCACCAGCAGTTGGAGGGATAAGCACGGATGGATACTTCTCAAATTTTGACAAAATTGATTTACCAAACTCACAAGTACCAAAATACACGGCTGAAGATGCAGTAGAACCCACAATAACAGCAGATACACCACTATAAAACCCCAAAATCCCTTTATCTTGAAAGGTCTTAATCACAGCATCAAGTGTATTTTTATAAATCTGAGATGCACCCTTTGTTTGCAACTTCGTTTTAATTGTATCCAGCGGGTGCAGACACACATAAGTAAATGCACCGGCTATGCCGCCGCCACCTGCTCCTATAAGTGCTCTCTCAAAAACAGAGAGGTTTTTCATTAAAGATTGGACTTTGGGGCTGTTTCTTGAGGTGGATTGGACCCATTTTGGGCTTTTTGGTGCGAAAATCTGGGAATTTAAGGAGTTTGAGGCAAATGGGAGGGTGGTTTTATTGCGGGTTTTGGTCGGTTTTTCTGGGTTTTTAATCAATATAAGAGAGGAGAATTGAGCGAAGAGGTTAGTGAAGTCAGTTTGGATTGCTGGGTTGTGGTGATTTTGAGAGTTTGGAGATGGGAGGCCTAGAGATGCACACAGATTTGCCTCCATTTCTGAGGCGAAAAAAACACTTCTTTCGCTACCAGCCTCTCATCTTCTTTCCAAGGGTTTTTTAGAAGCCAACATTTACATGAGAGAGCAGAAACGGTGCCGTTAGAAGAAGGCACCAACGCACCAGCTACTACCAAAAGACGGCCTTTTTCTTGTGCCACTTATTTTAAGCCCACAGCATTGCAAGTCAGAAAACAAGCTCAAGATAACAAAAAGAGACTACAAGGCCGATGACTGATAATCCCAAAGGAAAGCCCATTCTTTGTATACATTTTGATCAGCTGCGAACTGCAGGTCTTTTCCCTCCAAATTCTCTCAGGCCGAGAGAAACAGATCATAGAATCAGATAAGCAAGAAAGATTCAGTTTGGGGTTCTCAAATCTTCTGTTTCTTGCAAGAGCAACTTCTCTATATCCAACTATCAGATAATCATATCTGTGATTTCAATGCGTTCGTTTTCTTTTCTTGTTTTCTTGCTCTCGTTCTTTCTCTTATTTGACTTCAGCTTTCCCTCTCTTTCCGTCTCTTTCTTGCCAGATAGAAATGTTACTCTCTATGGTGATGCACATCTCACAAACAATGCCATTAGTCTCACTCAACAACACACCTGCCCTGCTTCATCATCATCATCATCATCATCTTCTAATGGGGTTGGGAAAGCTCTCTACCTGTACCCAATTAGGTTTCTTGATCCTATAACTAACACAACCGCGTCTTTCTTTTGTCGATTCTCATTTTCCATTATTCGATCCCCACTTTGTTCTTCTGGTGATGGTATGGCATTCTTGATTACCTCTAATGCTGATTCTTTTAGTCTCTCAAAAGGGTACATGGGTCTTCCAGAACCAGCCTTAAACCCTCAAGATTCATTCATTGCAGTGGAATTTGATACAAGTTGTGATCCTTCGCTTGGTGATATAAGTAGCAATCACATTGGAATTGATGCTAACACAATTGTCTCTTTTGCTGCAATTGATGCTGTGTCAGTAGGGATTGATCTACAAAGTGGGAGGCAGATCACGGCTTGGATTGAGTACTCAGATTCATCCAAGTTGATTCAGGTGTGGGTCAGTTACTTTCAAGTCAGGCCACCAAGTCCTATTCTTGTGGCTCAGGTTGATCTCTCTGAGCATTTCAAAGAGTACATGCATGTCGGTTTCTCTGCTTCGAATGGTCAGGGTTCAGCTGTTCACATTGTTGATCATTGGCGGTTCAAAACTTATGCGACTCTCTCGTCCGTGACACCTAGAGATACAAGTGATAAGGGGGATTGTTTAATGTGTTATCCAGAGAATCCAATGTACAATTACGGGCCCGGTACTCAAAATGGATGGAAAAAAAAGCTACTAGAAATGGCTTTGGGATTGGGAGGTTTGGCTGCATTTACTGTCTCCTTAATTGTAGTTCTTTTTGTTATCATTTTCTTTGCGATAAAGAAAGGAAAGGGTGTTGGCGGAAGAACTAAAGAAGGCCGAATTAATAGAGTACCAAGAAGGCTGTCAATTACTGAGATTAGGACAGCAACAATGGGATTTCACCGAAGCAGAATTATTGGTCAAGGCGCTTCTGCTACAGTTTTTAAAGGGTATCTGTCCTCTTGTGGATCAGTGGCAGTTAAGAGGTTTGATCAGGCAGGGATTGAATGTGCTCGCAATCCTTTCATCACTGAGTTTGCAACAATGGTAGGTTGCTTAAGACATGAGAACTTGGTTCAGCTTCAAGGATGGTGTTGTGAGGGAACGGTATTAGCTCTAGTCTATGAATACTTGCCCAATGGTAGCCTTAACGAAGTGCTTCACAAGAACTCCAGCTCTGCAATTTTTCTCTTGTGGAAGCAAAGAGTAAATATAGTCCTTGGAGTTGCTTCTGCTCTTTCATATCTACATGAAGAATGTGAGAGACAGATAATTCATAGAGATGTGAAAGCTTGCAATATATTGCTTGATGCAGAATTCAATGCCAAGCTTGGAGATTTCGGTTTAGCGGAAGTCTATGAACATAGTTCTGTGATGAGAGCAGCTACTATACCAGCTGGGACAACAGGATATCTCGCTCCTGAGTATGTTTACTATGGTGTTCCATCGGTGAAATCTGATGTTTACAGCTTTGGTGTGGTGATGCTAGAAGTAGCCACGGGAAAAAGACCTGTAGATGATGTTGGTGCAGTGCTGGTCGATCGGGTATGGAGCTTTTGGGAGAAAGGGAAACTGATAGAGGCTGCTGATTCAAAGTTGGTAGGGATGTTTAATACACTGGAAGTTGAGAGGATGCTCATGGTGGGACTTTCTTGTGTGCACCCAAATCATGAGATGAGGCCAACAGTTAAGGAGGCAGCTGTGATTCTTAGAGGCCAAGCGCCACTTCCTGTTTTGCCACAGAGGAAACCAGCAGTGGGATTTCAGTCTGTTTTGTCAGAGGATTCCGATGAAACACTGAATTTAGCAGGAGATAACAGTCCATGTACTGATGATGTAACATGGATGACACCTAGGACCAGTTTTGGCTAGAACAAGCTCAGAAAACATCGTGCATTTAAATGTATGCGTATGAAAAACCATCTGCAGTTTGAGTTTTAATTTCTTTTGATAATTTTCCTGTTTCTGAAAAACTGATATGATCTTTTGCTAAGTTTGTGGATCTTTTAGATCTCTATGTGTCATCATGCATGTCAAGATGTTCAAAGAATTGTATGCCTCATGGTGTATAAATGAGAAACAATTATTTTTTCAGACTTCTGTATTTAGGCAAATATGGATGCCTTCTTATCTATTCCCGAAAGGTGAAGGATAATTGAGTGCCTAGTTTTTTGTATATCATGATTTCGCAAGTTATTCGAAACCATGCTAATCAATTCTCAAGTTGTTTTCTCAAGGCATTATACTTATAACGATGATGTGCCTTTGCTGGACAAGATAAATCTGCATTTTCAATGCCATGAAGCACTCAATAATACCTATCCCAATTGCTAGGAATTGAGATGTACATTTATTTTATCAGTCAGCATATTGCAAAAGTCTTTAGTTGGCCATGGCTTGTGTGGTTGTAACCTGATCAAGTAGTTGAACAGCAAAGTCATTCTAAACTTTGAGTCACGTCTCTCAGTTCAGTAGCAGATTTCAGCTTCACAAAGTGGAATGTTTGGGGGTGTTTGGGGGTGGGGTAATGGTTGCTTTTCAAAGTGTTTTTCGTTAAAAAATACATCAAAATAATATTTTTTTTATTTTTTAAAAATTATTTTTGACATCAACATATCAAAATGATATGAAAACATTAAAAAATATTAATTTGAAACAAAAAAAATTATTATTATTTTTAAATATTTTTAAAACACAGTTTCAAACTATTTAAAATTAAGAGCAGACTGCGGTTATAATATGTATAATCACGTGCTATATCCACTTTACCATAATAACATGTCTTGTCATTTCTTCCTTGCATGGATTTTGGTATGAGCATCATCAATGTAATTGCTGGTCACTTCAATAAATTCCTGAATTTCCCTTGAGATTTAGCTTAATTGTAATAAACCACAATGGTACACAGTGGCAATCTCAACTGTAGGCTTGATAATTATCTGTAAAATATCCTAACACTCACCTTCAGGCTTCAGCTCAGCCATGGAGAGTCTGTTGAAATCACCTCCTTTTGTATCAAGAACATTCCAGGCCAGGCATCAATAAAAGGTTTTTGAATTTCCCTTTGTAATTTTGTAGAAGGAATATTTCCCTTCTTGTATAGAAATACAACAAATGCTTGACTATTATTGAAATCAATGATGTTGGTGATGCAGTCCTGAAAACCTCAAACAAAAATGGGTTTTTAATGGTTGTGTCTTGAGTTGTGGTGATTGAGCTTAAATGTGAGCTTTTCTTTTTAAGCTTGGTGTTTCTTGCAACACAAGTCTCTTTTTGATACTTGAAACCCTTCAATGTTTAAGTTAATAAATGTAAAAGAAAAAAATAATGTACAAGAAAAAATAATAATGCGAGGAGCAAGAGAAAAGTGTGTTGGTTGAATAAACTGGTGCGTGAAGCTCAACTTGCTTGTCTTGGCTTGGTTTAAATGTTTTACCAGATAACTAAAGGTATTTATAAACCTTTAGTCAAGCCAACGTACCTTATGGAGTATTGTAGGTATCTCACGATGTGTGGAGTTGTAGGTATCTCAGTGAGTGGAGCAATGATGGAGAGTGATCTTATGGTGTGTCGAGAAAACTAGATATCATTGGTAAAGAGATTGATGTTGGTTTATGGTGTTGTTATGCCATTGGATGGAGAAGTTAATGCTTCTGCTCTATACAAAGAATTTGTATGTGTGAGGTGTGTTATGCCTATATAGAGAACTTGTGTGCTTCCATAAAGAATTAGTGTGTGCGACGTATGCATTCACTAGTAGATGGTGCACGACTCCTTGAAGCTAAAAAAAAAATGCATTAAGGTGTATGCCAAAGGTGATATTGGACAATTCAAGGCAAGTTGGGAGTGAGTGAATGGGAGACTGTTTAGGTCATCCCAAAATGACTAGGATTCTAGTTGTTTGGGCTTATAATGTCCCTTTGGACTTGGCCCTACTGATTACGATGAAGCCCAAATGGTTATAATTTTTTTTGTGCACTCTCATTTACCTCTAAAGTCTTTTAAATAATGGTGTTTGAAAGACTTGACCATAAGAAATAAGGGAAATATTTATTATTTTATAATGATGTTATCTTTTTGTGGTATTTTTAAAGCTTGCAATAGAGATAAATGTTTTCTTATAAAAGAGATGAAGGTTTGATCAATTTGTTTGTTCCTTTTAAAATATAGGACATTATTATTTAAAATTTAGAGAATGCTTTGTGATCATGAAAGCAGTATTAAAGCATTATGAAAGGAGATTGCAGACTTTAATGAATTTATTTTTGGAGACATGGAGATTTTGTCATGGAGATTTTTATCAGAGACGTGAAGATTCATTTAAAGATATGAAGATATCACCATGGATATTTTTATCGGAGATATAAAGATTTTTCTATAGAGATTTTGATCGAAGACATGGGGATTTCACAATGGAGAATTGATTGGAGACATGAGTATTTTCATTGGAGACATAGAGAAACACTACTAGTTTTATTAAAAAGTTCAAAAGGCTTTCTCAAATAGAGATATAATTTTTGAACATTATTGAATCTCATGTAATTCAAGGTGAGGATCTTTCCTCATGTTGTATGAATAGTTGCATTTTCTTCTTAACAAAATATTAAAGATGACCTTTGGTAATCAATCTTTTTATCTTCTTTTTCAAGGCATGACATTCTTCAATATCATGATTGTGGTCGTGGTGAAAATGAATTATTGGGGTTTTTTGTGTTTATGTCACTCTTTATAGGATGTGGATATTGCATGAAGTATTTTCCCTTTATAGTAGCCAATACCTCAACATGCGTTGTGGTTAAAGGTGTGGTTAGGAGTTTAGAGAAAGCCATGTGATTAGGAATAGATCCCTTAGTGTTTCTTTTAGATGCTTTGGTTAGAGATTGATTATATTGGAGAGATTTTTCTCTTTATAGATGCAAATGAGGGTGTTCTTATCTAGTCACATTTTCTTTTCTACTTGAACATTGTTTTTCATCTTTTGTTTCATGTTGAGGAGAGTTCGGTCACATAGAGTATACAATCATTCCTATAAAGAGTAATTGTATACCTCGCCAATTAAGGCTTCAATGGTGATGTGTTAGAGTAGATTCTTCATGTTGAGCATTTTCTTGTTAAACATTTGGAGATATATTCTAGTGCTTTCATCTTCTTATTGTATAATGACAAAGAGCTTAGATGTTTGTTTTTTTGTTGATAAACTTGTGCTGAAGTGAGAGATGAGTTTGATATAATGATCGTGAAAGTCAAGGGTGAAGTTAGGCCCGTTTGTTTTCTATAAAGTAGTTTCATTTTAGAAAATAATTTTCATGAAAAGTGGATTATTTTTTAATGTTTTGTAGTGTTAGGGAAAATGAGTTGGAAAACCGTTTTCATTGTTTGGCTATGTTATGAGAAATTAGCTAGATAATAACTTATTAATATTTTATTTTTTTCAAATTTATTAAAAGGATGAGGACTAGATTTGACATATGAAAAAGTTGAAGGATGATGAAATTGAAAAAAATAAATTATTTCAAATAAAACAAATAACAATAAAAAGAATGAGAACCAAATCTAATAGATAAAAAAATTAAAGGAGGATGAAATAGAAAAAAAAATTAATTTCATAAATTATTTTAAATAAAACAAATAGCAATCAAAATAATAAGAAAGTGTTTAGTCATTTCACTTTTTTTTAAAAAAAGTTTTGGAAAGTGTTTTCTAGAGAAAATAAAAAGGAAAACACTTTCCTTTCTTTAAGGATAATTTTTCATTTGACTAGAAAATATTTTCCCCTTAACCAATTTTCCTTAAGGTTACTAAATATTGAAAAGTAGGGAAAATGGTTTCCAATAAACTGTTTTTTTTTGGAAACAAACAGGGCCTAGGCTAAAAGATATGGTACGACACTCAAACAAATCCATAGATTGTTGTTGGGAGGATTTTGTACATAACATCATTGTTTTGTATTACAAGTTGTAGGATATTTCTTATGTTTTATATGTGCTATCTTATGTTTATGAGTTCAATATATTTGTCTAAGTTGGTCTTGGCATAAAAACAATACTCGGAGAGACAAGTGTGTAGCACTTGACGATAAAATAGGGAATCTCCGACCTGATAAGAGTGATGTTCATTCTTAGTAGCTCGTTCAACTACTAATCTAGTCTCCCAGTTGGGCCTTTTTTCTATAGAAAACATACAAGTGAGATCTAGAAGAGGATTGGTGACAATAGCTATTCTTGTATCTAGAATTTATTAAGGATTGTTCTTCATAGTAGATATGATGTTTTTATAGAGTTAGAGTACAACTATTCTCATATGATTTCATGTCTGTTTTATTCCTTCAGGGAAATGGAGTTATCTTTGTACATTCAGTAGTGTATGTAATGGAGATAACTATTATGTTTCCTATTGATGGAATAAAAGATTACAAAGTTGTTTTTGTATAGCTTACACAACATTGTTGAGCATTTGCACTTGATGAGAATTGGTTGAGGTTTGAAGAAGATGAAGTTCCTATGATGGGAACATTAATTACTCTTCCATGTCTTAGAGTTTCTACGTCATTTTCTAAGGACAAAAATATTTGAATGAGGTGTAAAAAGGGAATGAAATAACTTTTGTCCAGGTTCCTATACATGGCATTACTAATGAAGTCTAGAAAATCTCAAACAGAAATGGGCATTTCACGATTGTGTTTTGGGTTATAGTGATTGAGCTTGAATGTGGACTTTTCTCTATAGGCTTGGTGTTTCCTACAAAAGTTTCTTATCTGAACAAAGGACTCTATGATGCGTAAACCAATAAATATAGGAGAGAAGAATGTATAATAAAGAAAAATAATGTAAGAAGCAAGCAAAAAATGTGTTGATTGAATGAACCGATACTTGAATTTTAACGTGCCCAGCTTAGCTTGGCTCAAATTGTTTTATCTAATGACTAGAGGTATTTATAAACCTTTGGTCACATTTGTGTGCGTGAGGCGTGTGACTATTTGGAGCTAAAAAAATAATTGAGATGTTTGCATGGGATAATATTGGACAACTTGAGATTCTATTTGCCATTTTTAATTACATACCTATATATTAAGTTTATTGGAAAAAAATTCTAAATGTTTGAGCTTTGCCTCACAGGGCTAGAAATGTTTTATATAGGTATGGTAGATGGAACCTCAAACATTGTTTTTTCCAATGAAGTTAGCATATAGGCATGTAATATTAAAATCCTAAAATTTTAAACTTTGATTCTAAAATAAAACAAAACATCTACTTACAAAATATAATATTGACTACAAGTGATAATTAGTAAAATATTTTGACATATATGGTTCTGACACTAACAAATATTACTAACTAGATAGGTGACCTGTGCTTTATCGAGTGTCGAGCTGATTTTTTTTATAATGTTAAAAAATGATATTCAAACGCTTTTGGTGTGTTTTAAAGAAAGAAAAAAATCCACGAATCAACTCATAGACCCTACTAGGTCCAATGAGATGGTTCATCTAATTATATGATAGAAAAAACAATGATGGTAAATGGACTAGATTTTAAAAGAAAAAAAATGATAACAATGACTAAAAGAAAAAGAACACTTGTCAAAAGAGAAAAAAAAAAATACAAAGCAAAATCCCAAGATAATTCAATGGTAAATGATGAAGTTGGAAAAAAATAAAAAAAAATAAAAAAAATAAAGAGCCAACCCGAGCTAGCATGACAAACTCGCAATTTGGATCATAAGGTCGGGCAAATCTTATAGAAAGTAAATTAAAAAAAAGTAACGATGGTCGATCTCTAACAATCTAAATATAGAATGATGAAAAAAAATCAATCAACTAAAAGAATCTCAAAAAAATAAAACACCTACAAACCTGGGTAATGGCCAATAAACCTTGTGAGCTTGATCATACAAACAAAATAACCTAATAGAAGATAAAATGAGAAAAAAAATGATGAAGCTCAATTTTAAAAAGAATCCAATGAAGATCGAAACTGAAAAAGGATATAAAAAAAGCTACATAAAAAAAACATCTGAGTTAATCAATCAAACATGTTGTCTAAGTCTTGTGATAAGGATAACTTGATTGAGAGGAAATTGAAAAAAATTATGAAGCTTTTTTTTTTCAAAATAAATAACGTTGAAGGATGAAATAAAAAAAGTGCAAAAAAAAACAAAAACAAAGTCAACCTATGTTAACTTTTTTAACTTATGACTTGAGTCACTAAACTGGAAGCATCTAATTTAGAAAAATCATGAAGCCCAATTCTCAACAAATCAAATGTTGAATGATGAAATTGAACAAAAAATCAATTATATAAAAGGATCCAAAATAAAAAAAATAGCAAATATGAGATTGAGGACTGAATTTAAAATAAAAAAGAAATGAGTGGACAACATAGAATTTTGAATTGAAAACGAAATCCAAATTCACAACATGATTTGAAATACAAAATAAAAATTAAAAGAATGAGGACTAGATTTGAAAAAAAATAACAAATCACAATTATGGATTTTGACAAAAAGGCCTAAAACAACAATTAGAAATAAAAAAACAAAGATCAAAGTTGAAATATCGATACATAAGAGGACAACTCTTAAATTTTGAACTTAAATTTTGAATGGTCAGTACGAATTTCGAGAAGAGAGAGAAAAGAGAAAAAAAAAAAAGAGTCATTAACGATACACTGTCATATAAAGTGATGACATGCACTATCTTATATGGAAGGAGTGCCATGATGCTTCTAATGTCTTCATGGAATCTATCATATGTCACCCAACTTTGATTTTAAATTATATTTTATATTTATTAAAATACTAAATTATCTAATAGTCAACTTAATAATAATTAAAAAACCAGGACAAAGAAATCCCCTAAACGTTAGTTAAATAAGTTTTGATTTTATGAGTAATTTAGTTATTTCACTATATTTTAAAAATGCAAAAAGTCTTACTTATCCACGATTAATATGATAATGACTAATCAACCTTTTAAAAAGATCATATTATCTCCAATAACCAATTTATCATTTTTTTAGAAGGATAAATTAGTCATTATACTATTCCAATGAATAGGAACCCTCTCACATTGAACATTATTTTTTTCTCCCTAATTAGCTTTTGTTATTGGTAATATTAATATGTATAAAAAAAATAAAGTAAAGGTTAAATTTTACGGCTTTTTAGGAATCAAATCACATATAGAATTGAATTTAATTTTACATGTAATTTAAATTCATTTGATAATTTATTTTGAAAAATAGTTTTTTATTTTTTTTTAATTTTAACCTGATTCCATGTAACTAATTTGAAGTACATAATTTAACATTTATTATTTTCTTTTCACATTATTTCACAAATTTTTAAAATCTTTAAACGCAAAGTCAGAAATAATTTTACCTTACGTTTTTTTTTTCTTGTTCACAGTTCACACAATTCATTTCTTATCTCTACTCTTTCACGAAATTATTATGACTTTTTCAAAATACTTCTAAAACTCCGTGATTAACGATAACTTTTTAAGTAAATCACGCGTGTCCCAAGTGCCCTAAAACCGCCGATACTTGCGTTAATGCTGTTTTTTTTTTTTTCTCCTACGAAAATATACTTGAATAATCTTGTGCTAAATGAAATTAAATCTCATCAATTTGTTAATATGCTGACTGCTATGGTAGCAATTTTTTTTAAAAGTAATTATTATTATAATATTAAGATAGTGTTTAGAAACACAGGTCAATCCACGTTTCAAAAAAATTAGTTTTTGTTTTGCAAAAATTAAAATTTTTTTTTTGTATATTTTGGATCATTTTAATACGCTGATTTCAAAAATAATTTTTTTAAAATAAAAAAAAATATCATTTTGATGCATTTCGGCATGAAAAATACTTTGAAAATCAACCGCAACCACACTTCTAAACAGACTCTAAAAATATGTTGCTTAACGACATTGTTTTTTTAAGAATAAAATTATGAATGAAAGTATTTTTAAATTAGTTTATATAGTAATTGAGGTTAAATTATTTTTTAGACAATCTTAAAATCACAAACTCTTACATTTACTTTATTTATTCAAAGAAAGTTAATTAATTCTCTTGGATGTTTAAGAAAACAAATCTTTTCAATCAAGGCAACTTCTCAGGGCTCCAAATGGTATTCTAGTTTATCAAATATTAGTAAAATTAGGTAATTAATTCTCTTGGATGTCATGGATGACTTTCTTTTGTTATTAAGTTTCCCTTATTGTTTTTTATTGTCCTTAATAAATCTAAAATCCCAATTCCGACTGTGATCTGAAAATCCATTACAGTATTGCCCTAATTTTCCAAGAAGAGAGAGAAAGATGAATTTGTTCGGACTCTTTTACCCAATTATGATCACAGTAAATTTCTTTTTGAAAAGATTATTTTAAATAAAAAAAATAATCAACCGAACTCAGCTAAAAGAAGTAAAAAAGAAAAATGAAAACTCCACTTTTTTGCCTTCTACGGTACCTCCAGGCTCCAGTTCAATGTTGAACGCCGTACAGCATTGTAAATAAACACAAAAATAGAAGAAAAACGGCGCAACAAAGTACAAACGTATACATAAACACAGCGTTGTCGAGAGAGAGGTGGGGCATTCGAAATCGAAACCCTGAATGAATTCATATTGCTTGCTGCGTTCTGCTTTCACTGCTGAAAAATCCGCTGGATTTATGATACTCTTTTGATTTAGACCTCAACTTCACCATGGTTAGTTAATTTCCCTTTTCCCTTTTAATTATTGGGTTATTGCCTAGTTAATGTGGAATCTCGAATGATGTGATGTCAGGGTTTTCTTTGCAATTGTGAAGGAGTTTTAAACTTTCTAAACTGACCCTAATTTTCTCTTCATTTTTAATAGCATTGGGTAGATTGCTTTGAACTTTTTTTTTTTTTCTTTTTTAATGTGGAGACTACCGTAGAAATTGCTTTTCTGGCCTCTTTTTATGACATTATTGAAGTGAAGTTATGCTTCTGTGTTTGCTGCCTGCAAAACCGTTTTGTGTGTAGTATAATATGTTTTTGATGAATTCTTCCTTGCATATACACATATTGCAATGAAAATTTTATTTTATTATTTTTTCGTTGAGGAATTGGGACCTTTAATGGAAATTTAAAACTTTGGAACTCAGTGAAATTACTGCAATTGCTACTAGCCCTTCTTGTTTCAATGATTTCTATGAAATATCCCTTCAATTGAAGGAAAAATGAGTTTACTTTGTTTTGCTAATTATGTGTCTGCTAACCTAAAAAAAAGAAAAAAAATGATTGACTGCATCATTCATTGATGCTTGACTTTTGATATAGCAGGGCAGCAGGCTGCCAAAAGCAAGCAAAACGACCTGTAGGTTCACACGTTGAAACTTGTATGGACGATTTTTTTTTGTTTGTTTCTTGAACTTCTATGAAACCTGTTTTCCAAAATATCTGTGGTAGCCCAATTATGATAAGGGTTGATAGTATGTCTCGCCTCAGATGTGGCAATCAAATAATGAAATGCTGAATAGGAGGATGTTTTGCATGCACATCGTGTGTTGCTTCGTAGCTGTTCTTCTGGTTCATCATAATTAAATCTCAAACTTATGTGAATCTCTCTTTTTAACTGCTTAGCAGTAGGCTAGGACTAATCCCTGGGAGAGAAGATACTGGTAGTCTTGCTTTCTGCAGTCATGAAACGAGGAATGGGTTTATGATTCCCATGCACATCAAATGACTTGCTTCATGTAGTTTCTAACATGCTTTTGATTAAATTCCTTTTGTCTTTCTGATGTTTAGTAGCACTATTGTTAGTTTTTCAGGCCTTGTGCCCTTAAACTTTTTTGTGGTATAAATATTCCATATCCAGAGAAGGAAAAACATATGCATTAACACCATGCATTTGGTGTTGCAGGTAACAATTTGTCAGAAGTGCGGTGATAGAGGATTTGATGCGGCTTTGATTTTTTGTGATGAGTGTCAGGCTTACGCTGTGCATTGGTGAGTATAGCTGTTGTCCATTTGATTGCAATCTGTCATACTACTAATGCTAGCTAATTTGGTTTCACATCAACATGAAGAAAATGTGTAATTTTTTTGGGATATCGCCATTATATACAATAACATGCCAGCTCAGTTGGCACTTTAGTGGTGGACTGCCATCCCTCTTGGAGTATAATTCTATGCATATGCTGGATGGACTTGCTAGAAATGCTACATCAAACTTTAAGTTTGTAATTTTTGTAATGGGATAAAACATTGTTTTGTGGTTGTTGAATTTTCTTGCTTTGATTTACTAGATTGAATTGGCTAGTCAGTAGTTTACCTTTCATTGATGAAAAGAGAAGTTTCAGATTCTGATGTTTGTACTTTCCTTTTGTTTTTCAGTTATTGCTTAGATGTATTGCCAGCAACTTTTGATGAATATGTCGTCTGGTTATGTTATCACTGTGAATCAAAGGCTGTAAAATTATCCTCTCTTGACAGACCTAACTCTCCTATAAGCACAGAAAGTGACTCTGACAGTTTAAAAATTATCCAACTGAAGAAGAAAAATCCCTTAAAAAGACTGGAAGGGAAGCCTAAGGAAATGGTTTTTGATTGCTCATTGACTAACTCTGACTTGCTGAGACCTCAAATCAGCTCTGACTTCCAACTTGTTGAGGTGGACTGCTGTGAGGATGATGGAAAAGATCAGAAACTTGGAAGTCAAAATGGATTGCATGAGGACAGTGTTCCTGAAGTTGCTGAATATCTTGAAAGTAAAAATCCTGTATCTCCTCTACCTGACCTTCAACTTGTTGATGTTGATTGCTCTCAGAATGATGAGAAAGATCAGAAGCTTGGAGGAAAAAACAGTTTGGAGGAGTCTGGATTCCAAGAGACAGAACCTCTTAGAAACAAAAACTCTCAATTGGTTGTATGTGATGTTCAGCCCCTTCAGATACATTGCCGTGAGGATGGGGGGGGAAGTCAGAAGGTTGGGAGACAGAATGACTTGAATGAAGGCAACTTTGTTGAAGAAGATGAATTGGATAAAACTAAAATCTGCCACGTTGATGCTCCTTATTTTGCTGAGCAGAGTTCTATTCGTGTGCTACCGATAAGAGATCCTATTTGGAGGTCAGTTTTTAATTATTTTATTCCATATTCCCACACAAGTTTTTGATGAATTATTATGTGATATAAAAGAAGTAAAAAAGTTCAATTTGATTGTTTGGTTAACAGGGGAAGCATGAGCATTTTCCAAAATAATTATGGTGCTCCTGGTGGAATTGTTGCTCATTTGTCTAGCATTGCATGCTCCAGAGCGAGTGAGGAGGCAAAAGGATTATCTGGATTGCTTTCACCAGAATTGCTTCCTAGATCTGGGGTATGGCCAAAAAGTTTCCGGAAGTTGGGGCCAGCAGCTGATCATATAGGTCTCTATTTTTTCCCAGACAATGAAAGGTGTCAGTTTAAACAATTTTGCACTAGATTTCTTTTTTTGTTTTCTTGTTTTGGCTACTTATAAGGATTTCTTTTCTTCTCTTCCAGGAATGAAATTGTTTTTGATAGCCTAGTAAACGACATGATCAGCCAGGACCTTGCCATGAGAGTTGTTATTGAAAATGCAGAGCTCTTAATTTACACTTCTAGGATACTGCCCATGGATTGTTGGAGTGAGGCTCTCAAATCTTTTATCTGTGGAAAAGCTCTATTTTTTCTTCTCTCTTTCTTTTTTTCCCCCCTAACCATCGGTTTAATCTTTCTTTTTCTAAACTGACTTGCAGGATTCCAGTCAAAGTTTTATCTGTGGGGAGTGTTCAGGCCAAAGAAGCCTTCGGCACCTGATGTTGTGCCTGGAGAGCAACAAGGCCTCACAAAGGCCATAACCTGGGAAAGACGGAGTCCTGTTAGTCCTTTAAGCAATGGCAGTTATGGTTCTGGCTTGATGTGTCCATCGCAAGATTCTTAATCAGAATTTGTACATTGATTCCTTTACGGTACCTCTCTTATTGACTGAAAGAAAGTAGATATTTAGCTTAACTACAGAAGGACGTAGGAAAAATGGATGGGACACATCTAACATGAACATGACCCTTGATCAATGGAGATCTATAGCACCACCTCAAATGTTTTTGCTTTAGAACTGTGACAGGTTTTTGTTGATGAACAGGACAATGGAAATATGGACTACGAGTAATGATTGCATTTAAGAATGAGTTCTCATTTTAGTTGTGGATTGAATGAATTACTCCTTGGAGGATTCTGCACTTTTCAAGTTACGTTTCAAATTTTATATATATATATATATATATATATATATATATATATATATATATATATATATATATATTACTAGGAGTGATGATTGCATTTAAGAATGAGTTCTCATTGTAGCTGTGGATTGAATGAATTGCTCATAAGTTATAAAAAATATTTATCATCATGTCAATGTCAGTGTACGATAATCTAATCTTATATTATTATTTTTGGTTTTTATAAGTCGGTGGTGATAATATTTTTGGATCAGTTCTTGCCATTCAATAAAACACTCATTGTGAATAATTTATGGTTACTTTTATAGTACCAAATGGAAGAAGATGTTCATCATGCCATTTTTTTTTAATATATAAAACATCGAAACTTGATTGCTTCTCGTGTACACTCCTCTATGAATGGCAATAATTTGTCTACGAGCTGTATATACGATGAATCGTATTGATTATGTCTACGAGCTGTATATACGATGGTATAAGCAAGTGAAAGACATGTTACAGTTCAAAAGGTCTGCACAATTATGGATTTAATATTAGGCCAGCCTGCTAATGCCATGGCAATTACCTTTTGTTTTCAATAATTTGAACTTTCCCAAATTGATTAGTATAATAATGCTAATACTAATTTCATTGACCGGTCTTTCTTCCTTGACAACTGTTCTTGTTTAACCACTCCCACGTAAGTTGGCCAATTAATATAAAATAAGTAGCAAGTGGTGAAGTATCGTATTTGATTTCTTTTTACTTTGTGGCCCCAGAAGATGGAAGATAAAACTTCAGGGGTAGATATTTTTTTTTGTTTTAAAATTTATTTTTTAATTTAGATTAATATTTATCTTTTGATATTTTTCATGTGTTGTATTAAAAATAAATATGAAAAAAATAAAAAAATACCTTTTAAATATATTTTTAAATAAAAAATACTTTTAAAAACGTCTAATCCAATAACACCCGTCTAATCCAAGAACACCCTGAACCTTTTCCGCTGTCAACTTGGAAGTGTCTTTTCTGCTGTCAACTTGGAAGTGTTTGTTCACATTGATAGATAGTGTGAACGGACGGTCATATTTCTTAAAACTTAGATAATTTAATTTAAGTTGAATAATCATGTTCTAATGTTTTAATATATGATATAAATTTTTTTAAAAATAATAAACAATATGTTATTTCTCTTATCTAATCCAAATTACTAAATCTAAAATCAATGATAAAATATGCTGTTTTGAAAACATAAAAGAATTCAAATCCATGAAGTACGTATCATAAAACATTGGATCTGGACAGATGTTCAATGCCTTTACATTTACTGGGGAGAGGATAACATGTTCTATACTTTTATTGACAATTTGACAAGAGTTCTTGCGTCAGCGGCCGCCCACTGAAGCACGATGTATCCAGGTGCTCTTGACATTCACCAACTCTGCTGCAATATTCCAGCCTCAGGGCCACATATGAAGAAGAAAGGTGCCTAGCCGCTGTCCAAGTTGGGTTTAGCTGTATCAAAAGGTTACTGGGGCAGACCGACAGAGTTAAAATTTGAGATTTCACCTGAAGTTTACCTTCAAAATTATGGAAAACTATCTGTGCTGTGTATCTCAAGATCCATTCAACATTCCAATAAACTAATAAATAGATAGAAGACAGAGGTCGTCGGGTGTCTAAATGGTGGGAGAAAGCAGCACTTTACAGCGAAAGAGTATCTTGCTTTTCCAGGGGAACCCAATGGTAATGTTTTGTTTTATGGAAAATTCTGCAATGCCTTTGCATAAATTGAAAGACATTAATTTCAAAGTGTTTTTACTTAACGTAATTTATATAGTTTTCCAAAACGATTTCTGTAATTTTTTGAGCAGTATACACAGTTTTCCAAGATGAATATTGTCATTTTCCGAAACAGTATATACATATATTTTTTAGTTTGGCTTATTTACTATTATTGTCGCCTATGTTTTTTTAATTATATTGTTAAATTAATTATATTTATTGAATCTAGTTGAGTCAATAACATCATTTTTTTAATTTTTATTGCTTATTTAAAAACATGCCTCAACATTTTTTTTTACGTTTGAAATTTTTTTATCCAGCATGCGGCATAACGTAAGCAACCTAGTTGCCTTCTAAGTACTTTCACACCTTTTGTGTTATATATTAAGATATTTGATATTATAATATTTTTTATTTTTTATTCAACCATAAAAAAAAATTGTTTGGTTCGTTAAAAGTTTCTGCTTTTTACACCAAAAATCACACATAATTACATTTTAAATTCTAATTTTATATAAACTAAAATAACTTACTTTTCATTAATGAAAAACTATTTTTTATTTATTTTATATATAAAAATTCATCTCATTACAGTTTTAATAAAATATATATTTTTTAAAACCAACAACTAAAATATTTTTTTTATTGTATTTTTACTACAGTGCTCAAAATACTCTTACTCGTGAGCAACTCGCCACCGCTTCGTCTCGTGGTCATGGCAGTGTTTTTATTCATTTAACTGTGATGCCGAGTTAAAAAAAAAAAAAAAAAAAAGAGGCAAAAATTCAAGGCGAAGGGTTTCCTTTACGAGAAGAGTTTAGGTTCAAAATGATATTTGTCAAAAAGGATGAAATTGGATTTGGTAGAGGAGCTTGACTTGACTTTGATTCATGTATTAAAAAACTAAAAATCAACCCTATTTCAAGCTGCTTCAGTGGAACACCTGATCAAGCGACCCCATTTTCCTAGTTTTGTTTTTAATAAAAATTGTTGCCGCTCTCGTTTCGCGTTAACCCCGTGTTCTTGTCATGAAGAAAATAAAAAAAAGGGGATAGAATAAGTAAAGTGATTATATATATATATGGAAAAAAAGATATGAAATATTTACCTCTGCCTGTGCGTCAGCTGCTCGAAGAAAGTAAATATATAGTTATCGCCATAAATAGAGTAGTCTTTTTTCTTCTCTCTTTTTTGAAGTTCATAAATAGAGTAAATTGATGATAGCTAATGAGGATCCATTTCAGATATAGAGGTCATGACACCCTTTTGATTTATAACCAGTGGAGGTCTGGTTTTAATGCCTCTTTAATTTGAAGGGTCCCAATGCTGCAATGGATTTGTGTGGTTCAGTGATTTTATTACATGTTAATTATTTTATCTGATATGCCAGATCCAACCTCATGCCATCCGAGGTCGCTTACAAGAATATTATCTCTCGATTCATGAATGTCTTCTACACCGATCGAGTCTCACTGACAAGCTGCATATATATAAATCATTGCCACATATCCCACAAAATGCTTCAAACAGAAGCGAACTCAACGAACTGTGGCATTGAAATATTCAAACATCATGATTGGAAAGAGTATAATATAGAATAAAGAACGCATAAAATGGTATTTATTGTTTTAAATTGTATGCCACAGAGTACATGACAAAAAGGGATGAGTCTGATCAACAAGATACCTGGGCTAGCTAAGGTGCCCTAATCAAATGTCCCACCGAATTAAAAATGTGAATAGATAAAGCCATTAAGAACAATCCAACTTGCTAACCCCCCACATGAAAGATCAGACTTCCACTATAACCCCATTTTTCTATCATCAGAAGCGAAGTGAATTAAGCTTAAGAAAAAATTACCAAAACCTTTCCCATTTTTCTGTATCTCTCCCTACCTTGATACTATCAAAAGTCAAATAAATTATTGTAAGTATTGAAATTATTGAAAAGGTCAATAGATGGAGTGCTTGGTGAAAAGAAGGTTGAAGGACTAGGCATGAAACTACCCTCAATAAAATTCCTGTTGCCATGAAGAATAGGACTCAAATCATGGAAGAAGCTAACCGAGTTTGGATCAGCTGATGCTGGAGAGAAGAAGTTTGGTGGTATTGGAGGAAGTGAAGCGGGCCCAGGAGACAGAATACCAGGACCCAAATTTGTTCTCTCCATTACTTGATCGATCTCCATGATCCCTTCAACAAAACCCACATCTCCGCCTAGCTGCTGCTTTAGCTGATCTTTTGGTGACTTGGCCTTCTCTATTGTAGCATACCTTGCCGCTGGCGATATTGCACCACAATCATGATCATTAAAGGGATTGGAGGAAGTTGATGTGGATGAACAAGTGGAAGTTGATGAGGAACCTGTAAGACGTTGGACTAGGGTCATGAAGTCATTAGGGTTTGTATGAATCACCTTTGGTGACAGTGTGTAGATTATCACCGGAGGGCGTGGCTGTATTTGTTGTTGATTCTGTGGTTTCTGGTGTGATGGTTGTGGGGCTACCGGGGGTTTTTTGATCTTGTGTGAATCTTTGCGGATTTTCAAAGCTGGTGGTCTAGGACCTTGCAATTCCTTTCTTGGTGATCTGCTGATAGGGAAGTCTGATGAATCCATGCTGAATCTTGAATGGTACTGAAGAAGAAGGAACAAAAGTAGATGGGGATGACGGTGATGAAGAGGGGGAGGATGATAAAAGCATTATCGTTGTGTTCTAAATTATAAGGGGAAATGCAGGGGGGGAGATGATTGAAATATTTAAAGGGAGCAGGTCAATGGAAATAAAGGGATTAATTAAATACCATTGGAAGATGACAAAAGCAAAGATTGGCTACTTGTGTAGTCTTTTCAAGTGAGAGACGGCTGGTTTCGTGGTGTTACTAATGTTTGAACATGTCAAGTTTTTCTTGAGAGGGATGTCAGACGTGGAAAGGGTCATTTGCCATATGAGACCAAGCCTTGATGACTTAGCATGAGCATGTCCATGTAAGCAAATCCAGGAGTAAAGAAATGGTTATGGACAATTCTGTCAAAATTACTAGTTTCTTTGTAATATTATATGATTTTATGAGTTAATATTTATCTAATGTGTAAAATTAAATTAAAAATTCAAGAACTAGTAAAATTGGTAAAATTATGAAAAATCATGATTTCACTACTGTTTACAAGTTTAATGGAATCACAAGTACTCCCCCAATTAACTTATTTTTCTCCCAAATTAAACCAAAAAACCCTACTCACTGCTCTCTCTTTCTCTTTCTCAAACCACCTGACACTACCATCTCTTTCTCAAAACACTTTTTTTTTTATACATCGTCTCCTTCTCCTTCCTCTCTATTTCTTGTTTCTTGTAATTGTTGTTAAATTGCACTTCCAAATGAATCAACAACCACAACATCACAGCTAAACCCAACTCTCAACCAATAGTGATTATCCTTTCCCTGCTCCCAAATATTGGCTAGCACCCACCTTCTCCTAACTAGTAGAAAGAAAGATATATGATATGAATAATTGTGAACTTTTTGATTTGATAGTTGATATCTTTGATATATGCTTACTAATTTCATTATATACATATACATAAATAGTGCACTTATCATGTAATTTCTTTAAAGTCACTAATAATTCACAATAATTCTAATTATTCTCATTTTTTGTTTTGTTGCTTTCCTTTCCTTTGTCTATCATATAAATTTTTTCATGTTGATCAATAACAATGATATTGGATAATATTTGTTAAATTTTGATAGTGTATGATTAGTTGACTTCATTGTGGTGTGTGTAGCCATCAATTGAACACTGAATGGGAAACACAAATTAATGGAATTTAATTTCAGTAAGCCATGATAGTAATTTTATGTTATCAATTCTTAAGATTTTCATGGATAATTGTCTCAGTATAAAGATAAGATACTTGTATTGCTGAGTCTTTCTTTTTTACAATTAATTATAAAAACCAGAAGTAAAAGTTATAATATATGATGGTTTCTGGATATGGTAGCCTTTTCTTGATCATATCAATAATTTTATAGTTAGTGGTTGCAGAGAGCTTTTAGAGCTCAAAATCGATCAAACTCAAATGAGTAGAACCTGATCGTGAAAGTAGTAAATCTTAATGTATAAAAGTCAACTTGAATAAGTGTTGAATTACCAATTATTCTGTTTTGTATTGAGTTATCTCAGTTCACTATTTATTCCAAACCGCCCTTTCATTTTCTTGATTAACAATTTAATTATGGTACAATTAGGTTTTGACTTTAGATTAACAATCTTGTTTGAATTGATTATAATGCTAATTTGAATTGATTCTTGAACTGCTGAACACATGACATCTAAAAAAACTTCCATTGGCATTAGACATGATATGGGATGACAACATGGTATAGATATTGATAAGAATTCAAGAGAAATTCAGTGCAAGTATTGTCAGAAAATTCTTAGTTGAGGCATTTACAGTTTCAAACATCATTTGGTTTGCACTCGTAAGGAAGTTGAGCTATGTTAGCAAGTACCAATAGATGTAAAGAGAATGATTTTGGATGTTTTGGTGAAAAATCAAGAAGCATTTGAAAAGGAAAGAAAGGCTTTTTCAATATATTAGAAAAATGATGAAGATAAAGGGAAATAAATTAGCTCAATAGATAAAGGAAAAAGAGAAGCTAGTGGGAATGAAAGTATACAAAGTACCATCAATTAGCTGCTAAAAAAGGATCTTATAAAAGAAGCATGTTGACAAATTGCAAGGTTTTTCTACATTAGTGCGATTCCATTTAACTATGTGAAAAACCCTAAGTTTCTCAAGGCATTTGAAATGGTTGCAAAGGCCTGGCTAAGTTTTCAGCCTTCATATTACCATGATATTAGAGATAAGTATTTGAAGCAAGAAGTTGATTAAACAATGAACTTACTTGAGGAATACAAGCTAGAATGAAAAACAAAAAACACGTGTAAAATTGACTTACAACTTGACTTATTTAAGGATGCAAAATGGTTGTTTGCATTAAGGCTGCAAAGACAACAAAGAATAAAAAATTCCAGCTAAATGGTGAGATTCTTCTAGGGATGAATGCCCATAATTATAAAAGTTTGCAATCCAAGTTCTAAGCTTGACTTGTAGTTGATATGTATATGAGTGTAACTGAAGTGCAATATTTGAGATGATGAGTTTTTTTTTTTTTTTATATTTTGATATTTGATAAGAATCTTATAAGTTATAAATTTGAATTTCTTGGTTAGGTTCATACAAAACAAAAAAAATCATTTGCACAAAAATAAAAATAAAAATGAATGACTTGGAATTTGTAGTATGCAATTTGAAATTGAATGATAACCAAGTAAAAAATCATGCTGATAATTTTGATGAAGATGTAAATGATTTCTCTTCTGATGATGATTGAATAATTAAGGGAGAAAATCATGGTGGTTCATCAAATTTTGATTTGCTTGGTGTCGTTGATAGTGCAACACAAAGAGAAAATGGTAAAGAAGATGAAAGTGATACAGAAAAAATTTCTAATGATGTTGAAATGGAGAGTCATGGTATTGGACATGATTTAGATATTCAAGTTGATGCCAATCTAAAGAATTCAAGAAGTTTTGAGTTAAATATTATTGATAATGTTGGTATTGGTATTGATAATATATACCACTAATGTTTAAAATATTGGTGTTTATATTAGTAGTAGCACTAATAATACTCTAAATGGTAATGATCTTGATGGATGTATGAATGTTTTAAGAATAATGAAGAAGAAGAAGGTATTAATGTTGGTTTTAGTTTACATGATACACTTGTAAATTATTTGTTTTAGGCTTGTTGATTGTTAGTTAATGAAATTTTATGGATATAATTATATGGTAAGGGATTTTAAAGCTCAACTATGTATGAATTTTTATTTGAACTATATATTTTAAGGTGCTTGAACTTTTGTATTGTTTATTTCACTTTTGTTTTAATTATATTATACTGATATTTATTACTTGGCTGAAATTATCTATATAATTAGTTAAAATTTTTTTATTTATGACTTTATAATTTTATGATCTAAGTTTATATTTTTCATGTCATGTAAAAAAATATATTTTTAACAATGTGTGGTAATGAGGATTCAAATGTCTAAAGTTCAAACAACTACAAGTGCATTTTTAACCTTTAAATGATGGAAAAATCTAATTTCATAGGATTAGTATGCGTGACTCACCAATGGTATGAGCTTTGCATCAACGTTGTTTTGTCTCAAGGTTCTTTGACAAGGTGGGCTCCTGATTGGCATCATTTTTCAGAAACATGATTCGATCGAACTTTAAACACCCCTTAAAATTAAGCTACGAGAAAGAAGGATGAAACAAATATTTTTTTTAATGAATGAATATGTTTCATTGATAAAAAAATAAACCAAAACAAAAATATTCTGATTTATAAAGAATGATTACATCAATATGTAATGCAAACCAAATTAAAAAAACCACAAAAGCTTGACAATTCATGAAATTGAACAAAGCTAGAATTATCCAAAGCTTTCTTTAAAAGTCTAGTCACATATAATCTCAATTGTGAACATAAATAATAAAACTAATTTTCCGTAGCAACCTTTTTTTAGATATTTGAAGGCAGACTAGTCACAAATAATGTCAATTACAAATGCGACACGAGTTCATTATAGACTTTGCTTATTGGTCTTTGAGCCATTCTAGATAGGCTGTTCTTTTTTGCTCGATTCCTTTCCACCTTATAGTCCATGCCACTTCCCGGGTAATTTTCAAGATGTCCCTATCACTTTGAAGCTTGTATTAAAAAATACGATAAATAAATAAAACAATGTTTTCTTCTCTAGTTTTTGGTTTTTTTTTATAGAAAATGTCACGCTTCTCTTTTCATTGATCCTTCTTCTTTTTCTTCTTCTTCTAACCCGTATATGAATAATATATATGTACTCCTAATCTATTCAATAAACTTTTGCACTCCTATCTTGACATAACTCAAAATATATTTTTAAATAAAAAAATATGATTTTATCAATTTGAATGAAAAACTTAATAGAAAAACAATTAAAGTATACAAAAGAATTGAAAAATTAAATATTATATAAAAATATATAGACATAATTAAAAAAAACACAATATAAAAAATGTTTTAGTTTAAAAATTTAAATTGTTAAATGAGGTCAAAGAATAATTTTAAATAGATCCTATCAAGTAAAAGTCATTTAAACTTGAAACCTGCACAAGTTAATCACCACTTTAAGTTTAATTAATTAGTTTTTTAATTAAAAAAATGATGAAATTTGAACCTATGACTATTTGATTATCTAAAATCTGATACCATATCAAATAATTATCTCAATAAAAAAATTTAAGCAACTAGATCGAACCTTATTAGTGGTTTTATATTAACTTTCTAACACATCACTTCAAGTAAAAGCTTTTAAGCTTGAACCTTGAATAAACACATATTATTTTGTGTTGAAATTATAATTTTTAATTAGAGAAAATAAGTGTGGTGATGTTTGAACTCGTGATCGTTTGGTCAATAAGATTCATATTAATGAAAATGGTTATAGATGAGATGGTTGGATTGAGATGAGTAGCTAACCTTTGAGATGAGTAGTTCGTAGAGATCTTGAGGGTATAAGACATGTGAGATGAACTATTGCACCTTTAGAGGAGTTTATAGCTGAAAACACAGATAAAAAGGCCGAGGATTTTGATCATTAACATTGTGCTAAGTTTCGACACCATAGGACCTGCAGACACAAGGGGTTTGACTATATGATTATTTTGTCCATAGAGAACAAATAGGGATGTTTTTTTGTGATGGTTTAGACATAAATTTAAGGGGGTATTAAGATGAAGATTCTAGCTTTTTAGAGTAGAAACGATCCTAAAACATATTTGGCATGAGAAAACAAAGCAGAGTTAATCTTTGATTGTTAACATTACTTTAAGGAAAAGAAAGTAAAACTTAATGTTATTGAGTTAACGAACTATGTTATTATTTCATGGGATAAAATTATTTTAGGTAGAATAAGGAATAAAGATAAATCCTTAGAGACTTGGTATAAGATGAAAGTAATAATGAGAAAGAGGTTCGTTTCTGGATATTATTAAAGATAATTATTTTAGAGATTGTAGAGTTTGACTCTAGGGTCCAAGAGTATGGAGGATTATAAAAAAAGATAGAAATTTCCTTGATTAGAGCTAATATTATGAAGGATTAATAGATGATCTATCCATTAAATAGAAAGGTAAAACCAAAACTCAAACTAATCATAACCATGACATTAAGTGTTTCAGGTGTTTAGGAAATGAATAAATAGCTTCACAATATCTAAAAAAGGATTATGGTTATAAGAGAACATAGGGATATTGAATCCAAAAGTGATACATCCAAGAATTATGAGAAGCCACCACTTGAGGATTGTGGTGACGTTGAGTATCCAGTTGATAAAAATGCTTTAGTGATTAGGATATCACTTAATGTTCAGAAAGATCTTTAACGGTGCCGGCGATCCCAAAAAATGAGGAAAGCTTCTCAAGGAAGTCCCCAGTGGGTCAATACGGGTCAAACCATGTCGACCAGGATAAAAAATGAGTTTCATGCCGTTTTGGGTCAAACCTGTTATTTTTTTGGTCAAAACCCGGTCCACCGAGTTTATATCCATTGAAAGTTTTTTTTTATGTTTCAACATAATTTTCGGTAATTAAAATTGATTTTTAGCGGTTGAATCAGGCTTTTTCTAATACTGATTTAAGTTTTAATTTTACCTATATAAATATATATATTATTATATATAATAAAACAAAATTAATAATACATAATTGTCATATTAGGCGGGGCAGTTACATTTATTGTAGGCGAGCAGTTGGATGGATACATGTTTTTTTATTTAAAGAAGATGCTTGTTGTCCCCTTTCATTGGCTATAAATAGCCAGTGACAGTGCGCCAGAGGAAGGAGGGAGAAGCAAAAAAAGAAAAAAAAAGAAAGAGAAAGAAAAAAGAAGAGAGATTACATACATACTATTCAGTTTTTTTTTTACTATTTCTTCACGAGAGTAGGATATTGATTTTTATTAAAAACAATATGAAAAATACCAAATATATCCTAACCATTAGATCTAATAGTGTTTAGATCTGAACCGTTGATTTAAGAGTATACAATAGGGCTTACCACACCAGAATAAAACCCAAACACATCTCAGCCCTTGAAATAATCTAAGCTTTGATCTCGTTGCGCCACGTCACCCGGTGTACCGAGATTTCGGTGCACCGCGTCACACCCGATCAAAACTCTGTTCATCCGGACCGTCCGATCAACCTGCAGATCGGGCCAATCACAGCCACACGATCTTTCCATCAGAGATCCAACGGATCACAGGCCTCAGCGGCACCGGTATACCGTGCTAACGTTCTCACCGTAGCATAACCCAGAGCATCTCTCTCCTCTCGCCGGCGACTCCCTCTCTCTCCTCCGATCTCCCATATCCGGCCATCGAAAGCTTCCAAACCACCACAGAAAGGTCGCTATCCTCATATAAAGCCAATCCCCGGTCGGTTTCATCGTTTTAGCCGCCCCGTTTGGCCGGAAAAGGGCCGCGATCGTCGGCTGCCACCGAAGCTTCAAACCGACGATTCTCCCTCGTCAGCTATCAACGGCCGTCAAGACCACCACCATCAGAACCCTCGACATCAGATCTACCAGGATCGACCATCGGTTGGCCAGAAATCCCGCCGGAAAATCTCCCCGCCGCCAACAGTAGCCGCGCGTGTGCCACACGCGCCGCCAGTGGCATTTTCGTGATTTTCAGATAAATTCGAGGGTATTTCAGTATTTTACCTATACAGTGGCACTCAGGTAATTTTTCGGGGTTTCTACTGGTATTTTTGATATTTTTTATATATAAATGCTTGTAAATTTTCTTGCATGTTGTAAAAAATACAAAAACCAAAGTCGATACGTCTCTTTTTTTAAAAGGACCGATATCAAAAATGTAAATACCAAATATGGCTTATGTCCATTATTTTTTTGGTAACCCAGACGTAATTCTCCTTCTTTAGGGATAAACGTCAATATTTTAGACGAGTCTCCTAATTTTTAGGGACTGATGTCATTTTTAACGTGTCTCCTATTTTTAGGGACCGACGTTAACCATTTAAAAACAAAACAAATTACCAATAAACCCAAAATATAATGGATTATATCCATTATTTCTTTTGGTAACTCAGACGAGTCTCCAATTTTTAGGGACTGATGTCATTTTTAACGTGTCTCCTATTTTTAGGGACCGACGTTAATCATTTACAAAAATTTACAAATAAGCCCAAAATATAATCGCATTTGAATCAAATAAAAACACACCAGTAAGGGTAACCTTTCTTTTGAAAGGATGTTTTAAGGGTGGTGTCTACCTTCCCTTAATCATAACTAACCCCGTACCCGAATCTCTGGGACCAGTGTCTAATTTGGGATTTCTAGTTCCCTCAAATTACTAGATGGCGACTCCAATAAAATCTTTGTTTCCCCCAATTGAGAAAAAACCCTTTTTGTTAAATAAACAAAAAAGCGGGAGCCGTCGCCCGACGTCGTGTATCGACAGAATGGCGACTCCACTGGGGACTTAGGGTTGAGCCAACTGCTTGTGTTTGCTTTTCATTTGCTCTTTCTTATTGCTATTTATTTTTGGGCATTTATTTTATTTGCATTATTTATTTTATGCAATATCTACTGTGATTCTTTTCAATTTTTCATATCGTCACATACATACATATTATTTATTTGTGTATTCACACACTTCACTGTGAACCCATAAAAGCTCTGGACCCGAGCTCGTCCTTTTTAAGATTAGAAAAGAGAGATTCAAGTGGCAAGTGTGACTTATGTCCACTGATGCTCATTTGGACTTTTGCTTGGATTGTAACTCACCCTATGCAACTAGTACTGTGGAGTCTTTCTCCCCTACTCATGTTGTATAAGGTTAAGAGGCCGATTACTTTACGAGTAATTCGGGCAATCTAAGAACCGAAGAATATCTTTCAGGATAGACTAAACTGAGCCAAACCTTATGAGCTAGATCCTATCAAGTAGGATATACCCATTAGGACACGAACAAATGTCAATGCATGAACATACATGTTCATATACATTTCATGTGCTCATTAAATCTCCACCGATCCTTACAGGAAGTGTGAGATGGAAAAATCCATTACTATTGAGGAATTTTTGACCAGATCAGAATTGAGCCAGCATGATGAAGGGGATTGTTTGCCATCAGAATTTAAGTCTCAGTTGCCAGAGCATGTTAAATTAGATGACAGACCACTTGGTACAGGACAACTGCTAGACTGCTGGGAAAAGTTATCCTCTCATGATCAAATCACTTTTCAGAAACAATATGGGGATCTATCACATTTACTGAAAATTAGGGTCCAACATGCTTGTTTTCAGGCCATGATAGGGTTTTGGGATCCAGAATATCGGTGCTTCACATTTGATACTGTGGATATGACTCCTACTATCGAGGAGTATGAATCCCTGCTAAATTGTCCCAAGTCAGAAAAGGTGTACTTTTACACACCTATAGAGCATGCACTTTCTAACTTTGCTTGGATTACCCAGATAGACTGTCAATTAGCAAAATCACATGCAACTAAACGAGGAAATAGCCAGGGTTGGTTTTGGAATGAGCTAGAAGCCATATTCAAGAAGAGATTACATGATGAAAGCAATGAAATTCGATTGAGAATTTTGGCCTTAGGGATATATGGTTTGGTTCTTTTCCCATCTGCCGAAGGAATGATTGATTTTGAAGCTGTTAATGTATTCAAAAATGTGGTGACCCTTAAAATTAACCCTGCTACAGCAATATTGGCAGAAACTTTCTCATCCTTGAATTATTGCAGAAAAGCTGGAAGGGGTCGTTTAAGATGTTGCTTGCAGTTATTGTTTGTCTGGACTGTGAGTCATATGATTGAGGGGAAGATTTCAGGTTTGGTTGGTACCCCGTGGCATCTTTATTCTCAGCTGGAGAATTTTGCTGAAAAACACTTGCATGAAGTAGGAAAAACCACATGGGAATCAATGTTCCAAAGTCTAAGTAAATCTCAATTTCATTGGAGAAGTCGATATGCTTATTTCAAATCTTATCTGGCGTATTGTGGTGAGTACTCATGGGTCCCGTTGATAGGAGCCCGCTGCTGTATTAGTTACTGTCCTAACCTGGTTTTACGACAGTTTGGATTTGAGCAGTTTATTCCAAGGACTACTAAACTGGCAACATTTTATGAAGATTTCAAGACCTCAAAGAAATTATTGGAGTCAGTGAAGAAGGCATGGAAACATCCTGGTAGGGTTACTTCTGCTAAGAGAGTAGAAGGAAAAACAACTGAAGGATATCCAATATGGCAAAAGAAGAGAGGGAAAGGGTACAAAGTTCCTCCTTTTGAAGGACCACCCAGGTCTTTGATTCAGTCTGCTGAAGACATACACGAAGAAGTTCACGCCCAACAAGAATCTTATAACCTAAGTTTGAATGCTGAAGTGGAAGAGTTAGGGGCTAAAAAAAGAAAGTTAGAATCTAATCTAGCCACTCGAGAAAAAGCTTTGGTTATCATAAAACAGGAAAATGATGACTTGTCAGCTCAGCTACAACATCAACAACTTGATTTCCAGCAATTACAAGAAAAATATGTACTTTTGTCAGAAGATAAGACGAAGCAAGATGTCAACATGAAGAGATGGGTTAGAAGAGCATCGAAAGCTAAGGAAATGGTATTAAAGTTGGAAGAGACAAATAAATCACTTCAGGAGCAACATCAAAAGCAAGATGTAATAATTGCCAATTTAGATGAGCATTTAGACCATTTGCTTTTTATTGAGCAAACATTATCATCAGAAAAAGAAAAGGCAGAAAAAGAAGCAGAATGTTGGGCTTCTGAAGCTATGCGCTATCATGTACAAGCAGATGATGCCAAGAATTATGCTTTAGGATTAAGAGGCCTAGCCCAACAAATAGCAGATGGTGAGCCAATGACCAGAAATGAATTCCATCAGTTTTTTGGGTTGATCAGAGATGGAATTAATGAGATCTCAGCATACGACGGTCCAAGGCTTTGGAAAGATTGACTTGTTGTACTTTTAATATTATCAATTAATAAAAGACAATTTCATCATCTTTTTGTTATGAGAAATGTTTATTCTGATTGATGGCATCAAATTTCTCCCCTAAATCGGTTCAAGTTCCTGTAGGTTTGGAGTCCTCAGTGAGAACTTTCTTAAGAGAATCTGATCTGGTCTATTCCTCGTCATAAGGAAACCTTGAAACAAATAACAAGCATGCATAAAACATATGGCATTTTGCATCCATTTGTGCATTTCATTCATTTATCAAGCATGCACACGGTTGAAACATAAGCTCCCCCACCTGCTGAGGTCTACTCGATTCATAAATCTGTTTGAATAAGTGTTGAGCTTCAAGAATGGAAAGGAAACGTCTGCATAGTCTCTTGTGTGGAACACTACTTGTCCACGTTCCATTGAAGTTGCACCTCTCCTTTTTCATCATGAACAATGACAGCAATGCCTTCAGTCACAATTAATGACGACAACCCTTGTTCTCGTTCAACTGCACTGATAGTCGTTCAAAGCCTTCACATATTCCAAGAGCACATAATAGCTGCTAGCTTTCTGTTCCTGTTGCATTGACCTTTTTTCCAGACATCTCTATTGTGAACACCATTCCGATCCAGCAGTATCGGATGCTGCTCTGAGAAAAACAAGAGCAGACATTGAAACTTTAACAGAGCAGAATTCCCACTATAGGTGTTTGTTTGTTGCACTGCCAGTGAGGAATCAAAGAGGAGACAAAAGGGTTTTTAGATTCATCAGTTTCTCTTCCAGTTGAGACAACGCATGATTCACACGTCAGCAGTGGTGGTGCTGCATGTTTCTATGCGCTACCAAGATTGCCTGGCTGTTGGAAAGTTTCTACCAATCCACAAATAACCACAACAACATTGGAAAGATTGGTATGATGTTGTGAGGATTGTCGAAAGATTGAACAAGCTACAAAGAGGGGAATGATTGAAGATTCTACCAAGAATTCTAGAACAATAATGAGAGATGAATCAAAGGATGCCTCTAACGATGGGAAGCCTTAATTATGTGGTCCAACCAGGTCTCACTGTAACATCAATTGCTCAAATGTCTTTGCCACGATTGACATACCTCAACCACTCGAGTTTGTCTACCAGCATCTGTTAGACTATGGACTTATTGCCCTGACTCCGCCCTCAACTCCTTTTGAGTGCGCCTTTGAGCCCTCACCTCCATATTGAGTGCGCCTTTGAGCCCTCATCCCTTAGGTAGTGCGTTTTCTAACCCTACCTCCTTTTGAGTGCGCCTTTAAGCCCTCACCTCCATTTTGAGTGTGCCTTTGAGCCCTCATCCTTTTGGTAGTGCGTTTTCTAACCCTACCTCCTTTTGAGTGCGCCTTTGAGCCCTCACCTCCATTTTGGGTGCGCTTTTGAGCCCTCATCCCTTTGGTAGTGTGTTTTCTAACCCTACCTCCTTTTGAGTGCGCCTTTAAGCCCTCACCTCCATTTTGAGTGTGCCTTTGAGCCCTCAACTCCTTTTGAGTGCGCCTTTGAGCCCTCACCTCCATTTTGGGTGCGCTTTTGAGCCCTCGTCCCTTTGGTAGTGTGTTTTCTAACCCTACCTCCTTTTGAGTGCACCTTTGAGCCCTCAACTCCTTTTAGGTGCGCCTTTGAGCCCTCATCCCTTAGTAAAAGATACATGAATATCATTGGGGGATTTTGTGCCATTCAGTTGAACGGTTGCAAGAATTTCAAGAATCAAGTTGAGTTTGTGCAAAATGACGTCATCGACCATATTGTCACCTCAACATCCTCAGATTGACAAGTGATCAAAATGTTTGGCAAAACACAGATATCGCCAGAAAAGCTGGTCCAAGAAGAGTGTTAAACTGTCGATCCTTTTTGTTATGATTTTTTTTCATTCTGCATTTTATTTTGGGATCACATCTCATCTTTTAACGAAACATGTCTTTTCTTTGTCCCTTTGTTATTTTGAAAGCATGAGATGTTTCTTTCAAAGGTTATTTTGACAAAATATTTTGATCAAGCTCCAACATGCGTTTAAGATTAGTCAATCTTGAAGATTAAAATTATTTTGCTTGAATGACTCGATGCTTGTTGAAATGACATGAGGTGACCAAGAAACTTTTGAGCTCACACATGAAATTGAACCACACACTATATAGCTAAGTTTTAGCAGTATGCATAATGACACGTAGTGGATTCAGTAGTCATGGACTCGTGAATTATGATTCTTACAAGTCTAAATCATTATATTGGATGAGGTCAAAATTTATCGGTTCTAACCGACCTTGCTTGAAATGAGAAAAGGCCATTTTTGTTTCATCCTTTCACAATTCTTGAAATATATATCCCTTGTAGTCCCATTTTGAGCTGATAGAATATTTCTTTCATAAAAAACCCTGACTAGGATCACACCCCACACTGGGGGCAATGAGAATCTTTTCCTAGAAAAGACAAAGACAATGTTAGAGTCGATGGATAAAGGGAAGGCTTAAAACAAAGTCCAATGATTGAGAAAGGGCTAGAAGAAGAAAGCCAAATATTGATAAAGACACAACAAATGCCAAAAGTTAACCCGAAAAAAAATCAAGTGTGATGTCTTTTGGTGTGTCTATGATAAAGCCTTTACGATCTTCAAAAGATTAGATTGGCTATTCATCAAAGAAAAGTTGGATTTGCGTTATGACCTATGTTAAACAAATTTTGATTTTTGAGATTAACAAGGTTATATGTCACTGTCTCTACAAAGACAACGTGAGGAAAAAAGATTGATGAGTAATTGATGGTGATCCTAGGTTCTTGAAACCCTCAAACACCTTTTGAGCTTGTGAAATTCCTTCCTTTCATAGCCATGAACCATAGCCTACATTACGTGCTTTAGAAAGTCCTTTTTAATCAAGTAAGCAATCTGAACCGATAAATGGCGATCTCAAAACTTGAAGAGTTGTTTCATACAGGTCGTGACTTCATGAATCAAGCTACTGATTATTATGCATGCTGATAAAATTGTTGCTAAGAAAAAGAAACAATCTTTCTTGATAAAGCCTCAAGTTTTGACTCGGGTACCTTGTTTTCTTGAAATTGATAAAAGGTCACCTCATTACAGACAATCAAAAGATATACCCAAAATTAGAGTTTAAAATGGATACAAAGAACCATGGAAAAAGCCATTTTAATCTTACAACGAGTCAATTTTTTCTCTCTCAAAAGTACAAGACAAGCAAAGGACTACATTGAATAACGTGTGTTGGATCTTTGACCAATAAAGCTTAATTTCCAAAAATACTTTCAAAAATTGACATCTCTCTGATTTCATTTCAACAATTATACTTGAATAGACATGACCTTTGAAATGTGAGATTTGATTCCAAAATAAGAAAGATTTTCAAACACGAAAAACATCGACCAAGTTTGCAAATTCCTGACAGAAATGACATCAATTCTCCTCGACACTCCTGGGGGCAATACAATGGACCTCCGAGAAGGAAAACAAACAGTGTTTGAATCAGCTGGGGGATAGAGACGATCAAATGATGAATCAATAAACTGAGGACAATATGGTTCAAAGAAAGATAATCAGTGAATGAGCACATTCAGATCAATTAAGGGCAATGATGTTCAAGAACGATTTATGATCCAGTAAACCCCGACAACAATTGAGAGCAAAGATGTACCTGAAGGACATCTTCATATCTTCATCTTGGTTTATCATCTCCAATATAGCTATGACTATTGAAAGATGTTATCACAAGATTGCTTTGAATGAATGTGGGAAGGATGCATCGCACCGACCTAGACTGACCGTGGGACCATCTGATTTGAAGTCAATGTGCACTACACCACATGAGTATGGGTGATAAAAGCGACATCATTGATGAGGTTGAAGCATTTCTTTTCACAATCTGGTTAGATGAGCTGAGAAGAACTTATTGAGAAAGAAGCTGAGCATACAAAGATGAGCTTTTTACTGCAAAGTATGAAATACAAGTCTGAATGACATGACAGTTCCATGAAAGTGGATGACTGCATATACTTGAAGGGTATGTTTCAACTAAAGTCGAGTGCATAACTGATTGACAATCTTGATGGGTGTTGGCACGGTGCGCACAATCAATCAGAGAACAATTCTTGAAAGAATCCAGGAGATGAACGATTTGTTAAACTTCTTAATGATGAATCAAGCAACACTACACTTGGGGGCATTGTCAAGCTTGATAAACAGTGAGAGCAGTAATTATCGCGGACAGCCCAAGATGGGCACTGCATTTACAGCTGAGCGGGTGGCTAGCACATGAATGAGCCAATGCATCGAAAGAACAAAGAAGGCTTTGGAATGCAAACAAAGCCACCCTATGACGATGAAGCATCAAAGAGGGGGAACCTATATTTCAAAAACAGGTAAGATGCATTGCATATCATCTAACTTCACATGCATTGCATAATTGTTTTGCAGATATTTCACGAAACAAAATTCCCACTGGGATCCAACGAGACTCACATGACTTGAAGTTCTTGTAAATCACATCAAATATGGCAATTCCACAAAAGCAAAATTCATAAATGAAGACAAGAAAGATGGATTTTTATTCATAGAAAAAGGGGTTTACAAGTACAAATGTTAAACAGTGCGAGGACGATCAGGGATATTTTCATCTTGATGGTTAATCATTCCTCGGAATTCCTCGAATTGCTTATGCATGCGCTCCATCTCTTCCTCGAACTCGAGGTGTCGTGTGTTAACGTAGTTCCTCCAAAAGTCAACACGTGTATTTAACTCTTGGTTTCTCCTCTCCAAGTTGTTTCTGTGACGTCTCTCATCACGGAGTCTATTCCTTAAATTCTCAATCTGATGTTGGAGATCAAGAACCTGAGTATTCAACTCAAGTCTTCTGGCATGAAGACGCTCTGCAACGTTCACCAAAGACGAAGTAGCTCTGATACTAAGAGCAAGTGACTGATTCACTGCTTCAATATCGGTCCTGGCTGCCAACATTATTTCATCACGAGGAAGGATCATGTCTCTAGCCACAGCTACAGCAATATCTTCATTGTCCATTACAGTATCCTCTATTGTAACTGGACGACCATTCACTTCAAAGGTAGTACGCCAAACTGCAGGCTCTACTGCAGGAACAGGGTTTGGGTTAGCATTGGAAGAAGAGGAAGACATGGTTAAAGCTTCAAAAGTTGAGAACTTTGAGAGTATTGAAAATGCAAGAAGTTGATGATGACTTTTGCCAAATACTGCGTGATTTATAAGAAATTTACTTCTACCATCACTTTGAACGGCAGAAATCTCAGCCGTACATACAAGACTTCCTTGAGAAGTTTTCCTCATTTTTTTGGGATCCACAAATCAAATCCCAACCGTACATACGAGACTTCCTTGAGAAGCTTTCCTCATTTTTTGGGATCCACAAATCAAATCCCAACCGTACATACAAGACTTCCTTGAGAAGTTTTCCTCATTTTTTTGGGATCCACAAATCAAATCCCAACCGTACATACAAGACTTCCTTGAGAAGCTTTCCTCATTTTTTGGGATCCACAAATCGAATCCCAACCGTACATACAAGACTTTCTTGAAAAGCTTTCCTCATCTTTGGGATCCAATTACAAATCAAATCCCAACCGTACATACAAGACTTTCTTGAGAAGATTTCATCATCTCTGAGATCGATTTACAAATCAGATCTCAACCATACAGGTATGACTTCCTTTAGAATTTTTCATCAACCCTGAAGCTCATTGTTGAAATCACTTTCATGTATTTCACAAAAATGTTGAAATCACTTTCATGTATTTCACAGACGGGTCGGTTCACAAAACCATTGCTGAAATCACTTTCATGTATTTCACAAAAACATTGTTGAAATCACTTTCATGTATTTCACAAAAATGTTGAAATCACTTTCATGTATTTCACAAAAAACCAATGTTGAAATCACTTTCATGTATTTCACAAAACCGTTGTTGAAATCACTTTCATGTATTTCACAACATTAATCTAAAATCACTTTCATGTATTTCACAAGATCAATAATGAAAACACTTTCATGTTTTTCACTTGGGCAGGTCGCCCATAAGAATTAGACCAACTGAAAAAATCTGTGCATTTTTCAACACTTCCATCGTTTTTCTTTACAAAACTTACTATGCAAAGTCAAAAGAAAATGAATTTTCCAATGCCTTTGCACCGTAAGCATTGTAAAGAGGGGGCAACTGTTGTAACCCAATTTTGGATCCACCAAGATTTTCTCAAATGTTATTTTATTTCTATTATTATTTATAAAAATCCAAAAAAATTAAGAAAAAGAAAAATTCAAAAAATATATTTTTCTCGAGTCAACCGCATCTTTCCATCAAAACCGAGTCTACCGGGTCAATACGGGTCAAACCATGTCGACCAGGGTAAAAAAAAGTTTCGGGCCGTTTCGGGTCAAACCATGTCGACCAGGGTAAAAAATGAGTTTCGGGCCGTTTCGGGTCAAAACCGTCATTTTTGACCAAAACCGAGTTCACCAGGTCAATACGGGTCAAACCATGTCGACCAGGGTAAAAAATGAGTTTCGGGCCGTTTCGGGTCAAAACCGTTATTTTTGACCCTGGTCGACATGGTTTGACCCGTATTGACCCGGTAGACTCGGTTTTGATGGAAAGATGCGGTTGACTCGAGAAAAATATATTTTTTGAATTTTTCTTTTTCTTAATTTTTTTGGATTTTTATAAATAATAATAGAAATAAAATAACATTTGAGAAAATCTTGGTGGATCCAAAATTGGGTTACAACAGTGGTGACGTTGAGTATCCAGTTGATAAAAATGCTTTAGTGATTAGGATATCACTTAATGTTCAGATTAAGGATGTTGATGTAGAGCAACGAATGGAGAAGATCTTTCATACTAGATGCCACATAAAGAACAAGGTATATAGTATAATAATTGATATAACAACTTGTGTTAATGTTGCTAGTGCTATACTTGTTAGAAAGTTGAATCTGAACATTATTAAGCATGAAAGACCTTATAGATTTCAATGGTTAAACGGATGTGGAGAAGTAAGAGTTACTAAACAGGTTTTGATTATTTTTGTTGTTGGAAAGTATTAGGATGAGGTTTTATGTGATGTGGTTCCCATATTTTCTACTAATTTATTGTTGTGGCGTTCTTGATAATTTAATAAGAAGGCCAAACATGATGTGTTTAACAACATATATTCTCTTAAAAGTGATGGAAAAAATTCATACTTGTATCATTATCACCCAAACATGTTTATGAAGACTAATTAAAGTTGAAAAAAGAAGGTGAAGCTAAAAGTTTAGAACAACCATGTGAGGATGTGATGAAGCATGAAAATAATAGGTGCAACGAGAGAAAATATTTGGCCAAGATAGAGAAAAATAGGGTTTCAACTAAGAAATAAGAGAAAAAAAGAGGAGAGAAAAAAAAGATGAGAAAAAAAGAAGTGAAATTAAGATTGCTTATTTTTTTGACATGCCTATGATTTTACTTGTATGTAAGAAGGCATGTTTTAACACCAATTAATTTGATCTTTGTATTACTAGTGTTTGTGTTTCTTTATTACAGGATTATAAAGATATTTTATCTTATGAGATTCTTAGTGGTTCGCCACCTACTAGAAGAATTAAACATCAAATTGATCTTGTACTCATAACAACAATACCTAACCAACCAACTTATAAAAGTAATCTTGAGAGATAAAAAAAAACTTTAAAGGCAAGTGGAGAAGCTGATGTCAAAAGGGTACATAAGAGAAATCATAAGTTTATATGAAATTCTAGTGTTGTTGGTATCAAAAAAATATAGGACTTGGAAAATATATGTTGATTGTTGTGCAATAAATAATATGATGAAAAAATAGCCAATAGTTTATTTTAGTAAAAAGGTTAATTGTGAAACATTGAATTATCCTACTTGTTATAAGGAGCTTTATGCTTTGGTAAGAGCATTGAAGACTTGACAACATTACTTTTAGCCCATTGAAACATCTAAAGGGCTAAGAGAAGCTGAACCATCAACATGCCAAATAGGCTGAGTTCATAGAAACATTCTCATATATGATAAAATACAAGTAATGTTAGGAAAATATAGTGGTTGATGCACCATCGTGATGGCATGTGCTTCTTTCAACTTTAATGTTAAATTATAAGAATTTGAGTATGTGAAATATTATATATAATTATGATGATTTTGGCCAAATTTATAAAGCATGTGAGAATTTGGCATTTGATAACTTTTAGAGGTTTGATGGTTATTTGTTTTTTTAAAAAAGATTGTGTGTGTCTAATTGTTCTATGCATGAATTACTTACTTGTGAAGCTCATATGAGCGGTTTAATGAGACACTTTAGGGTTGCTAAAACTTTAGATGTCTTGCAAGAACACTTTTTTTTTTTTTTGCCCAAGATGAAAAGGAATATGTAAAGAATTTATGATACATACATAACATGTAGACAATTTAAGTCTAAAGTTTTACCTTATGGTTTATATACTCTTTTACCGGTGCATAAGGAACCTTGAGTTGATATATCTATGAATTTGTGTTAATAAAAGTACTGTGTTTGATCTTGATATTAAATTTCTTATCTATTTTTGGAAGGTTTTGTAGAGTAAGTTAGGCACAAAGTTGTTATTTTTGACTACTTGTCATCCACAAACAAATAATAAAATTAAAGTGATGAATTTGACTTGAAATACTTTGTTAATAACTATAATTCAAAAGAATTTGAAGAATTGGAAAGATTGCATGTCATTTGTTTAATTAATTGCATATAATAAAAATGTGTATTCTACTATTGATTATCCACTTTTTAAAATTATTTAAGACTTTAATTCTTTAACTCATTTGGATTTGATTCATTTTTCTATTGATGTAAGTGTTAATCTTGATGACAATTGAAAAATACTTGTAGTGATGGCTTCTCATGAGAGAGTATAATGGTAAATACAAGGAAAAAAAGAGCAATATACATTCAAAGATAATAAGGGTTAAAAAGGGTTATTTTTGAACTAGGTGATTGAGTTGGAGTGCATATATGCAAGGAGAGGTTTCCAAAATATTGAAGATCTAAGTTGATACCAAGAAAAGATGGTCCATTCTAAATCTTTGAAAGAATTAATGTCAATGCTTACATATTGGATCTACTAGTTGAGTATGATGTTAGTGCTACTTTTAATATTTCTAATCTCTATTTTTTGTTGTTGTAGGTCACGATTTTAGGTTAAATCCTTTTAAGAAGAAAGGAGATGGTGTGATCTAAACTACATCAAAAGACCTACTAGAAGTTTTAGATTAGACAATTATAAGGTTAAGAGAAAATAAGCTTAAAGATTCATTCAATGGGCTTATTCAAAGTATTTTGGCCAAGTTAGATTTTAAGGAGACTACATATTCAACAAGTGATGTTCAGACTTGGTCAATTTAACATATGTATAAGAGAGGTCTGATCCATCTATTTCATGGGCTAATTAACTTTGGCATCTATAGACTTATTTGTTTTTATGTGTTGCATGAATTCCAAGTTATAGGAGGATTCCTTATTGTGTGTGGAAACATAGGAGACCAATAATTATTTTCTTGTTTGTTTTGGATTCCAAAGGAAGGCATCATGGTCTATTCGGCCAAGGGTCCTTTTTAAGCAAAGATTTTACTTAATATGTATTTAATTAATTACTAGAGTGCGGCAACATAGTAATAATTCTCAGAATTATTATTTATATTATTTTGCATGTTTGGGCCTTATTTTAATTTGAGTTAAAGTTAGCCTATTATTTTTTTCCAAGTATAAATATTATTTTGTAAGACATTATTTTTTTAAGAAGTTAAATACAATATTGTTGCATATTGTATGTGTTTTTATGAGAGGATTATCTTGTTTTGGTTCTTCATTGAACTACTCTAATTTATTGAAGAATTAACCAAGTTTTGTGGTGTCTTTCATACTTATCGTTCATATCTCTTCATAGGTGTTGGGTGAGGGTTTGATTTCTATAGTGTTGGTACCTCAGTACAAGTTATCATTGTGTCAAGTTTAATCACAAGCCTGAATTTAGATTTTTTAGGAATGGTCGATTTGAGTGTGAATTTTTATATTCACAAGGTTCGCAACATCCACCCTTTCCCCCACTCTTTATAGAGAGTTACTTGTTTGTATATCCATGCTATGCTATGAGGGATCCAAATTTTCTTAAACATAAAAAGTTTTTCTAGATCTCATGAAAATCTTTGGCATTGTCATTAAAACTGAAAATATAGTCGGTTTGAAGTTTTTTTCATAAATATAAATTTTTCTATCAACATATTTCTTATTTATCTTAGCCAAAATGATTTTTTTTTTACTAAAAGCATTGTTTAATTTTTCTTTTTTAATTATGATTGTTAAAGCAAGTTAAAAAAAAAATCAAAATAGTATGTTCATATTTTGTGATTGTAAACTAAATAATCATAAATATGATAAAATCAATTCAAAATCTATTTAAACATTTTAATAATAAGCAACAGATTTCAATTGAGTTTTCATAAATAATTTATTATTAGTATTATTATTTTCAAATCAAATGCATAATAATTGAAAAAAATATTATTTAAAAATTCAAATAAAAATTTATAATAATATTTAAAAATCATGTTAAAACTGAAGAGGAAGTGAATCTAGTAAAAGTTTTTAAGAGTATAAGAGAAAAAAAACAAAAAAAAAAAGGCAAAAGAGGACTAGGCCGGCACGCACGCCCAACCCTAATTTTCATGACTTCAATCTCTTAATTCCTTGTCCTCTAGGCTACAACTTTGATTTACTGTAAAATAATTAAAAAATATATTAAAATTATTTGCAATTTATATAAATACTAAAACACTATAAAAAACCTCAATTGTTTTAGTGTTGTAGGTTTATATATATATATACAAGCCCACGCCCACGCTAACACAGAAACACACATCGATGATTTAAAAAATAGTAGTAGGAAATTAGCAATAAAAAAGAGAAAAAAGAAAAGGAAGAAGAAGAAGCTAGTTTCATATCTTTAATTAGGAAGAAAGGACAAGATAAGAATTCTAGTTGAGTTAAGAACATGACTAGAGTAGGTCAAGCTTGACGCGGCTACTAAATTTCCAGACTTTCTTCCCCAAACGGAGGTCAAACCTAGCAACATAACCTTTTAAGCTTGACCGAGCGAGTATCAAATTGTGGGCTATATTGAAATTTAAGGAGATCGGGACAGAGAATAGAAATCCTGCTCGAACGGAGGATTTTGAATGGCTAATCGACTTTAAAGATAGGTGAGTGGGTCTTCGAGAGCACAAGGTCTGCTATTAGGTGGCCATACTTCATAATTAATTCGATCTCCAAGATTGGTTGACATGTTCTTCAAAGAAATGTCACCAAGGACCATCTTGATTTAGCATATCATCGAAAGAAAGTTCCAAACACCTCTTGCTTCAGCATGCTCTCTTGTACTTTTCCAATCTGACTTGCAAGCACGAAGCTTCGACAAATAAAATGACTAGAAAAAGCACTTAGATCGGATCAACTCTCTCTCTTTTTTATGCATAAAAAAATACACAACTGGTGTCAGTGTTTTTTAGAGCAACGAAAATCATGATTGTGAATTCTAAACTTGAATTGTATATTTAATAAAATTTAGCCAGGTTCCTATGAGTCAATAAATGTCAGTATTATTATAATGCTATTTTTTTAATTAAATATATTTAAGAGATAGATATAGATTACTCATTCATAAGAAGCCATACAAGTTTTTGTTTTAATTTATTTATATATCATTATTTTTTTTATATAAAAAGAGCAATAATTTAAATTTTATTGAAATAAAATAATTTACTAGTATAACTCCTCTTTCTTTTATTAATATCTATTACCTCAATAAAAAAATATAATTTTTTTTGTTGTTCTATGCATTCATTTAATAAAAATAAAAAAAAACAATCACCACTAACATTAAAAAAAAAATGAAATAGATTAATACCCTAATCCCTATAACCTAGCTAGGACTCTCTCCCCTCCCCAGAAAAAAATCTACTAAAAACTCACTGTTTCTCATTCAAACAGTGTAGTGTTGTTGAACTGTCTCAATGTCAAGTCCCTTGAGTTTCACCAATGATTCCACATGACCCTTGAGTGTGTGAAGCTCCCTCAGCCTGGAACAAAAACAGACCTCGAGTGGAATTAATAAATACAGATATAGATAGGAAAGAAATTGTTAATGGTGAAAATCTAAAGCTTCGGAGATTATTACAGAGCGACCTCAGCGCGCATCTTCGCCTATTCAGCAATATCAGATTACTCTCTGTAGTTGCTCTTATCATGGAAGAGTTCCGAGCCTTCAGGAGGATGCATTCCATGAATGGTGCCTGACTAACAATACTCACTTGTAGCTGTAGGTATACAGCTGATGCATGCTGGTAATGGTTGTTCCTGATTGACCTAACACCAAATTTACCCTGCAAATATTGACAGTGTGCTATCAATATTTGTACTACAGAATACGACAAACTGGCAGAAGGAATAAACATTGCAGGTTCTTATAAGTGATGGGTTACAAAATTCAAGATAATTAACAACAAGATTGATGTATTTGATAATTAATTAATTTTTTAATTTAAATAATTTGATTTATTTTTTTTAGTCACGGTATCTGATAATTTAATATGAAAACTCTTGAAAGGTAGTAGCTAATAGCAAGTGGTGCTGGTAAGCTAAGGTGACCGATATTTATGGTAGCAGCAGGTGGTGCCTGATAAGTCGGGTTATCGGTAGCTATGGTAGTAATAGGTGGTGTCTGGTAAGTCAAGTAACTGGTAGCTGGTACCTGTAAAATATCTCCTTTAATGGATGTGGAGATTTTTTGATGGTAAAGTTAGTAACTTTGTAAAGAGAAAAAATGTAATAATATTTTAGAGAGATATGGTCTGAAAATATGAATGATGAAAATGTTGAGAATGAAGAGATTGTGAACATTTGACTTGAAGAATTTATGGTATATTTATAGCTCATGAATTTTGTTATTTTACAAAGAAAGAGCTGGAGTGTAATTTTATTTTTGTAATATTTTAAGTTGTATTTTACTCAAAATAATACGTATTAGATAAATATTAAATATTAAAGAACTCACATGATGTCCTAAAAAAATTCTCTGATGAGTGCTTGGCTCGGGGTGTATACCCAAGCCTATGGAGTATTTTTGGACCTGTTTGGATTTTTTTTTTATCTATTTTATTTGTATCCGTCAATGTGATTTACAAAATATAAATGTGCTAGTTGTAAGGTTTATTGTAATTCTTACAGAGAAGAAGTCAGAACTGTGAACATTCCAGAAGAATACAACAGTCATTAAAGCTAAGTAGGTGCCTAGATTGACACCAGTAGCAAAGATCTCCTTATGCTTCCAGGAATCAGGAAGTGGAGATGGTTTCACTCTGTCTTTGGAAATAGTCATGATTGTCCCATCATTAAGTATGGCAATGATCAAAACCATGAAAGGAGAAAAGTCAAATTTCCAAATTAGAGCAAGGATCAGAAAACCCAGCACAATACGGATGGTTATAGACACTGCATAGATGGTGTAATTCTTCATTCTCTGGAAAATGGCTCTGCTTGTTAACACAGAACTCACTATCACGCTCAATCCTGGCTCTGCCAGGACAATGTCAGATGCACCACGGGCTACATCAGTACCCTTGGCCGCTGCAATTCCGATGTCTGCCTTCTTCAGAGCAGGCGCGTCCTTTACTCCTTCTCCAGTCATCCCGCAAACATGCTTCCTAGCTTCCAGCCTCTTCACAATCTCATACTTATGCTCTGAATATTTGTTCATTAATTAAATTCATTGATATGTTGTTTATGCATAAAATGTAAAAAACTAGTATTATTTTCTTCTTCAGGGAGAAAAGGCAAGATGAAAAATTAAATCCATGTAATGGATGCTCATAAAGGATTTAATTTGTAAGAGATCTAGTTTTTTTGTTTATTAAAAGAAAATAAACTTGGATGCTTCGATAACGAGGGAAGCATCAAGATGCATGTAAACAACATTAATCACATTGAAAGAGTAGAATTTAGTCCGATTACCAGGGAAGACACCAGCAAAGCCATCAGCCTTTTCAATAAGCTTATCAACGGGAAAAATAATAAAAAAAAGAAATCTAGGGAGTGAAAATGGAGAACAGAGATGACAGAGGACCAAAACAGAGATGACAGAGGACCAAAAAATATGGAGGACCATATGAGGAAAAAATAAATAAATGGAAAACCAAGTTGGGATTGGAAAATTCAGAAGGATCTTAATTCCATAAAGAAAAATAAAAATCGCTAATTAAATATGGAACAAAATAAAATCTTCCCTAAAATCTTTGTCAATGGCGGATGACACTGCCCAGGTAAGAAAGAAGAGGAGGAGGAGGAGCTATCCCATCGATTCACGCGCCTCCTCCCTTCACCGGTGTGTGAAACCACGTGACATATACCCGTAACCCCTACCAACCCAAATTCTAGCAGCGTCCAGTCGACTTCCAACAACTCCCAAAGGTCCTTTCTAACCTTTAATGCATTGAATTATTTATTTTCACTGGTTTTTAGTTATGTTGGGTAGATGCGAGAATTATTTATTTGGCTTGAATTTTTTTTTATATTGTCCTTTTGAATTGGGTTGAATTTTGATTTGGCTGGTTTGAATTTTGGATTGGTTGGATTGATGTTTAAATTATTTATATTGATTGATTTTTGGATATTGTATTTTTGAATTGCAATGAATTTGGGTTTTGTTGGATTGATGTATGAATTTGTTATTTTTTATGTGTTTAAGTAAATCGATTGATTGATAATTTTTGCAATTTAAAATTGACTTACCATTGTAAATCCTAATAGGTGTTATTCCTCGAAGTTGTATTAATTGTAAATGTTTTAAAAGTTCTAAATATTAGTATCATATTTTTTTTTATTCTCATCATTTATCATATTTTACGATGTCATCATCGCTTAAAGTTGGACTATGAGATAAAATCCTATTTAGATTTCTCTTTGGATATCATACTAAGAGTAATTGAATTTGTATCATAAATATTAACGGGATGTATATTTGTATATGACTTTTTTTCCCATGAATTTTTATTTGTCTCATAACTTAAAATTGATCTATGAATTATAAATCTTAATTAGGTTTTTCTTTGGAAATCTTATTAAAAATAAGAGAGCTGAATTTTTGTTTGAATATTGATATTCCATTAATTTGTATGGTTTGGATTTCTTTTGTAACTTAAAAATCAGCATGAAAATTATAAATCACAATAAGATTATTCCTTGAATATCGCATTAAGGGTAGATCAGTCGTGCAGGTGAACCAGTTTGTATTGTTGACAAATTTAGCCTGGATCCCATGATCCAACATATGCCCATTATGTGTAAGTGGAGGTTTTCAGGTTTATTTGGGACATCACACAAGAAATTAGATCAAAGCTTAATAAGCCATAACCATCATCTCGAGTCCAACACCCATATTTGAAAGGTAAGGATTGTGTTTTGTTGTTAGGTTTAGGATCCAAATCATTGTCTTAGAATTTAAAAGTTACGATAATTAAAAACGGTTTATCTATTTGGTAGAAAAAGGGTGTTAAAGGTTTGTTCTTTAATTTCATCACAAAGACCCATCCAACTTGAGTTGTCTACATATGGTAAGAGGCTTTATCTTCATTTTATTTCATTGTTAGTAATTGAAATCGAAGTTGAAATGGATATCTCTTGGATGTTGTACTTTTTAGAAATGTTATGTATTAGTCTTAACTGATGATGAAAACATTAGTTTGATTGAGTTCTTATTCACTTTGTTCTAGGAATTATACAATTATGAGGCAATTTGGTGTAGTGGAGGCTACCCATGAATCTCAAATCTATGGATGGCTGGCCATGGTGGTGGTTAGTGAGCCAAAAGCTCATGCCACCATAGTTTTTAATTAGGGCATGATGTGATGTTAATTTTATGGCATGATGATGAATTGTATGTAGAATTTCAAATTGATTTGTGATGTGTTAAACCATGATTGATGTGTTATGGATGAATTGTGTATGTATTTTCTTCGTGTAAAGGATGGTTTGGTTTAAATGCACACTATGTGTTTGATAAATTATGAGAATAATTGTATATTGATTTATGATGAGTTAAAACATGGTTGTTATGTTTTAGAGAGGTTGTGTATGTATAATTTTTTATGTAAGGGATGATTTAGTTTAAATGCACACTAGATGTTGGATGAATCGTGTGAAGGAAAATAAACCTATTAAATGAAAGCTTGTCCATCTTGATGATGATTGACTAAATGTCATAAAAGGACCCATGCATTAGCTACTAAACCTTCAATCATGGATTAACAAGAAATGATGTGGGATATTGATTTACTTAAGAGTATAATAAATATACAAAAGTAGCATGTTATTATATTGTATTACAAAAATGGGTGATGATAAGATTGGTCATTAAATTGTATTATGAAAATGGGTGACAATACGATTCGTCATTTAATTGTATCATGAAAGTGGGTGATAATATGTTTGAGTAGAAGTGATAAATGAACCAAAGAAAAATTGGGTACTAATTTGGGATAATCTTTTGAAAATTCAGAGAGGACTTCAGAAGTGAAACTCTTAGTAAGAGGAGCACACTCAACAAAAGCTATAAGTATGTGTTCATCACCTTACTTCTTTTTACTTAAAAAGTGTTTTGCATAATTATTTGGTGTGTGAATGACGCATGATATGGTGATGCTTAAGTTATGTGAAATTAAGTCATTCGTAGTGGAAAAGGCTATGATAGGAAATTAAGCTGACCGTAATGGTGAGGGCTCTATGATTTGAAAACTAAGTTGGCAGCAATGAAAGGGACTATGATGAGAAATTAAGTCATCCGTAATGGCAGAGGCTATGATAGTAAATTAAACCGGCCGTAATGGCAGGGGATTTGATGTGAAATTGAGTTGACCACAATGATGGAGGTAAAAGAACATCTTAAAGCATAAGTTATGATTATTGAAATGGATGAATGGATATATAGTTGATGGAATATTAATTTATACATGAAAGTGGTAGAATAATAAATGTAATAAAAGAAGGGAAGGCTTATTACTTTGTGAGGAGGATTAAATAAATTGAAAATATAGCATAGTTTAAATATGCTAGTGAAAGGACCATTAATGTTGTGTTTAATCCTAGATTGTGGTAAAGTTATTAGTTTATACTTATATGCTTAATATATATTCTATATTTCTATGTGTTTTATAGGTACATCTCATCCATCACCTTAACCTTGATAACATACTCCATATTTTCTTAATTGTTCTATTTTAGATAGAATTTTGTAAAATTAATCAATGTTATGTTAATAATTCATTATATGTACTTAAGCTAATAATACCACATGGATCGTAAGAACAACCAAAATAAAAGATGTCTTTTTTTTTAGAATGTTTGAATATGTTCAACGAAATGTTGTGATTTTGCTATTTTATATGAATATTGTGAATAATCATGCTTTTTGATGGATGATGATCCTGAAGCCACCTTTGTGTTGATAATTTGTGACTTGAGCTTGTTTGGGTAGGGTTTCCATATAGGAAAAACTCTTCTGAAATTAAAAAAAAATAAAAAATAAAATTACAATCTATTTTGCTATAATAATTACACTTGAAAGATAAAATTGCTTTATAAAATTCTAGTCCGTTACATTTTTTGTTTTGTTGATTTTTTTTATAGGTGTTTTTAGGGTGTTTTAAGGTTGTTTGGTGATTTGGGATAGTTTATATGATTTTCTATGAACTAGGGATATTTTTTGGTTTTCTATTTTTCAAAGCACAATGTAATGACCCAATCTCTCTTAGAATTAAAACTCTCAAAGCATGACTACAGGGGCTTTTCATAATTATTGTTTGGGCTTAGAGGTAATGTGGTAATTTGATAAAAAAAATAATAATAAAAAAGCCTTTTGGAGGCGTGTACGGCTGGCTACAGTGATAAAAACCACTGTTTCACCATTATATTCAATTTGACTTGATGTCCTCTTCCTTCTTACATTATACATGCATTGTGATTCCATCGAGTTTGGTGGCTATTCAATTTACTTTTTTCCCTTTATTTATCTCTTCTCCACCTCGATTTGTGTGTCACCCTTAAAATATCACAGTAGCCCTACAATTTCTTTTCCTTTCAGATTTAGTCATTGTTTTTTATTGCAATTAAAAAAAAAACAATCTCAAATTGGAAAATATTTCAATTTCATCATCCTTTAATTTTTCAATTCTTAGATTTGGTTCCCATTTTTTTTTATTTGAGATAATTTGTAAAATTGATTTTTTTTACCGACTTCATCCTCATACATTTTATTTATAATTTTTTTCCTTAACAAGTTTTTTATATTGATTTTTTATCCTCAAATATTAAATTAGTTGAGAATTGAACTTGATTTAATCCGAGTCTGAGATTTCACGGGTTATGATTATAAAAAATTAATCTGGATTTATGAGATTTATTGGGTCTCCTTTGTTTTTGCATGTTATGAAATTAAAGTTTTCCTTTTTATATATAATTAAATTAATAGAATTTATTAAATTTAGTAGACTCAATCACGTGAGTCTCAAGTTTCTTTTATTTCTTTGGAAATCCTAGTGTTACCTTTACTTTATTCTTCATGATTCTAAAAAAAAAGTTACCCTAGCGCTCAGTATTTTGCCATTGTTTTTTTTATCTAAATCTTAAAAAACAAATCTACTGCTTAGCACAGATAAAAACAACTAGTGGCTTGTAAGTTGCATACATAACTTTTCAAATAACTTTTCGTGTTAAAATATAAGTTAATAATATTTTTTTAAAAAAAAAAATTATTTTTGACATCAGCACATCAAAACGATCCAAAACATATAAACTATATTAAATTTTAATAAAAAATTTTTTTTAAATTTTTTAAAAACACAGGTTAAATCTATTCCCAAACGCTTGAAGAACAAAAATTAGCGAATTCCTTTTAGTCATATATCGAGTAATTGAATCAACGACGTGACATTTTCATCATAGTACAATGCTGGTACCAATAGCTTTCTGGTGAAAGTACCCATTCAATTTTTTCGATCTTTCGAGGCAGTATCATTTATAGCTTGCAGACCAAGTTAGCAAGCATTTACAATCATTAGACTAGTCAAGGTTCGGCCTATTTAAGCTGTGAACTCTAATCTTATTTAAACCTAGATTAAGAAAAAAAAAATGAATTTTTTTTAATATATTAAATGAATTTTTTTTTGAAATAATGTCTCTAGATGTAAATTATAAAAAGAAAAATATAAAGTGTAGTATAGTTATATTGAAAAACTAAAAAATAATTCATGTGTAGACTACATAAAAAAAATGAAGTATAAAATATTTATCTCAGATCAAAGACTTAAGAAATAATTTATGTGAATGTTGGCTATATATATAATTATCTCATATCAAAAAATTAAAAAACAATTCATATGGATATAAACTATATATTCTTATCTCACATCGAAAAATTAAGAAATAATTCATGTGGATGTAGGCTATAAAAACATATGTGAGCCTAAGTATCAACAAATTAATTTTATATTTTTTTGACTTATTAAAAAATGTAAAACAAAAAAAATTGGGTCTCACCTGGGTTATGATGGGTGGTTTCAGGTTGACCCAGCGGATCACCCTGATTTGATTGAGTCAATTGCAAACCTGAGTTTTGTAACTTGTAACCCAGCCAAGGACTTGGGTCACTCGGGTCGAGTCAAGTTTCATGACTATGATTGTGATAACTTTTTGTATTTACAGTTTTAAAAAAATATGTTTAAGAAATTTTTTTTAGGTGCTATTTATACAAAAAGTAAGTTTAAAAAGATATGTTTTTTTATTAAAAATACTACGAGATGAATTTTTGCATGTAAAATAAATAAAAAACAGGTTTGTGTAAATAAAAAATATATATGTCATTTTAGCTTCTAAAAAACTAAAATTCAAAATACAATTATATGTGGAGCCAAATACAAAAAGTAGAATATATTTTGTTAACCAAATAATTATTCTATGTGATTGGGTAAAATTATTAAATTTAATGAGATATATGATCAAAGTATTTTTTTAATAATCCAAGTTACTGGTTTGAATAACCAAAAAGAGAATATCACACAATCTCCTAATACATTAGCTGGGGGGTATTTTTCAATTTCTACTTTCATTGTCCTTCTAAACTGACTTTTATTTTATTTTTTACTTTTTACTTTTTACTTTTTACTTTTTTCTTATTCCGATTGAATGCCTTTTGATTTAAAAACCTGAGGCTTGTCCCACCTCATTCATTATTAACTAATACTCTAAAATGTGTGTGAAGAATAATGTAGCTTTTCCCACGTTTTTTTTTGGTTATTTTGTTTTTTTTTTTCATTCCCTGCATGTTTTTTTTTTTCGTTTTTTTGTTTTTTTTTTGTTTTTTTGTTTTTTCCCCACGCGGAAATTAATTAAACTATCTGTCTGGGAATTTATTCCCCACAACTGGTTTTTTTGTTTTTTCCCAAAATTAACTTCTTTTTTTTAATTTTTTTTATTTTTGTGGTTTTTTTTCAAAATTATCTTTGTTGATTTTATTTTTTTACTATTGAACTGACTGAGAATTTAGCTTTATAGTTTTTTTCTTTGAAACATTGACGATTGCTACAGTGTTTCCCCACATAGTTTTTGTTTTGCTACAGTGTTTCCCACATATTTTTTTTCCTAAAATTATCTTTGTCGAATTTATTTTTTTAATATTGAGATGGTTAAGAATTTAGCTTTGTAGTTTTTTTCTTTAAAAAATTATGGATTGCTACAGTGTTTCCCCACATGATTTTTATGTTTTTCTATGATTTGTTTTCAAAATTATCTTTGTCGATTTTATTTTTTTAATATTGAACTGGTTGAGAATTACATTGTGGATTGCAACAGTCATTTCCCACATGGTTTTTTTTGTTATGATTTTTTTCAAAATTATCTTTGTCAATTATTGAGCTGGTTGAGAATTACAACTGTATATTTCATCGCAAAACACTATAGATTGCTACAGTGTTTTCCTACATGATTTTTTTTTCTTTCAGTTTTTTTTTTTATGTTTTTGTTCTAAAATTATCTTTGTAATTTGTTTCTTTAAAACATTGTAGATTGTAACAATCTTTCTTCATATAATTTTTTTTTTTTTTATGTTTTTTCATAAGTCCACACAACGCACAGACATGCCACAAGCCCGCGGCAGCGCGCGGGCATGACATCTAGTTCATATATAAACACTGAAAGTGGTGTTATGATGTTTTTCCCATTTTCTTTTATTTTGAAATTTTAACTTCTATTTTTTTTATTCTTCCGATTGAATGCTTTTTTTTTTTCCTTTCAATCTTACCCTTTAATATTTTATTAATTTTAAATTAGTTGTCATAATTTATTTCAGTTTGTTTTTTATAAGCTTATCATAGTCTCAAACAAAAGTCATGACATTTATTCGATGTTTAATTTTGCAAGCGTCTATTTTTGTTATCATATCTATAATAAAAAATAGTTTTTTTTAAAAAATATATAAAAACTTAGTGGAGTCCATGATTCGGGTTACGGGTTTAACAAGTTAAGTTGTGAAACTCAGATCGATCCAATATGTCACTATCTCAATATATATATAAAAAGAATCATGTCATCTTGTTTTTTTAAGTTAAACCATGCTTTTACTAATCATCTAGGTTGTCCTTGAACTCGTTAAGTTAGTTGGGTCATGTAGGAGCAACTCCCATGCGAGTTGATTTTAAACTCGGGCTAGACAATAAGTTGGGTTAAGAGGTTTGAAGGTTAACCTACTGGGTTGAGTTTAATAACAATATCAAATAGTTCCTTTAAAAAAACAAAATTCCATCTTCCATTCTTTCTCTTTCATTGAATCCTTTGTTGTTATTTTTTTAAAAATTTCATTCTTCAATATTTGTTTGATTTTAGATTGATATTCATAATTTGTTTCATTATACTTTCTATGAAGTTATTACAGTCTCAAACAAATATCTTGATATTTGATTAGTACTGAATTTTGCAAGTATTTATTTTTGTTATTATATCATCATGTAAAAAATAGTTTAAAAAATACAAAGTTGTTAAACCCAATAGAATACATGATCAGAATCACAGGTTTGACCACGAAACCTAGTCAATTTGATATATTATTGTCTTAATATTAAAAAATGTTATTTTGAATTATTTACTATGAAATGCATTTTCATTGGGTTTAAGAATTTAGTATATATGCTACATTTTCCCCGACAAAACACTACCAACAATTATCACTGAAATGCATTTTCATTGGGTTTGGTTCCTGATGGCAGTTTAATTTAGTCCAAGGTTTTCTTACTTTCTTCTCGCTACCTTTGTCATTTAAATATTGATTTTTTGTCTTTTGCACTTGTACATAACAATTGTTAAATATTCCCTTCATTCTCTTCTTATGATCATCATTGCAACTAATCATAATAATTTTGTCATGTATAGCAATGATAGCATTATTGAAATGACAAAATGGAAAAGAATATAGTACCTTGTTGCAAGGGACCAAATTGATATGTTAGGGGACAGTAATGATAGCATTATTTGGTTTTATCTGGCTAAATTTTCCAAAGCTCCTGGATAGTGGCAGTGACCTCAGGCTGACTAGTTATTTCCTCTATTTGCAGGGGATAGTGAACTGGGTGGTCGATCTCCTTCAGGTTGCAGAGATGATTCAGATTCTAGCAAGTGGATGAGAGCACAGGTTGAGCCTACCTTACAAATATTTCTCAAGGTAACAAAATGATGCATGGAAGAGTTAATATGTAATCCCTCAAGGTAAGCTAGTCTTCAAACTTTAATTTTTGCAGCTCCTGCGGGATGTCAAATTCAACGTTGGGGCATAGGGTGTTAAGAAATCTAAAGAACACAAGCACAAACTTTATAGAATCAGTGGCTCAGTGCAGCCAGGAGAGGCTCTTGCTTCTCAGAGGAAGGACGAAACCTAACGGTGGAACCATCATTTAATTTATAATGAACAAAAATATAACAATTCCCTAAAGAGGAGGTACATTAATTTGGCATACTGTTTGCGATTCTTTTGTACCTGCCTTAATTAAAAGGATTTAAACGTTAAAGTAACACTAAAAAATAATCACTTGATGAAGTTTTACACTTTAACTAATAATTCAAGAAATATAATCCATCTGAAATTTTAACACTTAAATATTGACAATAAGAGATTCATAAAATTCAATAACGATAAAATTTATTGCAAAAAATATATATTTATAATCATGGAATTATTCCCAAGTATCATCTTTTTTATTATAGCTTACTAGTTATAAGCGTACAAGTAACATATAGATTCTTTTTTGTCTTCAAATTACCTACATTCATCCATTTCTTATTTTTTTATTTTAAGAATCTTGCATCATATATATAAACTTTTTTTATCGTCTAATTATTTACATTGATTGTGTCAAAGAACCATCTCAATTCAATAACTTAAATTGTTAGATAAGATTATATGATATAATTTATATTATTTTCTAATAGATTACTGCTCACATTTTATCTTCACTACAATTGAACTTCTCACGTAACCTTTTATCCATACAAATATGAATAGCCCAATATTATATAAGTCTAGACTTCTACCAAGTTTGATTTCATAATCAAGTTTGGTCCATTCTTCCTCTCCCAACTTCATCTTTTTCTTAATTAATTTTTATGTATAACACATACACTATGAAAAAAGATAGAGTGAAATGGCGTTGAAAGTTTATTTCTATAATAAAATGGGTGAAACAGGATTGGTTTTGTGAAGCAGGATGGTGTTGCATTAATCACCCACCTTACAGTTAAGAAAACTCTAACTTATGCTGGATCACTTCGTCTTCCCAATGAGTTAACCAGGCAACAAAAGAAAGAAAGGGTTGTAGATGTTATTCATGAGCTAGGCCTTGAAACATGATTTCCTGGTGGATCACTACCTTTTATGCCTTAAATTGACGATCGACTTGTACCTCTGTTGCTATCAGTGTTATAAATTTTTTTTTAGTGATCTGAATAAAAATCTTAATATTAATTTAGATTAATTGTTTATTTAGTTCAACTACAAGGTAAAGCATATAAATTGATGTAGATGGGTTTGAAATTTTTTAAGATTCTAATTAGTTAGATGAAGATCTTTTATCAATGGATTATGCCAAAAACTCAGCAAACTCTTTTATGGGCATGTGGGATAGAATTAAATCCAGAAGGAAGCCTGATTATTCCAGACTAATAATTTAATATAAAATAACTATAATTTTCAATTGGATTATTAGATCGAGCTTAAATTTTATCGGATTATTTTACATGCCTAGTTTTATAAGAGACTTAGCTTGAAGTAACTAGCCAAGTTTCAAAACACCCTCAAATTAGGCCATGAAAATGTTGTTTGAGATAATTTTGTTATTATCCCTTAATTTTTTCAGATTTTATATTAATTTTGGATTTTTTTTCTCTTTTTTTTTAGGATTTTGATTTTTTTACCTTTTAGAGGTTGAATTCTTACCTATTTAAGAAGTTGTATACCTCTTATAATAGAGATAGAATATATTAGAATTATATTTTAAAATAAAACCACAAGTCAATGTTCTTAATGTGGAAACCTTATTTGGTCAAAACCTTGTCTTTCTTGCTTGCTGTTTTTCTTTATTTTTGCTTCCTTCTGCATCATATATACTATACACATAGGATCATAGTAATAAAAAAATCATGCTTGAATGACATTGTATAAATTTAAACTAGGTTATTTATTAGCACTTACTTGTTGAAGTATTAGAATCTGATTTGGATGATGATCATTTGATTTCAAGGATCACGTTTCTATCCTTAAGGTTTTATTTCTCATCTCTTGGTGTTAATGAAATGGTTGTAATCAATGCCCTAGGGTTCCAACAATATTACCTTATTTGGTTCCACTACCAAACAAGGCCAACAAACTTTAGAAAATACTAGTTTCTTGACCTGCGTTACGTAGTTGCTAGATATTTTCTTAACATTTAAAAAATTATAAAAATATTAGGAAGTAAGAAATTCAATACATGTTGGTTGAAACACTTTTTAAATACTTAATTGGTGACACGTTTGACAAAATATTTTTTTTAAAAAAATATTGACATCTCGACACATCAGGTTGACCCGGACCAACCATGGTTAACTTGCGAAACCCATGATATAAGATATTAGATAGTGATAAAACTATGGAACCCATAATGAAACAAATTAGATGGTCCAATTATAATGGATCATATATTAAAGGCTGAAAGAGAATAAAAACATATAATTTAAAAAAACATAAAAAAGGGTGACTCTAGTAAAACTACATCTATGGCTGACATAACAATGGGGCTGGGATAAATTTTAAGAAGAAGAAAAATGATAAGGCGAAGCTAGGATAATATTCCAAAATAACATGAAAGAAGTAAAAGAAAAGTTCGGTTAATTTAATAGTATAAAAAAGGCAGCCCTAATTTAACAACATGAAAAACAATGAAAACCTAGGTGAATCTCATAAATTTGAGTTAATATTATAAAATTATAACCCATGAAATCTCATATCCGAGCTTAATGAAGAAGGTCAATTTCTAACAAATTTAATAGTGAAGGATAAAATTGAAAAAAAATCAATCTAAAAACTCGTCATAGCATAAAATTAGCAATTAAAAGAATAATGATCTAACCTGATAGGAAAAAAAATTAAAGGATGAAATCAAAAAAATAAATCTATTTTATAAATCACTTAAAATAAAAAATAGCAATCAAGAGAATAGGAACCAAATCTGAAAGATAAAAAACAATAAAGAATGATAAAATTTGAAATACTTTTCAAATTAAAATAATTTTTTCAAATTTAAAACATGTAATTAAGAGAAGCAGGACTAAATTGGAAGAGGAAAAAAAATTGAAGGGCTGATGTGATTTTTTCAAGAAACTGTGCGCAAATCGAGGTAAAAAAAGAGAAAAAAAAAGGGAAAAAGAAAAGCAAATATGCGCCAAACCGGACCAAACCACCATACATGCTCTAGCTAGGAAGGAAAAAGACACTAAGACAAATCAAATAATATAGTGGAATCACGACTAAGACTACCACAATTAGTCGCACTTGTCATTCAAAGATTGCGGAGCGACTAACGCGTGCTTTGCATGTGTCAAAAGATTTTTTCTTATTTTATTTTATTTTTAAAAATAATAAAATGCTCCTAGGACTAAATAATAATAATAATAATAAACTATTATGAAATTAGTACCAAGCCCCTAAAGTCAATGTTAAAATATTTGGATGGTAAGGGTAATAGAGTAATTTTATTCATTGTGGAACGAAATTTCTATAAAGCCTCAAGACCAAAGGTTCTAATTTTTAAATTTTTAAGGTTAATACAATAATTTTATTGTTATTAAAAAAATGGAAAAGACAGTGTTTCAGCCAAGCAAATAAAGAATGCCATATTAACCTTACAAAAATATCATTTTACCACTCAAGGTCAACTCATCTAATTTTTCAGTCAAGGGAAAAATCATAATTTTAGTACTAAAATCCACAATAATCTAAGATGTATCTACATAGTTTCGCAAACAGAAGAACATAAAACATTCTGATTTTGATCGATTAGAAAAAATGGCTAAGGCCATGAATATGTATTGAAATTTAGATCTAAAAAATGCCTGGGAAGCTAATGTTTTTCCCACGGGGTTTAGGTACTATTAATAATTCAAAATATCTCAATAATATATCAAAAATTAAGCTCTAGAGTAGAGTAGAGAGAGAGAGAGAGAGAGCTCTTAAAAATAAGAAGGTAATATGAGAAATTGAGGTGAAGAAGACTAAAAATGTCTATAAAACACTCTTTCTTGTGTCCTTTTTTATATTCAATTTTGGAACCAAAGCTTATGTAGAATTAATTCTGATAATTCCCGCCATTTATCATTCTTAATTACATACCATAAAATAAAATTAACATGATAATTTTTGGCTTTAAAATCTAATTTTATTCGATTTAATAAAAAATTGTTGAAGTTAAGGAAGAAGATTGTTCAAACTCTTTATTCATGAGTTGAAAATAAATGGGTTGGTAAAAATAATTATTTATGGGTTAAAGAATTATTTTAAAACAACCCCAAACTCAAGTCTAAAATAAGATGGTAAAAAGCAAACCTAGGCCTTGGCTTAGAGCCCAAAACCAGTTGTTGTTTAAGGATTAAAACAACTATAACATTTAAAAGGAGGATGAATTAGGTATATACTAATATTGACAAATAATACCCATGTAAAAAGAGATAAGAGAGAGAATCTGCAAACTCGTTTTTAATATGGTTCAACAAGCTTATATTCACACCTCAAGTAAAAAAAATGTACTTAAGTATTATATTCCTTTACTAATCAAAGTTCAAGAGTACAATAGCCACTTGATGAACCCACATCAAGATTTTTACACCACTTGATGAATTCATACAAATATTTTTCACCATTTGATGAATCCACCCCGAGATTCTTCACTACTTGAAGATAATCTCTCTTAAAGATTTTTTTCACAACTTGATGAATCCATACCAAGATTTTTCCCATTTGAAGATATGTTATTTTTAAGATTTTTTCATTTGAAGATATACCCTCATCAATATTTTTTTTTTAGTGAAATTACATCACCAATACTAAGAGTTTTACCTATCTCTTAAAAGCTTACAAGAGTAATTTTGTTATCATAATTATCTCTTTTGGTAGAGTGAATAATACAATCGATAGTTTTAATATCTTTATATCTTATAAGATAGCTCTTATAGGATTTGAAGGTGTTTAAGTGTAGTGAGAATGAGATTGAATACTCTTGTTCTATATTATAAAGGTTTAATAGCACAAATTAGAGTATAATCAAAGATTGATGATTTTGAACTGTATTTACTCTTAGAATAACTTGTATATGATAAATGTTTGGATTTCTTTTTTAATTTTATGGTTAAACAAGCTATGTATATGTTTCTAGCAAAAACTAGTCGTTTATAGTCGTTACAGCCCCACTAACAACTTAAACGAATGACTAGTTCAGATTGGTCAAGCCAATCGGTCGATCATAATTTCTGTTGAATTCTCAGGTGTTCATCATTGATAAATAAGCGATCAACTGATTTATTTGGTCACACCAAAAAGTCAACCGATTCATGTAGAATTCTAGTTTTGACAGATTAACTAATGTGAATTCTTAGAATTTATCATATGATTTATTAATCATTTAAATGTATGCATAGTGAGGTATGTGAGTTCATTTTAATTGTGCTATCGAGTAGGATATAAAGATTTACATGAGCACTAAAATGAATACTTAATCTAAATCTTCATTTTTGCTTCATTCTTGGACTTCTTTATACTTATTGATATGTTCTTTAAATAAACATGTTTAAAACTTATTTTCAACAAAAACATATTATTAATTCGTTTTTTATTTTATTGTTATCATCAAAATATATAAAATATAAATATTTGATGTAAAGATCAACACCAGTGCCCATGCCAAAGCCGAGTGAGCACATGGCTTAAGACTAAACTTATTGTGTTTAGGCTCATCTATGACTTTTTGACTTTATGAATATATATGAAAATCTTATATATATTTTTTTGAAGTGAGATAGAGTTTTTTGAGTTTTACAAAAGATAAAAACTAGGTTTTTTGGTATAAAGTTTTTATTAACCTATCATTTATTTTAATTTTATTAATATTTTATATTAAAGAACTTTAATAGAAGAATAAATTACAAATTAGCTTGTTAAACTGTGAGGGATTATTATCTCATTGTTGCCGTAAATTATCAAATCGTAACTTGTAATATTTGTATGCAGAAGGTGCCATCATTCATGCCATGGAATTGCTACATGCATCTTGCTGAACTATCATATATATATATATATATATATATATATATATATATATATATATATATATATATGCTGAAGATATAATACAACTATCCTCAGATGGATTTGAATATGAGATATTTTCATTCACAAAATCTCAACCTTAAATAACGATAAAATTGTTTTTAGTTTATATGCAATGTATACACAAGTAAACGATAATATTAAATTAAACAAAAGAGCTGCCAATAAATAAAGTTTGTGACTTAAGAAAATTAATCTCACTTTATATGACACGTACAGACTTCAAATATATAATAAAAACATTCCATCCTACAACCTTGATATGTAAATCATGTCCTTGGAAATTATTACAACATATCCTTGGCTGGAGGGCATCTTTTATTCAAGCACCAAACTTATATATTGTTACAGTAGATAGACCTTTGAAATTATCATTTACTAGTTAATTATATCCTCCACGACCAGTTGGATCCTCATTATAGCCTCCACGGCCATTAGGATTCTCGTTGTAGCCTCCTCGACCATTAGGATTCTCGTTGTAGCCTCCTCGACCGGTGGTTTCAGCTAGGAGAGCCCTTCGTCCTAAGATGAGAAATGGGAAAATAGTAAACATAACAAGAAGAATAATAATAGAAAACAAGAATACATGTTGACCAGTAACATTTCCTTTTGTTTTTCATTAGTTGTAATGAATTGTAGCTAATGGAATTGAAGTTACGAGGCAACCAAGTTATTAATTAACAACTACTTGCAAATGAATATGCTCGACATGGAATGGAATTGAAGTTGAGAAGTAAATTCATGAAAGAATCTATGAGGATCCTATTGTGCTAGTAACTAGAAAATTAATGACCCTTTCGACAAAATAAAATGCACAGGAGATTCTATACAAACCAAGTGTAAGTGCTGCAGCTCCATCGTAATTTAGCGTAGCATTTGCCACCTCAGAAGACATGAGCAACAAAGTTGCAACAAGAAGTGTCATCACCGTGACAGGCATGGGCCTAGAGAAGGCTGATTTTGCCATGCTAAATTTACACTACACGCAAAAAGGTTTATGATAGATTGTGAGTACAAGGAAATGCAGAGCAATTTTCGCAATGTGGAGCTTCAGTTGGGATTGAGTATTTATAATGGAAAGTTGAGAAAATGTTAGCATCGTTGAATAATATGTAGAACCCCATTATCATTTTAATATTGCAAACTCTGGTTAATTGAGATGGACACGAAAGAGGACACTTGACGCCGGTCAATTTGATTCTCCAAGGTGCTACTTAATAATACAAGTAAAATAAATTAAGATAAAAAGAAATCACTCTTATCGCCGTATACTATCAAATTGATTCTCAAGGTTACCTTCTAGATCACTTTTATGTCGTCATGTTTGATAATATGATAATTGATATTTTCTAAAGTGTTTTTCACTTAAAAATATATTAAAATAATATTTTTTTTATTTTTTTAAATTATTTTTAACATTAACACATCAAAATGATATGAAAATACTAAAAACATATTAATTTTAAATAAAAAAATAAAATAAATTCAAATTAAAAAACAAAACATTTTTAAAACATAAAAATAAATAAAACCTATGAATTGATTCTCGTTTTCTTGCAAGAACCTCAAGGTTCAAGCTTATTTTGACTCAGCAAGCACATTTACAGTCAGCATTTAAGCGAGAGTATAACCATTTTAATTTCTTCCACTTTTTAAACGCAAAAATAAATAAAACCTATGAATTGAAGCGGTCAAAGGTGGAGTTCTTGTTTTCTTGCAAGAACCTCAAGGCTCAAGCTTATTTTGACTCAGCAAGCACATTTACAGTCAGCATTTAAGCGAGAGTATAACCATTTTAATTTCTTCCCTTTTTTTTAATACAGGTTTAGGTAATCTGTCATTTTCTCCCTTTCTTCTTTGCCCCATTTCGTGTCTATATTCCAGCTTTGGCTCGTTGTTCATTAAGTGGGAGTAAAAAATAAAGGGAAAACCCATCCATGTCCAAATAAGAAAATGCTCCATATACCAACCTTTTACCTCCAAGTGTTTTGTTGATAAATTAGTAACATTTGGTTATTGGTTAATATTAGATGTTTGTGGTAATCTTACGAACCAGGAAAATCTTTCATGGTCATGACAAAAATATTACACCTTTAACATCATGTGATGAGATCGGCTTATATGATTACCATCTTTTCTAAACCTCTCCCAAAGATTAATATGCATAAACCACTCCAAACTTAGTAAAAGGATGTTGTTAGTGTTAGATACCGAATGGTTTACCAAGAATTTCTTGGAATTAAGCTATCAGACCCCCAGAAGAATTATAATAAGCAACTGGGTCTGGCTCCGAGATGTTTATGATGTCGTGAGGATCCAGGAACTGTAAACACCCAATAATTAGGATCTTTATCACGATGGCATACAAATTAATTGATCTCTCTCTCCCGTAAAACTTACACGAGATAAAAATCCAATTTGAGAAAGAGGTAGTTCTTTTTCTGGGTTCATCTGAAGGGCCATGGGCCTCAGGCTATGATCCCAGTCCACATTTTCAGAGTTTAATTTACCATTTTTCTTGCTCTTTCCCCCATCTTGTTTGAATGTTTTGTCAAATACTAATGCGATTACATGTTAGAGCGACAAAACTGCTAATCTCATCCGTCCACGAACTGTAGCAACTATTTGCGGTTTATGGAAACAAATCTTTGGACAAAACTTCCATATTTCCCGATTTCAAGAGCAACCAGTTTCCACTACTAATTTCATATGACGCCGTGTACGAAATCATGGGTCCCAATAAACCGTCATAAACCGGGACCTATACACCGTATATTATGTCAAGCGACACCATGCCACGCCCATGTCTTTTATTTTCCTAGACCTTGTTATTTGGCAACACGCTGGACATGAGGTTTATAGTGCTATACAGCCACACATTGAACATTCTGGGATAAATAACAAAAACCAGAAGAAAATGAGTCGTGGAAGCTTGCTGAAAGTCAATTTATTAACCCTCCTATAAATTATTTCTGCAACTTTCTTATGGATAACATGAAAGTGATGCAAAACCTCCCACGTGATTTGAATTATGATCTCTCGATATCAGACCCTACGGGGGATAGTTGATAGTTGCCCATAACCGATTGATGGATATTCCTTTGATTTGTTTCTGCAACTAGTGATGACGTTTTCTTGTTGTTGTGGGTAATTTTGGAGGAAAACGGAATACGGTAAGGGGTGCTCGCGTCCACATAGTTTAGGCTTTGTTTTAATGCAAGTGCAAAAAATATCGTCGGGGTGTGTGTCGGTACTGAATCGCTGTCGAGGGAGAAATGAGACATTATTGTTCAGAAAATGACCTCTCGGTAAAGCTAAAACCACATACATTGTAGCACGAGTTTTTTTATTCGAAGAATGGTGTTGATAGAAGTCTATACATGGTGGGAGAAGTAGGCGTAGGTCTCGAACAGTATGGTAAAGAGAGAAGACCTCCTACTCTCTCCCCCTTCGTTTTCATCATGATACTCAATAAATACATGTGTAGCTGTTTATGTTTTCTTTGTCCAGTTAGCTGAATTCAATAAATGAAGAATTTCTCTTCCTTTTATTAACACCTCCCACAGTTATGAGCAAATTCAATTAGATATTTGCTCATAACATGCATGTAACCCACGCTTGCCGATTTTTTTTTTCCTTTAAAATTAATTTTAAGCATGGAAAGCTCATCAATCACATAGTAATGTAAAAAAATTCTGAGAGAATCTAAGAATTTATTTATAATTAGAATAAATAATGAAAAACAGAAGTATGTTAACTAGATATTTTTTAACTGTTTGGATTTTACAACTCAAAACCTGTGTAGAATCCTTTTTAATTTTTTTTTTTAATTTGAAGATAATAGCACATTTTCTTCATCGATCTAGTCCATTGAAAATAATTCAATTTCTCTAGATATTGGATTTAAATAAAAAGTTAGTGAAAAAAATATACCTTCTGATAATATTTATCAGGTTAATCTCAAAGATTTTAGTATTGAATCTTCTGGAACTAAGTAATACTAATTGTTAAAAAAAAACCTCTATAATATTAAAGAGAAATTTATGAACACTCAAACTTCTTGACTAATTACAAAAGCTTTTATATATATATATATATATATATATATATATATATATATATATATATATATATATATATATATATATATAAAAGGTCAAAGGGTAAGTTAATACTATTTATTCCATTCATGTTTCATTGCGGGTCAGATAATTTTTTAACAAAAAAAATATGCAAACTTTTAAAATGTGTTTTTTTAATCTAATTTTAAATAAAAAAATCTATGCATATATTTAATTAAATACATCGAGAACTATTTGTACTAATAAATATAAAAAATAAAGTGTTAACACGTCTATTTAACTCGTCTCGCTGTAGGTTGAATAATGTTTTTTTAACATGAAAGAATTAATGTGTAGGTGTTATTAACGCATTTTATGATATCGAGTAAAAAGTATATATAACCATTTAAAAATTGATGCTTATATATAATAAAATATAGTAAAGATCATATATGTTAATAAAAATATGTAAGATCTCAAGCTAATTTTTAACATAGTATAAGAATAGAACAATGTTGTAATTGCTACAATGAAACATCATTTCCGTCGTCTTTGTATAATAATTTTTCAAAAAAAAAGTGTAAAGAAAAAATATAACAAAAATAACAAAAAAATATGGATAAAAACAAAAAAGAATGGTATAAATAGGTTATGTATAAAGTGATAAATATTCAAAGTGTAACAAATAAAAAATAATATTTTTTTCCAATAAAAAAGTGTAAAGAAAAAAAAACTAAGAAAATATTAAAAAAATAAAGATAAGAAAATACAATGATGATAAATAAACCAAGTGTATATAAATGCCAAGTATAAAGAGAGAAATATATATATAAAAAAAACTAATAATTATAGTTTTATCACCTCTATGGTAAAACTAATTGGTAAAACTTATAATTATACAATTTTTACAAGAAAATTTCATTTCTTTTTAGTACATATATAATATCAATCAAGAGTAGCTCAATTGATAACCAAGCAACCATACGCAAGATTTTATTTTGTATCCATAAAACTGCTCGTGTCTCCTCAAAATTCCAATCGAAATTAAGCATAAAAAAAAAAAGGTTCAATTCTCCCTCGCAATTCTGCAACTAGCTCGTTCCATGAATGATCATGCATTGTACCTGATTGCTTGTTCTTAGTGTTAAGACTTCGGAAACCCAAGAGATGCATTGACCACGAAATTGAGGGATTTATGAACGAAGATCGAGGATTGACGTGTGGCAATCATCACCCGCAACCTGAGATCTAGACCATGATTATCGATTAATTTGGTTGTTTTCTTACGTTAAGGAAAGTAATAAAGTAGAAACCCTAACCATGGAATTGTTAGGGAGGAAGGCATGCCACGTTACAGTATTATGCACGTAGGCAACAAACATGGCCTAGCTAGAGGGAATGGGGATGTTTTCACCTTTTGTTCGTGACCTGTGGATTGTATCTATATATTTTTTGAATTGTGAGTAACATTATTTATATTTATAATTAATGCGACAAGTGATTTTCAATTTATGTGACTAATTAAACTGGTTAGATGATCAGTAACCAATATGAAGTGTTGGCTATATAAAAAAAAATAAAAAAATTGTGCATATGAGGTTGAAGCGTTGGTTACCTTTTTGAAATGTTGGCTACGTGTATAAAGGTGAAAATGATTTTTATTTTAGAAAAGAACACGTTATAAATAAAATAAAATAAATAAATAAAAATATATTAGTCGAAATAATAATAAAAAAATAAGATAACAATAAAAAAATATATCAATATATTTACTAACAGTGATTGAAATTAATTAAAAAATAGTTGTTAACTTAAATTCATTAAATTAGTTTTTTAAATATTAACTAAAGGTGTATTTGTTAAGAAAAAAAATATTTTCTTCTAATTTTTTAATTGAGTCATTTTCCATTTTCTAATATGTTAAAAAATTCATAAAAAAATAAAACAATTATTTTTTATTGTAAAGTTATGGTAATTAGATGAGAAAAATGATAATGTTAGTGATAGTGATGAAAATGTTGATGGTGAGTGTTAAGGAGTTATTATAAAATTAAATTATTAATGAGGCATCCTTTAATAGTTTAATTTTTTAAGTTAAGATGATTTTTTAATATGATATTAGAGTTTAGACACCAAATAGTCAAGAATTCAAATTTTTTTTAATTAAAATTATAATTCCAACACAAGATAGTGTTGACCCGTGTAAATTTTAGATTTAAAGAGTTTTAACTTGAGAGAATGTATTAAAGAATTAATATAAAATTATTAATAAGATTTCATCTAACAGCTTAAATTATAGATTAAGATGATTTTTTAATAATGAGAGTAGCGGAGCAGTGGTAGTGACAGGAAAGAAACAATAATATTAGTAATTATGATAATAATATTGATGGTGAAAATAATGAGGTATGCAATATATCAGTGATGAAAATATAAAAAAAATATAATTGTTCAAACCCAATATAAATTTATAAAATTAAAAAACTAATACTTTGATTAAGTTTAATTGCGTTTTGCAAATTTGTGATCCAATTAATCAATTTTCTTTAGATTAGAAAACACTATTTCATAAACAATTAATAAGAGGACAAAATATGGACCATCATCATATAAATTTAATAAAGATATCAAGCTATATATAAATTATGTATTTAAAACAAAATAACACATTATGTGACAAAATCTAATTATTATTTTTTTTTATCATAATCCAATTCATACTCTTAAAGTAGAGTTTCTATGATCATCTAACCCAGAGGAAGAAAAAGACAACGACAAGTTATAAGATGCTTTGACTTATCAACCTCAATCACCATGAAGAAATGCCACGTGAAGCAATAGAACCCACACTAGTACAGGTATGAACACCCAGCCTTTCTTAGCCCAAACGGCTCGCAACCGACCTCGTTTATATCAATCAAAATCATGCTACAAGCCCCATATTTCTAGTCCCCACACACATGCCCTTGCACTAACTATCACACAAAATCACACCAGTACACTTCCTGTTCTATCACCCCAGATCTCTCGTTTTTCTCTCCGTATCTCTCCTCAAACAAAAGAAGTGATATATAGCACTGCCTGCGAACATGTACTCTGCAACTGACCAAATGATGTTTCAATGCCCTCCTAGGCCATTGCCAAAGGAGAAGAAATGGAAATCCAAAGTCGAAGCTGCTCCAAATTGCCCTCGTTGTGCTTCTCCCAACACGAAATTCTGCTACTACAATAACTATAGCTTGTCACAGCCTAGGTATTTTTGCAAGGGTTGCAGAAGGTACTGGACTAAAGGAGGGTCAATAAGAAATGTTCCCGTAGGTGGTGGTTGTCGCAAGTATCGCAGAGCCAAGTCCTCTAAGGTCTCCCAGAATGAACGTGCTGCGGTTTCGGTGAATTATTCTAGGACTAACGAGACGACATTAGCTTGTTCCACGAATAAGGACTCAATGGCTCAACAAGGTGGAGCTAATGGGTCTGATATTGATCTAGCTGTTGTTTTCGCTAAGTTCTTGAATCAAGACTTGAGTTATGAGCCCGATTTTACTGGTGAAGAATTGCTTAATGAGGGCGGTGATCAGATGGTGGATGTATCGAATTCTTCAAATCCATCTGACAGCTTCCAAAATGATTCAATGATGGAAAGCCTGAAGCGGTCTGATCTGATCCAAGAATCCAATTTACTTGAGGGGCAATCTCAGGTGCTTGTAGGAGAGAAGCAACGACTTGAAGAAGAGAGAATTCAAGAACTCATAGAAAGTCAAGACCTGAATGCATTTGGGTTGCAAGATTTATTGAGCGATGAAATTGTACAAGATGCTTTGTGGTCTGATGATGCAACCTTGCCTAATTTTCCTAATTGGCAGCCCATGCTACAATTGCAAGATTTTGATTCATTTTCAGTGGATGATCGACTAAAGATTTCATCCAATTTTATCAGTGATAATAGTTGGAGTTCTTTGGATCTCTCGGGATTTGAGGTTTTTTCAAGACCTTGATATATACTTTATTATATTTGAACTTTTTTATTAGTTTTTATGTGATGATTTATTCACATGTTTTTCTCTTTCTTAAAGAATCATAATTGTTGTGTTGTTGGAAATTTGTTTAAAAAACATGATTAATTGAAATATTTAAGGTTAAATTAAGACTAGTGTCCATTCATTTTTTGAGTTAAAACTTTATTAAAATTTAATCTCTAATATTTATTCTTTAGCATGAAATATTAACATGATTTAAAAAAATTATAGATGAATAAGAAATTGATCTCAAAGAATCTTTTGTTGGCATGTTTTGGTGAAACTCAAAACTTTTTAAAAAACTTTATCCTATATTAGAAAGAAATAAAAATTTCTCAGTGTTTATAAAGTGGGTAGTTAAAAAGTTAAAACTAGACTCAAATATCACATAAGCTTAATTTTAAAAGAGAGAGAGGTCTTGGGCAAAATGGACTTTGGATTTAAATTCATACACGCGAGTCGGCTTGAGCTAGGCTTGGGTATGGATTTATTGTAAAATGATATTTTAGGCTATGAAATATTATTTTTTGCTAACTAAAATTTAAACTTAGACTTGGTCCATGAAAAATTATTTTTTTTCATCTTATTATTTATCCATTTCAACCTATGAATGTTAGCAGTCTTTTCTAGAAGCTTTTAATTTAAGTATAGTTATTTTTATTAATAGTATCCATGCTAAGACTTTATTTTTGTATCAATTACAAGTTTGAATAGATGCTTAATATGCATGCTAATATTCTTTTAATATATTTATGTTGTGAGCATGTTTGACATGAGTTTTTATTTTATTTTTAGATTCAAAATTGTATGCACTCTAGGCTTTCTTTGAATATTTTTTATGTAAATAAATTAAATAACATTACTTACTAGTCTACTATATTTATAACTTTTGAGAAACAAGTGTTACATAACATACCTATAAGAATGAAAGATCATGGCATAAACATCATTATAGATGGACTACGTGAATAAAATTAAATAAAATATACTATCCATGCCTTGTTTTCTCTTTGTTATTGATTTGGTTATAATAGATGACAAAAAGAATAACCATTGATGGGGAAAAAGAAATAGGCCAACTAAACCTAGGAATAAGAAAGGAAAAAAAGAGAAATAAAGGAGAGAGAGAAATGAAGGGTTTAACCAAGCCCAATAAAAAAATAGATAAGTGAAAAGAAAGAAAAAAAAAGTGAAAGAAGAAGGGCCCAACCAAATCCAAGAAGAATAAGAGAGGGGGGAAGAGAGAGAGAGAGAGAGAGAGAGAGAGAGAGAGGGCCCAACCCAGCCCAATGAGAAGGAGAGAAGGAGAAGAAGGAAAAAAAAAAGGAGGAGAGGAGAGAGAAGGGAGGCCTAACCTAGCTCAACAAAGTTCAGCATATTCGAGCCTAAAAAGAAAGAGACAGAAGAGAGAAGAAAAAAGAAAGAAGGAGAAGAGAGAACAGAAGGGTCCAATTAAGACCAAGAAGAATGAGAGAAAATAATAAGATTTTAACCGATCCTAACAAGGCTCGACCTAATCGATCCCAAAGGGTAAAAAAGAATAAAAAAAAAGAAAAAAAAAAGAGGAAAAAAAGGAAAGAATGTGTAGAAATTAATGGAGAGAAGGAAAGGAAAAAAGAAAAGAAAAGAAAAAACAGGTTACTATAACATCACTAGAGCTACTCTACCAAAACATCCTAGACCACGAAGAGCACCTTGCTGATAAAAATCCAATGACACCATGGAAAACCATCATCAAAGGTTAGAAGGACTTGCATGTATCACCTAAAGGAGCAAGCTTAAACACACTTCAATATGAGGTTTACATATGTTAGACACACTTCCTTTTTATTTTCTATTTCAATCATTGATTCTTTAAGAACTTTTTATTCCAGTCCTCAACTCAACCCAACGTAGCCCAATAAAGGAGAGGAGAAGAAAAGGAAGATTAAAATTTCCCAAATAGGCTTAACAACACCCACCAAGAAAAGTGAGGGAGAAAATGAAAAAAAAAAAGAGAAAGAGAGAGAAAGGTGGCCAACCCAAATCAGCAAACATACTATTCTTTTTGTGTTGTTAAATCTCATATTAGACTTGACACGAGGGTTAAGGAACTCTCAGTATATTGCCACCGTCCTAATTTCTCTGCTCTATAAGTTATTAGTGTGAGCACACACCTGAATTCCATGTTTTACAAGTTATCAGTGAGGCGTCTGTTTAAATGTCTTGTTTCATAGAGTGGGACTCTATGTGAAAAATTCATTTCATAGGTTATATACGGTGATGATCATAATAATGCAATTATTTTTCATGACTACTCTTACAAGTAAGATACACAATATGTCTATAACCCTACTCTCTATAAAAAAGATACATGAGATTTAAAGGTATATAAATACCAAAGACCACTATATATGGAAGAACAATAGATAAATACATACATAGACCACAACATACATTCTTGTATTTTTTTTTTCAATTTCTATATATTATTTTTCTCTTATGCTTTACTAACTTAGACATTGAAGGGTTCCTTGTTCTGCAAAGAGAACTTATTTTGCAGGAAAATGTATATTATCAACCCAAGCCCAATTAAAAAAAAAAGTCTTCAAAGTTCATTTAACAACCATGAAAAGACCTAAATTCATTTAAAGTTTTTCTTACTTTGTCAAGTAGTTATCTCCTTAATGGCAATTTTTAAATGCAAGTTAAAGAAATAAAGCATTTTCCAATTAAACTAATAATGGGTCATATCTAGAGGAATCATTTATACGTGGCTTACAGAGAATTATATATATTATAAAGTAATTACTTATTAAGTGGAGTGGGAGTAATAACTAGTACAAGAAAAACTAAAAAGTGTGGAAAAAAAATTGTGCACTCACACTCAAAACACTATGGCTTGCAATAATATTTTCTTTGTTTTTTATCCTTATGTGTTTTTCTAGTCCTATCACCAAACTTTTTTTATATATAATTATATCCTTCTATATTGTGTTGGTTGAGAATTAAGCTTCATAATATATTTTGATTTTTTTGTTATGGGATTCTCAATGCTTTAAAAAGACATCCTAACATTATGTTAAAGCTTGATATGGTAAAATAGAGTTTAATTTTATTGCTTATAAAAATTAATACTTAGGGAACTAAATTGACATTGAAGAAAAAATGAAGGCTATTTTTTTAATTTTTTGTCTCTTTAGTTTGAAACTTTTATATTTTGGTCCAAAATTTTATTTTGTTCACATTTCAATACCAAATTTAAGAGATTAGATAAAAAGTCACTAGCAAAAGAGAAATGAGAGGGAGAGTTGTTGGTAGTCTGTCTTTCGACAACCAGCAAAACTAAACGTTGTGTTAATGAGTTTTATTTGACAATAAGAATTCCATCAAGATGTTTCGACCTCTTATATTGCAGAAAAGATGAATCGGGACTGGAGAATGTTTTGTCTTTCAAGTTTATTTTTTATTTTTTGATCTATTAAAGATTGTTTTGATATTAGATATGAGTTTATTGAGGTTTATTAAAAAAAATTTAATTTTCAAGTTTAAAATTAAAGAGGTTGAAAATGGTTTTTTGTATGCAAAGACATGGAGCCCAATGGATGAAGAAAAATCAGAGGATGCATGTCGTCTACCTATTTGAGAATTAGAAAGAGCTTCTGAGCTGTGGCATCCACCTAGATGCCAAAGCAGTTGCAGTATTCTCGTCATCCTTGCTTTGCTCTAGTCAGTAACATTAATCTTGAAACGAGTACCAGGCCCCATTGCCTTCATTAACTTGCGAAGGAATTGCATGGCGTTCTGTACATGGTCAATATTGTATACGTTCTGCTAACATTCAGGGATATTGTGATATACTTGCATTAAATTTGTACAATCAAGCTTGGACGAGAGTATACATTTCAGCTATGAGGTCAAGATCTTAGTACAATATTTTCACATAAAAAGGAAACAAACAATTAATTGGAGAAAAGATGGAGCTGAAAGCTACAAACCTGTTCTCCAATAACTGGAGTTCGAAAATTGAGGTCCTGAAAATTGCAGTCATGTGAGAGAACATCCTCCAATAATTGTACTTCGCTTCTCGGATTGAAGGCAAGGAATAACTTTCGGATAAGGATGCCAATATCATTAGCAGCGATATCCGATGATAAACCAGGAGCATCATAACTGCACCACACTAATTTCCTTTGGTCCTTTTTGTTCTTTGCTGCAACATTTAGTTGCCTTTGTGTTGCTAATGATAGTTGAGGAAAGGTGGACTTGGGGATAGGAGAATGGACATTAATGTTGACTACTGGGTTGTTCAAATACCTTCGCACTGACATTATTTGGTTGGACTAATGGCAATTTGTGATTGAGGTTTTTTCTCAAACTCATGCAGGCAGGCTCCTAGACAATAAGGACTCATTGATGCCATGGCTCAGTGTAAGAGTGGAAATATCATTTTTACTTAATCGTTTGATGGAGGGTCTAGGCATCCAGCAAGCAGAATTTCAAGACTTTTAGTGAGGCAAAGGAGCCGATATTCCTTTGTTTTTGGCGTGAGAAAATAGGTGTGAAAGCTAATGCAAATGGAGAGAGTCAAGACTAGCATGTATGATCATGTGTACTTCTTGGGCTCGTTTGGTCATGAGTATGTGTGATGGGGCAGGTCTGACTGGCCCAATGACGGAGGTGGAGCTTAAATTTAGACATGAGACGAAATTAAAATTGCTTTTTATATATCATCTTCCACATGCATTTCAAACATTATAAGTGTAGTTACTCTGCCTTGTTCTATATACCAAAAGCAATTACTCAACCTCATGCATGTGTATTGGGGGACTAGATGTTGGTCAGAATCTCTTATTACAACTTGTGAAACCACATTTTGACTTGGCCAATGTTGCATCCATTAGGCGATTTTACCTTTGACAAATACCAAATATGCTTACGCAAAGCTTCCGGCAACAAGGAACGACTACAATTTCAACCAAACTATGCATTCGATTTCGAATAGGTGATTTTTTTAGATGATTCTCTGTTGATAGATCAATAGATAGAGTATAAATATTGTTAAATTTAACTAAACTTTATATATATATATATATAGTAATCTAATTTTGACTTTTTAAAAAAATATTTTTCCAAAAAATTCTAAAACATGTGAAAAACATCAAAAATTCCAAAAACAAAATAGTATTTTCAGACATTCACACACAATTTTTCAATTTTAAATTTATTTTCTTTTTAATGTCTTTAAAAAAAAATCAAAATTCAAATAAATATGTTTTCAATGCATTCGCATCCATTTCGTATTTCGTGAATACTTTTCTTATCAAATTAATATTTATGTTGTTTTTAAAAAATATCAAAATAAAAAAAAGGGTGAAAAAAGTCTTAGGCCATAAATAAAGGAGAAGAAAAAAGAGAGATGAGGGCTGAAAATTTGGAGAGAGAAAAAACCTTGCCACCACACTTTATGTCTCCAACCAAAAAACCCTAACTTCATATTTCCTACCAAAAACCCTAGCCACCATAAGATTTTGGGAGAAAGTGAGCTCAAATTTAACAAAGAAACCACACAAAAAAAACCCTAGCATTTTCTCTTCCACCAATAACCCAAAACCAAACCAAGAAACCTAACCACCCCTCCACCTCCTTCACTGAATTCCGATCACCCACACCACTATTCCAACAACCAAAATCTTCCCCATAACATCCATGGCAGCATCGAAACTCGTGGTAGCCATAAATCCAAGAGAAAACACCAAAAAAAAAACTACTAGTAGAAAAGACAACAAGCCAACTGAAAACTTTCCAACCATGGATCTCTCTCTCTGAAGGGAGATGAACAACACCTCCACTACCAGGAGAACTATAAGGAAGTGGTGCAGCGTGCGGATATAGCCACTCTCCCCTCCAGTAAGCTCAACAATGCCTTGCAAGGTAGACTGTCTAGAAAAAAAACTGTATCGATGACAAAAAAAGATGAACTTGGAACGACTGAATATCTCTCAACGGATGGAGGTGATGTACACCTCCACCACCATTGCAAAAAAGACTAAGTGGTTCTTTTTGTGGACTAGGCCATTCTCGTCCACTACCTACAGTTTAGCCAAATTAAGTGATGCAATCTGAGCCGCCACAACCAAATTTTCTAGCACTATTTTATAACTTTCACCTACTATTTCAGCCTCTTCTAGTCCGTCTCGTCCACTCTAGAAGGTTAATTTTAAACCCTAAATATATTATGAATGATTATTGTGGTTTGTATTGATTTGGATGAATATTGTGATAAAAGTTTTGTGTTTGACCAATGTTGAGATTGATTGTGTATGTTTGTAGACATTTGAATTTTTGCATGTTCAATTTCTCAACATGATGTGTTTTATGATGATATTTTGAGATTGATTCATCTATATGAAATTAATTTTGTGTTGGAATAATCTTAGGTTTGTGATTTTATTTTAGGGATAAAATTTTAGAAGTAACATATATTTTCAAACTCTTGAGTTTTGGTCGTGATTTTATTATCCATGGGTTAACATAGGATAGGTAACCCCTTAATGGTATTTATCCTTAGAATTTGACCCAAAAATAATAATGAAATTATATAAAATATATATTTTCTATACTAAATTTTGGTTGTAGTTTTATTGTCCATGGATAGTCACAGGATAAATAACCCTTTAATGGGATTTATCCTAAGAAGTTGACCCAAAAGTGATACTACGCGACACACTAAATTTTAATTATGGTTTTATTATTCATGGATCAACATAGGATAAATGACCCCTTAGTGTGATTTATCCTTAGAAGTTGACTTAAAAGCGATAATAAAATCATTTTGAAAAATATATTTTCTATATATAAATTTTGATCATAATTTTATTATCCATGGACTAACATATGATAAATAACCCCTTAATGAGATTTATCACTAAAAGTTTACCTAAAAGCAATAATAAAATCATTTCAAAAAATATATTTTCAATACATAAATTTTGGTTGTAATTTTATTATCCATTGACCAACATGGGATAGATAACCCTTTAATTGGATTTATACTTAGAAGTTGACCTAAAAGTGATAATAAAAATATTTTTAAAAAAATATTTTTCAAGGCACATTAGACATTTTTTTTCGTTAAAAACAAACAACAATGCAGCTTATTTTAGATAGGATGTATAAGGTGATGCTTATTTTTTCTATTACATAATCAGCTCCTTATCCAAAACCTTTGAAAGATCACTCAAGGTTCTTAATTACCATAAAATTAGTTGGAAACTCCTTTTCCATTTTTACCCCTTCTCACACCAATAACTCGTCTCGGTGTTAGGTGGCGACAATATAAATACATATAGAACATTTATATTTCTTTTAAAATACAATATAATATATGCATATCTTATTATTCACACACACACACACACACACACACATATACACACCTTAAATATTTATATTACTACTTCATTTTATGTTAAATAATAAATAATACTAAAATAAATATGGACGTTTAGATAATATATAAATATCTAAGTTTTGTACTTGTTGGATAATAAATAAGGTATGGATACAATAAAACCCAATATGTGGATATACATTGTTATCCTTGTATACAAAGGGCTTTTGTTTCTGTAAATATTGAAAATAATAAATTTGTTTTTTCTAATAGATTCACTTGGGCTTTTATTATACTATTGTTGGAAAAAATCTATAAGGTGGCCTATATTATACTAAATTTTGTTGATTGGAAGGAAAATATTCATTTTGCATTGGGGTGTGTGGATTTGAATTTGGCCTTACATATAGATGAACCACTCATAGGAAATGCTTAGGAAAAGACTAATTATGAGTGGTGGGAGTGATCTAATCACTTAACTTTAATGATCATAAAATCTTGCATAAGTAAGAGTATTAGGGGTTTCATCTCTCAATGTTCCAAGACAAAAGATTTCCTGAAGGTCATAAAGGAACAATTTGATTATTGTGATAAGACATTAAAAACTTAATAAAGAGGCTTTCAAAGATGTTATTTGACTATGATACGAATGTTCACGAACACATTATGAAAACTAGGGACATTATTGCTCAATTGAAGTCTTTAGAGCTTGAGATTTCCATGTCATTTTTCATTCATTTCATCTTGAACTCTCCCACCGTGGAATAAGGTTCATTTAAGATTTCTTATAACATACATATGAAAAACTGGTCAAATAATGAATTATTTACCATATGTGTTCAATAAGAAAGGAGATTGAAACATGAGAAACTTAAAAGTGCTTATTTGGTTTCTTAAGAAAATGTCAAGAATGGTAAAATGACCTTTAATGTGAATAAGCATAATAATATGCTAATAAAGCAACACGGTAAAAATAACTAACATTTCTTCTACAAGAAATATGGACATGTTAAGAAAGATTGCTCTAAGTATGAAATGGCTCATAAAGAAAAGTAAATTCATCTCTTTAGTATGGATTGATTCTAGTTCTATAATTTATATTGTTAATACCATACAGAGCTTTCTGTGTCTAATAAAGCCGAAGGGAAATGAAGGAGGCATCTGTTCAAGAAATCAAATAAGCTACAAAGTTAAAGTTGTGAGGACTTTTAGTTTAGTTTTAAAATTTAGACTTGCTTTGAATTTGAAAATTTTCTTCTATGTTCCATTATTTTCTAAAACTTTTATTTTAGTTTCTAGACTCTATAATGATGGATATGGATTTTTATATAATGGAAACATTTTTAGCATTTTAAAAAATAAATTTTCTATTAGTGGTGGAGCATTAATTAATGGTTTATATAAAATTGATCTAGACCCTTCTTTTGAGCTTAACTATTTATCAATGCATGCTTATTATGGTATTAAAAAGAGCAAGATTGATGAGAATTTGTTTATATTACGACATAAGAGATTAGCTTACATCTCCATTGAAAGAATTAAAAGAATAGCGAATGATAAAGTTTTAAACGCTCTTGATTTTACTAATTTTTGTACTTATGTAGATTGCCTAAAGGCAAAGCAAACTAACAAGACCACTAAAAAGGCCTCAAAGAGCTTAGAAATTTTAGAAATCATACATGTTGACATATGTGGACCATTAACACTCCATGCTTAAATGGTCAAAGATATTTTATCATATTTATTGATGACCATTCTAGATTAATATGTCTTTATCTTTTATTTGATAAGGCTGAAGCATTTGATGCTTTTAAGACTTATAAGGCTGAGGTAGAGAAACAAAAGGAAAAGACCATAAAAATTGTAAAATCAGATAGAAGTGAAGAGTATTATGGTGCGTACACAGAAAAAGGATAAATGCTAGGTCTATTTGCAAAGTTTTTTTTTTTTAAGAAAATGATATTATTGCATAATATACAATGTTTGGCACACCATAACAAAATCATGTGGCCAAAAAAAAAAATCGTACACTTAGACATGGTAAGGAGTATGATTAGTAATTTTAATGTACCATTATCATTATGGTGTAAAGCACTAATGACTGTTATGTATATTTTAAATAGGGTTTCATAAAAAGCTACGTATAAAAAACCTTATGAATTATAGAATGGATGAAGGTTTAGTTTAAATCATACACATTTATGGGGTAGTCTTGTTGAGGTAAAGATTTATAATCCTCAACTAAAGAAATTCAATCCAACAAAAACCAAAGGATAGTTCATTGGTTATGCAGTGAACTCTAAAGGATATAAGTTTTATTTTCTTTCTTATAGTATAAGAATAATAGAGGCAATAAATGTGAAATTCCCTGAGGATCTCATTTTTAGTGGGAGTGATTTTCCTAGAAATATAGAATTTGAGGAAACACAAGATTCAATTAAGTTACATAAATATAAAAGACAACTGGTTATTTTTCAAGAAAATCATTTAGATGATTTTGAACAACAACCAATTTAAGGGCAATCAGTTCAAGAGAAACTAGTTCTTGATGAAGTAAGCTCACATGAGAAAATTAAATTAAAGATATCTTCAAGAACAAGGAGACCAATAATTTTTAATGACTATATTGTGTACCTTCAAGAGTTTAACTTTGATGTTGGACCTAAAGATGATCTAAATTTGTTTCATAGCTATAAATAGAGAAAATTCTTTTTTTAGTATAATATCATGAAAAACAAAATGGAGTCTACGTCTAAAATTCAAGTTTGGGACATCATCCAATTACCATAAGGATCCAAAGTCATTGGTTATAAGAGATGCTCCTGGTAATATCGAATAATATAAAGCTAGACTTGTAGCTAAGGATTATACTAAAAAGAGAGGGATATACTACCATGAAACCTTCTCTCCAATTCTTAAGAATGATTTATTTAGAATAATAATGGCATTAGTAGCTCATTTTGATTTTGAGCTACATCGTATGAATGTTAAAACAACATTTTTAAATAAAAATTTGGATGAAGAGGTATATATGAATTAGCTCGAAGGTTTTTAAGATGATACAAATAGCCACTTATTTTATATATATATATATATGTGTGTGTGTGTGTGTGTGTGTGAACTAAAACATACCTCTCGACAGTGGTATATTAAATTTCATAATGTTATAGTCTTATACAATTTTATTAAAAACATTATTGATCAATGTATATACCTTAAGGTTAAGGGGAACAAATATATCTTTCTTATCCTATATGTAGATGATATTTTACTTACAAGTAATGACTTGGGTTTGCTACATGAGACAAACAATTTCTTTCTCAAAACTTTGATATGAAGGATTTGGGTGAAGCCTTTTATGTCATTGGTACAAAGATTAAAAAAAAACAGGTCTCAAAGGATATTAGAATTGTCTTAAAAAGCCTATATTGAATTTTTTTTTTTGAAAGATTCAGAATGTCAAATCGTGCACCTTCAGTAGCACTCATTGTCAAAGGGGATAAATTCAATCAGAATCATTGCCTACAAAATGCATTGGAAAATGAGCAAATGAGAAACATGTTGTATATATATGCAGTTGACAGTTTGATGTATGCACAAGTTCGTATAAAACCTGACTTGGCATTTGCTGTAAGAATGATGTGAAGGTTCCTAAGCAATCCTAAAATGGACTATTGAAAAGTTGCTAAGAAAGTTATTAGGTACCTCCAAGAAACCAATAATTACAAGTTAACTTACAAGAGATTAACTTTTTTTTAGTTAATTATCTAAATATTTTTTTATGTTATCCTTAGAGATTAAAGAGATGTTTTATACATATAAAGTATTATTTTATATATTTTTGGGATATATAAAGTTAGACCCGAATGATTTATTGGAAGTTCATTCATAAAGTTTTTTTTGCTCATTAAATGCTTATTTTGAGGATATAATAAATTGTAATACACGGAAGGAAGTACTTGATTATAAAATGTGACCACTATGATTTATATATTGTATTTTTTTTTATTTAAGAGTGAGTGTTTCCACTTGCTAGATTTTTTGAACTCTATAAATATATTATCACTTTTTAGGTGATGTCAAGTGAAAGAATGATGGAAAATATTTTTAAGGTGGCCCATATGTCATGTATATTTTTTAAATTAAGTGTCAATTATGGCTTAGAGCCCATTGGACTTTAGTATTGTGATTCCAGCATTTTACCAAGAGAAATATTATTTCCTCATTTTAAACAAAACAATTCTAAAAAAAATATAAATGTTTTAAAATAAGATCTGAAATAATTAATATATTATATATACAATGAGATTTCTTGAATATATTATGGTTGATATTTCTACTTTTCCTTTCTTTAAATATCGCTGATATATATACAAGGCTAACATTTCTGTTACATGCCCTGATAATTGTGGATTGAGGGAGGATAGAGATTTTAGTTTCTAGATGAATTCTGAATTAATTTGGTGTTTGATATTAGTCTAAAATTATAAGAGGATAAGGATTTTAGTTTTTAGGTTTTCATGGTTGTACTTGACGGTGTCAAGGGTTATGGTTTGGTTAAGATTGTGTTTATGGATGAATTGTTGTAGAGGGAATTGATGAAGAGTGTGACTTAGATTGGATTTTTTATGGTTTCCATGGTGGAGAAAACTGTGATTATTAGTTGTGTGTTGTTAAAGGTTTTTTTGATACTAAAAAAAAGATGGTTTATGTGTTTATCAGGTAGTCATAAGGTTTATAGGTTTTTAATTGGTTGATAAGTAGATTTTTCTGGTCTTATATGACTAGTTTTCTAGGCATATTTTAGACAATGTTTTGCTTGCCTAATATTTGATAACTTTGAATTAGATTTTGGTGTGAGTTTAGAAAAATTGGTAATGGTGATTGAAAGCTAGTTTAACTTACAAAGGTTGTTGCCTAATCTTTGATATCACTAGTGTAAGTGATATTGCAGTATAGTTTTGTGATTGCTGGCTATAGTTTTTATGATCTCTTTTAGGTTTAATCACGTGATTAATTAATAAACAAAAAGCTATGAAAAAAAAATATACATTAAACCATAAAGACTTAGCTATTTTATCTCTAAACAAATTGAATTAAACCATTACTAAGAATTTACAGCAACAAACCCAGGATTGAATGAACTTGTAGAATAACATGAATAAGAAATTGATAGTGGCTTGAGAGAGATTAAATAAAATCATGAATTTGATATTAATTTGAAATAACCCATAGACCTGTAAATCCTATAATTATTAGAAACAAGAAATTGATAGTGACTTGATGAAATCATGGTTTTGACATTAACTTGAAATAATCTCACGATCCTACAAATACTACAACTAGTATGAATAAGAAATTGATAGTAACTTTGAAACAGATTGCAAACAAAACTAAAAAAGAAATGCAATTAAAATCATTATAGAAAATTTGCAGCATCAAAACTATGATTTAATAAACTTCATACACCCACAAATCATATAGTTAGCATGAATCAGAATTTGATAATTGAATGAACTCTTGGACTTCCTAACATATAACTTACATGAACTAGTAACTTTAGATAGATTGCCAACAAGATTCAAACCATAAATTCAACTAAACTTGGGATGAACATATCAAGGATTCAATTTCAATGAGGATTCTACATCTTTTAGATTCAAAACTTATAGTATGACCTTATTCATTTCATAGAAACCTAACAGTAACATGAACTACTATAATCATAAAAAATAAAGGGTCATGATAATGCCTTCATAAGAAATTTCAAAGCATCATTATAATAACAAAACATGTGATATAATCATAATATGATCTTGGTAGAACTAGATCATACATGAAATTAGATGTCATGATAATCTTTGATTTTTTTCACCATTGATAACCTCTAGAACAAGCCTTTTCTCCTTATTTTTCCACAATCCATCTAAACTTTTTTTTTACCAAATAAGTTTCTCTTCTGTTACTTTTCTCTTTATATTTCTTCTTAGAATTTTCTCTCTATGTTTGTGTGTCTCTTTCTAAAAAGAGAAAGGGTATTTATAGGTGAGAATTCGAGGGTTGTTGGGGTGATGAGCTAGGATGGAAAAGCTTAAAATCTAGGATTGAAAAGGGACTAAATTTATAGGATTAGGGTTGACTATAAGCATGTATTTGGCTCAGATCTTGGTATCAACTCAAAAGATAAAAACAAGATTTTTTTATATCTTAATCATAACCAATATGTTAGTGAAATAAAATCACATGTTTTTATGTTATTAGAAGATCAATCATGATCTGAAATTGAAGTTGAAGATCGAAGTTCATGTTAAGATCATAGGATTCAAATATATTTCTAAAAAAAAGAACGATAATTTAACGACGTGTCATTCCATTTAAAGTGGAATGACATGTCGGTTTGGGTTCTCTATGACGCGTCATTTCATTTAAAGCGGAATAACATGTTGTTTAAAGCGGAATAACATGTTGTTTACAACTGCAATCACGATTATATGATTACCAAAATAATGTTATTTCAGAAATGTTAGAAGTCAATTTATTCTCTCAATTTAGGCATTATTTTAGTTTTAATCATTGGTTCTATATACTTTCAATTTAGCACAATTTGACCTTTTTCTTCATGTTTTCTTTCAATTAAGCGCTCAACTAATCCACTTTTAAATTCTATATTTGGTCGCTTTTTACAGTTTGGTTTTAGTTTTCAAAATTGTGTGTTTTTGACCAATTTGACTCCCAATTTTGATTTCTTCTTCAATTAAGCTTCTAATTGAGTTTTTTTATTTGGCCATTTGTTTCAAATTAATCTTTAGTTCTTTAATTTTTCAAATCTTAGCAAATTAAGCTCTTTTCTTCAATTTCTCTTCAACCGAGTCCGTAATTGCAATCCAAACTATTCCGGGATCTTTTTTACAAACTTCCTAACTTAATTGACTTGTGAAACTCAATTATTTTTCTAATTTTTCCTAGCTGTATATTTGTTCCTCACTTTTTATATTTATATTTATATTATTTATTTATTGGATGATTTTCTAACTATTTATAACTTAGCTTGGTGCACAATATTAAAAATGATGAAAAATAATAAAATAATTAAAAATTAACTGAATTTATTGGAAAAACATTTCTTATTTGAAAATTACCAAAAAGGGTGACCCGCGGCCCAATGAAGTGCGAGCAAACTATCGAAGTATATCCTATAACTATTATTTTTTTATTTTATTTTCAAAAACATTCTTCTATATTGACAACAAATAAAGTATATTAGAAATATGTTTTAAGAACATGGTTAATAAATATATTTGAAGTCAAATTAAAAGTGAGATCCACTTACTTTTCAAGTTGAGATTTTATTAGAAATTATTCCTCAGCAAAAATACTTTAACATGGAACATTAATTTGTTTGAGAAAATTATAGATGAACAAGAAATTGTTCTCAATCAACCATTGGTTAACATGTTTTTTAGACCTAAGTACTCCCAGTCCTATATTGAATAATTACAATATTTTCTTGTAAGTTATATAGTGGAAAGTTGAAGAGTTAAAATTAGACTCTAGGTCATCGATATAGCATGATTTGCAGAGATTGTGGTTTCTGAGTGGTTATATAGGGATTTACCCTAAATATCTATGTTAATTGCCTAACAAATATTTTCATAGACCAGTGGAACAAGTCTAGACCCAAAGAAAGGCTTGGTTACACTAGACTAGGATAATGGCTTAAAATAGCGATACTAAGATATTCAATTGTTGGATCAGACTTAGATTTTTACAAGAGATTATAAAAAAAAACAATTTTTCTATGGAAACCCATAAAGTTGGTTATTGGACCATTAAATCTCTTGAAATTAGGCTTAAAAGTTGTTGTTTGGGTCAATTTTGCTAGATTTATTGTTTGTTTTTTTATTTTATATTATTTCCTTTATGTTTTAGGATTTTGATTTTGATTTCTTGTTTAGGTTGATTTTTCTAGCCTATAAAAGGCATTCTAAACCTCTTTAAGAGGTAGAATTGGTCATATTAATATTTAAGAAATAAAATAAAGTTTTTCATATTCTTTGAGTTTTAATCTTATTTCAGTCTATCTTCTATCTTTTTATACTTGTCATTATCTTGTTGTGCTTCATCTACATTAGTCACCTAAGCTTTAGAAAATAGAAGCCCCAAGCTAACTGAGCTTTGGGTTTAAGCCACACACACTTTCTTGGAATGGCATGAGGCTTGGATCTAAGTTTGAGTTTACATTAAAATAATTTTAATGGGAAAATATGTATTTTTAAAAAGCAAGAATTAATTCTGATAATTAACATAATTAATTTTGCTTGCATAACCTCTTTTATCTTATCTTCCTATGTTTTTTCAACTTATTTGCCTATAGTTTTACTTAGTTTTTGCACTTTTTCGCTTTTGTTTAGGTTCTTATACTTCATTAAGAGATATTGAGTCAAATTATTCTATTGGTTCTTAAACTTTTAAAGAAGATGCATTCTTTAAAGTTAATTGTTAAAATTTTAGGAGGTTATTTTTAATAAGATTGTTTGCACCAAACGACGAGTATTTTAATCTTAAATATAAAGGGTTTAATCATTGACAATTTATTATAATACACTTGTTTTAATTCAATATTTTATGTTTTAAATATATTGATATGTTTTGTATGGGTTAAAAAATTTATTTTAATATATTTTTTATTAAAAAATACTCTTAAAATTTTTTATGAATTACAATACCAAACATGCATCCACAAAGAATAAATAAAAATTATAGTTTGAGTGGCAATTCTTTTAATTAGAGGGTCAATTAATGTCACGGTCTCACTCATTAAAGTTTGCTATTAAGGTGTGCAAGTTGAATGTGATCATATTATAATTATTGATTGTCTCATCATAATTATGTGATTATGGTGTAAATATGTGGAAACATACCATAATATGGAATTTATGAAATTATCTCTTTTTTGGGCCACAGGTTGCTAACTACAGAAATTGCATTCTTACTCTCCTTAGTGCCTTTTACATATGTGTCAAGTCTTTGTCTGCTCGACAATGACATTGTCCCCTTGAACACTAGAGTAGTAGTGGCCGTGTTAGACTTACATGGAATATTTTATAGATTGTATTGTTTATTTTAAATTTAATTTTTTAAATTAATATATATGGTAATAATTAAAAGTATGATAATTAAATTAGATTGTATGCATGTTTATGAATTTGAAGTAAAATACTTAATCTTGTAATTGAATTCAAAATAATTTTCAAATAAGCACATTGTAAATATTTTAAATTTTGATTGAATTAAACAAGTTACTAACATGTAAAATGGAGGGTGAAACATTATATCCAAGATTAAAGAACATTTGTCAGCACAAAAGCATTAAAACTATATATTAAAGTTAAAATTATACATATACTAAAAGAAAATAATGTTTTCCTAATTGTAAATTTTTCTAAGTTTTTATTTTAATGGATATTGTTGCGATGACAAACCTATAATTGTTTTTTTGGTTTTTTTTTATAAAAATGTTTTGCTTAGATTTTTTTTTACTTAATATATTTATCACTTTACACTTAGTTTATTTATCACCTTTTTTTTTTGTTTTTATTTTCGTTATTTTGTAATTGTTTTTAGTTTTTCCTTTCCTTTTTTTATATTGTTTTTTGAAAAAAAAAATATTTTTTTATTTTTTATATTTGGAATATTTATTACTCTACACTTGACCTATTTATACCATTTTTTTTTTGTTATCTTCATTCTTTCGTTTGTTTTTGTAATTGTTTTTTTTTCTTTACACTTTTTTTTTTTTAAATCTATACAAAGACTAAAAGAAAATAGTATTTCAATATAACAATTGCAATATTGTCCCATTTTCTACTATAAAATAAATTAACTTGAAATCTTACACGTTTTTATTAATGTATAAGATCTTCAATTCATTATATTATATGTAACTATTAACGTTTTGATTCACGGTTGTTTTTTTTACTCGGTGTTAAATTAAAAACACGTTGATAACACCTGCATATTTATTATTTTACGTTAGAAAAAAAAATATTTGACCCACAACAAAGTGAGTCGAATAGATGCGTTAATTAATACTTTTTTTTTGTAATTATTAGCACAATTAGTTCTTAATTTATTAATTAAATGCATGTATAGGATTTTCAATTTATAATTAGGATTTATTTTGTAAAAAATATTAAAAAAACTTATATATTCATTTGTTTTGCCAAAAAATCAATTATACAACCTGCGGTTCGGGTTAAATTACTAGTTAAAAACTAATTAACGAACGAGGGAGGAATAAAGTTGCCAATATTGTACTAACAAAGGAGGGTACAAAAAAAAAAGGAGGACATTAAAGTTGTGTTACTTTTTCATTGTTTCCATGAGTAGGTTCATGCATGGAGGAGACATAGGTTCTCTCTATACGAGGCAAGGATCTTTCCTATTATCTCTTTGGAGAAAGATCATTTGCTAGCATGATAGAGAAACACCTTTTCTTTTCTTTTCTTTTCTTTCAATCCCATACAAACTGATTAGGAGAGCTTACCTCGATTATATTTCAGAGCAGGTTGTGGTGTCCACCTCCTTTTTGGTGCTTGTCCTTTTCAAACTCTGGATTGTAGGGCATCTTAACTCAAAAGGATGAACAATCATTGTATGGTATTAGACATTTATCCTGCACGTAAAAAGAAATATTAACAGACATCACAACGTAACAATTCTTTTTGAAATATGAACCTCATCCCATGGCCTACGTCTGGATCATAATCGGTCCCGATGCATTAACATTTTGGTTCGTGCAAGCAAGATGATCTGCCGCGCTACTGTTATGCAGTCTTAATCATAAAAAAATGTCATATTTAACTTATAGGTTATTTTCACAATAATTTCTGACAGAAACTTGAGAGAATATGAGTGCATATATAATACAATAACATCATTTTCACTACTGAAATTTATATGTTTAGCATGTTTCGATAGAGATTTCTTTTTTAGCGTCTTCTTGTCATATAGCTAGCTAGCTAGAATCATGGAACCAAATTACCACAATCTTACAAAAGAAAACATGAACAGTCTCAAATCCAATCTTGTTCCCAAGTTTTTCACACATTTCACTGCTAATTGGTGTTTCAGATTTCAATCTATGAAAGCGTTTGCATATCAATGGACATCCATTTAAACTCAAAAACTTACAGCAGTAGTATCACATCAATACTAAATATACTGCAGCATGACAAGTAAATCTGTCAACGTTACCATCGGTTTGGCCCGAGAAACAGCACACAAACTCATATGCACATCAGAAAGAAGGGTCACATAATAAAATTTTGAAGGAAGACAAGTATCAAAGCCCAAAAAATCTCTATATGCAAGCTAGAATTGTACTGTATCGGTACCCATCTAGCTACTCCAATACAAAATTACAAACAAGTGGAGTTATCCACAGAACAGTAGAGGATTTCTAGTCTGCAGATAGTAGTCTATTACGTCAGTAAATGTGGAATAAAGTAGGGGCATTTCAATATTCGACTGTCATAAAAGAACACAAACAGAAATTTGAGAGACTGGTGTGCTATAATTAAATGAGATAGCACAGTAGTAGAGAGAACCGACCGCATGATGTCAAGCAATGCTATCACAATTTTTCTCTTGTTTCTCAACATCTCTATCTTTCCAGCCATCTCTGCCTTGAACCAAGAAGGCCACTCTCTGCTTTCATGGCTTTCAACCTTTAACTCTTCTTTTTCATCTACTTTCTTCTCAACATGGGATCCAAGCCACCAAAATCCATGCAAATGGGATTATGTAAGATGTTCTAGCAATGGTTTTGTCTCAGAAATAATAATCACCTCCATCAACCTTCCTACCGGCTTCCCTACCCAGCTTCTCTCCTTTAACCATCTCACAACCCTCGTCCTTTCAAATGGAAATCTTACTGGAGAAATTCCTCGGTCGATAGGAAACCTGTCCTCACTGAGCACCTTAGATCTCAGTTTCAATTCTTTGACTGGAAACATCCCAGCAGAAATTGGCAGACTATCTCAATTGCAGTTACTTGCACTAAATACAAATTCATTGCATGGTGAGATTCCAAAAGAAATAGGAAATTGTTCAAGGCTTAGACAGCTGGAACTCTTTGACAACCAGCTCTCCGGAAAGATTCCTGCAGAAATAGGACAGTTGTTAGCTTTGGAGACCTTTCGTGCGGGCGGTAACCCAGGAATTTATGGACAAATTCCAATGCAGATATCCAACTGCAAAGGACTACTCTTTTTGGGTCTTGCAGATACTGGGATTTCAGGAGAGATTCCAAGTAGTTTAGGGGAATTGAAGCATCTTGAGACTCTTTCGGTCTACACAGCTAATCTTACAGGCAGCATTCCAGCAGAAATTGGCAACTGCTCAGCGTTAGAGCATCTTTATCTGTACGAAAACCAACTTTCAGGCAGAGTTCCTGATGAATTGGCTTCGTTGACAAATCTCAAGAAGTTGTTGTTATGGCAGAACAATCTAACTGGGAGCATTCCAGATGCTCTAGGCAATTGTTTGTCTTTAGAAGTAATTGATCTCTCGATGAATTTTCTAAGTGGTCAGATTCCTGGGTCTCTTGCCAATTTGGTTGCATTGGAGGAGCTTCTTTTATCAGAGAATTACCTTTCAGGAGAAATCCCGCCTTTTGTTGGCAACTATTTTGGCCTGAAGCAGCTTGAGCTGGATAACAACAGATTCACCGGTGAGATTCCACCAGCCATCGGGCAACTGAAGGAGCTTTCGCTGTTTTTTGCATGGCAGAACCAGCTCCATGGAAGCATACCTGCTGAACTAGCCAGATGTGAGAAACTTCAAGCATTGGATCTTTCGCACAATTTCCTTACTGGTTCAATTCCACCCTCTCTGTTCCATCTCAAGAACTTAACTCAATTACTGCTGATATCAAATGGATTTTCAGGTGAAATTCCTCCAGATATTGGTAATTGCATTGGTTTGATCCGTTTACGGTTAGGATCAAACTACTTTTCTGGTCAAATTCCCTCGGAAATAGGTCTCTTACATAGCTTGAGCTTCCTTGAATTGTCAGATAATCAATTTACTGGAGAAATCCCTGCAGAGATTGGCAACTGCACTCAACTAGAAATGGTTGATTTGCACAACAATAGGCTCCATGGAACCATTCCCACATCTGTCGAGTTTCTTGTTAGTCTAAACGTTTTAGACCTTTCCAAGAACTCTATAGCAGGCTCAGTACCTGAGAACTTGGGTATGCTTACATCCTTGAACAAATTGGTAATTAACGAAAACTACATTACTGGTTCTATTCCGAAGTCCCTTGGCCTGTGTAGGGATCTGCAGTTGTTAGATATGAGCAGCAACAGGCTCACTGGTTCAATCCCAGATGAGATAGGTCGATTGCAAGGACTAGACATCCTCTTGAATTTGAGTAGGAATTCTCTAACGGGCCCTATTCCTGAAAGCTTCGCAAGTCTTTCGAAACTTTCCAACCTGGATCTTTCGTACAACATGCTCACAGGAACACTGACAGTGCTAGGCAGTCTTGACAATCTTGTTTCTCTCAATGTCTCGTACAACAACTTTTCAGGGCTGCTTCCTGATACCAAGTTCTTCCATGATCTCCCTGCCTCTGTATATGCTGGCAATCAAGAGCTCTGCATTAACAGAAACAAGTGTCACATGGATGGAAGTCACCATGGCAAGAACACCAAAAACCTAGTCGCGTGCACTCTTCTCAGTGTAACTGTTACCTTGTTGATTGTGCTTCTTGGGGGACTTCTGTTTATCAGAACCCGTGGAGCTTCTTTTGGAAGGAAAGATGAAGACATCTTGGAGTGGGATTTCACCCCATTTCAAAAGCTTAACTTCTCGGTAAATGATATTTTGACAAAGCTCTCAGATTCAAACATTGTTGGGAAAGGTGTTTCAGGCATTGTTTATCGTGTCGAGACTCCAATGAAACAGGTCATTGCAGTGAAAAGGTTGTGGCCGCTGAAGAATGGGGAAGTTCCAGAAAGAGACCTGTTTTCTGCCGAGGTTAGAGCTCTTGGATCAATAAGGCATAAAAATATAGTGAGGCTTCTTGGATGCTGTAACAATGGAAAAACCAGGTTGCTCTTATTTGACTACATCAGCAATGGGAGTTTGGCTGAATTGCTCCATGAGAAGAATGTATTCTTGGATTGGGATACAAGATACAACATAATACTGGGGGCAGCTCATGGCTTGGCTTATCTTCATCATGATTGTATTCCTCCAATCGTACATCGTGACATCAAGGCTAATAACATCTTGATTGGACCTCAGTTTGAAGCTTTTCTTGCAGATTTCGGGCTGGCAAAGCTCGTTGATTCTGCAGAATGTTCAAGAGTTTCTAATACAGTTGCAGGTTCTTATGGGTACATTGCCCCAGGTAAGTAGAACAAGCACTTGCAGATTTTAGTAATTTAGTTGATTGACATTTTCAACATTTCTTCACAGAACAATTCAAACACCGCTAGTAACATCTGAAACCTTCATATTATTTTTTTCCTAAACAAAGAAAAACTAACGATTTCGTTAGAAGAATTCTTGAATCAATTTGGAAAATGGTTTTCTTTTGAACTGTGAAAATATAATTGGGACCATCCACTCGGCTCATATTTGCTAGGGCTCATATGTTAAATCAGTTCTGAATTTGCACTGCATTCAATAACTCTGACCGCTAGTTGATTTCAAGTCCCAAACATAACCATCCCTCAATATTACAATGCAGAATATGGATACAGTTTCAGAATAACAGAGAAAAGTGATGTGTACAGCTATGGTGTAGTGCTCCTAGAGGTCTTAACAGGGAAAGAACCTACTGATAACCGGATCCCTGAAGGTGTCCACATTGTCACATGGGTTAGCAAGGCACTTCGAGAAAGAAGAACAGAATTGACATCAATTATAGATCCACAACTACTTTTGCGATCAGGTACACAACTCCAAGAAATGCTTCAGGTGATTGGGGTGGCCCTCCTGTGTGTGAACCCTTCCCCAGAAGAACGGCCCACCATGAAAGATGTAATAGCAATGCTGAAGGAGATTAAACATGAAAATGAATATTCAGAGAAACCAAAATATCGTGGCAAGGAAGCAGCTACCAATCCAAAAGCAGCAGTTCACTCTTCTAGTTTCTCTAGATCATCTGAACCTCTAATTAGATCACCTTCCTAAATCCTTACTTCTATAAAATCTTGCATTTAGTTCATTGATTATTTTTCGAAAAAAACAAAATAATTTGTATAGATTGATATATGGAATAGCACCAGGGCTACAGATCCTGTTTCTTTTACCTTGTTTAAGTTTGGGTTCGGACCTTCGGTCAACTAGTGGGTGCAATCCTCGTTCTTATCGTTCTCTCTCTAAAGCAAATACAAGGCAATGAGTTAGTTTACAGTGCAGAGGATAATGTTTCCCATTTTGGCAGCTCTGCTGCCATCCTGTAGTTAAAAATGAAAGAAAAAATGACACTGATACATCCTTTCAAGAAGCTAAAAAATTTCAGACAGGCATTTCATATTCAAACATCTATTCTTTATTCCACTTTCCTCCCAGTCGGAACATTCGAAACTGCTAAGATATGCATATGCCCCACCACCAAGGAAACCAAAATGCCAAGAGGGTAGTGGCCTAGATTCCACTCAAGCGAACAATAAACAAAATTATCTGGATCAACCAGACCTTAATCCTACCCAAAATGGTGCAGTCTATCTTATTCTTTTTTCCCTAATACGTTTTAAGAAACTAAAATGCCCCCAGACTGTCTATCTTAGTACCAGAAAGCCGTTTCCATGGACAACAGGTCACAGAAAGCAAACAATAATTCAAAGTGCTACAGTCCAAATAAATCAATCAGCATGGCCTTGTTATCAAAGGCAGCTTTCAAATTGGGACCAACGTAAAAGGACATTTAGCTTTTGATCCTATTGGGTTGTCTGTAGGGAGCTGGCCACGGAAAAGCCATTGCAGTGACAAAATCTTGGTTGGCATTTGTTAAAATAAATCTTGAAATTATGGAGACGCGGAAGGACCACCACTCCCTATAAGACCATCCAACATCAATCCTAGTAAAGATAAAGAGATCTCATGCTCCATGTTCTGGAAAGGATACATTGCTTCTAGTCATGTGATATCAAACCATCTCAGGCCCACAAATAGCTTTAAGAACCCTATCAAGCTCTAATGGCTAAGAATGCAAGCAAGCAACCAACTTATAAATCGAATGAAAGGTGTAGTTTGCCACACAGCAACTGCAATAATACTGTTAAAGAAACAAAAGCCGTATTTATTTATTTGCATACTGTCAGCTATATCTTTTCCCAACAATCATACGAGCAAGCAATATCTTAACCTGCTGCAATATCTGTTCGCGTTAATATATTTAATTTTAATAAAGGTTTTATTTATATTTAATATTTATTAAATATTTAATTAATAAATTTAATATTTGATTAATGAATCTAGAGTAAAGATAAAGTTCTTAAGATAAAAATACTTTACAAACAAAATTATAAAGCTTTTATAATTATAGGATTCATATTGTATCAAAACATTGTTCTTGGTCAATGCTCTATTAAGATTGAATATTAATTAAAGGTATTGACACTGATACATATTATGTTTTTCATTTTATGAAAGAAAGTAGTTGTTCTCATAAAATTTAAATCCTTTATTTTTTTTTTCAATTTCATCCTTTAAAATTTAATTTGATTTGATTTTTATATCAACTTTGATCCTTATTTTGTTTTGTTATTTATTTTTCTCTTATTCTTTTCTTAGTTTAATTTTTTTTATTTATCAAATTTGGTTCCTATTATTTTGATTGTTATTTATTTTATTTAAAATAATTTATGAAATTAAAGTTGTTTTTTTTTTCAATTCCATCTTCTTTCAATTTTTTTATATGTTGGATTTATTCCTCATTTTTTACTGCTATTTATTTTATCTCTAATGCTATATTTGCTAAATTTTTCCCACCATAAGGTGAACTCCACTGAACATGCATAATTGTAAAGGAAAGTTAATGAGTTACTACAAAAGGGATTTATACGAGAAATTCTTATTTATAGCAAAACAAAGTAGCAATAATTTGATAAACTTATTAAAGTTTACACTGCCATAAAAAGGGAAAGCTTGTTTACGAAGATCTTAAATGTTCACTGAGTGATTTTCTTAGGGTTTATAATATCTTATGAAGGAATATCTTTTGATCCTCATATAGTTCAAGTGATTATAGATTGGTCTGGGTTGGTCCGAGCTTAAGAATATTCATGAAGTCCATAACTTTCATGGGCTTGTTACTTTTTATCGTTGTTCTATTAAAGGATTTAGTATTATCATCTCTTATCACAAATTATTTGAAGCAAGGTGAATTTAGATGGAGCAAAATAACAAGTGAAGCATTCGAAGAGGCCAAGGAAAAGGATGATGCCCCAGTGATATAACTCCCTAACTTTACTAAAGTATTTGAAGTAGAATGTGATGTATTAAGAATTCAAATAAGGTAGAGTACTTAGTCAGGAACGTCATCCTCTAACTTATTTTAGTGAGAAACTTGATGAGGCCAAACAAAAATACTCAACTTATGATAAGGAATTTTATGCGATATTTCAATTCCTAAAAAAAGCTTAACTATAGGCATGATAGTTAGGTTAAGTATTTACAAGCATATTTATTTGTTATGAAACATAAATGTGGAGTTGAGAACACTGTTGTAGATGTTTTGGGTCGCCAAATTATGTTTTTATTTATGATGATTGTTCAAGTTACTAGTTTTGATAGACTCAAAGAAGAATATGAATCATGTCCGGAGTTTAAATAGACATACATAGCCTTGAGAGATGGACATCTCCTTATCATAAATGGCTATTACCTCCAAGAAAGGTATTTGTTTCAGGATAACAAGTTTTGTATTTCGCAAACATTAGTGCATGATTTTTTTATTAGGGAGATCCATGTGAGAGGTCTTTTGGGATATCTTGGGAGAAATAAGGCCATAAAAAAGATGGAACACCATTTTTTAGGCTCAATTTAAGGAGAGATGTAGCCAAATTGGTTGGTTAATATGGAACATGTCAACTAGCCAAACATATAAAACAAAACATTGTTTTACTCCTTTATTCCTATACTCATTTATCCTTTACAAGATGTAAGTATAAATAGTTTATGCTTAGGCTTCCACGAAGCACGATTATATATTTGTGGTTATTGATAGTTTTTCCAAGATGGCCCACTTCATTCCTTGTACTAAGACGACAAATGTCTCAATAGTTTCTAAGCTTTATTTTGATGAGATTGCTGAAGTTGTAGGGCCTTTCTAAAGTTATAGTTTTGAATAAGGATGTGCAGTTTATGAGTTTTTTTTTTAAAACCCTTTGGCATACGATTAGTACTATGTTAAAATTCTCTAGTTCTTATCACCTCTAAGAAAATGGCTAAACTAAGGTGGCTGATCAAAACTTTGGTAACTTTTTGAGATGTTTAGTGAGTGACCATAATAGTAATTGTGATTTGTTTCTTTTTATAGCCTAGTATGACTACAACAGTTCTGTTGATAGGCATGAGTCCATTTAAAGTTGTCCATAATTAAAACCTACCAAACCTATAGATTTATTCTAATATCTCTTCATGCTAGGGTGTCTGAGTGCTAAGTCATTTGCACATAAAATTCAGGATTTGCATAATGAGATCAATAAACAGATTCCAGCAAGTAATGTACAATATAAACATGAAGCTAATTTACATAGATGTCATAATAAGTTTAATGATGAAGATTATGTCATGATATTAGACATGAACAATATCATCCTATATCTAATAAACAATTATAAGCACTTAGTGTCGAACTATTCAAAGTGTTATAAAAGGTTGGATCAAATGTTTATGTCATTGATCTACTAGCTAACTTTGATATTAACTTTACTTTTAATATTGAAAATCTAGTTGCATATAAGAGACAATAACCCATCTCAAATGACCCTTTTAAAAGTCCTTCCAAAATCCATTCCTGGTGATTTTTTAAAATCTTATCACTGACACCAATGGATATATTGATGCTATTTTAGATGAACAAGTTATTTTTACCAAGGATAATGAGGTTCAACGATTCCTAGTTTGTTAGGTAAGATGACTAAATTCAAATTGTTCCTGGATCACTAAAATAACATTCCAATAACTTAATTCTAATATTTAAAAGTATTATCGGAGCCATTTAGAGTTATATTCGACGTGGTCGAGTTTCTCCAAACTTGAGAGAGTTGGTATGAACATCAAACCCGCACTACAGATTACACATGTATATGGACAAATGATAGTCCAATCTGTCACTCTTTGGTAGATTGAGCACATTTATGTCTGCTTATTGAAATGTTATTTAGTTTTATTATTGACTTATTCTTATGTTAATTTTGGACATGTTATTTTAACATGTCTTTAACCCTAATTATTGGTATTGACTAGGGTAGGGGCAGAGCCACATGAGGCAAGAGAGGGCAATTGCCCCTTTTAACCATAATGTTTTTTCAAAATATTGTTTTATATGAAAATATTAATATAACAACCTAACATGTCATATCTTGCAAAAAAAAAAAAAACAAAAAACAAAAAACAAGAAGAAGAAAAGAAAGTAGAAAATGATGTGGCTAGAGAAAGACCACAACTTGTAGGTTTATATCTAAACAATTTCTACGTTATTATTATTTTCTTCTTGTCAATTTCTTTCTTTATTTATTTATTTATATTGACTGGATATATGCCATACCTACTTTTTGGAATTTCAAGATTGCTATGATTCTTGAATTTTTAATATTAATTTCTTTTCCAATTCTCTAAATAACAAATTTAGTTAGGGTTATTTCATTTTTTTTCTCTTTCAAGAAAATTTGAGAATTTTGGATCTAAGTTCTAATGGGTAGCTAACAAAAATCAAATTTTTAAGGTTTATATTTTTTTAGCTAAGAGACTAAATAGTTTGCCAAACAAAATTTGTATGGATGACTTGTTATTTTTAAGATGCAGATGTAGAATGCTTCAATATGTTCTGTTAGCAATTCTAAGATTACTTAATCACTTGTTATTTTATTATTCATTAATTAGGGACTGAAAAGTAATTGTCAAGTTTATAAACATAATTCAATAACTTGGATCTTGAAAAAATTAATTAATCTCTAGTTTTTGCATATTATCGCTACTAATTATTTATATAAGAAAGCTACTAATTTGAAAATATAATTGTTTAACAAGGATTACAAACCTACACTATTTATGTTATGAATTGTTTAACAATATCATTAACATGTAGCTTAATGAGTTGGATGATCGTTTCACTAAGACGGGTATGAATTATTTCTTTTTGTGGCATGTTTAAACTCAAGTAACTCTTTCTCTGCTTTCAACAAAGAAAAGCTTATTGGCATTGCTTGTTTTTATCCCAATGAATTTTCTATAGTAGATCTTATGGTACTTGGTGACCAACTTAATACATATATTATTGATCTATGTAGTAATGACGAGTTCTCTAATATTGAAAGTATTGCTAGTCTTGAGTAGAAAATGGTTAAAACAAAGAGGAATTTGATATTTTCATTGATATATATTCTTATTAAATTGTCATTACTTCTACCAGTTGCAACTGCTAAAGTGAAAAAAGTTTTTTCTACTATGCATATTGTAAAGAGTAGATTGCGGAATAGGATAAGAGATAAGTGAATGAATGACATTTTGGTTACATTAAGAAATATATCTTCGATGAGATTGATAATGAAGTTATTATGTAGTGGTTTTAAAATATAAAAACTCGAAAAGAACAATTATAATATAAGTTTTCTCATTTTAAAAGTATTTTTAAATTAATTTTGCTTGATATAAATTAATACATATGTTTCAAATTGATTTCTCTATATAACACATATTTATATAATATTAAGTATTTGTTAATAATTTGTTTTTTCATCTAAAAAATCCTGGTTTGGCCACTGAACCAAGGGTTTACTTACATTATTTATATGTAACGTTTTTACATGTTAGACAATTATGGCTGAACAAGAAAAGAACTTGCTGACAAGTTTTTCCTCTCTCCCTACTGTCTTTCTTTCTAGCTTCCTCTTTCTTTTCCTTCGTTTCTTCTCTTCTCTTCTCTCTTTTTTCTCTTCAATTACTTGTTGTCTCCAATAAATATACATCATCTTCTTCTTTTTTTCATTTCTATTTTTTAAACAATAAACAGATAATACAAGAATGTAAAACCTACATAACTCGTGATATCATATTACATATACATATCCCAATACAATAACTCACATGTTAACTAAACCTTGCCCTCTGCACTTGGAAGACTCCACCGATGAATTAGAACACCAGATGCAAACAAAGAAACAGCAATTGTAACAAAAAAAAAATTCCATGAAGCCGTAGAAAAATCGATAATAGGCTATGAATATCACAGTGATCATGAATTGTCAGAAAGGAGACAGCATCCCAGAGAACAAAATTTAAGATTGTGAATTATGATCATGGAACCAAACATTGAAGGTGCCCCAGGATGCCACTTTATGCTGCATCGAGCACTGTTGGCAACAGGAATCAATGACTTGGGCATTCAATTACAGAAAGAGAACTTGAAGGGACATAACAACGAAGAAAAACAAGATACCATATACCTGTGTTTCTTAACTGATGATACTGGTTGGCCACTAAGAACACAGTCATTTGCCAGACTTTGGTCCCTAAAATTATTAACAACTGGTTAATATATTTGTTCCAAAACAATAATGTGACTTGTTTACATCCTATGTGCTGGCTTTCATCCATCATCAACAGCCAATGAATGCGATAAATAACCAAAAAGAAAAGCTCCGTCGCATCCTTGAGTAGGTATTAAGTAATAAATTTGCCACTCTTATGATTGCAAATGTCTAAAACACCTCATGTAATTGCACGTTCATTTTTTCTCCTGTCTCCCTTGAGAGGAGAAGAACACTTCAGTAGTGTGAATCAGGTTGAGGCAAGCATTAGCATAACTCATAGTATAAATAAAGGAAACGGTAATTAAGTGTTCTGGCATCCTCTGCCATCAATTCTAGCCCATCCTGTGAAGAACAACTCCATTTTGGGTAAATCAGACTACAACTTCAAAACAGCTCTAATCTAAATGAATGGGGCTTATTAGGACCTGTGGCCTGTGGGCGAGTAGCTACAGAGTTTGAAGATACAGCAACAACCGCAAGTCCTTTTCTGTAGCAGAAAACAGGAGTTCAGTATCCTTCTTCATGTGTTTAACGAATGGGCAGTGATTGCAGAAGAACACAACCTGCGCCACCAGATCCTTACAACATATCTAAAATAACTGCATGTATTTTAAGTGAGATGAAACAATGTCAGAATCTCTCTTTCAAAGAGATTCGTTTGCCAAGTTGGGACCATCAACTACAGCTTGATAAGCCAAGGTTTTCACATCCCAAACTATGACAGTAGGAAGGCCTCCAACGATTCTGGTCAACCTCATTTTCTTCTGCATTGTATTAAAATTTTACAGTTCCAACAGCAAACACAACGATCTTGCATTTTTCGAGTCTAAGCAGCATATAATTTCCAGAAATGCTTCACAATGATTAAGATTCCATTCTATAATCCGGTGAGCCAACCTTAACTAGTTTCTTCCCTGGCAACCTTCCATACTTAGTATCACATTCTTCATGGCTGCAATCACGTCTTTTGATCACTAAAATCTAAAAATAAATCTTGATAATTATTTGTCTAGTTTATAAGCCTTAAGAATCCATCCACTGATTGTTGAAAAAACCTCACGACTTGCAACTTCCCAACAACATTACATTGCACTTACTAGTTTACTTCACCAAACATCTAATATCATTAATAAGATAAACCAATTTAAGCAGCTTCAAAATAAAAACCTACAATATCAAGAAAACAAAACAAAAGGTTTCGAATCATAATTTTGTTTCCCTTTCCCTCTATTTTACACATCATAAATTACCCCACAAATTTCTACACGAACAACAAAGTAAAAGATGTGGTTTGCTCAAAAAATTGCAGAATTACCAGTAAAGCAGGATATGGTTCAAAATCTCCAAGTTTTCCCTGTTAGAGGCTCTGGCAACTACATGTATAATCATTAACACTGCCCCATAATTATTTGACGTCGTTCCTATGACGAATCAGATTTATAAACATGAATGATATCTCGAAAATTGGTTCAAAATCAATTTAATTTGCCATAGAATTTCATCAATGTTCCCCTCTAACCTTATAATTTAAAATTACCCTTCTAGTTTTCTAAAAAATTTAATGTTACTCCTAACCATTAATTAAATAGTCTACTTTTAAATTTGTTTTTTGAGTTATTTTTTGTTTTAGGTTTCTAATTTTTTTTATAACATACATGTGGACTTGAGAGAAAGTAAATGAGAGAAAGTAAGAAAAAATAAAATAAAAATATAGAAAAAAGTTAGTTTTTTTTGTTATAAATTAGTTAGTAGTAAAGGGAGATTTTGAAACTTTTTAAAAACTATGGGGGTACCATTGAAAAATCTTAAACCATAAGAGTAGAAATGGAACATTTCTATATATATATATATATATATGAATTTGGGTTTGTCAGCTTAATTGCAACCATCAAATAATTTATGAGAGAGAGAGATAAAAATATGAAATTATAATGGAACAATCTTACAAACTTGTACAAATTAAATAAACTTTCTCATTTAAAATTAAATGGATTTTTATCTCTATGGAACTAGCTAGAGGTCTCTTTCCATGTGATAAAAAAATAAAATAAAAAAATAGAGAGATCCCGCGAGAGTATATTCTGTATTGCATTTACACCTTGTACAATGCCACATTGCTGTCTAGTCTCCTGATCACTAATTATTAGTTTAATTTATCAATGTTTGATCCAGATTGTTCCAAGGCTGTCGTCGTCCATATGTTACTTACAGAGGTTTATTTTATTTATAAAAAGAGTTTGAGTGCTTCACAATGAAAAATGCCCGTGCCCTTCCTTCCATATTTTTATAATTATTAGTTATAATTCTCGACGAGGAATCCGTTGTGTTCACACTGTCCTTTCTCTCTTATCCATGGATAGTTTTGTGAAGTTTTTTAATCCATTTTAAGTATTAGGAAGTTCATATCACTGTCAGTGTGTCACTTACTCCACTGGATGAGGAGCGGCAGGCGAGCTGGGGACACAGTGCAACCAGCCAGCATGCCATAGCTAGAAAGAAACTCCCGTAGAAATTTGGTCGATTACCCAGTTCACAAGTTATACAGAGTTTTTCCTTCTTAATTATCCAAGATTAGACCGGTTCTTGAGCTTATGAGAAATAAATCTTGAATTGTATAAATGGTGTACTGTTAAAATCAACACAACAAGAAGCAAAAATGAATGTCAACGCTGTACAAATCAATGACATCATCTAACAAAGAAATAAAGCTCTAAGAAAGTCTCTTTATCCACTCATACTTGATAAATATTTTTTTTGAGATAGCATAATCAGCAACAAACAACAAAAAAGCAATGCAATCGAAAGAGAGATTCATTAGAAAAACGACACAATAAAAGCAATTAAGAACATAAATCATAGAAAGCAAATGTTGGGAGAATAGTTACTGAACTAGGAATGAGATTCCTTGCTTTTCTAGCTGTGAATTCCAGCACCAAGCACAGTTCCAAGGAGCCAAGAACTTTAACCTTAAAAGTTGTCTCTGATCAAATAAATGAAAAAGAAAAGATAGAAAAAGAAAGCTAAAAACAAGAAACGCTCTGCAATAAGATACCTTTTTTCTCTTAACATGTTGCTCAACCGAAGCATAATTTGAAGAACAAAAGAAACCTAAATACCTAAAGATATCCCTAATCAAACAACAAAAGAAGATGACGAAGAAAAGATAAAAGAAAAAAAAAAAAACAGAAACAACATTAGCTTTTTTAAAGAGGAACCACCCAGCCCATAAGAAGCAAAAAAAAATAAAATTACCTATTTGTTCTTCCAAATATAAGAATTAACACTGATGGGTTTGAAAAAGGAACTCCCAAGTTTTCACTCCCAAATTTCTATTACAATGCACAGAAATCAAAAAGAAAAAAAATTAAACAAAAATAAAAAGACAACACCCAAATATAGTTGTAAATGACCAACACCTAACAGCTTATAATTCCTAGTTATCACAAACAGAAGTATATTATATATTTTGGTTCCTGCAAAAAAACACAGTGATTATCGAATTTCTAAAGGATTGTTGGGTTTGGATGGCTAGATTTGATGAATGACAGTGGTGGCTAGATTTTTTTATATATTTAATGATAAAATCTTAATATTTAATATAAGGGTATTTATAGTAATTAAATAAAAAATAATAACAAACTTGTAAATAATCAAAGAACTTTTATAAATGTTAATTTCAGAATGAAAACTATAATTTTTCAAAACTCAGCTGACAAATAAAATATTGACTAAACTATAAGATTTTGAGGGCTAATTTCCCAAATATTTTTATGATGGTATTATAGATTGTTTTAATTACGGATAATTATATATTAGTATAATATGTGGAATTTTGATAATAATTTGCTTATTAATTAATATTAACTGAGAATAAAATGACTATATTTATTTTAATTCTTTTTTTGTTTTTTTATCAAATTAAGAACCCATGAAAAAAAATTAAAGTTTTTTTTTGAAAAAAATTATATATTAATAAAAAGGAGGATTTTCAGTGGAGTATAAATTATTATTTTTAATGAGAAACAATTTTACTGTCTTATAATTAAAGATAAAAAATTGAAGAGTTTCCCACAAATATGATATTTTAACATGTTTCTTTATCTTCATATAATTTTTAATTTATTTTATTCAATACACAAATCAATTATTCAGTTTGCAAATATATATATATATATATATGGGTCATGATTAGCTTAAGCTGGGTAGCGTTAAGGGATCCCGAGATTTCAACGAAACAGCCTCTGTTGTTGTTGTTGTTAGGAGTAATATTTAATTACCTGCTTCTTCTTCTTGTTGCTGTTGTAATCCGTAGACTTAGTTGGTATTCTAATTAAATCAATTTTTAAATGGTGATCTATATCTAATGTTAAATCACTGTCTTACCCAAAGAATCCTACGGCCAGGATTGGTTATTGTTGGAAAAATAAATAATTTTTTAATATCGAATGAAATCTCCTGATTCATGAATGTAAACTAACATTGAGAGATTTGCTTATCACCCGGCGTGGTTTATGTCTCTACAACTACCGATGAACAACATGCATGAAAAAAAAATAATCTATCTGCAAATAGGATCGAATTGCTGCGTGTGAACCTTCTTTTTTATTGCATGCAAATCTTTTATGACTCGCGGAGTCTAGTAAAAGAGTTCGTGGATTAAAGTAAATAATGAAAAATTACTTTGATTCTCTCGAGATAGAAAAAAAATTACAGCCCGTCAGTCACTCTTACCTTCGCCGGTTTGGCATTAAAATATTCCTAAGCTATACGTTTTTATTGGTCTATACCACATTCCATCAAACTACTATTTTCTCTAGCCAATAAGGAATATTTCCTTCGAAGATCAGCTACTTGCTTCAGAAGATAAGTACGACACTACCGTTACAGGATTAGCTGTATCTTGTCTTTACAAGTAAAGTCAATGGATGAGGTGTTTAAATACCTCTACTGCCCAGCAATATAGGCAGGATGACCCAACTCTTTGATACATACAAACACATGATTTTGTTTACAATTTCTATTTAAACTCTTTGCTACAACTACTTAAGCATAGAAGACTAGTATAAAATACATCGAGGACTTTATTTTGCGAGTCTCGAATAACCCATACCAGCATTGGTCGTGGAAAGTCCAGGAAAGCCTTTGAAGTTTTTATGTAACTTCATTCATTACTAGAAATTAAACAAAAGCTAGTTCATTTTCTTATCTCATAAATCTGTTCTAAGGTTTTTCATAGCATACAACATAGAAACTCCTAGAGAGAGAGAGAGACTGATATCCCACCATCTCCATCAATTTGCTCAACAAATGAGAGCACTAAATGAAATTGTTTTGGTCACTCAGCAACAACTTAGAGCTTTTCCCTTTTCTGTCACGAACCATACAGCCAGTCGTTACTCCCACTATGTATAAAGAACTTCACTTTTTAATATGGACTACCCACAATAACATGCAAGAAAGTTGACGAGAGTATCTTCGCACCTCTACCATGCTAGGAAATCGATCGCAACATGAGCATTCACGAACATAACCCTTTAGGCATATCTATATAAGTCAAAAGATAAGGCCACAACCAATCATGACCACACTCATCACCATTACAATCGCTCCTCTATATAGTCCAACTCGAGTGGTTTTGAATGTAAAAGACAATGACGAGAAGATAACAAAAAGGTTGCTTACCAACCAGATGATTCTCCATTATGCTAGAATGTATTAAATACTCTTCTTCTCAAATATTTTGTCACCGTGAAGATGAATCCAAACAACCATGATGGTTTCACTAACCCTAGAAAGCATGTGTAGAATGTTAGAAGCAGTCTTAAATTGATGATACAAAACAACTATTTAATGTGCAAGATTCTCCGTACGATATTTCTTAGGTTTACATTAGCCTAATAGCACAATGTAGAACCCGATTACATATTCAGTTTCTTTGATTTATATAGCAAGATGGTTACTCATTTTAGGATTAGAGTTCTTGTTAAAAAGAGTTCAACTAAGCTCTTTGTCATTACTAATAAAGAAAGAGAAAACACTAGAGCCTACCTGAAGAGATTTAACACACACAAAAATGCTCAAAATGGAAGGCTTGCTTAAACTTGTAGCTATAAAGGCATATATTAGTAGAGTACATAATTACTCTGTGTAGGAGGGCCTATAAAAAGTCTTTTTAATGTCAAACAGGACATAAAAAATCATATACATGTAGAGAAAATAAGTATGGTAAAGTAAGATCACCCACACTTTCACAAGTAAAAAAAAATCTTCAAAACACAAGCAGCCACTAGTCAACTCCCATGCACTCAAAAGTAACCCTAGAGGTATAATGTGAAAAAGATTAGTATATCCAGAGCTAATAGCCGCTCATTTGAACACTATTAGAGTAGAAGTGCAAACAACCATCAAATGGAAAGATTTCATAGAGTATACACCACTTATAAAATGAGATAATGATAGGCACAATCTAAATAAATATTTTATTTTCCCAAAGACAAGGAGCATGATACAAAATAATGTTATGCTCTCAAGAATAAAATAGAAAGACTCATTGCTAAGGGTATCTTCAATAATTTATTAAAAAAAAAGTAGATCATGGAAAACAATGATAAGAAATTGATGCTCCATATAAGTCATTACTAGAGATCAATATGATCTTAAAAGGAATATCAACAGGAGGAGATTCTAGTTGGAAATGAAAATCCTATAGAAAACAAGTATTCTTCTCATGATTTCTAAACCCTTTGTTTGAGCCAAATATATTTACACTAGAAGATGAAAAAGGAGTGACGTTTTCCTATAAAAATACCTTAGCAATTACCATAGTTTTATCCAACCATAATGTGCAAAGGGTGTTAATGAATTATGGAAGTACAATCAACATACTCTTTAAAGATGTCATGAAAGCAAAAGGCATGCCAATAAAAGGTGCATTAGACCTTTTTTATTACCATTAGCACTTACCCTAAGTGTCACACTCTCCAAAAAAAATTTATTGTGATCAAGATGAATTTGGCCGCTAACATCATGCTAGGAAAACATCTACTGCATGAGATCAATATAATAATTAGTATGAAATATTTAGAAATGATTAAGATATGATGCATCCAGAGTTGTTGGCTAACATAGTATTGGTTAAGAAGTTAAATGAAAAGTGGCTTATATGTGTAGACTTCACTGTACTTAACAAGGCATGTCCTAAAAATAGCTTTTCACTACCAAAAAGTAACAAGTTATTAGATTCAACAACTAGATTTGAGTACGTGAGTTCCTTAGATGCTGACTCAGGGTATCACTAGATAGCTATACATCTAGATGATAAAAAGAAAATAACATCTATAATAAACAAAGGGGCTTTTTGCTATTGGGCTAAACCTTTTGTCCCAAAGAATGTCGAGGACACTTATATTAGTGAACATAGTTTTAAAAGTCAGCTAGGCAAAAATATTGAGTCCTATATTGATGACATGTTGTACAAGAGTATGATCTTTAAGTAGCACTTTTAGGACTTTCATAAAGTCTTTTATGTCCTACATATGTACCAAATAAAGTTGAACCTTGAAAATATGTTTTTGCAATAAAATAAGAAAACTTCTTGGGGGTTTTTGGTCAGCAGTATAGAAATTAAGCATAATATTGAGAAGATTCAAGCCATCTCGAACATAACTCTAACTCAATACGTCAAAGACGTATAAAGACTTACAAATAAGTAGCAATTTTAAACATATTTAGTTCACGTGTAAGAGAGTATTGTTTGCCTTTCTTCAACATTTTTAAGAACATCTTTAATTTTGAGTGCACTATAGAATGCTAGAAATCTTTTAAAGAGTTAAAGTCTCATTTTTCCTCTCTAAATGTCCTCTCATTATCCAAAAGAATAAGAGGATATTTTCCTAACCTAAGAGTATCAAACCTAGAAGTGCATACATTACTGATATAAAAAGAGGAAAAAAAATTAAAAACTAGTTTACTATACTAGTATAGCCATTCATAATGCTAAGACTAGGTATTTAAAGATTGAGAATGTGGCTTTAACGCTAACTAGTGTAACAAGAAATATGAAGTCCTACTTTCAAGCACACTAAGTAATTGTGATGATTGACCAACCTCTAAGACAGATTCTCCATTATCTTGACTTGTATAGATGATTAGTGAAATGAGAAATAGAATTAAGGGAGTTTGGAATCAGATATCAACCCAGATTAGTTATCAAAGAGCATGCACTGACGGATTTCATTGCTGAATGTTCATTCACAAGATCTCCTATGTTAGAATAGTATAAGATATCATATTCTCAGTTTGCCTCAAACTTATAGGTATTATATATTGCTGGATATTTAAACACTAGTGGGAGTGGAGTAGGAGTTATATTGACTAGAACTATAGCAAGATTTTTTAGTGTGGTATTCATTTTGAGTTCTTTTCCTCCAATAATGCAGTAAAGGATGAGGCCTTCTTAACTTGTCTGATATTGGTAGAAAATATTTATACATACCTTCTCTATATATTTAGTGACTCTCAACTTGTTGTGGGACAATACAAAGAATAATTTGAAGCTAAAGAACCCTCCACGATTAAGTACTAAAAAAAGGTTTTAGTGCAAATCCATTTAAAAAGAAAAGGGGAAAGTCAATCTCTATCCTTAAAATTATATTAGAAGAAAATGGAAAGGTCAACCCCCTTTAAAAGCTTGTGAGTAACAATCTAAAAATTTCCCTATAATGTATAAATTGAGGTACTAGAAAAAATCAATGTAGAAGAAAGAATAGATATGGTGGTCACCATACAAACAAAGTTAGAGAAGGATTAAAGGACACCACTAAAATAACACCTTCTCATATAAAAGCTATCACTCGACAAAGTAAAAGATGTTAGGGTGACAAGACATGTATTTGGATATAATCTTCTAGGTGACGAGCTGTGCAGAGGTTTAACCACTGAATCTTTACTAAAATGTTTATCTCTAAGTTCATGTATTGAAGTCATAGGAAATTTCTACAGTCATACATAGAGAAATTAATATCATCTATATATAAAGAAAATTTAATACGCATCATATGCATAATTGTCACTCTAAGAATGCATCCTTTGTGTGGAATAAGGTATGTTATTTTTCACCCTACATAAATTCTATAAAGTTAGATTTCAACTTAAACATGTGAAAAATTAACATAAGGGGCAAAAGACAATACACTTTTTTTAAAAATATTTTCTAGCCATTTGGGCTAGGCCTAAATAGTTAGGGATCCAAAACAATAAATACATACAGACACCACCCTTATACATTGAGCTACTTGCTTAAAAAGTTAAATATGTAGACACCACCTTTATAAGATGAGATATGCTAGCATTGCCACCCTACTATGGTGAGCTACACTTCGTCTCTCCAAGTAAATTAGGGGATGATATGTTTAAATACCTCATACTACCCAACAATATAGGCAAGAAGACCTAATACTTTACTACACACAAACACTTGATTTTGTTTACAATTTATATTTTTTTCATCATTAAACTCCTTCGCTAAACTAACTTCAGCATTGTAAGATCCCTTAAAACATACAAGGGACTTTGTTTTACAAGTTACAATGCATTGTCAGTCATGGAAAGCCTAAAAAATCCTTTGCAGTTTTTTTTCTTTTTTGTAACTTCATCAGTTAGTATCTCATAATTTCACTACACAATTAAAACTTTAAAGATCAATCTCTTCAAAAATCCCAAAACATGTTTCCAAACTTTAAATTTTAAACTATCTTTATCAACCCTACTTACAATAACAAGAACAAAACAAACAACCACAACAAGTTTTTTTACAACAACAACACTATTTGTTTGTCCATTTCAACAACAACAATAAAGCTATTGACAAGACACACCTTAGTACCCATCATTATTCACTATGAATTTCAAGTTGGGATGTAATGTAGATAATAGCAATAAAAAGGTTAGTGCTTTAAATAATCAAGATGAAGTTGCTCTACTGCTGGTACATTCTTGATGGAAGTGTGATGCAGACTTCTTAATCACGTAGTCAAAGAATCCACAACGAAGATGATATAACTCTTGAAAAGCCAAGAAATCAGGTTTGATAAGAGTGTGATATAATATAAACATGTCTCAAGGCACCAACACTATTGGAATAAAAAAAAACCCACCCAACAAATATTAATTTGCTAACAAGAAGTATAAGGAAGATGTCACAAGGTCAGTTATACCTTGATAAGTCAATTTATTTTTTTTCCCAATAAAGAAAATATGTTGCATCATGCAAAGCATAAGTTTATTTCATAAATCCATGGTTACAATAAACCCAAAGTATGTTAAATAAGCCCAAATATTAAAAAACAAGTAATAAAAATAACAAATCTAACACATAAACTAAAGTTGTTGTATCTAATTAAAAAAAAACTAATATAGATAATTTTTCTAGTTTAAATAATGTCATGAATGAAATTCTTATTGTAGAAACACTAAGATATTTGTTGCCACCTTTAGATATCCAAAAAGTACTTAGGAAATTGATTGTTGAAGTTGTCTTCCCTTTAATTACCTTATTTGTCAAGGATAATTAATTGTAACTTTAAAGAATCCTCTTAAAACATGGAAACTCTTATTGCCTTCCTTTAACCTTTCTTGTAAAATTAAGAAACTCTCCAACATAAGCTAACCAATCTTTCATTAAATATCACCAACTCTTCTTTCTTTGTGTATCTAGGATGAATAAGGAATCCTTGTAAAAAAAAATTTGAAACATTAACGAATCATTGCCACACTTAGAGATTATGTTACAACTCATTAAATATCCTTGTAGAACTAAGAAAATCTCAAAACAAGATGTCATATCCTTGTAGGAAAAGGATCCTTGCCAAATAAGAAGTCCACAAATCAAAACAAAGTAAATAATAAAATTCATACATTTTGTTTTGACGTATATCGCAATGCCTTCCTGAAATGCAATTGACCTAAAATTCTACCCCAAGATAGAAGAATATTCCAGGCAACTCTGGGTAAATTTTTGGCTTATTTCAATGGTCGGATTGAGAATTATAATTATTGTCGTAAAGCTAGAAAGTAAGCACAATTATACTAAAATCTGAATTTCCTTATTCAATCTTTTTCTTGGATTGTATCATTTCATTGGATGAAGCTGAAAATTTTATCCAGAGTTGCCCAGAATATTGTTTTATTTTGGGGTAAAATTTCAGTTCAATCCAACAATCGAATTGAAAATTATTGTTATTATCGTAAAACTGGATAATAGACATAATTATGCTAGAATCCAATTTTTTTTATTCAAGTCTTTCCTGTATGGTATCAAAGTGGGCATAGTAATCCATCATTCTTGGAGTCCTTGGATCGTATCAAAGTGGGCACAAAGTACAAACACATGCCACATTAATGTCTCCGTTTTGGAATCCTCGGAAAGATTTTACCACTATCACAGAACTTTTTTGGTAATTTATTGATAAACATTTAATAATCACATTGCTTTTGTTTATTTTAAAGAAGTTTTTTATAGGTAGGATTGATGAGCCAATTGTTGTTGATGATGGTTGACACGGCTAGGGGCTGGTGGTACTCTTGGTTAGTGGCAACATATATATATGGCTTGAGACATGGAGGTTATGGCTGGTGGTGCAGATGTTGTTGGCTAGGGAAACAAGAAAAAGAAAGAGAGAGCGGAAATCTCATGTGTTTTTTTTAGGTAACTCAGATTTGCAGGCTTTGGTAGTGGGATTCTATCCTATGGAAAAAGGAAATTATTGTGAATGTCTGGGCTATATATCTTGGGATGGTAAGAGAGGAGGCTTTTAGAGTTTCTTGTCTATTTTGGCATTTTGACAAGTAAATGGTGAGTAAGCATTTGGGTCGTTTATGTTAATTATATTTGACTTTATATGTTTGGAAGTAGAAGAAATATTGTATGTGTTGTAAAGTCCAATTTTGTTGAAAGAATGTCCAACGTAGAATCCATTTCCTTTATGTTATATATTTTTATTGAGGGATTGTCACTAAAATAAGATTGGTGAAGACAAAGATGCAAAAATTGTATTGTTAGGATACTTTAGACATCAAATCAATTATAACGACAGACTTATAATAATATTGTTGAACTTTTTCATTTATTGATTTTGTGCATTTCTAATTCTTTAGGTAAAATGTTATTAATTATATAAACAATAAGATATAAAATGTAATTTTTAAAAAGATGATGATAAAGTGTTGCTATGCTCAAATCTTGAGAGAGTTAAAGTAATTTTCTCAATTAAAAAAATAAATAAACTTGTTGCAACCTGTTTGTTTTTGCGTTTCAAAAACGTTTTTGAAAAAATTTGAATTTATTTTATTTTTTTCTTTGCTTCAAATTAATATTTTTTTTGGTGTTTTTAGATCATTTTGATGTGCTGATATCAAAAATGATTTAAAAAAATATTATTTTGATATATTTCTAAATGAAAAACACTTTGAAAAGCAATCGTAACCACACTCTCACTCATCCATGACTTTTGATGTTCTTTTTACTGTGTTTTCAATGTCAAAATCCTATTTTAAAATAAAATTTCAATAAGATTTCCCTGCCAGAAACATTCCTTCTGTATCTACTTTATTTTTGGATAATAAAAATTCTTTTTTTTTCATAAGTAAACACATTTCTCTATTTATCTGATTCTATCCGGATGAGAAACAAACTAAACCCTTCAAAGAAGAAAAAAAAAGAAAATAAGGAAATTGTGAAAACTCATAACAATATTATTTTTACGTTTCACAATTAAGAATTTGCATGTTGTGTTATGTGCTCTACAATTACGTTTCACAATGTACTGTAGCAAGGTGAAAATGACAACGAAAGACATGGCAGTAATCAATATTTTCTGCATGCTTTTCTAGAATAAAAATATTCGAGTGAGGAGAAGAAAATTGTAATTTTAGTGTGAAATAATTTTTTTTTTATTTGAGTGCATCATTGAAACTATAGTTATCAAACCCCTGATTTGAGAGTTGATCCGGTCAAGAAGTTGGGTTCCAGGTTACACGGGTTTGACCTGGAATATTTTAATAAAAAAATATTTGAAATTTTATTATTTCATATGAAAAAATTAAGAAACAATTTATATGAATATAAGCTATACATATTGTAAATAATTAAGTTTAAAATATTATTTCAAAAAAAAATTATTCCACATTAAAAAGATATATGTTATCCTTTTAATTTAAAGTATTTAAACTAAAAAGATTTGTTATCCCACATTAAAAACACATAACTTTTTTCTTGTGAATATAGAATATATATACTAAAAGGTTTAAATTAATCTCACATTGAAAAAATAACTTTTTTTCTTGTGAATATAGAGAATATATAGTAAAGGGTTTCAAATTTCATATTGAAAAAATAAAACATTCTTCTAATATTTATATAGTGAACTTTGAAAATGGTTAATAATCAACTAAAAAATATTAAAAAAAAAGGTCCCTGGTTAGGAAAAAAAACACATTTGAAAAAAAAAACAGGTATCTACCGAGTTTTGTCAGGTCGTCCGGGTCACGGGTCAACCTAGCGGGTCGACCAAGTTTGACTATTTTTTTGCTCTTGCTGGTCTTTTACCTTACCCAGACTATTCTAGCCACCAGATCGACCTGTCGAGCCGATCAAAGTTTAATCACTATGCTAGAAACTGTTAAACGATTATGCAATTGATCGTACTACCATGTATCAAAAAATGGGTTTCACTTAAAATTATTAAGAAAAAAATAAAATAAAAACATAAAAATTATGGAATAATCAATCAAAAAGTTAGTGTATTATATGTTAACTTGAAAAGTCTTGGGAATGTTGTTAAACCTTGCTGAAAGAAAGTGATATCATTTTTTAGTTTTTTATTATTATCACAAAACCAAATAAATGATGAAAAATGTATTCAGATAAAAATATTATATCATAGAATTTCTTTTTTGTAATTATATCTTTTTATAGACACTTTTATTTTTATATATTCTGTCAGCATGATCCCTCCAGTAATTTTTTCATCAAGCTCATTGTATATTCCATTATCATTAAGAGTGTAGTTCCTCCATGTTCAATTAATTTAGAACTTGTGTCCTAATAATAAATGTTTTTTTTTTTAATTTTTGTTCATGTAAATGATACGTGGTCTAAACTTATAGATAATAACACTTTTAATAATAGAAGAATTGCATTTTTAACAATCTTGTTATGGCATACAAGGATGAACTTAGCATGAAAACTAGCAAACTAATGACATTTGTTTGTTTGCTAGAAAATAGTTTTTTTTTAAAAAGTGAATTCCAGGAAAGTATTTTCCGATGTTTGGTAGTGTAATGGAAAATAAGTTGGAAAACATCTTCCAGTGTTTGGTTATGTCATGGAAAATGAGCTAGAAAATAACTTATTAATATTTTATTTTTCTCAAATTTATTAAAATAACGAGGAACAAATCTTACAAATTAAAAAGTTGAATGAGAATAAAATTAAAAAATATATAATTTCATAAATTATCTCAAATAAAATAAATAATAATCAAAATAATAGAGATCAAATCTAAAAAAAAAATTGAAAGATGAAGAAATTAAAATAATAATAATTAACATTTCATAAATTATTTCAAATAAAATAAGTAAAAATCAAAAGAATGAGGACCAAATTTGATAGATAAAAAACTTCAATTAAAAAATAATAAGGAAAAATCAAATAACAATTATAAAAATAAGGACTAAAATTAATATAAAAATTAAATTCTAAGGGATGAAATCGAAAAACAAATATTCAAAACAAAATATATATAGCAATCAAAAGTTTGAGGACCAAATTTGATATAATCAGCAAATAATTGATATTTTTAAATTTTTCACAACTTCCGGAAAGTGTTTTCCGTTCAAAACAAAATGAAAATACTTTCCTGGAAATCAATCTAAATTTTTCTTTGACTGGAACGTGTTTTCCGTTGACCGGAAAGTGTTTTCCGTTGACCAACTTTTCTAATGGCAAACAAATACAGGAAAGTTTGGAAAGTGGTTTTCCGAAAACCACTTTCTGGAAAACAAACACACCATGAGTAAATACTAAAAGTAGATGAAATATTACATTAACCGATATAAGCAAGATTATTGACATGTACAGTAAAGGTTTAGTGGATATGGTGCCCCAATGCTCATAACATCACTCACCAAAATTGAATTTTTTTTTTATTATTCAATAGTATAAGGTGTTTGAGAGTATGAAAGAGATTATTTTTCAAGGTATTTTTTGTTTAGAAATGCATTAAAATAATAATTTTTATTTTAAAAAATTATTTATAACATCATTATATCAAAACAATTTGAAAATACCAAAAATATTTAATTTAAAATAAAAAATAAATTTCTACAAAAATATTTTTAAAACATAAAAAAACAGATTATAAATCGCAAATTGCAAACACGGCCAGGACTTTGTTGAAAATCTGTTTAACTTCTGTAGATGAAAACCAGTCAGTCCTGCTCCTGCTGCCCTTGCAACATGGCAAGATTCTGATATTCCCTGACTGGTGATGAAGGGAAAATTATCCTTTGTTCTGATGCAATCATGCAAAGGACCCACCTCTGTATACTTTGTTAAAAAAAAGAAAATCAGTACACTGATTTCAGAACTCTGACGAATGATATGGTAGGACGGACGGTTGGGATTGAATGTATAAACACAAGATTATATTAATATGAAAATAGTAAATAGGATAAGCAGATAGATAACACCAAGGTCAAATACAATGTCACCATCAACATCTTATAGTAGAATAAATGAATCTATGTATAAAAATTATCTGAAGCACCATAAAAAATACTTTGAGTTCAGGCAGAACAAGTTACCACTGCTATATAGCTCTCAACGTCTCAAGCAAGCTACAATACATTGGTCTTTCAGAATATCATTGACAAGCAACCGCCATTGAGACCAAACTCTAAAACAAAACCTTCCATTTCTCTGTTATATTGGAGAAACCCTTTTGTTGCCTAGACCCAGTAGTGAAAGAAGAGGCAAGAATCATCTTGAAGATGAAAAGGACGAGAGAAATGGAGAAAGGATCAGAGATACAGTCTGCAATTGAAGAACTGTCGATGCTGATCGAACTCAAGCCCACAGGTGACAATCTTGATAGGACTACTACTGTTCATATACCCACAAGGCCCTTTTTAAACGTCTGCAACCTTGTTATTCAGGTTCTTGGTAATTAGTTTCTTTTCTTTTCTCCTTCTAATTCTATCTCTAGTTAATTGTTCATTCAAGACCTGCAATCACCTTGACTTGCTCTCTGTTGTTCTGTTTTTGTCTTTTATGAAGATAAGATAGGCCCAACAATGGCAGTTTTGAGACAAGATATCAATCAGAATATTCAGGTAAGTAAAGAATAGTGAAGCACTGCTCAAGCGTGTTTCTTCATTTGCAATAATTACCCTCCATATGCCTTGACTTTCTATCATTTCAACAAACTCGCTCTTCTGGGCTTCATTTTTTAACCAGACCCAGGTTATTCCTGTCCATGTCCAACATTTGTCATTTTTCTTGCTGAATGCTTGTAGAGCAATGGCTTTCTATTCTTTCTATTTATCTTATACATATATTCCTCTCATGTTTCTTTCGTAGAGATTGGAGATGCTATGTAATTCTGATCCTTCAATATACTCCAATTTGGTCGCGATTTTAAAGAAAGAGGCCGATGAAGGCAATGCAAGAAAGGGTGCCAGCTGCAGTAAAGCCTTTGTGTGGCTTGCCAGGTATAAACACTTGTCAGTTGTAAAGTAATGCAAATCTAATCTCTGCAGCCCCATCCACGTGGTTTGTTTTATACATATATCAGAGCCACACCGGCATCAACATAGTTATGGTACTTGTTTAATCAACAATTACAGCTTGCAACTTAGTGCGTTGTGCCTGTGACATTGATATCAACGAGTTTAACTTGGCGATTCTGTGCATTATACCCAGTCTTTAGCTAACTTAATGGCCAACAAATCGAAATCATGCAACCTTTTTAATTGCGGGTTTTTTACAATGTCAATTTGTCTCTTTCTGCAAAAGGCGGACACATGCTGCTATGCTTTCTCGTTTCATAACTTTAGACCATCCAAAACTGAAAACTACTCAACACAACTTGGTCCTAACCTACCATAAACTGGACTGACGCACTTGATTCCATCCATGCTTTACCATTTGTTTTGAGGTATAAATTATTTAAACCTGATAGTCTCATCACCAGCTTATGATTGCATCAGATGCTGAGTAATGATTTGGATAAAAATGAAACTCGTTTTCCTATCCAGATCCTTGGATTTTACGGGTGCTTTGTTACAAAGATTAGTGGCGGATCCTGGTCAGAAAATGGAGCAACTCGTGGAGGAATCTTACAGCATCACTTTAAAGCCTTGGCATGGTTGGATTTCAACAGCTGCTTATAAAGTAATTGTATAAGCCTTATTACTTCCATTGATTATTTCACAGAACTTAAACATTGCTTCTAAAACATATGGGATGTATGTCTGATATTAACTGCTTAAAACCAATCTTGAATTGACAAATAGTGTTTTGCAGGTTTCTCTTAAATTACTGCCTGATAATAAAACGTTCATTAATCTGCTCATGCCGAAAGATGAAACCTACGACAACCTAAATGAGCATGTGCAAACATTCATCTCATTACTTGTACCTTTTCTAGAAGAGATCCACTCTATTCTGGTAGGCCTCCAAATGAACGTTTTCTGACTTTTCTATACAGTGTTTCTCTTATTTATCTGGATACTTGGAACTTCTCTTTTCCTTTTTACCGATTTTTCAGATACTATATGGATTGGATAGGCTGAAGTCTACTTAGGGTGAAGACGCACAAAGATGGGAAAAAAAACTCACAAAGAAAGCATAGCAAATGTACAGAGTTTTGTCTTTTACATAACCTCAAGTTCTCTACTTAGTTTCTTTCGTGTAACTATGAATTTTGTAAATAACTGGACAAGTTATATGGAAACTATGCTGTAACACTAACTTACTGTAATGTCCACATATGGCCGCAAAGGCTTCTTGTTTAGATTTCTCCTACTTGGTCATAGTAGGAACGGGTCTTTTGAATGAACATCAGGCAGTGTTCTTAATCCCAAAAGTTGTAGCCATAACAATCTCGAAAAAAGTTGCTCTGGCCTCTTCCTCCTCTGCCACTCTCATTAGTGCTTCAGCGGTTTGTATCAGAGCTTGGGCTGAGCTTCTAGCAACATTCTAAGAAAAAATGCCTCCAACCAAAGGTATCTTTGTATGAGAGCTAGTGAATTTTTTCTTTGGTTCGTCATTCTACCTTACCATAGAACAAGCAAGGAACTTCCTATCCTACGCAACAAACTGATAATTGGCAGAAGTGCTGTAAACCCATAAGAAACAGAAAATTTTTTGGAAGAAAATTCCTTGATGCACCACCCATGGTACGAAATGCAGGCTAATTCAACACGTTGGAACGTTGAACGGAAAAATTTACATCACCTTCCTTCCTCTTATTACTTGGACAAGTACGGTTACAAGTATGGTAGGCGAAGACAACTGAGATTTATCCTCAAGTGCATTTCTTCAAACTCTCATCTTATTCAAGTAACTATCAGCTATCATGACTTTTCCTTTTATCTTCCTCGTTGCCTTCATTCTTCTATGAAAGTTAGTGACCAATTGTGATGCTTTCAAGTACCTGGTGGAACTAATTGAAGGTTTTTAAAGATACCAGTCAGGTCAATTCCCAGATTAGTGCCATTTGAATCAGAAGACTTGTATGGTGGATCATGAAGCGCTATAAGTGCTGCAACTAGACCTGCATTACTCGCTATGGTTGGCTCGGTGAACCATGGCTTGTCCCTGTCATCCAAAAAATTGTCAAACTTGTCTGGCCCTGCAACCATGGCTCCATAAAGAATATTTGGATTTGGATCCGTAGAGTATAACCATCTATCTCCCTCTGGACAAGAGTAATGCTGATCATCCCAAGGGATTGATGCAGCCCTGTGATGGACATGGGTTGGATATTTGTTTCCAAAGCCAACCATGTAGCTCATCTTCATTGGATTATCTCCTAGTATGTAATTAACCTGAGAAAATAAGGATCAGTGAGAATTTGAAAGGCCTGATTTTACAAAATTCAACACTGGCACTATAAATGCTTGCCTGAGAGATGGAGAATTCTCGCAACATCTCCACAGAGTAAAACTTACTGCTGCAACTTACACCTGATCTACGTAGAAGTTCAAGGTAGTCACTGTATAATTTTCCGAGGAAAGATGCTGTCGCAGCAAACTGGAGTGGTTCACCATGATCTGGCCTCAGGAGTATCAACCCACCTATATCAAGAAAAGGTTTGGGATATCATGAACTATGAGATGGCTAGGTTGCTATGCATTTGTGCTATGCATTTGCACATCTATCCACCGAAAAGCACATATATTTTAGAAACTGTGTTTGATCATGACTTCACCTGGTGTTCTGCTGTAGATTTCGCGAGAAAGATAAGAACAAATGAGCAGATCAATCTTATTCGAAGAAGATCCTAAACCAACTTCGTAGGGATAGCCAAGGTCATGAAAGTATCGAAGTCTTGTCAGCAAGACCTGCCAACATTACATGAAAGTTATTATAGCAACAAAAAGTGAAGTACACAAGTAGCACACCTCATGGAAAGTCTGATCAAAATTACCGCATTAGCAGTAAGCTTGTTGTTCCAATAGAAAACACCTAGCTCTGACGCTGTTTCTTCTCCCTCTGCTGCACTAAAATTACTAGTAGCATATCCAAGATAAGAAGTATTTCCAGTAGCAAAGAACAACCAAGTTCCTCCCCATATCAATTCATCTTGGTAACCAGATGAATCATAATACATTCTTGCCTCTCCTCCACAATCTTCAACCGCAGTGTAAGTGCCTTGATGGTGACCCGTGTCATTCTTCGTCGCAACCTCAAATAACTTCTCTGCTGACTGGATTAGTTTTATCGAGTAACCAGTGTCATCTTTGAAAACTATTGATGCTGCCGATAATGCTGCCATAATTTCTCCTGCTAGATCTGAAGCTGTTTCATTGCAAACTGAAACAGGTCTCGTATAGTTCATGTCTTCTGGTCTTTGCCAGCAGGTTACATCATTATAACCGTTTGTATGATTACTTCCAACCTAAAATCAGGAAAAAAAGAGAGATTATTTACTTGGTTTTTCATTCGAGACTGGGAACATGGATCATGTTCCAAAGTTTTATAGAATGCCTGCCTGAGAATATATTATTATGGGAGCTGTAGTTGAATTTGGAGGATCAAAGATTTTTAGCAAGTAATCACTGCCCCATCTGATAATGTCCTTGACATGATCAAGCTCACCTATGCTGTCATATTTATCATGATATTCAATGACAGTCCAGCTCAAGAGGGTAATGGTATAGGCTGTGGGGAAACTGAACTTTATATTTTTTCCGGAATCATAAAAGCCGCCCTTGAGGTCTGCAGGTGGATTACTCGTATTCCCATCTTGCAACCCTGAACTTCCTCGAAATTTGACAGGACTATTGCTTGGATAATTCCCAGCTGAAAAAATAATCTCTTCACTGAATTATACAAGTAATAATATCATACAATCACTTGCAGAAAATAGTTTAGTCTGACAAAAAAGAAACAAAATATTACACTTTTGAGCATCGAAGAACATCAAAGCTTGGTTTAATGCGAGCGTGATATTCTTTGATTTTCCATGGTGCTTGTGCTTATGAGGCAGAAATTGCACTAGTAGAACAATTGCTAGGACAACAAAAACTATGAGGATGGAGACATAAACAAAGCGCTTGAAGTATTTCTTATCTGTTATAACAAGTTCGTAGTCGAAGGATTTAGAGTATCGAGAAGGAAGTGAATCATAGGTAGTGTTTGATTGCGGAGCAAGATGAAAATCAAGTTCAATTGAGTTCCATTGGCTTGCTGAAGGTAGAAGCCTGCCTGCCTCTGAAATTGTATGAACAAACCTCACAGGTTGATGATCTATATCAGATGCATAGTTACGATCTTCGTGCGACGCAGAGGTATGAGTAGGCGAGCCTATAGAATTAATCATACTCGGGTTAGTTGATGTAGATGTCGGTTTCAAAAAGTGTTTCGGAGGACGGAGGAGAGCAAGGAAGCTAAAATGGTTAAGCTCAGCCTAGAAAAACATTTCCAAAGCATAAATATGGCAGGCCTCCAAGAGATACGCATAAATATGATTGATGTCTGTTTTTCCAAGTCCTTGTCCTGTCCTGGCTATTTCATTAATGCTAACCCTTAATTTAAATGCATGTAAATAAACTGTTTAACTAGTAAGCTTCCCTTTTTAATTGCTCAAACAGTA